>NC_084897.1:4032127-5232127 GCF_958979055.1 Alnus glutinosa | reverse complement strand
ATAGATTTTTTTGTAAAGGTCACTTCAATCCTCAACTTTCACTACATATAATACCTTCAATGAGTTTAATAATTTGGACTACATATACTTAAATATTAAATGTTTATTTACCCTTTTTGTGCAAGTAAATTCTCTCAAGTTACCATTTAAATGGAGGGTTTGGTCTATAATATATACTATATATTTGATAACACTTTTCAATTGTTCTTTTAAATTTCACTTTTTATGGGTGTACTTGACTCTTCCCAAGAATCATAAGTTAATTGCGTAAAAATTTTGTAAAAGTTAAACAACTGATCAAACATTATCATATTTTGAAAAGCCACAATACTTAAATAGCTTATATCTCTCGTAATAAATCGATAAGCATATTAAAATATCTTTATTTTAATGGATTTCTTAATCCATTAAGTTCCTATATTCCTATAAATTGTTTGTGTACTAAATTAACTCAAAAGTAAGAATAATTAATTTTGAGTGGGGAATCAAAAATCAAATGGCTAATAAATATATGGTGGTGGTAATGGAGTTGATTATTCTGATCATGATGTTTGAATTAGTGCAAGCTAATGACCTTATTAACCTACCCTTTCTCTCCAGTACCTCTTCACTTCCCAACTATCTTCATCGTCGCTCTCAACTTGATGTTATGGGTCGTAGGGGCGTATTAGATAAATGCCTTCGAAATGAAGTTCGAGAATGTAAAAGAAAATATGAAATTGGAAGCCTTGAATTTAAGAAGTGTTTCATTTATTCTTTTTTCCAGTGCTGTTATAAGTTCAAATCACAAGTTAATATTGTTAAAGATAGGGACATCATATTTCATGCTCGTGTTAAAGAGTGCATGGATTTGTGCTTTCCAACATCGAAAGAGTTTGACATCGATAATTATGGAGCTTGTTTATTCAACTGTTATGAAAAGCACATCAAGAGGAATTAATCTGCATTGAGATGTTGTAATAGAAGGTTCCCAATCTTAAGACTTTTTCCCAAAGCTCCTTGTTACCTAATTTATACATTAAGGTAATGTTTGGGTAACTCATGTTTTTGTATTATAATTTATTATTTTTGGAAAATATGCTTGGGTTGATTTTTAAAATTCAAATTCTACTCAAGTTTTATCAAACTTTTTCTAATTTTGTTTCAAGTTCTCTAAACATCCAAACATAATTTTAAAAAACAAATACTATCGGTATTTGTAATTTTGAATATAGTGCAAAATAGTAGAATACAAGACAAAAGAAAAAAATTGAACACCCAAACGAGCCCTAAGCTTATCAAACTCCAATTTGCGTTGATGGTTAATTAATTTCAGGGTCAATAAGATGGCATTACGGGTACGTTGTGGGATCTTGGAGTTGGTGTGGATATACAACTCTTTGTTTTATTGCTCTTATTTTTTATTTTATTTTTTTCCTTTTGTGGGTCTCTATTGAGTTATAATGATATGAAGATGTATAAACACTATTATTTGATATTATGTTTGGATTGTAATTTTGCTTTTTGGGCATGATGGACTTGGAATTGGGTCATTAAGGAGTTGTTTATGTTATTTGACTATTCTTAGGGTGATTGAGAGCATACTAATCTCATTTGGTTATGCGTTAGACCCTTATGCTAATAACTTTTTGTATTAGATATTTCTTTTGAGTGGTTAAAAAAAACTATGCAAGTCATTGCCATCCGACGAGTAAGGCTATACATCACTCTCCTCCCATCCCTCCCAAAGCTTATGTAATGTGGTCCTCCCAATTAAAGAAACTAGCTCATAACCTGCACAATTCGCGGGATTATTTATTATAATTTAATTTTAAAATTTAAAAAAACATCTCCTTTGCACATAGAACATTGCATGAATATATAAGTCGCATAAAATTTTACTATCAAAAGAACCATAATTTTAGTTTTAATCCATATAAATTAAAAACATTTAAAATATTCTTAGATGTGTAGTTTAAAATGGAAAGAAGTGTAAAGAGAACAAAGTAACAATTGAAAAACCTGGATTCTGATTATCAAAGCATTAATAGTAGGATTAATAGTAGGAATCTCTACTATTATTAGTGTGATACCTATTACATTTTTTAATTTTATTTTTTTTAGTGAATACCACGTAGGACTTTGTGTACAAAGCGTATGCAAGAAACATTTCTTAAATTAAAACATGTTAAAATCTTTGTTCCCATAGGTGTAGTTTAGAATGAAAATGAGTACGAAGAAAAATAACAAGAAGAAAACCATGATTTTGATTACAAAAGCATAAAATAGAAAATTAGCAGGAATTTTTTATATCGTCAGTGTGATACCTAATATATTTCAATCATATATAATTCTGAACGTTCAAAAAAGCAAATGAATGAAATAAAATAAAATAAAATGATGGGTTCACGCCACGTGTTACAATTTTAGGCCAACTCTAAGTTGGAACTCGTCTTATATATATATATATATATATATATATATATATATATGATAAGGAAAAGTTTTTAATTTTAGATTTTTCAAAAAAAATTCTCACCACTTAATGCTATAATGACACTTAATGCTATAATGCGAAAAAGTCTTTATTTTGGTTTCATGAAGATTCACACTCATGATCTTTACATTAAAGCACAATAAAAATCATGATAAAACTGGTTCAACCTTTAAAATTCACCGGTTTTTTACTTAAAAGACCGGTTCAGTGTTTAAAAATGATGGGTTCACACCACGTGTCACAATTCAAGTGAAATAAATGGTGTATTTAATATGCCTAATTAACTCTTTTATATTAAATATAAAAATAATACAAACGTCACATTTTATTGTCATTAAATTCTCATTATTTTCTACTTCTCTCTCTTCCTTTAACTATCATATATATATATATATGAGTTGCGTTCCAACTTAGAGTTAGCCTAGAATTATGACATGTGGCGTAAACCCATATTTTTTAAACATTGAACTGATAATTTAAGTAGAAAACTAGTCATTTAAGTAAAACTGAACCAGTTCATATATTTTAAGTGAAATAAATGATGTATTTAATATGCCTAATTAACTCTCTTATATTGAATAAAAAAAAAATAGAAACGTCAAATTTTATTGTCATTAAATTCTCACTAATTTCTACCTCTCTCGCCCTTTAACTATCATATCATATATAGGGTTGAGCATGGGGCGAGAGGGGGAGGGGGAGGGGGGTTTCCCCCCTTTTTGGGTCCACCCCGCACCCATGCGGGTTCCCTAAAGGAGACCCGTAAACCGCTAAAATTCCTTTGAATTCGTGCGAGGCGGTTGTGGGTGGGGCGGGGATACCCAGGGCAAGGATCCGAGTCTGCGGGGCGGGTTGGGTTTGTTTGAGTGGCAGTTTTGTAATTTTTTGTATTAAAAATTCAAAAATATACTGGTTTTTATAGCCTGGACATTTATGATAACTCAACAAACTCAACAACCCATCCAAAATCAGTCAGCAACCCATCCAAACAAAACAAGTAAAATCCTAAGTAGCCAGCACAATTACAAACAAGCAAAATCCAGTAACCCATTCAGCCTTGTCAGTTGTTACAGTCTTACAGACTCACAAACAACATCCAATCCAAAACAAAACAAGCAAAATGCAACATCAATCTTTAGTCTTCACATCACTAATCCTCCTCAAGCAAAATATCGATGTTCTTCAAAGTTATTTCTACAAAGAATGAAATAAAAAAAAAAAAAAAAAAAGAAAGGAAAAAAGAATTACATTCTCAATTGAAACCGATAATTAGAATATTTAAATAGAAAAATAAATTAAGAAGTGAATAATAGAAAGCTTACCTGACTCGAGCCTATAACTTTCAGGATCATCAACCGTCTCTGCGTCATAACCATTGCCACTGCTTAGGGGTTTTAATCTTAACCAGTTTTGTGCACACACCAATGCTTCAACCGTTGTTGGGGCTAATGAACTTCGAAAAGGATCCAACACGTCTTCCAGTGCTAAACACCAACTCTGAAGCAACTGTAGTAATGAGAATGGCCAACACAATACGTGCTATTTGGGTAAGTACTGAGAATTTGGTTGAGTCTACCTTCCACCAATTTAAAATATCGAAGTTCACATTTAGTTTTTCAACCTCCTCCATCAAATACCGATCTATCTCCGATTTGCTTTGAACGTCACTTTTAGAAGTTTGGTTATTATGAAACCTATTCATTAAGTGATATGAACGATTCTCAGTTTCTTTTGCCATTGAGGAACCTTGAGGAAATGCACTACTATGTTCATCTTGAGATAAACTCTCTTCAGCGTTGAAGTGATCATATAATTTTTTAAAGTAGTTCTTCAATTTTATTATCATATCAGTACATTGCTCAACACTAAGAACATCTTTGAACCAATATTCCAATGACCCCAATTTGGTTCGTAGATCAAGTATAACAACAACAAACAACAACACGTTAACCTTATCAAGATCCCCCCAATACTTATTATACATCGACATCGTTTTCCCCGCCATAGAATTCAATACATAATCATCACTGTCACCATATTCTTGTAAATGCAGTTGAATGTCAGAAACTTCTTGAATATACATATTACATGTCACATACAAAGACTCCAACAGTTGCATTGTGACTTCATAAAAAAGTCTGAGAAACTTGAGAAAAATCTTAATACGAGCCCAATCTTCATAATTAGTTGGTTCTAAACCTTTTTTACCATCCCACAATGCAGAAACATAGTGTCCATTTAAATTTTCCCTAATTTCAAAAGCATTTTGACCTTTTTTTGCACCTTCCAATATCTTAAATATAGGTTTCATCTAGCCCTGTTCACTAAACCCTTTTCCCTTCCCTCCCCTCCTTTTCGTCAGCTTGTGTTAGTACGGAATCTACGGATAGCAGAGAAGTTTGAAAAAGAATCTAACATTTTATTTTATTCCAATTTTACCCTAAATCTTTCAAAATGAAAAACCAAAAAAGTTGGGAATAAACTGAAAAGTTGAAAGTAAAATAGGAATAGAATAAAATGTTGACTTCTTCCAAAAGATAACATTTCAGTCTATTCCAATTTTATCCCCAACTTTTTAATATGAAGAACCAAAAAAAAGGTAATAAACTAAAATGTTTGGGGTAAAATAGGAATAGAATAAAATAGTTGGCTTCTCAAGAAGCCAACTATTTCAGTTCCTGATTACCCGTATTGACAGGGGGAAAAGGAAGTGGGGAGGGGAGGGAGAAGGGGTTTAATAAACAGGGCCCTAGTTGGAACATCCAAACACAACAACCCATTGAAATTAATTTTTTCTCTTTCCATACAAGTCTTAAAGCTCTCAAATCTTGCAGAAGAAGACTTTAAATATTTAACTGCACTTCTAACCTTCATAATGGATTGATCAACCTCTTTCAACCCCTCAAACACAATAAGATTTAAGATATGTGCACAATACCTCACATGCATAAACTGATTCTCTAATATGGCGTTAGGCTTATGAACACTTCTCTTCCTTAAGTACTCTAAAGCGGTATCATTGGAAGAAGCATTATCAACTGTGATAGTGAAAATGCTCCCAATGCCCCACTCATGCATACACGACTCAATCTATGCCCCAATTGTCTTACCTTTATGATTAGGAATTAAACAAAAGTTTAAAATTCATTTGTGTAAGTTCCATTCACTATCAATAAAATGAGCGGTGATACACGTGTAATTAAGGTTCTGTATCGAAGTCCAACAATTAGTGGTAAGACAAACCATTCTCCTAAACTTTTATTTCTCAGACATAAAGAGCCTAACACAATCTCTCATCATAGTAAAATGGGAAGGAATTGAAAACCTAGGTTCAATTGTTTTCATGAAGTCCTTAAACCCTTCACCTTCCACAAACCTAAATGACAACTCTTCCACTATGATCATCTTAGAAATTGCTGCCTTTTTTTTTGAAGCATTATATTTAGCAATCACAAGGTTACCACAAGATCCTTCACCCACTACTGCTTGTTCTTTCCTCTTAGCCTCAAAAAGCTCAACTTCAAATGTGTCTTATCAAACTTATCAGGATATTTTTTTTACATCTTTTTCTGATATGTTGTAGTATAGATGAAGTACCATGGCTTATAGGGTGACAATTAAACTCCCTCTTATAATAATTGCATGTGATTTATGATCATTGGGGTCACTCGCCTCTAACTTGGTAAAATATTCCCAAACCGTTGATGTTTGCTCAATTTTTTTAGGATTTTGAGGGTTAATAGTTGAAGAACTAGAACCAATATTAGTATCCAAAAGACTAGGCCTAGATGAAGCAGAACTAGAACCAATAGTACCACTAGTTGAATCATCCATGACTTTTGAGTCTACAATTTAAGTGGGAAAAAAAAAAAAAAAAAACATAATCAACATAGGCTAAAATACATACCAAATCTCTCAAAATGGCAAACAGGGGCTACACAACTATTACTTGCTAAACAACACCAAAGCAACTAACCAAACACAAAACAGCAAAACCAAATGTCTCCAAATACAATAGAATGGCAAATGTATAAAATTAAAGCAAGCAAAATGAAAATAAAATTGAGAATACAAGCTCAAAATACAACAGAAAGCTAGTGCAGAATTTGCAGGTGGAGCAACTAAAGCAGTCTATAGTTTAATGCATCAATTAAGTAAAATGTGACAAATGGTGAAAAAAATTTAATGCCCAATCTGGCATTAGAGTCATAAGAATAAAAGAGGAATAAATTTTTTGGCTTATACCACAATGCCACAACAGAATCATGTTTTCTAACCACAGGACCAGCAAGAGGCAAATCAACACAAAGGAACCCTAAATACCAAAGGAAGTCATACAAATTGGAAAATGCCTACCATTTCACTAATACCAAACATCAAATACATCAAGAACTGAAAAAACCAGAATCGAAATGCAATTCAACAGCCCAACAATCAGCATCTGGATTAAGCTATCAACAAAAAAATCCAACATCCTAAAGGCTAAAAGAAGAACAAAAATTCACAAATTATTATAGTAATATAATTAAAAATTGGTACCTTCTTTCTTTGGGTCTTCGACGTCGAGAAGCTTGTAATGGTGACAACGACAATGGAGATGGAGATGGCAACAACAATGGCAATGGCAACTAACCCCGCACCTTTTTCTGGGTCTTCAATGACAAAAAGCGACGGAGATGCAGAGGCGAATAGGCGATGATTTGGGTGAAGGACTGAAGGTGACGACGACATTGGAGACTCGGAGAGGGTGAACACTATGAAGAATTGAAGAACGGCGTGTCTATGTAAAAGAAAGAATAAATGAAAGGGTGCGGCGTTGTGCTAGGGTTAGTTTTTACTTTTTAGGGTTTTTTGTTTTGTTTCTTTTTTCTTTTAATGGTGCGGTGCGGGTGTGGGGCTGGTCCTCAGTAATTTCCAAACAGCCCACCCGCAGCCCGCACCGCACCATGTGGGGGGCCCAAAATTGGCCCGTGACCTGCGTTGCATATGCGGTTTATTGGGCGTTTGGGGCGGGGCAGGGCGGGTTTATATATAAAAGCCGAGTTCCAACTTTGAGTTAGCCTAGAATTATGACACGTGGCGTGAACCCATATTTTTTTAAACATTGAACTGGTCATTTAAGTAGAAAACTGGTCATATAAGTAAAACTGAATTGGTCCATGCATTTCAAGTGAAATAAATGGTGTATTTAATATGCCTAATTAATTCTCTTATATTAAATAAAAAAATAATAGAAACGTCAAATTTTCTTGTCATTAAATTCTCACTAATTTCTACCTCTCTCTCTTCCTTTAACTCTCATATTATATATATATATATATAAGCCGAGTTCCAACTTAAATTTTTGTGAACAAATATTTTAAAAAGTTTTACTTTTTATCGATTAATAATAAAAAGTACGATGGAGATGTGTTTAAATTCTAAAATTAAATTATAATGAAAAATTTCACGCATAGCGCGGGTTATGAGCTAGTCTTACTAATAATAAAGGAGTCGATCCTACATTCCGTGTAATAATCAATGTCTGAGGACATAGAAAACCTTAATAGAGATTTTATAAACGAAAGTATGTATATCGTAGTGGATAGAGCCAAGGGGATTCTAGTTCAACTCGGAATTTCATTGCTGCTTCATTTGATATTGGGCAAACAAAAAATGTGACTTTAAACTAAATTACAAGAAATTATTAGGAGTGCATTTTTAAAAATTACGATTTAAAAATGTATATAAATTTGTATTCAAATCACGGTCGGAGCCATTTTCCATGTTTGAAATCATTGAACGAGCGACTCATGAATGCTACCGGGTTGGACAATCCAATAACTCGAACACGGGGTAAAGATGTGCATCTTTAAAAATGCATAATTTCAAATAATAAATTACAATTTTAAAAGTTAAACTACATTCGCATTTACAAATTGCATGTTTAAAAATTACTATTTTTAAATCAAACGTTTTAAAATCGTAAACCTAAAATAACCTAGTTGCTTTTGACAACTACAACCATGAAAAAGGATGCTGTAAAGAAGCTGCGACTAGAAAGAGTTGCCTTAATTTTATTAAATAAATTAAGAATATTTTTACAGAAAACATTTTATATCTTACATCTAATGATTGTTTTTCCTTTCTTTGTTTGTCAAGAAAAAGTAAAGCTCATTTTTCCAATATTGAGCAACTTGAGCTAGGTTTATTGAAAAGACAACACTGCACAAGCAAAATGGATTGGGACAGTGGGAGTGGGAAGGAAGGAGGAAAGAAAACAAGAAATTAAGACATAAAATTCATACTATAAATTGCAAGGCCAACTTAAATATGAGACGATAACATAATTTGTATTCTGGTTGCAGTTGGCAGTAACGCTAAAACACATCAAACCAAAAACCTCAGCACCTTCCAGCCATAAATATCCAAAGGATCCAAGGCAATATAAATTTTATGATACTATGATTTGATACAAACTTAAACTGCCAGTGAATAAAGCCATTTTATACTCCAAACTACCTTTTAGGGCAGTGCATTGCACCAGAAAGCAATTGAGATTGCTTCAGAAAACCTTTTAATTAGCTTAAATACATTGCCATAAACATCCTAAATGAAAAGATGTATCAGATCTCAAAGGACACAGAACTAACATTAAGAACTGGCCAAGGACTCAATTAGGAGCTGGTAACCTTCTGGTACAGCTGACTGTCCCTGGACACACTCTGCCAGTGCAGGAACATCAGAACTGAGGTCTAAAAATCTGGCCAGTAGAAGCAGCAAATGAAAATCTGAAATACGCTTCACAAAAGAAAGACTCCTTGTCCTGTCCAGATGATTCTTCAGCGCCCTCAGGGTCAGGGGGATATTCCGGTTTTCAATGGGAAACGATGATGAAAGTGGACCCTGCATTGAAACATATAAGTTCATATTAGTGCTACACTAGTACCTCACAGTATAGAAGCAAGTGAACAAGGTTTATAGAATTTCTGCATATCATGTAGAACAGAGAAAGCAGATAAGTCAATGCAGCAACTGAATCTTTGCAGTTGAAAATGGATCGGTACATAATAAAGAAAAAGATCCACTCGGTAAATGCCTCTCAACTACATATACGACTATGCAGTAAATGATCAGAGAAAAAAGCAGTTCGAAGTGCAAATGTCATGACTATGGATGCTTTCAATGGACCATAAGTATACGGTGTGCTTCCAACATCATAAGTACCTCATAAATAAGTTCCAACACCTAAGAATGATGGAAATTGTAGCGACAAAAAGGGGCATACATAAAACACCCTACCATTACATGCTTACAAATAAAAGAATTCCTCTAAACTAGGTTCGATGAACTTTCTCCAAACCAGTCATAAAAATGAAAATGTGCCCTTTAACAGGTAAGAAACACATACCTATTTAATAAAATTCCTTCCAACTGTCTATACAATTAAAAAAGCATGTGATTTTCACATGCTTAAAGGACATATGTCATTTTTATAGATGAGGTTGGAGGAACTTCCTCCAAACCCAATTTGAAGGAAAACTCTGTTCCAAATAAAATTCTATAATTGAGAACAGCCAACAAAGATAATCCAGCACCAAACAAAACAAGCTACAACTGTATCGTCACTGAATGAAAGAAAGACGAGACTGTATGCAGAAATGTAAAGAAAACACAAATATTCCATTTATTGGCAAAATTAGCAAAGATGGTAAGAAAAAAATTCATGAACCAGAATTTAGGCACAGATGGCATTTCCAACTCGTTGCATTCTATGAGACAAATATAGAATTTGTGGTAAATGACATGCCCAAGGAGAATGTGAACAGTATCCAGGACAACCTGACGAGGCTATCCCAGATCAATGCTTAATGCCATAAGGGTTGAGAGCGTCTTAATACTTCAGGACATTGGAAGTCAAAGGGTTCATTTGTTAGGATTGGGGATCAAAAGCCCAGATCTATTATTAAAAAAAGAATAATACTATACATCACCCCCCACAGTGTATGTGGTATGGTCTCCCGTAGTATTTGATGCATGGAGATTGATTTTTTGGTTGGGAGGACCACGCCACATAGGCTTTTGGGGATTGGGGGTGATGTATATAAAGAAATAATCTATTTTATTTTTTTTACAAAATATGCCTAAAAATCAAGAGAAACATTAAAAAAGAAAAGAAGAAGAAAAGGATTACGACTAGTAATTTAATCATTTAAACCTTTACCCATAAACAGCACAACAGAGCAGTACAACTAGAGCATAAACTAGCTGAAAGAAGAAGCTTTAGAAAATTCTCCAATGTAACACAAACAAGAATAAAAAGTTAACCTATTTTGAAGTTTAACCAGTTAAAAAAGCCCAGGGCAATGCTTTACAATAATGGGAATTTGATGCATGAAATAGAATTGAACAGTGGAGGATGAGAATGAAAGTTTAGAGTATTTTGATGCTCTGGCTGTTCTTTGTATTTCGGGTTTGCTTTGTATTTTGGATTTGATTTTCATATGTATTTTGGGTTGTGGGTGTCTTTTTGGGAGGGTTGTTCGGGTTTTCTTGCGGGTTTTAGGGGGTTTGTTGGGTTAGGGTACTTTCAGGGTGGGTTTGGGTGTTTGATGGGGGCTTCTTCTGTTTTTTGGGCTATGGGTGCTCCTTGTGGGTTTCGGGTTTTAGGGTTGATCCTTGTGGGTTTGTTTGGGTTTTTTTTCCTTTTGTGAGTTGGCTTTGGTGGTTCCTGTGTATACCCTCGGTGTACTTAGGGGCGCCTTACGCTTTTTAATAAAATTTCTTACTTAAAATTAAAAAAAAAAAAATTTTAACCAGCAAAAAAAATCCCAGGGCAAGGCTTCACAATATTGGGAATTTGATGCATGAACTAGAAGTTTCTGCCATGTTAATAAATGGAGAAAAAGGAAGGAGTGCAGGAACTAAATTCATTTGTTGTTTTGGGATGACAATTGTAGATATCCAAAAATTACGATTATGAATTTAACAAAAGTGATTATAGGCATGATTGACATAAAAAGGCTCTTTAACTTGCAATCCCTGATGCTATATTTCCTAGTCAAGGCCTAGTCTAGTTGTTAGCGGTGCTACAAGCCTATTGATTGGCCATGGGTCAGCAATCTATCACTAACTCCTTACTATTACAGACATCACATGCGCCAGAATCTCTTATGCCAATAATAATTATGCTCATGCTTTAACTTTTGTTTGAACAAATGAGAGATTACACCCTGGTGGAAAAGAAGGCAGACTTCATCATGCGGCTCTTAATTTTAACCTCAAAATCCTCAACGTCAAAATTTTCCCTATTAATTCTTTTTCTCACTTCCTCTGCGGGTAAGTGCTAAAAGTTTTCTTCTACAACTACTCCCACCTTGAGGAAAAGGCATGAGTGCCCCTCGTCAAAATCTAAAGCAAAGACTTACTTGGTTAACGTCTCAAGGGAGCAGTTTTTTTTTGAAAAAATGTTCTGATGTGAAAAAAACGTGAAAACTGTTTTTGTATTTTTAGAGTGTTTTGTATTTCAGTTGTTAGTTAATGTCTTTGTTTTGAGAAAAGAAAACAAAATACTGACAATTGGACTTTTCTAAGATACCATACTTACAAAAAACTTTACTAAGATAAGATTTACTAAGATAACATAAATGATAAACCCCAACAAGCAATCCGTGTCATTAACAATGATGCTAAAAGTGCCCTATCACAAGCCTTAAAAGCTCACAATTTGTATACTTGCTAAAACCAAAAAAGATTGAAAATTTCTTATAGGAAAAACGTAACAACAATTCAATACAGATAAAGCGACCCCAAGAACATGAATTGAAAGCAAGTAAAAGATTTGAGTAATGTAGTCGATCTAGACATACCTGGTGATCGAAAATCTTAACCACCACCAAGAAAAAATCATTGTCAACCTCCCTAGTATCCTTCACCCCAACCATTACATCCTTCTTCATCTTCGACAGCTTCGGATCGGCGTCCTCAGCAATCTCGGTCACGAACCACCCTTCCTTGAACAACCTAACACACACATCGCTCATCTGAAACGCCTCGAAGTGCACATCAGCCCCACCGTCCTCGTTCACTTCCAGCTTCACCACGGCCGTGATCCACTCCTTCAAGCCGCTCTCGGCATGAAACTCCGCCGCCTGAAGCACCTCGCGGTTCGACAAAGTGTAGTCCTTCTTGTCCTGACTGATCGTCTGCGTGAATATGAACCCGACCCTCCTCATCCCCAACCCCATCGCGATCGCTTCCACGAGCTTTTCCTCATCTTGGTCTCTCAGAATCAGCAAATTCTCTTCAGTCCCTTGCTGTGGCGGCTCGTAGATGAAGTCCACCTCGACCTTGCCCACGTCCGAAACGGTGCCGTACATGAACCCAGCCCGCTTCACGGCGAACGCGAGCGTATCGTTCACGTAGTTCTGGAACGCGTTGGCGCAGTCGCGGTCGAACGAGACGAGCTCGCAATGCGGGTTCTCCTGGCGCGTGACGCGCATCTGCTTGGCGATAAGGTCGTCCATGGTCATCTTGCGGCCGAACGAGCCGGCGGGGTGGAAGGCCGGGCCGGAGACGGTGCGCTCGCCCTCGTAGGTGAGGAAGACGATGGAGCCGTGGGAGAGATTGAGCGCGGAGAGAGGCGTGCCAGGGTTCGTCATGTCGGTAAATTTGATAAGATCGGCCGGGGTTTTGGCCAAGAGCAGGTTTTGGTTGGTGGAGAGGGTTTGATTGTCAACGGGAATTCGAAGCTGGGATTGGATTAGGGTTTTCAGTTGCGAGACTGTGATCTGCGGGTTCTCGATTGAGACTCGCTCCAAGCCGTCGCGGCTTCGGACTCTGAGCATCATCCTGAAGAACTAAAAGCGTGCTCTCTGACGGCGAATTCAGAGTAAAAATAAATCCTTTGAAGACGCTGGCTGCTGCAGCGGTTTTGGGCGGAATTTGATTCTTTAAAGTGGATGGAGTGCAATTGAAGTGAGGCTTAAAGTTTCTCGAATTCGCTTTCTTGATGAAGGGGAAGGGGAAAAGAATACTGGAGGAGGAACAGTTGGATGGGGAAGAATTACGTGGAAGCAGGAGTTTTGTTAGGGTATATATACATATACCATTAGATATCCTGATCCGTCGGCTGGTGGGAGTCCCACGTGGACTTGTACAATAAAGTCTTCTATCAACTGGAATTTGGATCCTCTCTCCGTCGGGGGTATTATTATTTTTATGGAAATGTGAAAAGATAATCATGTCTTTACTGTTATACTAAATGAAGAGTATCCTCGTATTTCATATAGATCTTATCATGTTAATATTCAGGCCCAGTTTTGTAATAAACTGTGCCCAGCCCAAGCCCACCTCGTAGACAGAGCTTACAGAGGACTTTCTATTGGACTGGGCTTACTTATTAAAAAAAAACAGACGGTCAAAATTAAATGACAGAAGTTTTAAAACAGACAACGTTGTGTTCAAACGAACTAACGGATTGGGTTTAAACGGTATAATTAGACGTTATGTGGACTTCATACCAAGCTGCTGAAGTAATTAATAGCATACATTCCCTTTGTCTCTATGGTCAAACTTTGTTTATAGCTCTCAAATCTGTGATTTTGCTTAATTAGATGTTGGTTGTTTTGCTCGATCACTAGGCTAGCGTTTTGGTTCGAAAATTCGTGGGTCTGTGTTATTGTTTGGTAGTTGATGCATGTTTGTGTTTATTGCCCTAGATATATGTTTGCTTTCCTGGAAATGGAGGACATAAAATGTATACATTCCATTAATAGTAGCTGATTTTTCTTGGACCGACCATTTCATTTGGTAATTTAATTCTTTCCTTCATGTGTGTGGTCCAACTCCTTTTTAATAGGTGTGACCTAACACATTGAATATTTAATTGAAATTGGAGGTAATGAAGAATACAAAGTTCAAACTCATAACTTCTACTCTAATACCAAATCATACAAACTTTTGGTAGAACTCACTCTTGAAAACCAGCTTCCAAAGAGAATGTGTCTAAGAGCTTATATACACATGTTTAAGATTAAACTTAACCCATGTGGGACACAAAGATCGAAACATACCACCACGTTTCTACAATCGACGTCTACGGAGGCTCACTCTCTTAACATTGACCCGATAGTAGCCCTTTCTCTTTTGGCGGCTCCATTCACCTATCAATATTTTAATCCAGCTTATAAGTCGTTCCTTCCGTGACTCGAATCCTTAACGTGATGCTTTTAGCTTTAATAACATGTTAAATTACTATTTATTTCAAAAGCTTAAGTTAATAGAAAGAGATAAATTTAATTATTTCATCATATATTTTAACATAAATATGGAGTTTTTAGTATCTGCATTTGATTGCAAAGTGAGGTGGTGTGTTTCTTTTATTTTGATATTCTTCAATTCCGTACTACTTCAATTTCAGTCTCTTCTTCATTCTTGATTAGTTGATTATGAAGTCATTGTGCATAAAACTGTGTGACGGTGCTGGAATTGGCTGGAAATGCAGCTCATGACAAGAAGAAGAACAGAATCATTCCAAGGCATGTTTTGCTGGCTGTACGTGAGGACAAGGCTGTCGAAGGGCCCAAGTCTCCAAAGAAGGCTTAGCTTTCTCTACTCAATCAAGTTGTTTCTTTTACGACGAAACAAACAGAGGCTAAATTTTTTAAAGAAACACAGTAGATTCAGATACAGAACCCGAGCTTACAAAAGCATTACATATTAAGAAACATAGCAGGTTCATATAGAGAGAATCTGAGCTTACAAACTCATTGACATGCAGGCCAATTAATAACCACGTAAGTACAACTTATTTAGTGAAACAGAGTAGTTTTACATTCAAATGAATAAATAAAACAATCCCAAACAATTTCATTAGACGTTTGAAACAGATTACCAAAACTTAATTAAAGCACCTCAAGAATTGACTTTCCAACATTGCTTCCTAATCTCCCCGGCAGTGCCAGTAAGGACCTCAATTGCTCCCATCCTCTTCATCGACTGTGCAAATTCTGTAAAGAAGTTGGTTTGGCTATCCAGTTTCTGGACAATTCTTTTGGCCTGCTTGTTTTTCAGAAGAGCCGCGTCGGATTGGAAGACACCCTTATTCTGCAGAAGGATAGCATAGTAGTTGCTGTCAAAGTTTTGAAAGCTGCCGGGGTCCATTTCTACTGTTGTTATAAAGTCAGTAGGGCTCGGGCATTTGGTCTTCAGGAATTCGGCATAGGCTGGGTCCAAAGAAGGGTCTTGATCACCTTTTCCAGTGAAATTGTAGAGCCTGTTGGTGAATGCAATGCAGTGACCCACTCCAATAGTGTGCGCACCTACACACACATACATACATATATATATATATATATATATATATATATATATTTACACATTATATTAAAAACTTTTTTTTTTATTTTTAAATTTCACTATTTTGCGATACATTTCTTCGGATTTACCTGATAATACGACGAGGTCCTGCAAGTTAAGATTTTTGCGGGCAAAGGAAACGCTGAGCTGGGTGAAGTTAAAGTTAGGCGGTGGAAGGTTCATTAAGGCTGATGTGTTGCTTGAAACATTGCCATCTCTTCTACCTGTAAGCACTTCCCACATTGGTTTTTGGAACTGCAAATATTACACACATGATTCACTTAGTGAAGTTTAAATAGTGTCCATTAGCAAACAATACTAAACATAAGGTCAAGAATTTGGATTAGCGTCGTTTACTATTCAAACAACACCGAATAGTTACTGCATTACCAAGAATTATTTTTCTTGACTTACTTGGTATGAAACGGAGTCCCTGGCAGCCAAAGCCACGATATCAGCACATGATACAACTCCTTGGCATTCCGTCTCAAGTCTAGCTTTAATGTCGTTAATAACATCAAAGCCTGACAAAGACAAGTTTGGTATTGCGTCCTTCTCTGCAGTGTTATTTGCTGTTGAGTTCAATAAAACTGATGCATCGCAACCCTGCAAATTTGCATTCAATTATAAGCTTCAATGAAATTTAGCCATGAGTGTAAATGCAAATGGAGTGTTAGTATGCATGGAGTAAGTGTAATGAACCTTAAAAGGATAAATGATATGAGCAAGAACATGGAGATCCGAATGCATATAAATTTCCCGTGCATGCAGAAGGGCCATGTTTAGTGCCTTACATTAACAAAACAGTCGTGGAAATGCAATCTCAGCAGCTTTGCCGGCAAGTTGGGATTCGTGGAGACATGTTTCCATGTGACATTCTTGACAATCATCTCTGCGCGTGGACAGGTTTTCTTATAGAAAGTCTTCCTGAGGCAGCTGCTGCCTCCATGACAGACTCCAAGAATGCCTAATACTATACAGACCAACAGGAGAATGCTAGCCTCGATCTTCATTTCCAAATCCCTCTGAATTGAAGCAACTCTACTGCGTATGTTCTTAAGCAAAGGAATTCTTCTTCTATATGCAGTGATCATCACAAGTCCTTATATATATATATATGGACATGTAAGGGAATCTTAACAGTAAGATCCAGTTAAGCAAAATGTATTCTAATTATGTGCAGAGAGAGAGAGAGGCCGGAGGGGGAGACTTCTGATTAATAATGCATGACATCCATTACAACCTTTTTTAAATTTCTTTAAAATGATAAATGTATTATTATAATTACAAGCCATTTTTGTATATGATCAGAAACACAAACTATGCTAGCTAGTTTCATTTGCATCTTCGAATAACACAGTTTTCATCTGTATTATGATTGGTGAGTAAGCAACGTTAACGTACGTCCTTATTGCCATTGTTATGATAATCCTAATTTTCCTTTGGTCAACCGTGCGTGGTTCCTTTCTTGTAAATGTATGTTTAGGTTTGAAAGCGATTTTAAAATAACAAATTTAAAATATGTGATTTTTGAGAATGCAGTTAGGGCGCTTGATAAAATCACAGTTTAGCCTTTGAAATTCTGCGTTTACAAAAAGCACTCACTTACCAGTGATTTGAAAAAATAGTTTTATGCGTTTTCAAATCACAATTTTTTTAAAAACACAATTCCCAAACGATTAATTTTATGCCATTCGGTTTAAAATCGCACTTTTTGTATATAAAATCGCAATCTCAAATGCATCCTAAGAGTTTTCATTTGGGTTTATGATATGAAAACGTAATTTTTAAAAATACAGTTAAACGTTTTGCAAAATCACAGTTTATCCTTTAAAATTGTGCATTTAAGAAAACACCATTACCTGTGATTTGAAAACGCAAACTTTCTAAGTTTTCAAATTGCAATTTTTTAAAAACGCTATTCCAAACGATTCATTTTCTTTGATTTAGTTTAAAATTGTATTTTTTATCTATGAAATCGCAATGTCAAATACACCTTAATATTGTATGCTTTAATATAATCATTTAAATAAATAAATAAAGCAGGACGGCTTAAATTATTCTTAAAAAAAAAAAATAATAATAAATAGAGGGGCTTAAATTCTATATGACTTTTTTTAAAAAAAAAAATCTTGATTTCATTCGGTACGCGTTTTGGTTGTTCCGTATACTTAATTAATGTACATAAGCTATTATTTTAATCCTGTCTGCTTTTATATATATATATATAGCCAGTTGCAAAATAGTAATTCAGTCCGGCCGGCCGACCACCTTTGAGGGGCTTAAATTCTACTTAAAGGCCGTGAAGAGTCATGTTTGGAGACAAAAACAAATTCAATCGCAGATCGAGGAGAATGTTTGGGACACTGACTTTAATTATAATTTTTTACAAATTTATGTTGTAGTACTACTATATATGAATGCCATGTAGCATAATATAGGTAAAGAATTAAGCAATAATATTTGATAAATTATTTTAATGGCTAACGTTATAAGTAATGCGTAAACTATGTCAAGTCAATTTATAAAAGACTTATAATAAAAATTATTATACCCTTTACTACATTCTAAGGGTCAATATATAGCACGTAAGACAGCTAAAATATGGTGTTTTTAAATCTAGTTGTAAGTAGTAAGTAGTCGGTACGGATCAGGATCCTTTACAATTTTTTTAAAATTGTAGATTCTCAAATTATATGAATTTAGACCGTTTTATGCATCGAACGGTATGAAAAATGTTACATATTAAAAATATGACATGTTAACAATAAAAATTGAGTATATTTTTAACAGGTTCTTACACTTTATATCGAATAAAAGCTTTGAGTAAAAAAACTGTATTTTAGTTTAGTAAAGAAGAAGCACCTCTTCAAAAGTGAAGAAAAAACCTTTTGGAATGTGTTTTTTCTTTTTTCTTTTTTCTTTTTTGCCTCGAATCCTCGATAACATGTCATATTTTTAATATGTAGCATTTTTCACGTCATTCAATTTAAAAAAGGAATGAATTCACATAATATAAGAATTTAATTTTTTTTTAAAATTGTGGAAGATCTTAATCCAAATAATTTAACATCGTCTCTTACTAAATGATGTCTCTTACTAAATGATGTCAACGTTTATATTACGTCGGGAACGACATACATTGAGTGTGCTTGGCAACACTCTCATCTTCCTCTTTATTTTTATTTTTTTTCACTTCTCCCAAAAAAATCGAATCCAAAACAATCTAACTTCTTTTATTTTTTATTATTTTTTATATTACATCAATAATTTTTTATTACTATTCAAATAAAAAAAAAACCCATTACAAAACAAAATTTTTTTACTTTTCTATAAAAAAGTTCAAAATTTTTATATTTTATATCACGTCAATCACTTCTTATTATTATTCAAATAAAAATTTCACAACGCAACTAGTAAGTAGTGATATATGTGGTAAAAAAAATAATGGACTCGGAACATGAATAGTGGGAAGCATGTAGCATTTAAGACTAGAATTAAGAAAGCTTGGTCCGACCAGTGATGGGGAAAACTTGCTGTGTTTGACTAAATTAGCCTAACCGCAACTTCAGCTAGCAACTTGATCATCATGGTAGGTTGAACTACGAATTGACCCTATACCTTACACTCACCCAAGGTGAAAGGGAGAGGAGACTATTACACCAAATAAAAAAATAGCTGTTATAACCCTTTTCTTTTTTTAGGTGGTTTGAGATGGCGTATCAGAGAAGGAACAATCAAGAGAATAATCGCCGCAGCAAGGAGGGTACTGGTGGAAGTTGAAACCAATCTCCATACACAAAAAAAAATAGTAGACATTTCATGTCCTGCATGTTGAAGTGTCCCATATCGTTAAGATTTTTTTCACCTGGACACTTTATAAGCAATGGTGTTCCTTCCTCTCTTAAGGCGTATTTTGAGGGAAAGACCCATCATCGCAAGAAACTTGTGGCTCTGATACCATGTACAAACAATTGATGAAATGCGATGATGTGTCTTTCCCTCCCGTTATTGTCCACGTGTTTGGTCATTAGTTGCCACTTTTTCTTCTTTTTTTTTACAGCATCAAGTCCTAGTTTTTTTAAAAAAAGCGGAAATTCGGAAAAATAAATTTCTGAATAAGATTTATTTTATAAGCATAGCTGCCAAATGTCATTAGGTGCGAGCATAGGCAACTGCCAAATGAGAATTGCATTGCAAATGCCTCGTTCATACTACTAAATATATTTCCCTGCATCTAATTCCATAAATGTAGACTTCTAATTTAGTGTTTTGCAGATCAGTTAATAAAGGGCCGAAACATGCAAGAGCCTCCATAGTTTCAAAATATTTTTAAACCCGTAGATATAAAAAAGCAATTTCTAAAAATGTAATTAAGCATTTAATAAAATTACAGTTATTTGCAGTTTTTATGTGAAGAATTTTTTTATTTTTATTTTTTTTTATTTCATATTTTCAAACTGCTATTTTTTTCAAGCACACTCTCAAACAGGACGCTTAGTGCAATTTTGTTTCATTGTAAAAATTAAACTTAGTTTCATTTGGAGAGTAACAATTACAAATACTAATAAATTTCGTACCTGCGAGTAGGGGTATCAATTTTTGACACGGCTCGTGTATCCAATACGAAATTAGAAGATTAAGGTTAAGGGGCCTGATTCATTTAAATAAACAAGTTGGGTTAGGATTAACCTATATAATCTAATACTCATATTTCAACATGACTCGAATCCGATATATGTCATACACTTTTCACGAGGCAATCGTGATTTATTATGTTTTATCCTTTCTTTTCTTTTTTTTTCTTTTTTTTCCCCTCTCTAATTACTAACCTCCCTTAAAAACAAATAAATAAATAAATAAAAAAAAAAAAAAAAAAAGAGGTTCATCCTGAACATATGCACGTCTAAACGCACAAGTGAAAGGTAGGGAGTTCAGTCCATGATAAGCAGCATTACATGACAGAATCGTGCGTCCGGGTCCCACTTCTGGCAATTCCTGCTGCAGCCTTCCACTATTCGGTCATCTCTTTGCTGTGTCTTCTGAATTGAGGGAGAAAAAGAGAGGAATTGTCAACGTGAATTGTCCGTTGAATAGTCAACGTGAAAATGTGTACGTTAACTTTTTTTTTTAATTGCTGTTCAAGCTTAATTTATTTTGAGTGTTGGCCAGCTAGACGATTTGGCCAAATCAAGTCAGCCGAATAGTGGAAGGCTGCAGCAAAAATTGCCAGAAGTGGGACCCAGATGCACGATTATGTCATGTAATGTTGCTTATCAAACAAGCCCGGAAGTGCAATTGAGCAAGCTTAGGCCTAATCCTGTAATCAAGGATGTTGGAAAATCATTAAAAAGAAAAAAGAAAAAAGAAAAAAAAAAAAAGGGTTAGTTTTATGGTGTGTACCTTTTAAGAACATATAGATCAGGATATTTTGTAAGTGTTCTACGCTGTGTAGTGACTTCTTTCACATCTAGAATTGAAAAAACTCAACGGTAATGTTTTATTACAAGAACAAAACACATTTGCCCATAACCTAAACTCGATTTGAGAGAAAAATTGAAAGAGATTCAGAATTTCGAAAATTGAAATCGAATGATTTCACATCCACTCCATTGGTTATTTATAATCAACCAAGAAACACAACTCTCGGTTATGGAAGTTACAAATCTAAGAAAATACAACTCTTAGAAATATATCGACTAACGCCACTATGGATATACAAAGTGTTAAAATATTGATTAAGTGATTAAATTTACATCTTCCTATCAGTTTAAGTTTTTGGGACAAGTGGTGATTTAACATGGTATCAGATCCAAAGATTTTGAATTCGAACCTTGACTTCGTCATTTATCTCTCATTTCAATTAAATATTCCATGTTAAACTTTTGGGACAACTGGTGATTTAACACGAAGTTCCAATTTCTAACAAGGATCGAATCAATAGTATGGAAACCAATTAGGATCGTGATCAAGAAAGAAATGAGAAATTGCAATTCGGTCCTTGATAATTTGCCAGTCTTTTTTCACTGTTTTTTCCTTCCAAGTTTTCAACTTCCTTCAATTCCTAGTTCTTTCACTAAAATACTTGGATATCAGCACATCTCCTTTTAGCCTGGAGAGGAGAGAGAAAACAAAAATCATCCAATAACTTGCTAAATTTCTAATAATTAATCCCAAGGGGTGTGCCTAGCTGTTGAGGCTTGAGGTCCTTAGGGAATATTGTCCTATAGGTCCCAGGTTTGAGACTTGCTAAGTGTAAACTCCCTCTTGGGACCAACCATCGCTTTGAGTGGTGTGGGGTATTGGACTAAGGATTAGTCAGCCGATCCTAGGCTAGGCCTCCACATTCGGTAAGCCTCATGTAAAAAGTGAGGTGAGCCCAAGGTGCTGCCAGACCACTAAGGGTGTAGCAGGATCTTGTATTAATAAAAATTTAAGAAAATTTCTAATAATTAGAGAAATTCCTACATGATTA
This sequence comes from Alnus glutinosa, assembly GCF_958979055.1. NCBI lineage: Eukaryota > Viridiplantae > Streptophyta > Magnoliopsida > Fagales > Betulaceae > Alnus > Alnus glutinosa. Next base: position 5,209,838 of record NC_084897.1, on the reverse strand, counting down.
GTTAGACCAAAAAGCTACAATGTAAGAGCACTCACAACGGCTTGTGTAAAATTTTATATAAAATTGCTAATGAAAACCCATTTTTGCTTATTTAGCTAACCCCTTTTCAACACCTTCATCCATCAAAACTTCTTCTCTTTTTTATTAAAATAATCAATTTTTATTTTTATTCATTTTAATTAAAAACGCATCTTCACCAAAAACACCAAATAAAACACATCACCGTACCAAAAACTTCTACACACACCGTCCTTCTCTCGTTGAAACTCCCTCTCTTTTCCTCTCCTCCCTCTTCACTACCATATCCCTCAACTCTGAAACTTTTGCACCCATTAATTCCAATCTCCAATTTACTCCCAAACCCTTCTTCGATTTCTTCATTCAAGCGAGAAGATGGGCGGGTTATACCAGAACCCTCGAGCAAGAGAGAAAGAGAGAGAAGTGGGAGAGCACCCCACAGAGCCGCCGAACCAGACCCACCAAACCAGAACCCAGAGTATGTCGACAAGCCAGGAACACCGAACCAGAACCACTGCCACAAGTCGCTCCGCCAATACTAGGGCCAAGAAAATGAAAACCCCAAAACCATCAATTTTAGCAGGGAAAGGAAAAGGGAAGGAAAAAAAAAAAAAAGAAGAAGGAGAAGAGTATGAAAGAGAGAGAGAGAGAGAGAGAGAGAGAGAGAGAGAGAGAGAGAGAGAGACGCGAAGAAAACAAGAGAAAGAGGAAGAAAGTGAAAGAAAGAACAATAAAATATTCACTAGATCCGTGTACAGTGCAACGTCTCATGTGACGTTGCACTATTCACAAATGGACGGCAATTGTATTGTAGCGTTGCTTTACATAAGCCGATGGAGGGTGGTTTAAGGTTTTAGGAGTTTTGTTACCTATTTTAGCCAAAAGTGGGTTTTACATAACCCACTGTGAGTGCTCTAAGAACCTATTACTCTGTGAGAGAGAACATGTTTACTTGATAGATTTTCCTAGTAAAAATACTTTAAAATAATAATAATAATAAACAAATATGAGAAGAAGAAAAAAGCGTCTTGATTATGCAATCTCATATTAAAAGTATTTTTTAACCAAAATACTTGAATAATATCCATTTTTCTTAACCTTAAACACCTATAATATCTATGGAGGTCCCAAAACACGATCGAAGGTAAGTTTCTAACCAATATACCCTTCTCAAAACTTGAACAACTCATAAATGTTGGTTCCATAGTCTGTCCAACAATCTTAGGGCTAGAAATTGTACGATGCCAGGAAACTTCATGATAAATGACGCTCAGGCTGGCAATTTTCTAATGCATGCATACATATTTGTTTGGAATCCATAAGCATATATATAGAGGCAGATTAGCTCCAGCTCCAAATTCCATCAAATCGCACTTTTCAAATCATCCCTTTTAAAATTGCACTTTTTAAACATTAAATCCAAACCACTCTTAGTTTAGTCTACTATTTTCAAAATGTAATTTTTTAAAATTTAGTTAAGCGTCTAGTAAATTAACGGTTCAACATTTAAAATCATGTGTTTTTTAAAATGCACACCTAAATACGTTTTGAATGCGTAAACTTGTTCCCATTTGCAAATTGCTATTTCTTTTTTCAAACATTTTTAAACGAACGACTTTCTGCAATTTTGTTTTAACAATGCATTTTTTGTTTCGTTGAAAAAATTAAAATTAGTTGGATTTGGGTGATAACAATTACAGAGACTAGTAAATTTGAGAACCAAGTTGAGGTTGCAGAGGAAATATGTAGGGGTGAAAACCAAATCTTTTATATGGTATAATTCCAATCATAAAAGGTAAACCCCTTGAGAATCTCAACATTTCTTTGGAGTATTTCAAGCATTAGGGTTTGGTTGAGAAAATCTCGGGAAGACAAAAAGTTTTTCTTAAGAAGACAAGTTTCAGAAGGCATGATGGTAGATTTATGGGGAAGCATAAAAGCAAAACACATTCCATAGCTCACCTTCAACCAACGGATACAAATTCGCCCACTAACTTGAAAATAAATAATATATATATATATATATATATATATATATATATATATATATATATATATATATATATATATATATATATATATATATAAGACCTGGAGCCCACACCAATACTATTTAGATGAGCTTATGGAATGTATTGCACGCGTAGCCGTTACAGTTTACATAAATGACGAAAGTAACCAAGCCCACTAGCTGTTAGTGTACCACATCGAAAACTTATGAAACAAAAGAGCTATTTGAACAGGATCTGATTAGGTTTGGTTGACAAAAATCTCGGAAAGACGAAGAATTTCTTGAGAAGACAAGAGTCAGAAGGCGTGATGGTAAGTAGGTTTATTGGGAAGCGTAAAAGCAAAACACGTTCCATAGCTCACCTTCATCCAATAGATACAATTTCAACTATTCAATTTCACACGACTTAGTTGGTTACACTTTCTCGATGGACGGGAAATCAATCCCGCAACATGAATTGACAATTGAATGTGCTCCCTTTTTTCTTTGTTTTTTTAACATTGTGTAAATGTCAAGTCATTGGAAAAATTGTCGACGCGTTTTGCTTAAAAATTGATGCACATCAGTTTGGGAAGACACATATCCCCCTTTCAAATTATCTCTTGTCTTCTCGTTCTTCCATTTCTTCTGCAAAACCATCTTCTACAAATCACCATAACCCATTTATTTTGTTGTATCCCAGTAGACCCATAACACTGGGGGCAGCTATGAAACAAGCCAACGAACAACAACGACGAAAAAGACAAGAAGAATTCCGCCAAGTCGTACGATGGTATTTGAGGCCTCTTGCACTAAAACTCTACTATTTCTCAGCCGGTGACCACTCTGGCAGAGTCTGCCGATGTCTTTGATGACCCAGTCGTTGGGTTGTTCATAGGATTCAAGCGCCATCATGAATTCTATATGCAATTCATTTAACGAACAGGGCAATACGGAACATTGTCTTGCACCGCCTTACTTAAACGGTAGGATTGCACCACCATGGCTACTTTTATTTGGTTTTTTAATTTATTTAGCTACGTCTGTCGGTGCAGGGCTTACAAATAAATCTTGGGTTTGGACTTGATTTCTAAGTTTCGCACTGAGATAAGACCTTATTCTTATTGTTCGAGGAGAAAAGAAAGAGTGATGGAGTCAATGGCTACGATGCTTCCGAAAGGGTTTCGCTTTCTATCCAGCGATGAAGAGCTCGTAAGCAACTACTAGGTAAGGAAGGTCAAGGGTGAAAAGCTTCCCTGGGATGGCATCCGTGAGTATGATCTTTAGTGAAAAGCCCCCTCTTGCAAATCTGCGGCGATCATGAGAAGGTTTACTTGCTCACAAGGCTGAAAAAATTAACTGAAAATCGAGTGTCACGAACAGCCAGTTGTGGGTTTTGACATGAGAACTTTTCTCACAATATATATGATAATCAAGGTGTTGCAATTGAGGCCAGGAAACTCTTCTGTTGCAATTGGGGCCATAGCTCACCCTCATCCAACAGATACAAATTCACCTATTCAATTTCACATAGCTTAGCTAGTTACACTTTCTCAATCGACAGGAAATCAATCCCGTAACATGAATTGACAACTAAATTTGCTCCCTTTTTTCTTTCTTTTCTTTAACATCGTGTAAATGTCAAGTCATTGGAAAACTTTTTGAGGCGTTTTGCTTAAAAATTAATGCACGTCAGTTTGGGAAAACACATATCCCTCATTCAAATTATCTCTGGTTTTCTTGTTCATCTTTTTCTTCTGCAAAACCATCTTCTGCAAATCACCATTACCCACTTATTCTGCTATATCCCAGTAGACCCATAACATAGGGGGCAACTTTGAAACGAACTAGTGAACAACAACGACAAAAATGACAGGAAGAATTCTGTCGAGTCGTACGATGGTATTCTAGGCCTCCAACGCTAAAACCCTACTATTTCTCGGCCGGTGACCTCTCCGGCAGATTCTCTGCCAATGTCATCGATGACCCAATCGCTGGGTAGTTCACTGGATTCAAGCGCCATCATGAATTCTATATGCAATTTGTTTGACGGGTAGGGCAATACGAAACGTCGTCTCATTACTTAAACGATAGGCTTGCACCGTCATGGCTACTTTTATTTTTTTTATTTTTTTAGCTACGTCGGTCGATGCAGGGCTTACAAATACATCTTGGGTTTGGACTTGATTTCCAAGTTACGCACTAAGAGAAGTCCTTATTCTTATTGTTCGAGGAGAAAAGAAAGAGTGATGGAGTCAATGGCTGCAATGCTGTCGATGGGGTTTCGCTTTCTGCTCAGCGATGAAAAGCTTGTAAGCCTCTAGTTGTTGAAGAAGGTCAAGGGTGAAGAGCTTCCCTGGGATGGAATCCGTGAGTGTGATCTTTATAGTGAAAAGCCTCATGGCAAATCTGCAGCTATCAGGAGAAGGTTTACTTGTTCACAAGGCTTAAGAAACTAACCAAAAATCGAGTGGCAAGAACAACCGGTTGTGAGGTTTGGCATAAGAACTCTTCTCACATTGTATATAATAATCAGGGTGTTGCAATTGAGGCCAGGAAACTCTTCTGTTGCAATTGGGGCAATAGCTCACCTTCATCCAACTGATAGAATTTCACCTATTCAATTTCACACAACTTTGATGGTTACACTTTCTCGATGGACGGGAAATCAATCCCGCAATATTAATTGACAACTGAATTTGCTACGTATTTTCCTTCTTCTTCTTTTTTAACATCGAGTAAATGTCAAGTCATTGACAAACTTTTTGACGTGTTTTGCTTAAAAATTGATGCACGTCAGTTTGGGAAAACACATATCCCCCATTCAAATTATCTCTAGTCTTCTCGTTCTTCTTTTTCTTCTGCAAATCACCATAACCCACTTATTATGTCGTATCCTAGTAGACCCATAACACAAGAACAGCTATGAACAAAGCCAACGAACAATAATGACGAAAAAGAAAGGAAGAATTATGCCGAGTCGTACAATGGTATTCGAGGCCTCCTGCGCTAAAACTTTACCATTTCTCGGCCGGTTACCCCTCCGGCAGAGTCTTTGCCGATGTCACCGATGACCCAGTCGCTGGGCTGTTCACTGGATTCAACCGCCATCAAGAATTCTGTATGCAATTCTTTTAACGGACATGGCAATACGGAGAGTCGTCTTGCACCGCCTTACTTAAACGGTAGGCTTGCACCGTTGCGACTACTTTTATTTGTTTTATTTATTTATTTGTTTGTTTAGCTACGTCGGTCGGTGCAGGGCTTACAAATACATCGTGGGTTTGGACTTGATTTCCAAGGAACGCATTGAGAGAAGTCCTTATTCTTATTGTTCGAGGAGAAAAGAAAGAGTGATGGAGTCAATGGATGCGATTCTGCAGATGGGTATTCGCATTCTACCCAGCGTGAAGAGCTCGTAAGCCACTACTTGTTGAAGAAAGTCAAGGGTGAAAAGCTTTCTTAGGATGGCATCCGTGAGTGTGATCTTTATGGTAAAAAGCCCCCTGAAAAATCTGCTGCTATCAGGAGAAGGTTTACTTGTTCACAAGGCAGAATAAACTAACCAAAAATCGAGTGACATGAACAGCCGGTTGTAGGGTTTGGCATGAGAACTCTTCTCACAATATATATGATAATCAGGGTGTTGCAATTGGGGCCAGGAAACTCTTCTGTTCCAATTGGGGCCATAGCTCACCTTCATCCAACAAATACAATTTCACCTATTCAATTTCACACAGCTTAGTTGGTTACACTTTCTCGATGGACGGGAAATTAATCCCGCAACATGAATTGACAACTAAATTTGCTACGTTTTTTCCTTCTTCTTCTTTTTAACATAGTGTAAATGTCAAGCCATTGGAAAACATTCGACGCGTTTTGCTTAAAAATTGTTGCACGTCAGTTTGGAAAAACACATATCCCCCATTCAAATTATCTCCGGTCTTCTCGTTCTTCTTTTTCTTATACAAAACCATCTTCTGCAAATCACCATAACCCACTTATTCCGCCGTATCCAGGTAGACCCATAACATAGGGGGCAGTTATGAAACAAGCCAGAGAACAACAACGACGAAAAGGACAGGAAGAATTTCGTCGAGTCAGACGATTGTATTCGAGGCCTCCTGCGCTAAAACTCTACCATTTCTCGGCCGGTGACCCCTCCGTCAGAGTCTTTGCCGATGTCACCGATGACCCAATTGTTGGGTTGTTCACTAGATTCAAGCGCCATCATGAATTTTGTATGCAATTCATTTAACGGACAGGGCAATACGGAACGTTGTCTTGCATCGCCTTACTTAAACGGTAGGCTTGCACCACCGCGACTACTTTTATTTGTTTTTATTTATTTATTTATTTAGCTGCGTTGGTTGGTGCAGGGCTTACAAATACATCTTGAGTTTAGACTTGATTCCCAAGTTACGCAATGAGATAAGTCCTTATTCTTATTGTTCAAGGAGAAGTCCTTATTCGACCGACCGCCTTACTTAAACGATTGGCTTGCACCGCCAAGGCTATTTTTATTTTTTTTATTTATTTATTTAACTATGTTGGTCGGTGCAGGGCTTACAAATATATCTTGGGTTTGGACTTGATTTTCAAGTTACGCACTCAAAGAAGTCTTTATTCTTATTCATTTTCTGCCCAAGGATGAAGAGCTCGTAAGCCACTACTTGTTGAAGAAGATCAAGGGTGAAGAGCTTTCATTGGATGGCATCCGTGAGTGTGATCATTATTGTTAAAAGCCCCCTGGCAAATATGCGGCGATCAGGAAAATGTTAACTTGGTCATAAGGCTGAAGAAACAAACCAAAAATCGTGTGGCACGAACAGCCGGTTGTGGGGTTTGGCATGAGAATTGTTCTTGCAATCTATATGATAATCAGGGTGTTGCAATTGGGGCTAGGAAACTCTTCTATTGCAATTGGGGCCATAGCTCACCTTCATCCAACAAATACAATTTCACCTATTCAATTTCACACAGATTAGTTGGTTACACTTTCTCGATGGACGGGAAATTAATCCCGCAACATGAATTGACAACTAAATTTGCTAAGTTTTTCCTTCTTCTTTTTTTTTTTTAACATAGTGTAAATGTCAAGTCATTGGAAAACATTCGACTCGTTTTGCTTAAAAATTGTTGCACGTCAGTTTGGAAAAACACACATCCCCCATTCAAATTATCTCCGGTTTTCTCGTTCTTCTTTTTCTTATACAAAACCATATTCTGCAAATCACTAAAACTCACTTATTCTGTTGTATCTCGGTAGACCCATAACATAGGGGGTAGCTATGAAACAAGCCAGCGAACAACAACGATGAAAAAGACAGGAAAAATTTCGCCGAGTCGTACGATGGTATTCGAGGCCTTCTATGCTAAAACCCTACCGTTTCTCGGCCGGTGACCCCTTCAGCAGAGTCTCTGCCGATGTCATCGATGACCCAGTCACTGGGTTGTTCACTGGATTCAATTGCCATTATAAATTCTGTATGCAATTCATTTAACGGACAGGGCAATACAGAACGTCGTCTTGCACCGCCTTCCTTAAATGGTAGGCTTGCACCGCCGCGACTACTTTTATTTGTTTTTTTATTTTATTTTATTTATTTATTTAGCTACGTCGGTCAGTGCAGGGCTTACAAATACATCTTGGGTTTGGACTCTTTTTCCAAGTTACGTACTGAGAGAAGTCCTTATTCTTATTGTTCGAGGAGAAAAGAAAGAGTTATGGAGTCAAGGGCTACAATGTTGTCGATGGGGTTTCGCTTTTTGTCCAACGATGAAGAGATCGTAAGCCACTACTTGTTGAAGAAGGTCAAGGGTGAAGAACTTCCTTGGGATGGAATCTGTGAGTAGGGGTGGGCAAATACCCGTAGACCCGCCCCAACTCGCATCCCCCGCCCTGCCCAAGCCAATTTTATTTGTTTTCTTTTTTGCGGGTACGGGTTGAAATATGGTATATCCGTGTGGTGCGGGGCGGATTGCGGGTTGGAATTTAAAAAAAATCCCGGGGATCCGCCCCGCCCCAACCCGCAGGAAAAAAAAAAAGAAGAAGAAAAATTAAAAAACCCTAACCTTGCACTGCAGCCTCTAGAGTCTTCTTCATTCTTCTCTTCTCTTCACTCTTCATTGAGTTCGTTCAGCCTCTCTTTTGATCTTCTCTTCATTATGTCTCAGTCTGAGACTCTGAGGAAGAAGACAACCCAAAGAAGTGAAAATAGATTATTCATGCATTGGTACAGCTGGAACAAGAAGCCATGCGTTGGTTCGAAAGAATCAAAACGCACGGGTATTTGCATTTTGAACCAACTAGTAAAACATTATTCATTTATTTGTTTTTGTTTTTGTTTTCTACAAATGTTTATTTGTTTCTGAATCCTTCCTCCAAGTGTGACATGAAGGAAGTAGTGGCTTAAGGATGCTTTGAACCAACGCAAATACCCATGCGTTGGTTCATTTACCAAATACAGCTTTACAGCCTATACATTACATCTTCCTTCCTCATTATTCATGTGTTTTTCATTTTTTTTTTTATTTGAATTGATGTGTTGGTTCATTTACCCATGCGTTGGTACATTACTTCACGTGGAGGAAGTAATTATTCAAACGCACGGGTAAGCCATTATTCATTTATTAAATGGCACGTGGACTTCCCTCATTACTTCACCCTTTTCTCCTTTTCCTTTGTTTCTTCTCTTCATCTTCTTCTTTTTAACCCTAGCACCGCAATGCTTGTGCCGCACACCTCTTCTCTACATTTTTCTCCTCTCTTCACAACCTCCCCTTGCGCTGCTCTTCGCCTTTTCATCTTCTTTGTTTTAACCCAAGTGCCGCAGTATTTTCAGAGAAGATTGAAGAAGTTGAAGAGCGGTGCATCACCCCCGCCCAGCCCTGCGCAACCCGCACCCCCCTACCCCACACGGATTCTCCCTTTTTTGTGCTGTTCAAGGGTGAAATTTTCTCAATCAGTAGTAGTACAGGGCGGGGGGAAAAAGGTTGGAAATCCGCCCCGCCCCGTGCACACCCCTATCCGTGAGTGTGATCTTTATGGAGAAATGCCCCCTAGCAAATCTGCGACAATCAAGAGAAGGTTTACTTGTTCACAAGGCTGAAAAAACTAACCAAAAATTGAGTGGCACAAATAACCGGTTGTGGGGTTTGGCATGAGAACTCTTTTCACAATATATATGATAATCAGGGTGTTACAATTGGGGCCAGGAAACTCTTCTGTTGCAATTGGGGCAATAGCTCACCTTCATCCAACAAATAGAATTTCACCTATTCAATTTCACACAACTTTGTTGGTTACACTTTTTCGATGGACGAGAAATCAATCCCGCAACATGAATTGACAATTGAATTTGCTCCCTTTTTTCTTTTTCTTTTTTTCTTTTTTTTAACATCGTGTAAATGTCAAGTCATTGGAAAACTTTTCGATGTGTTTTGCTTTAAAATTTGGGGTGAAATACCTTATTAGTACCTGAGTTTTAGAAACTTTATTTTTTAGTACTTGAGTTTCAAAACGTATAGCAGATGATACCTGGATTTTGCGAAAAGACGAACTTGGTACCTCCGTCTATTTTTCCGCCCAAAATTTAACGCCTTGCCAAGTGTCAACTATCAGGGTTGACACATGTCACAATATAAAAAAATAAATAAAAACTATAAAAATATAAAATAAAATTCTTTAAAAATTAATTAAAAATATTAAAAAAAATTGAAAAAACTTAAAAAAGAATTGAAAAAAAAAAGAAGAAGAAATAGAAGAGGGGTGGTTGAGCCATCCTTTGGCTACCATGGTGGTGGCCTGCCACTTCCAAGGGCCAAAACTCTTGAATAATTTTTTTTTTCTTTGCCATGGGGTGGCCGAACCACCCCATGGCCAGACCGATCAAGAGGGTGGCTATTCTTGGCCAAAATGGAGGTGGCTGACCACCCCCACGGTGGCCAAAGGGTGGCGGAGCCACCCCTCTTCTTTTTCTTTCTTTTTTCCAATTTTTTTTTAAAATTTTTTAATTAATTTTTAAAGTTTTTTTTTTTTTTTTTTTTTTTTTTTTTTTTTTTTTTTTTTTTTTTTTTTTTTTTTTTTAATACTAAAACACCTGTCAACCCTTAGGGATTAAGACCTAACAAAGTGTTACATTTTGGACAGAAAAATAGACGGAAGTACTAAGTCCATCTTTTCGCGAAACTTATCTGCGATACGTTTTGAAAATTAGATACCAAAAAATAAAGTTTCTAAAATTCACGTATTAATAAGGCCAAGATGTTGTTAAGGAGTGCGTGACACTACCTGACACCCAATAACAAGGAAATTTAGAAGAGTAACCAACTTGCTGACTGCTGGTGATACTCGAGGTTTCTTGGCATTAAAACTCATAAATAATAATAAAAAAAAAATTTGTGGATTCAATGTTAATTTTCTTTTGATTAAAAGATTAAAAAAAAATGTTTAATTTTCATCTTTTGTCAATTTTTGTATAAGAGATAAGTAAATTCACTATTGAATCTGTTGACCCTACAGTGTAGGGGAATTGACACCAAACACTTCTTTTAAAATATTATGATGGTTTATATTTGATAGCTTGAATATGATCCGTTTTAATATATTAAATTTAAAAGAGATTAGTATCTGATTGAAAATCTTTTTTTTTTAAAAAAAAAAAAATGCAGTATAATTTTGTGAAACCTCAAGAAATGGATCAGGATTTTCTACTGTTGAAGATCTCGACAATTCTCCCCATCCCCTGCAGGGGTTGTCGTTGGGGGCCTCTCATAGCCCCTTACAATCCTTCATACTTCGGGAAGGAGATTGTAGGGGATTTCGATCCCAAAAAAATAAAAATAAAAAATAAAAAATAAAAATAAAAATTAGTTATGTTTATTAAAATTTTTGTTTTTTGTTATTAAAATAAAATATTAACAAATAATTCAAAGCACAAAATTCTCATAAAAATATTTTTCACCTTTAAGTTACATTATAACATTTTTTGTTAGAGTAACATTATTTAATATACTGTTGTACGATTATCATACAATTCAAACAATGAGCTAATAAAAAATAGCCTGATGAGTACCAAATATTGTATATTTGGACCCCTTGATTTACATTAGTTAGACCTTTAGCCTTGTTATTTTCTGATTTTTTGTTAGTTTTTGTGTTTTTGTGTTTTATAGGTCAATAAGAGAGGAATGACAAAATTTCATGTGGAAATGCTTGGAAATTCGGAAGTCTTGAAAAGTCGATCGATCGAAATTTTGCCCGAAGTCGATCGATCGAAATTTCACAGAACTTACTTTTGCAGAAGCGTGCCAGAACACCCAATCAGGAGCTTCTTCATGACAAAAAACAGTTCTCCATCTGATTTTCGCAGCAGAACACGCTAGTTTCGTGACCTTGGTTGTCTCTAGCAAGAGAGGAACCCTAGAGAGGGTTAGAGGAGTCATTTTACATGGGTTTCTAACCCTAATTTCCTTCTATAAAGCCATAGATATGCTTCCTTGTTGGAAAGAGTTCGGAGAGCAGTAGCTAGGTTTAATTTCGTGTATTTTGTAGTTTATTTCAATAGCTCTTTTCTTTAGACATTTGTCTTTGTAAAGCTTTTCTTCAATTTTCATGTTTTTCAAGTTTTTGTGGTGTTCTTAATCATGGGAGGCTAGAACTCTCAACTAAGGTTGATGATGAAATATCTCCATTGATGACACTCACACTCTTGTAGTCCTACTTGTACATTTAATGCTATATCATTATGTTGTTCAAGTTCCATTCATTTAATGCTTTATCTTTTGCAATGAATGTGGTTGGTGGTAGACATAGGACATTTAATGTGTTTCAACCGACGGATACATTGTTTTATCGGTTTGAAAGATGATATCCATTGTGATTTATTCTTTGAATGGATACAATGGATGATTTGATTTCAAATGTATACTCTTTGTGATTTATCTTTGAGTTGGATTCGTTTAATGGTTTTAAGGGTTATGGTTGAGAAACTTGAATGATGCCCTAAGCTTAATGTTCTTTGGGTGTTCAAGTGGAAACCAAGAGTGTGAGTTGTTGAATTTGGTTTGATGAATTCTTTAGCTTTAGTCCCTTTTTAAATACTTCATTTCCTCTTCTTTAACTTAGCATTTTTGGTGCATGTTTAACCCTCAATCTCTTTGAACTAGATTAGAATGAGGTTGATTAAGCAAAACACTAACTTTTGACCATTTTCCTGTGGATTCGACCTCGCACTTGCACACACTATATTGCAAACGACTCATGCACTTGCGAGTAACATTTAAAACTCACAACACAGCCCTTATTAATTTTTTATAAGGTACCAAAGGTGTGTGAGAGGGCTGGACAACGAGTTAAGAGAAGTTTTCTTTTTTTTAAAAAAAAAAAATAATAATAATAATAATAAATAAATAAAAATTAAATCCTGCATAATCCACTAATTCCCGAAACTACATGGAACAAAGACTGCTATGGAGTCTGGGCTCAGATTTGATACTCCCATTTGTTAAGTTGATTTATTTTATTTTATTTTATTATTTAATTGGAGAGCAACGTCTATATAGTATATACTTTTGAGAAAGGACTGAGCATAACGAAAGTAACTGCAAAGACGAGTGAAGCTGTAAAATAGCAAGTACGAAAAAAAGAAGAAGCCAAAAAGACAGAAAAAGGCTGAAGCAAGATTTTGAAATTTGAATACAAAAAGGTTTCGGAGGGAGATACGTAGAATAATAATATTATATTATTAATAATATATAGGGGTTGGTGGGACCCATTCGGCCCATCTTCGCCATTTTGCCTCGGTGGCCCCACTATGTTCCATTGCTTTCCGAGAATCCGAGACCAATTAGTGGGCAATCGAATATTTCGAATCCACAAAGATTTAATCTCGTCCGCTCCTTCTCGCTTCCCTACGCATTGACCGCTCATTAGCTTTCCAGTATCGAGTTTGCCATTTACCGAAATGTCCAAAATGTCCTGTTCTTTGTCCAACATTGGTTACTATTGTGCTTAGAACCGGGTCGGTTTGGCAAATAGCTTATCTCAAAGAGTTGTGTTATTTGTATAAAGGTTTATCGGTCTTACTCGTTCTAAAAAGATGCTTAAAAAATAATAAAATATAATCACTTTCAAAAAATATCTTAAGAGAAAAAAAGCACTATAACTTATAAAGTGTCATAGTCATATATCTTTTGACGATGTAAGACACTTTAACCATTTGTACACATATTTTACTTCGTACACATATTATATACATACCGATTATGAATGTGTGTATAAGACGTGTATATGCAAATAACATAACTCAATGTCAAAAGGGTAGAAAATTCTGATGTTCATAGTTTAGTTAAAGCAACCGTTAAACATGTCCTACATTAAGTTTCGATTGAAGATTTTTCTTCTTGCATTTCTGATATTATTTAGTTGAGCAGTGATTGGCAGGGGACGGTAACGGGGACGGGTTACCGTCCCTTGCCCGCCTCTTTTCATTAAAAGAGGATTTTTTTATTAAAAATGCCGGTTGGGGGACGATAAAACGTCCCCCAAAAATCATTTCCCTATTTAGTTAGAGCAAATTGCTTTATTTTTATAAAATGAATAATACACGTATTTTTTTTTTTTAAAAAAAAAAAAATGTATATATATATATATAAGATGAGTTTGGCTCCATAAACCTTTTCCCATCTTGAGCGAAATTTGTGTTGATCTCAACGACACAAATAATTCCTTAAAAGTTGTCAAAAAGCCCCTAATAATTTGGGTAGCAAGAAGTGGTGGACCTCAATAATTACGTGCATAATGACACAAATTTACTTTTGGGAACATAATATAAGGCAGTGTCTAAGTTTTTTTTAGAGAGAGAGAGAGACATGAACACATGAAACATGTGAAGAAGTTGAGCACCACTAGCCCTAATTATTTAGGATTGAAATTTTCAGTAAACTTTTGTTCAATTCTTTAAGTAATTTCAGCAACACGAGTGAGATAGTTTATATATAACTCACTTTTATGAATAAGTGGTCAGATAACTTAAAATCTGTTTGGATAGAAAATTGTTGGAGATATCAATCTAATTCTTCATCTGTCATCAATAAAATTATGGAGTTAGAAAAATTTATTTCAATTCAGTCTACTAAATTGGCATGTGTCCAAAATGTATGTAATTTTCATAATTAAAAATACATTTTAAACACGTATCAGTTTAATAGATTGAGTTAAAAGAAATTATTTCAACCCAATTTAGATGAAAACTTTATTCTAAAATTATTGGACCAAAAACAAAACAATGGAATAATAAATCATATTAGTTAATGGAAATAATACGTACACCATGACACATCATGTACATTATTATATGTGTTAACTTTTTGACCATAAAATGGATAGCATCTATTTCATTTGAAATTGAGAGGATCATGTTCCAAGTCGAAACAATATTTATATGAAGATCATGTTCCATAATTTATTTATGGAAACTTCTCTTACCCATGAAATATGAAGTAATTATATGTAGTTCAAACTTCATAGGGATAAAAAAAAGTTTTCCCTTAGATATTTCTCTTCTTCTTTTTTTCTTTTTTTCTTTTTTTTTCTTTTTTTTCTTCTTTTAAGGTTCAAGTATTACGATGGGAATTACATTATAAAAAGATAAATTTTGACTTTTACTAATAAATTTTTTTTATCAAATGATATTTTTATCTCTTATAGAAATAAAATAACGACGAGAATATTATACAATCATGAATCTTTTGGTTGTGTTAATAAAATTCGTCAATGATGCTTATTGTGTGCCAGTGCTACTAATTTTGTCGTAAAAAAGGGGAAAATATATTTTGCTATAAAATGAACAAAAAATTACCATTCATGACGTGCACATGCATTTTTTCACTTGACTTAACCAAATTACCTTTAAAAATTATTAAAAATTGAAAACAAAGAAAAAAACATGAAAAAATAAAATAAAATTTGAGGGCCCAACTAAATTGAGGAGTGGTTCTTTTTTTTTTTTTTAATAATTTTTAAGGGTAATTTAAATAGTTCAAGTTAAAAGAAGTCGTGTGTGACATGCTATAAGTCACTATTTTGTTACTGTTGTGTTCCTTTAAAAATTATGTGGTTTTTAAAATTACCATTGAGCTTGTAATTGATCACTATTGAATTTTGATTAAGTTGTGATTTTAAAGGACACATCATTCTTGGAGGGACACAAGAGTAACTTCTAGAATTACTCGTAGCATTACTTGTAATCCTAAAGGCTAATGGAGGGTGTAGCTTTTAACGAAATAGTAATTGGAGGGCATTAGAACAGTAGATTCTCTTAGATTTTTCTTAAATTTAGAGAATTAAACTACTTTTTAGTTCTCTATTCAAATAAACTCCATAATACATTCCCTTATTCTTTCTCTATATGTTAAAAAAGTTAAATTCTACACGGAGCATATATTAGTAGTAGAATATATAATATGGCAGAATTCCATTTTCATAACAATGGTATTCAAGGTGGAGCAGATATTAATAATAGAATATATAATTTAGTAGAATATTTTCCTTATGTTAGAATATATGTTATGATTTGATACTTACCATATAAGATAATTACTTATTAGAGGGTTCATTGTAATTGATGGTAATCAAATCAAATAATTTGATTATCATACTTTTTTTTGTTTTTTCATAAGAATATGTTGAATTCCATTACTAAAGCAAAAGAGCCTTGCTCGGCTATTACAATATGTTGAATTGGTGAAGGACATTCATTAATCCACACAGTATCTAAAGACTGATTAACAGCTAGTTTTGCCAAACCATGTGCTACCTGATTAGCATCTCGACTTACATATTGAACTGCATGATACTAAAAAACTTACATCATAGTTCGAACATCCTCCAGCAATTGAGCATACATGCTCCAACCCTGAGCATTACACAAGGTTTGCACCACCTGCATGGAGTCCCACTCAAATACCACATGTTGACAGCCCAAGTCTCCACATAGTTTCACCGCCTTCCAGAGAGCAATAGCCTCAGCCACAGTAGGGTCTCGTATGTATGGGGTTATGGAAGCAAGTGCAGCAAGGACTACCCCATGTTTATCCCACAACATCGCCCCCGTTCCCATTGTTTTTGTTGATGGGCAAAGTGTAGCATCCCAATTCATCTTAAGGAAGCCCCAGTTTTATGCTCCCACTTCTTCGTACTCGGCCCTACCTGTCGTTATGGCCTATGCTCCTGAATAGCCGCTAGCTTGAAACTAACCACTGCCTCCAGTGCTGACTGCACCACGTGAAACGGGAAAGTAACCTCCCTTCCAAAGACACAAGCATTACGGTGTAGCCATAGAAGGCGTGCAACAGTCATTGCTTCAATCAGATCATCCCTGGATAGTCGCTCCCTTATCTGGGTAAACCAACTAATGCCATCATCTTCCACTGAAGAGACCTTCTGGATTCGCCTAGAACACTCCTGCCAAACTGCCACCGAGTCTGGACATGCCCAAACCATGTGCCAGGTTATTTCATGACCTATCAAGCACATAGGACACAACTGGTCCGATACAAAATGCCTGTGAAATAGAACTTCCTTAGTGGAAGGGCATTCGAGCATAGCTTCCAGATGAAATTTTTTACCACACCCGGGTGAGAAGCTTCCAAATTTGGTTCCATACCTCAGTCGACGCCCTTTGATTCGAACTTTCCCCCCTTTCTTGACCTCTTTTAGCCATCTCTTGATGATATGAACTTTTGACTGAAAAATAGCCATTAGATGTGCCCATCCATACCAATTTGTCGGTGTTCCGCAGAGGGCTAAGTGCCAAATTACAAATGGCTTCCACATCTGAACTAAGGAAAAAGTCCCGAATAGCACCAACTTTCCACCATCTCGAGTCTCGATCTATAAGATCACAGACTCGCATGTCTGGGTTCCAATCCAAGACTAAAGACTGCATCTTATAGGGAGGATTACCTATGAGCCATTTGTTGCCCCACACCCTATTGCTTTCACCATTTCCGACTCTCCAAATCAAACCCCATTCTAGCATTTCCCTAGCCTTGATAATGTTCCTCTAGGCATACGAGGGATTGTACCCTAAAGAAGCTTGCAAAAAGGAACCACCAAGGAAGTATTTTTCTTTGAGGACAATGGCCACCATGGATTTCAGGTGTTCAAGAATACGCCATCCTTGTTTTACTAAGGGGGCAGTGTTGAAGACCTCAAAGTCTCTGATCCCATTCCCATGTCCAACTTTGACCTCCCCAATGTCTCCCAGCTAAGCCATGACGACTTTTTGGAGGAGTTATGCTGCCCCCACCAGAACCTGCTACTCATGGAACTGAGTTTTTAACAAAGAGCTTTAGGGAGAAGAAAAACTGACATGTTGTATGTAGGAATGGATTGGACCACAACCTTGATTAAGATCTCCTTCCCTGCCTGAGATAGAAGCCTTTTCCTTCCAACCATCCAATTGAGCTTGTACTCTCCCAATGATTCTAGCAAAAATGGCATTCTTGGCTCGACCCACCATGGCAGGCAATCCAAGGTATCTTTCATATCCACTAAAGGTCGTAGCTCCCACTGCTGTCCTAATAAGTTCCTTGAAGGCCCTGCTATTGTTTTTGCTAAAGAAAAGGGAGGTCTAAGCAATGTTGTGCTTCTGTCCAGAAGCTAATTCATATCTCTGTACCAAATTGAGCATATGTACCCATTCTGGAAAATTAGCCCTGTAAAAAATCAGGCTATCATCTACAAAAAACAAATGACTCAACCTGTAACCATTAGCAACAATAGGTATCCCCGAAATCCTCCCATCCTGTTCAGCATTTGCAAGCAAAGGGCTCAAACATTCTGTACAAAGGAGGAAAAGGTAAAGGGACAAAGGGTCCCCTTGCCTAATCCCCCGAGTTGGAATGATTATTATACTTATTTTTATTTTCACCTCTACTGTTTTAATATTTTATAGTTAAGCATGATGAAATAATGAGAATGGATGTAGAAAATTAATTCCAAACCTCGTGTTTGAAAAAGGTTTAGGTTCCCTTTAATATTCATAAGGGTCTAGGTTCCCTTAAAACCTAACAAATTATCCGGTTATGTGTTTGTGAAATCATTCATGTAACACTATATCATTTAAATAATCTTTCAAAGAGAAATGCTATTTCTCCAATTCCCATCAAATTCTAACAATTTTTTTTTTAAAAAAATCAATCATTTAATATGTAAGATCACATGTAGGAAAACATATCCAATGATTGGGTTAAAAAATGTTCGCTGAGGGGAATAGGATCCTCTCCATTTTAAATGAAATGTCAGGATTTAAAGTTGATGTATCTAATAGTGTATATGAAGGCAATGTTAGCACGTCTTTTAAAAAATTTAAATAATGTGAAATCATATACATCATTAGATGCATCAACTTTAAATCCTGACCATCGAATGAATAGTATCAATTTCATTTAAAATAGAGAGGTTCTTATTGGTTGGAGGAGTAGAATGTCTCTCAAATAAATGTTAGAAAAAAAAAAAATCATTTAAATATTCTTTCAAATAAATGCTAGAGAAAAGAGAGAGAAAAAGAAATGAGAGATAATGCCTTTTTATATTAAACGAATTTTTAGGGAAGCAAAAGTATACCATAGATTTAGGGTAGCACTTGTAGTTCCCTTGGTTTAGGGATCATTTTAGGAAAGTTACTGCAAGTACTTTTAAGTATCACTTATTTTTATATATAAAATTTGATATTTTAAGTGCCAAGTGTAAGTTCTCAAGAAATAAGTGTATTTTTTCAAAAATAAAATCCAAACTAGGCTCTAAGCCATGAAAACAGAAATCTCATAAATATTTATAGAAAAAGAAGAACTTCTATAAGATCTTAGCATAAACCAAGACCTTTGTGCCATCCAATAAGAGGTTGACACATCAACCTAGAACAAGAAAAACAAATATTTGCAAAACCCTCGATTGAACCTTGATTTCACTCTTTCAATTTGAAAGAAAGGAAAAAAAAAACCGCCCAACCAAACGTTGTTGCCGCCGGTTCCGCCATTCCTCCCCCACCGATAATTTCAACCTCTCTCTCCATGACTCTTTGTTATTGGAATGGATGATATATCATCTATAATTGGAGATCCACCACTATCGCCACCCCCATTGGTTGGGGTAGCTTGGCCACCCCCAAAAGGGTGGCTGCTGGTTGGGCAGTCACCCATTTTTTCTTTTTATTTATTTATTTATTTATTATAATTGACACGTGTCACTCTTATTGACGCTGACGTGGCGCCTAATTAAATTTGTCAATTTTTTTAATAGAATTTAATTATAGGGAGTAATTTGTAAATTAAGCTAACCACAAGGATCTTTAAATTAATTTTGATACTAGATAGAACGATTTGTAATTTAAGAAAATCACAAGGACGAAGAGTGCAATTTTTTCTAATATTTATAGAAGTAGGAATGTGTTTAAGGTTAAGAAAATCTAAAATAAAAGCATAATCCCATTTACCTATAATCACGGGAACGAGATAGTCATCATTGGAAATATCAAAGTTGTCCTCATTTGGCTGGGGCCAATCAGAATCATGCTCCCCAACGGTCTTCTACAAATTCGAATCAGTCTTTTTTTCCAATGAAGAATGTCCTGGATTTTCTTGGAAAGTGACACTGTCAAGTCCACCTGAAGAAAGGTCATCTCTATTCTACCAAATCCAATTATTACTTCAAACTAACTTTGGCTTCACATCTTCTTTATAAGAAGACAGCAAAAAAAAAAAAAAAAAAAAAAAAAAAAAATGAAAAATTTCAAATATTTAATAGAAGACCGACCAATATTTGATTCGAAATTAAAAAAAGAAAAAGTATTTGTGTCCTATAATCCATCTAATTTTTTTTTTTTTTTTTTTTCAAATAATATGTCATAATCTTAAGTAATCTTTCATTTTGAAAAATATATCATCTTCCCATGATGACATATTATTTGAAAACCACTTTTGAGGATAAAAATTTGAGAAGTAGAGCATTTCCCAAATCTTAATGGACTTGTAATTGAGATGTTTAGAAAATTGGATATTCTAGTTTGAAACGTTTTGAAGTTCAATATCCTTAAGTCAAATTAAATAGACCAATCCTTTATAACTGGGTTTTTTTTTTATTATTATTATTATCATCAATACACTCCAAAATTCCAAATCATAATAACTAAAATATATATATATATATTTTTTTGGTTAAATCCAAATACCAATTTCTAAAAGAAGAAAAAAAGGTTTTTGAACTAATTCTGCTAATTCTAATACGTACTTTTTACTAATTGTAAGGGAGACAAGTCTAGATGGTGCCTAATTAGCCCTTGAGTTACGTTAAGGTCAGTAATTGTCCGAATCCTGCCAGTGGCAGTCACGTAAATGTGACAAAAAACGAAGGTCAGAAAGGCCCAATAGTTTAAGATAAAGTAAACCCCCCAAGGAAGGAATTTGAAACGAGTGGCCGTTTGAAGTTGAAAGAGGTTCAAAGTTGTTTAACTTCAAAAACCCAACTTGAATGCAACCCAACAAAACCCATTAAACCAAAACAAAACACAGCCTCAGAATTGAAGGCACAAAGAAACACCGTTGGTCCGTTGCTGATAAAGAAACTCACAGACACTCTCAGAGAGAGAGAGAGAGAGAGAGATGACGGGGCTCGTGATGGTGACGAAGGGAGGTGGGTGTGGTGGGAAGGGAGGGAAGGGAGCGAAGAGCTCGGAGGAAGAGCAAAACCAGCTCTCGCTGGTGGCGTTTCTCGTGGCGGCTCTGAGGAAATCCATGGTGGCTTGCCGGGTCGATAGGGGAGAAGATGTGATGTCCACCGTTCATCACATGGACATCGGGTGGCCCACAAACGTGCAGCACATCACCCACGTGACCTTCGATCGGTTCAATGGGTTTCTGGGTCTGCCTGTGGAGTTCGAGGTTGAGATCCCAGGTCGAGTTCCCAGTGCTAGGTATCAACTGCTCTTGCTTTTCAGCTTTTCGTTTCTGACTTTCTGTGCGGTCTTGGTTTTGCCAGATTTTATCTGGGTTTTGCTTGAAATGCTTGAAAATATGGTTTTTCTTTTTCTTTGGGGAGCTTAGATCTGATAGAGTAGGAAACAAGTTGTTTTATTTACTAAATTATGGATCTACAGAGATTCGCTCAGGACCTGAGCTTATGGTTGAAATTTTTTAAGGTCTTCTAGCTGAATAAACCTCAGATGGTTAATTTAGAGTTTTTGAAAGTTGGAAGGAGAACAATGTTGTGATTAGAAGCCCCAAACGCCCCTTTATTGTAGAGTATGCGGAGGAGAAATGACAAAATGTTGAGAGGCTGTTCTTTATGTTGTTTACAAGTTATATTTCATTGAAAAATATTATCTGAAGTCAACTAAGCCAAATAGTTCTACTAAGCTGAGGGATTATTTGGTCTTCGCAGGTCCCTAAATCATATAGTTCACTATTCAAAAAAATTAGTTTTTTTTTTTAAAAAAAATAAAAAAAATAAAAAAAAATCTTTTCCTCTACTTTTCTGAGCTGGGAAATGTTACTTAGTGGAAGGGAGTCCAACAAAATTTGGGGAACTCCGTTGAACTGATGATTTGGGTTCTTCTAAGTATTCCACGCTCTTGTAAATTTGTAACTCTCTTGTGGGTATAGATGAAATTGGGTTGTTTCCAGGCATTAGATGTTGCATGTTAGATTCCCCTAGCCACAAAATGTACTTGACTGATTTTCATCTGAAATTACAGTACAGTTAATTACCATAAAAGAGTTGGAAAATGGAAATTTTTTTCTCTACCGTTTTACTATTGACACGTTTACTTTTGAATCTTCTACTTTCAACTCAACAATTTTCTAGTAGCTCAAATTAATTGTCAGTTTGCTTTCTCCTACCTTGCCTCTCTTAAAAATTTCCTCTTCTGTTGATTAGATTCTGCATTTTGTAGATTGTTCTAACTTTTATTTCTAAGATTTTGTAGTGCAAGCGTGTTTGGAGTTTCAGCAGAGTCAATGCAATGCTCTTATGATTCAGCGGGAAATAGTGTACCCACTATACTCCTACTAATGCAGGAGCGCTTATACTCTCAAGGAGGCCTAAAGGTACTACTTTTCTGAATACCGATATTCGTTTACTTGATCATGGTTAATTGTTTATCTTAATTTTGATAATAAGTGAGTTCTCTTACTGGGTTCTTTAAATGTTTCTTTGTAGGCGGAAGGAATTTTCAGGATAAACCCAGAGAATAGCCAAGAGGAGCGTGTAAGGGATCAGCTGAATAGGGGCATTGTCCCTGACAATATTGATGTCCATTGCTTAGCAGGGCTTATTAAAGCCTGGTTCCGAGAGCTTCCTTCAGGAGTCCTTGATGGACTTTCTCCCGAACAAGTTCTCCAATGCAACACTGAAGAAGAATCTGTCGAGCTTGTGAAGCAGCTAAAGCCAACTGAGACTGCATTGCTCAATTGGGCTGTTGATCTTATGGCTGATGTTGTTGAAGAAGAGGAATCTAACAAAATGAATGCCAGAAACATTGCCATGGTTTTTTCTCCAAATATGACTCAGGTACATAACTATTATCTAGTTAGCATTTTTGAGTAACCCTTTTTGCTTGCTCCAAATCTGTTTTGCTTTCAAAGAAAAGAAATATACCTTCAAGCTGATAACCGATAATTTGTTATAGTTGCTTTTGTTTTGAATTCGACAAGTCCGTGGATTTGCTTTACTTCTTATGCCCCGAATTCTTCTTTTGTGAGTCATCTCATGCAGTAAATTTACTTTTTGTTTTTTCTTTGATTAGATGTCTGATCCATTGACGGCTCTAATGCATGCTGTTCAAGTAATGAACTTGCTCAAGACCCTGATTATGAAAACACTAAGAGATCGTGAAGAATCTGTAACTGGAGGATATTCACCTATGTCATCCCGTTCATCCAATCAGGAAATTGATGAGGATTTTGACAGTCAGCAAGAGATGGATATGAGCTGTGAATTGAGAGGACCGACGTCAGATAATGATGATAACGCCCCTCATAACATCAGCAGTGAAGATGAAGATGAGGTGGAGTCACTGGGTGAGGTAGAGGAATGCTTCCTAAGGCAATTGGATGAGAATAAAAGCACTACAAATAGTCTCTCCGAACAACCAGAAAATGATTTGCGGTTGGAGCATGCAAGTCCCTCAAGTTGCAATGTGGAATCTGGTATCAGTGGTGTGTCATTCACGGCAAGCAAAGATGGGAAATCCAGCTCGAGTTCCAGTGATGTGGAAGAAGACATGGGGACCAGTCTGATTGATGTGGGATCAAAGGTTGGGGAAGAGAGCCCATCAGTAGGAAGTGCAAGCACCAATGATGTAGAGATGATGGATAAATCGGAGTTCATTTCACCGATGCCGTTGTTCGCGTCTACACAATCTGCCTAACTTGTTTCGTTTCTGCAGCGTCGGTAATATACTTTGTTTGCTCATGATTTGCTCCCCACATTCACGATTGCTTGTGTAAATTAATACAGCAGTGGGTGAGAGGGGCTTTTGTTAGACTCGGGTAGGGAGAGAGAGTGTTGCTTGTGGATTGTGAAAGAGTCACGGGTTCAGCTTAGGGCTGAACTCGTGCTTGTTTGTATCTTTTAGTAGTGAACGATTTCTAACCTTGGCTTTTTCAGATTTGACTGAATTGTTGTTAGAAGTCCAGTCCTGTTTCTATGTTTAGCATTTCAGAAGTCTGTATTGAGTCTTAGCTAGGGAGCTTGATTTTCTTGTGTGAAACTCTGCTTGTTATATGTATGCTAGATTCACATGCCTTGTATGATTCAGATTCAAAGGAACTCATACTTTAGCATTGTAGTTATGCTCATGGTTGGAATCCATTATGGCATGACATTCATTGGTTATCGTAGGAAACAACTTCGTAAGATGGGTTCCATGTCTTCCCTGCTAACCAATCTACAGCCTAGTTGACAACGAAAGCAAGCAATAACAAGATGGGAGAGAAAAGTAGACTGCTGGTCCGCTTTTGAACCTCATTATGGATATGATCGTTTCATAAAGTTCATTGTATCCCGTGCTCAATTAGGGGCACGAGTATAAGTATCTCCACAATAATAACCTGAGTAATTATTAAAAAAAAAATATAATTCTCTATTTTAGCTATTGTTTTTTTATACCCTAGCTCTCCAAACAGATTTTCTATTCTACTTTTTACTTGCATTTAAATATATATATTTTTTATTATATTTTTGCCAACACTCGAAGAAAGATAAAATATTGAATTTTTACACATTCTTTGAGCTACACCGTACGAATGTTGCACCAGTTCAATATTCTAGGAAAACTACACAATTTATGAAAGCAAAGCAACCAAAAACAAAGCAATTGAACATTTAAAAAAAAAACAAAAAAAGCAACAAAAAACAACAATGCATAAAAGGAAAACATAGCAACTAGAAACATACAATAAGACTGATAATTCTTAAGATTGACCATGCAATTGTCATATGTGCTTGATAAGGTCAGATTGCAGCTGAGAATGAATTTGACCGACTCTAACATTCACATGCCTTTCAATGAACTCCAAAAATTCAGGAGTATGATCGTGAGAAATTTGTATATAAAGAGTTTCATCGATTTGTTCATATTCAATGTCACTAGCATTGTCAACATTTCGTTCATCTTCAATAATCATGTTATTTATTATTATGCACGCTTTTGCAATGAAAAGTTGGTGGGAGATAGAGTGGGATACATGAATATCAAATTGTTTTAGTTTTAGTTTTAGTTTTAGTTTTTTCCTCAATATTTTATTAGTTATAGAATGAATAGTTAGTAGGCTATAGAGCAGCCTATTCACTATTCATTCTACAAGGAAAATAGTCATTTTGCATCATTTGCTGGATTGAAAAATAAAATTGATAATAGTCAAATTTAACTATTTTGAGGCATTTGATTATCATCCTAGAGATGCTCACTATATATGTCAATTTTAACTCGACCAATTTAATTAAACGGGTTAGAGTTCTAACTTGTTAATTTCGTATCGAGTTTATAGGTCGTGCCAAAAAATTGTCAACCTTAAATATTATGTTGGGTTTGGGTTGTATCGAGTTATAGATATAAGACAATATTAGTCAACTCTAATTCAATTTATTTAATTAAACTGGTCAGATTCTTTAACCCTAATTCATTAATTTATTTGGGTTCATATCGAATTTGTCAAAAATTGTCTCCCGTTAAGTAGACTACCTTTACTAAGTAAAAGCATTCTCATTATCTGTCTTCTTCCCAATTGTTGTAGGTTTTATAAGTGATTTAAAATCCCCCTAAAGAATCGGTTACTTTAGATGTTCACATCTATATTAATATGCGGAAATTAAAGAAAAAATTAATTAATTTTACCAAGAATTTGTCCTTTTTTTTGTACGTTTTTACCAAATAATCCCTGGCCTGATGGGAAATTTACTAGTGTTGAGATGGTGGAACTTGATCTAATCATAAACCACAACTTGCTAATTGCATGTCTTTCAAATCACCTTTTAATCAACTAATTGCCATTTCTTCATATTCCATCCTTAAAAATTCGTACGATTTAAGAGATAGGATTGCGACGTTCACTTGTCTCGAGCCGGTGAACTCGATGATACCTTAAACTGTACGTAATAGGTGGGCTCGTAGCCATCTCGATCTCTTAATTTTTAGAATTTTTATAATATTTGAAAAGTTTAATTACAGAAAATCCTGATCCAATCTTCTCACTGTGATTCACTACTCTCCCCTCCTCTGTCAAAAAACAGTATCGGAAGTTCCACCCGGCCGGCCAGTTGCCTCTTCCCAAGCTACTCCAACTGATATATCTTTGGCCCTAAAGAAAAAGAAAAACATTTTTGGCACCAAATAAATATGAGTTGATCGATCTCTTAATAGAAAGCTAGTGAATGGCTGATCTCAATTGAAGCAGAACCAGGCGTCTCATTGCTAGCTAATTTGGGCGATCGAGCAAATTTGCTGCAATCCACGTACATAACTGGGTATTTAACATATAAATCACCATCGTGCTATGAAAATAACACATTACTAATAATTAATTGAGAATATTGTTGGCAATTAATGTTAGAATTAATGATAAGTATTTATATATTAACACATGTTATGTACAATTCTCAACGTTTCTCTTTCAAAACCCACCAGACAAGAAAAAAAAAAAAAAAATAGAGAAAAAGAAGAAAAAAAGAAAAGAATACTAGCTATGAAATAAACATATAGAAAAAAAATAATAATAAAAAACAAAACAAAATTCAGGTTATGATGCCAAGCATGCCTCCCAAAACAGCCTGTTCTTCTCGGCCTCATCCATCAACTCTTCACTCGAATCAACAGAAACACTTGATTTCCGTCGGCCTGCAGCTAGCTTCCAATTATGTTCCGAAGCCCATGCTGGGTAACTATGGCCTTCCTCCTCCTCCTCCTCCTCATCATCATCATCATCATCATCATCGTCACATTCATCATTAACACACGCTTGAAGAAGATCACAATCGTGGAGCTCATCAACCCCAGGAGAATCAGACAAATCATAGCTGCATGACTCTGCATCATCGTCGGCCATGGCAGCAATATTGTCACCCTGACGATCACCCATGATCATGGGATGAATAGTATCACACGAATCCTCTTCAGAATCTCCCATAGCTTCAAAGAGAAAGAAAGAAGACACGTCCATATCTCGTTTCACAAAGAACATCAAAAGCTCAATATATGCATAGACGACGAGACGACGCAGCGCGCGACTTGTATATATATGAAAACTCTAAAGTAATTATCAAAGAACGTCGGCTATCAGCTTGTTTAACACCTTTTTGTATAGTGGTGGGTTAGCTTCCCAAGTGGACCTCCTCAAATCAGCCAACTTTAATTAAAGGAAAAGAAAAAGGAAATATAAAGTAAAAAAAAAAAAACTTAACTGGTGGAAGCACGTTGCTGGGGGTTCTAGAAGGAATACACCTAAGGCATGCCAAAAATGGGTCGACCCGCTTTTCTAGAAGGAAAACAATGACTTACATGGATGGACAACCTAAATCGTCTAGAAGGAAAAGTCAGTTTTTGTCCACGTGTCGCGCACCCGTTTGCAGATTGGGAAGTGGGGATATCTGTATCCACTTCATGCCTTTTTGTTACTGGCTGCACTAGTTGTAAGCTCGATCTTGAAGCACTTGAGTAACGAAAACAAACAAAGTGCGTTACTTAAACCGTGGGAGGAGGGGATTGTTATTGGACCTTTTCTGTTTCTCCATTCTGCTAATTCTGTTCATGCCCACTGGAGGAATATTATTCATTTTAATGGATATAATTTCTCCTTTCCTGTTTCTAATTAATGGATAAAAAAAATGAGTGGATTAATTTTATAGCTCGATCTCTGTGTTCTTACAACTCCCTAGATTGCCAAAGTTGTTTTCTTTTTTTACTATATACTACGGACCATTTTATCTTACAGCTATTTAATAATGCTGACGTGACAATTTTAATCGGTTTTTTATTTTTATTTTTTTAATAATGACTGGTCTAAAGGTTGGTTGGAACGGTCGCATCAACATTGTGAAATAGTTGTGACCCTTCTGAAATAAAAATGTGATTTTTAGCATTACTCTTTTTTAAATTGTAAAACTAGAGATGAAGATACGTACCTTGTTATTAGGTTGCTTGAAGTATAAAAGAGCCAAGGAACGAAGCCAGCTTTTAGGCTTTGGGGGGACCAAATTGAAAAAAAAAAAAAAAAAAAAAAAAAAAAAAAAAAAAAAAAAAATTGTATAAAATTTATTTATTTATTTTTTTAGTTTTTTTTTTGGAAAAAGCTTGAGGCTTCGGGGAAAAAGCTTGAGGCTTCGGGGGGGGGGGGGGGAAATTTTTAAAAAAAAATTATGAGTAGATATTTTTTTGGGGAAAAAGCTTGGGGCTTGGGGGGACCATGGACCCCCCAAGGCTCTACCTAGCTATGCCCCTGGCTACAGGAACCCACTTGCCTTAGGCAATCTAGGATGTGGAGACCCACTTACTCGAGGCAAGCCCCGCAAACCCTCTCTTAGTCAGTCCGAATTACACAGAAATTTGGGCAACTTAATAACAAAAAAGAAAAAAAAAATCTTATTACTAAAATGAAAAATACTAGAGTTCTCAATTTTTTTTTTTTCAAAATTTGATCTTCAAATGATTTGTCACAATCTCATAAAATAGTGACACATTTTTCAAATTAATAAATTACATGAGATCGTGACACATTATTTGAAGACCATATTTTGAAGAGATTTTTTGAAAAGTGTAGCATTTTTCTACTAAAATTTATCTTCTCTCTTTAAAAGATGTAATATATATATATATATATATATATATATATATATATATATATATATATATATATATATATATATATATATATATATATATATATATTTGAAGTAATTAATACTTTACAAAGAAAGAGAAGAGAATCTATATAGTCAAAATGGGTATAATTTTTTTTATTAATTTATTTATTTTTTGTAAGAAAGGAAAACCATATAGTCAAAAAAAGACTCCCCCATCTCTTTCTCTCTCATTTGGAAATTAATTTTATTTCTTCAACGATGTGATAGTGTCAGCAATTAAATAATATTAATATTTGAGAGAGTCTTAAACAAGCATGCCAAGGGATTGATCTAATAAGCCAATTTGTAATTGTTTAAACATGATTAATTACTTGTATAATTTGGGTGCGACTTCATCGTACGTTCTCAGTGATTATCCAAGAAAAAAAATTAAAATATTCCTTAATTAAAGTAAATAAAACGTTTCTCCAATTCAACAACATTGGTTGTGTGATTTGTGAAGAGAGACAATTAATGGTGTCTCGTCACATGATTAAAACGTGGCTACCACACAGACGTACGCCGAACAACGGTCCACAGCTTTCAAACAAAGAATAAATTCGATCGAAGGGAAATTCAAATTCAACCCGATATATATTGAAAATATTAAAAGGTAGAAGTGGGCTCTCTATAAATTCAATTCTCCGAATTACACTTCTTTAGAAGTTTGACTTTTGTGGCAGCACAACCTGACTCATTGCAATCACATAATTTAGATGGCGACTTGAATAATAATAATAATAATAATTATTATTATTATTATTATAATAAAAACTGATTTGTCCGATCCGTACATATTTGCTGTAATTCGCTTAATTTTAAATTTTTAATGAGAAAGATAGAAAATAAAATTTAAACAATAAAAAAAAATTAGGAAAAAGTCCAACTTTTTTTTAGAAAAG
The DNA here is from genome assembly GCF_958979055.1 of Alnus glutinosa. Classification (NCBI taxonomy): domain Eukaryota; kingdom Viridiplantae; phylum Streptophyta; class Magnoliopsida; order Fagales; family Betulaceae; genus Alnus; species Alnus glutinosa. The sequence continues at coordinate 5,180,530 of NC_084897.1, read as the reverse complement.
AGGAAAAAGTTAACGTAACTTATACTCTCTCTAAATTTTTATCACTTTTGTAATCTCTTTTTTTAAAGGATAAAATGATCATTATATCCTTATAAACTTCGTAAGATTACAAAATTACTAAATAATTTTCTTATATATATATATATATATATATAAAAAAAAGGGTATTTTGATAATTTTTACGTCTTTCTTTAAAATTTAACAGAAAATTCTAACAGAGTGAGATTCCAAAAAATTAAAAGTTAGGTACAGTAAATTCAGAATTTTTGAACTTTAAGGAGGAGATTATGAAAGTGATGAAAATTTATGGGGTTAAGTGAAGTTTCTCCAAAAAAAACTAAAGCACCCAAATCTTAAAATTTTCTTCCAAATTGGATTGAAAAAAATCTCCTCTAACTCTTTTCATTAAACTAAACTTGCATTTTTCACATGTTTTTAATGGAGCATGTGATTGTTATGTACATTTTTAATGCTCTAAAAACACATGTTAATTTAATAAAACTTTGTGTTATAAATGCAGGCGGAAATCATGAGCCCCCATTATTATAAGGCATAAAATAAATCAGTACGTTCGACAACCTGCTCAATACTCACTCGGTATAGCCCGATTATAACTCGAGCTTAATACCGTATAAATTCACTTGTTATTGTAGAAACGCGCTCGATTAGTAAGTGATACATACCCGACTCAATCGACATAACTTGATAAGGCTCACGAGCTCAGCTCATTTAAAGTTTGATCGGATCGTTCATTAGCTCGTTTGTATGTGTGTGTGTGTATATATATATTAAGCTATTAATACTAATATCACATCACACATGGTTAACAATAGTTATATCTGTTCAAAAAAAAAAAAACAATAATTATATATTATAGTTATTTAGTTATATAAAATATATTAGACTTACTACTTGTTCACATTATACATATACCATAGTTTATACTCTCTAGTTATATATAATAACATATTGTTAATTTGTTACTTATAGACTATAGTTATATACTATATTTTATAATATCTTTTATACAGGTACATATTATATTTATGTTATTATTAAATGTATAAAGGTTGTTCACAAATTCGGGCTTGAACTCAATTTTAATCACACATTGAAAAATTTAATAGCCTAACTCGAGCTCTAGTTGAGCCGAACTTATCGAGTAACCCGACTTAGCTCAAATGAAATTTTTAACGAGCTCAAGCTCAGTTCATTTAAAACTTGAACAAGTTTGAACTTGACTATTTAAACTCGACTCATAAATGAGCCACTCTTAAAATCTTAACGCTCGACTAAACTCGACTCGATTACCGCCGGGCCGCCCCATACAACTAAACAATATGATTTCAGCGAGCCACAAAAATCAGACAAAAAAACGACCGAATATCACAAGTCATGATAAAGATGTTACATATGATGATATGGGTGCGATCCCATGACGTGATTCACGGATTTGTTAGAAAAGTGAAGAATAATTAGGCCCATCCATCCATCCATCCATCCTTGTTGATGCTGTGAAAAGCACTATAAAGTGCTTTCTAGAGAAATATGTTGAAGGGCCCATTCATCCGCTTTGTCCGCCCATTGAGTAACAGCCTATTAGAATTTAGAACCCTCTTTTGTGGTAAGTATTTTGCTCAAAGATTAATTATTCAAAACATATACCATATCATATCATATCACATGGGAGCTTAAATTCCTTGAATACTGCCTTCATATCATATCACATCGGAGTCCTACACAATCTTAAATTAGTTGAATACTGTCCTTTTTTTTAAAGGATCGGAATTTTATGGTTTAGATTAGATTTTATAGCATCTAATGGTATACATAATATTATATTAATTAAATTTTTTAAGAAAAAGTATATATAATCCCTTTAAATTATTGGGCTATTTGCAATAACTCTCCCCAAATTAAAAAATTTGCAATATCTCCCACGGTACAAAAAATGACACAAATACCATTCATAAAAAGTTTAGAAAAAGATACAAAAATTCAACCAAAAAAAAAAAAAACCAAATAGACCCATGGTCACCGAGGTTTTTTTTTTTTATTTCTTTCTTTTTTTGGAATTTATAAAGGTAACTTTTAACGGTATTTTTGTCTTTTTATTAAAAAAAAAAAAATGTACGTTGCAATTTTAAGGTAGTTTGAGGAGACATTGTTTGAATTGATAGTTTAGGAAGGCATTACAAATTGCTGATAATTTGAAGGGAGTTTGTGTATCCAAAATTTTAAATAGCATCGCATAAATAACATGTACACCAATAAATGCTGTAAAATCTAATTTAAATAATAAAATAATTATTTTTTATTTCACTTGAATTTGTAAGTACTGGGTATGTTTGGTAAAGGTTTTTTAGGTAAGTGTTTTTTTTAATAGTAATAAAAAGTGATTGATATATAAAGTAGAAAGAAGTTTTAATTTAATTTTTTTTTAAGTAAATGTGAAATTTTTTTATTAAAAAGTAATTAATGTGATATAAAAAATAATAAATTGTTAAAAAATGATTGAAGTTTTTTTTTATTTTTATTAAAATTAAAATAAAAGTGGATGTCAAACAAGCCCACTATTTCCTTTTGAAAATTGTAAACTTAGTTGTCGATCGATTTGACATAAAAGCTTATCGCGAGAGCATGAAATTGGACGGCTTGTGGGTTTAATGTGATAGTGAATACGCACCAGTTGACACGAAACTGGATTTAACGTCACATCCCATTCCATCACGGAATTGGGGTGCTTGTCAATTTGTGATATCCAACGTAAAAGCAAAGCAGAATTTTCTTAAATTATTTATACTAATTTTAAAAGATTTAAATAAGTAATTATAAAAAATTATTTATAAAATTAACTTGACTAGATAAATAATTGAATAACTTAATTTTTATTTAATTAAATAAATTTTATAAATAATCACTCACAATTATCTATTCAAATATATAATTTGATATCGTCTTAAACCTACAAAAGCACACAATAGTCATGAGAGTCACGTGACCGCCCCCACGTAAAAGAGTCAGGTCGGCATTGCCGTGAAAGATATGAGAAAGGGACCTAAACCTAACCTACTCTGACCCAATCATAACAATCAATGGGGTGCGTCAATCCTATGATTCAGTACCTTTCTTCTTATTCACGTAAGCATCATGGATGCCAGTTAATCTCTGGATGATGAAATAATTCAAAGGACTTAATGGCTTCCCATAATTACGGCCTACAAGAATGGAGATGAAAGGCTAAATCCATTTCAGCCCAAATTATGCGAAGAGAAGCCTAATCATTTTACTCAAAAGTCTTGGACCACCATATTTCACTAATTTATATATCGTTTTCCGGCACTTAAAAAAAAAAAAAAAAAAAAAAGTAATGATACACACACTTTCTGACCACTTGACGTGCCTTTTACATTGAATTTATAATTAATAATTATTAAATTTTAATTTAATTGTAATTTTAAAAGTCATACTAGAGAGTATGAGACTTCGAATGTGTAACATTTTTTCTACAAAAAATTCTTTCATTCATTTATGGTGTAGATCAGTCCAGGTGCCTTACTATTATCAATGGCCTGTTTGGGTTTACAATTTAAAAATAACAACTTTTAAAACGTGCAATTTTTATAAAAGCAATTAAACGTTTTGATAAAACTGTAGTTTAACCTTTAAAATTATGCAGTTTTAAAAACGCACTCCCTTTAGATTGGAAAACGGAAATTATTCTACATTTTCAAATCACTATTATTTAAAGACGCACTCTTCAAAATGACACATTTTCCACAATTTCGACCAAAATCCCACTTTTGGTTTCTAAAATTCGCAGCGTCAAACTCACTCCAAGTCTAGACGTTAGATATGCCATTCACCTGTTATGTTGTGGGTTATGTTAGATATTCCGTTCAACTGTTATATTGGCGGTTTTTAGGTTTATCTTCCTGATATATCGTTGGTTAGTGTACATGTGAGTAATCTTTGGGATGGAACCCAACGAGGGTATGGCTGTTAACAGAAATCTGTTTTCAGTTATTGGAGGATTGCTCCTTGTTCATCTTTTATCATTATTTTGCCCGTAACAGTGATCGGCCCAACTATGAACGAGAGCTGATATTTTCCGTCCCCCACAAATCATTTTCGACTATGGACGCATCACTTGGATTACATCTTAGATTAGCAAATTACAGATGTTCCAAAAGCCAAACAGAGCATTAAAATAACATTTGTTCGTCCCTGTCTCAAAAGCTTTCGACAAACACTCCTCAAATGATGATATACCATAATCTACATTAGACACTGCCAGAATGATCAAGCCTGCTTTCAGTCTTTCTTAAACTCAAATTATGTTCATTTTCCCCCTTGAGCACTCTTTCCTTAATTTTAACACACACATCATTTGTCTGTAGAACAATCATATATATTACATGTTCTGCTCTACAAAAATAAGTAAAAACATGGGAATCAAGAATCATTCTCTAGATTTCCTAAGGTGTTATATTATGTAGATTTTCTCATATCCCAATTATTGAGATTTTATCAACTCAATATTTACTATCATATTTGAAAAGTAATAAATGTTGATTTGGCAAAACCCAAAAATTTCATTTTAAAACAATGGTTGGAATTTGAAGAAATCTGCAGAGTGAGTAACCTCTCCTAAGAATTCTAAAAGGTCTTCATCTGAATCTATGGTACAAAATCAAAGCCCATGGAAAAGGGTGGGGGGGGGGGGGGGGGGGGGGAATGCTTTATTCGATAGGGTGGGCAAGGGAAATCAAATTTAAACAAAGAGAACAGCCTTTTTTGTATAGATTAAGAAGCCATTACCTAATTCTTCAAGTGGATGTTCCATGCCCTCAGCAACAAACCTCGAAATTAAAGCATTGACTAGGCTGGTGGGAAGCCATTTGAAGAAAGGTTTGAAAGACTTAATTTAGAAATTGGGTCTTTGGATAAACCAGACTCAAATCGTTCTTCCTATATGCCATTTCAACTTCCTCATGGAACATTAAAAAGCTAAAAAGAAATCAAACTAATGAGTGACAGATGCAGTGCATATGGTACTAAAGCATTATGACAATGCCAGATACAAGATAAGCATTTTTCAGATAGAGTACACCTGATGTTAAAGGAGTCAAGCTACTAAAAGTACACAACTAAAGCAGAAGAAAGGATGAAATATATTTTTGACTTAAATCAAACCCTAAAATGACTTACATTTGGCACATCAAAACCAAAAAGTCAAAACAATGCATATATAGCCAATATAATGAAAAACTCAAAAAACTATATAACATGAAAAACTTATAACGACACATAGCCAGATGGTACCCACCCTGTCCAGACTTCTTCTATATACCTTTCAGTCTTTCACCACATGGTGTCAACCAGAAGAATGATGTAGTAACGGCCCCAAAGCACATACTTTCTAGTTAACTCGCAGAAGGCCAAAGAGAAATCTTTTCTAAGGAGGTGAACCTACAAGAAGACAGAAGTGACTTAATGACTAAATCAATCAATTCCGAGCCAGTTCTTTTGTGCTTTTCTGGCAAAACTTTCTCATTCAAATTTTAAATCACTGAATATATAAAGAATCAAACATGTCAACAACTATATTTCCACATCCCAGCACTGTGATATTGGTCTGGCTCTCAAAGGCAAAACAAATGATTCAAACTAAATTAATACCTCCTCTTCTTTATTTTGAAACTCATTTGTTGGTTAACATCATCATCTGCATTAAGGTTCTGGTTCAGCAAAGCAATTCCAATGCATTCCTTTATCATGTGGCTAGCTATTCATGAAAGACTAAGTAATCAGGACCGGCTGCATAAATTTGGTATCTTATCTAAAGGGAAGCATGCTTTTTGTAGTGCAGCATGTGAGGACCTTGATCATCTCTTCCTCAATTGCCTTTGTACTGACAGAATTTTGCCAAGGTTGAGTGACAAATGCAATCTCCCCTACTGCAGAAGTTAAAAAAACAAGGTGCACTGGTTGGTTCAAACCCAAAAGGGGAAAGCCTTACCCAAAAAGTTGGGAATCAGACTATCCTCCACTGTAGCTATTTATTTAGAATCATTTTTGTATTTTTGGAAAGAATGAAAAGCTCCGATATTACTGAATGAACGCAAACTTCCTGGACAGATTTTGAAGGATGTTATTTGGAGTGTTAGCAGAAGACTAGTTAGCCTTTGTGGAAAGAAGCAGACTCGGTACTTTGGAAGCTGCCGGATTCAGTTTTAATAATCAGTGTAGGTTTCCTTTTGTGTCAATCCTCAGGTTCTGAGGGTGTCTTTGAGTGTATGGTTTTGTATGCATTGCCCCGGTATGCCCTAAGCTTTTGGTTCTGTAGTTACTTTAGGTCCACTACTTGTCTAGGACTCTTGTGCTTGTGATTAGTCCTCTAGTCAAGTAGAGGTTATTTTCGAGGGAATGCTCCTTTTATGTTATAGTAGTATTCTTGATTTTTAGTACATACTTACCAAGAAAAAAATAAAAGACATTGGTCTGAAATAACTCTAAGTAACCTAAAGCGCTAATATGGAGACCAGGCCTCTTTGAAGACCACGATCGATCCCTATAAGTGAAATTGAAAGATAAAATTTTCAAGAAAGGAACATCACTTGTGATACTCTGAATGGATAAAGTGAGGTAGACAAGAATTCATGAACTTGTCATGCAAGATAGGAAAGAGAAAAACAAATCAACTGATATCTCAAATCAGCCTAAACAATATTAGAATTTCATGGTTGAAGATGAGTTCAGTTACATGATCATGGTGCTAAAATCAAAAGAGGAAATTATTGAGGTTTTTAAAGGCCAAATGCACAGTACCTTCACCATTTTCTGATCCCAATTGAGTCTGATAGTGCTTCTTTTCATTCTTTCCCCTGTTAATACAGAAAAACCCTCGGTCTTACTCTTAGTATATTGGACTGCTGGTAGGAAGGAAGCACCAAAAGAGACCCAAGATATAGAATCTGCAATACCCTACAACAATCGAGATGTTCATGCAGATAAATACCAGTTAACAAAAGCAAATTACACACCAAAATGTGCTAAGACTTGCAATGAAAAAACAAGAGTACCTGAATTGTTCACCGACGAACTGTTTAGGGAAAAATATCTCATATTTTGAAATGAATGACTGGAAAAGAAGATTAGTTTCCAGCATGTTACTGAAAAAAACATTCCTAGAACAACATAATATTGACATAAGTAAGATTGATGAAGAGAATCTAAGCATCTATTTAATAAAATTCAAATACAAAATAAATGGCTATGATTAGCAGTGCATGTGGGGAACCCAAATGGACACGAATATGCATCTCCAACAGAGACAACACAGACAAGTGATGTATCTAACTTGTACTTTGAAGCACACATTGTAGAACTTATGGTCAGGTAATGTACTTGTGATGATACTCAATATCTATAACTTAACAAGCATGCCACACACACACACACACACACACACACACACACACATATATATACACACATGCATATCAAACAGTAAATAGAATGACTTATATAGAGGATAGACTAAAGAATTAAATCACAATGCAGCATAGGGCTTTCAAAATATAGAGATAGATACCTCACATTTAATTTGAAATACGATAGTCTACAGCCCTGTCTAGATTACTCTGATAAAAATAAAAAAGAACCAAACGAAAATATAATGAAATGGTCATTGTAATTCTGTTAAGAAAAAAAAGAGATGATTCCACAAAATTATACAACTAAACAGATGTTCTGTGGGGAAGAATCAATAAATTAATAATTAATGTCTAAATGAACATCCATGATACACAAATTACAAATTGTACTGGCACAGAATGCACCATGAATTACAAGTTTCTGGAATTTCAATCCCATTGAGGCAATTACAAGTAGGATGGAGCAATGCATAAAACAACAAATTATCTTTATTCCATCCCAAATGTTGATACTGCAGTGGCACCCATATGACCAGGTTGCATGCGACCGCATATCATTAAGAATTCTTCTTTCTTCCATAACTCACCTTCAATTCAATAAGGTTTACTCTCTTTATTATCTCTCTTAAGCTGAACCTTTAATTTCTTGCCACCTAACTGGAATCCATTCATCATAGTAATGGCAGATTGAGCAGCCTCTGGTAAGTCATAGCTGACAAATCCTGCAAATAGTAAATTAGTTTTCTTTGGGGTAAGTAAATAGTATTAGAGACAAATCTCAAAAGAAATTATGTCAGATTGATGGTTAACTAGGTAATGGTAATCACCAAAACATTTGCTGACACCAGTTGCTTTGTCGACAAAAACCTTAGCACTCAAGACCCTACCATATGCCTGAAAAGCATTGGCAAGCTCTTGATCTCCAAATTCTTGAGGTATGTGATAAATAAATAGATTAGCACCAGGTGGACCTAAGTCAGAGGAGACAAAATACTTAATAACACCACCAAGAACTTACACCCAGAAGAAAACATAAATGAGAGGGAGGGAAATAGAACTATTTATTGATAACAACCTTCAACCTGACCCCCAGAACTTTTACCCATGCCAGAAGATGTCGCAGAATTACTGCTAACAACAGCAGGTGGCACTGACCCAGGTGAACCACTCATTGGCCGGTGATTCATCATTCCTCCAGGATATGCCATGGGATGCTGAAGTCCGGGTACCCCCGGATAAGAGCCCACATAACTTGCAGGAGGAATAGCGTAATTTCTAGACGCCATACTGGGGCCAAGATCAGGCGTAATTCCACGCAATGCATTTCCTTGGTTTACTGTAGGAATCATATTATGAAATCCAGGTTGATTCTGAATTTGTGGCAGGCGGTATTGCATAAGTCCATAGGTTCCATGAGCCTACAGAAAGGAGATAATCATTAAATTCTGAACTCACTAAGATACTAGATAAAAACAATGAGAATGACAAAACAATACAATTGAGACACTTTGTCTAGGTAGGCAAGATAGTGCAATGAGCATAGTTACACAGTGCAAAGATGTTTTTACCAAAAAGAAGTGCCCACAAGTTCCAACATATTAAGCTATGAATACACATATATTGCGAAACTGACCTGATAACCATATCCATTATATTGGGGAACATAACCCATTGGCAAAGCTCCAAATAATGAAGGATGTTGTGAATCAATACTGGGCACGTTAGAAGCCTGGGATTGAGCTTTCTGAGCCCTCCGCGCTTGCCTTTCCTTTTCAGTATCTGCCCATTTCACGACCAAAGGAACACTTGATCCCTAAAAAAGGAAAAGATGACCATCAGTTTGGCTAATGGATCAGCTGATTCTGAGTTATTTATCGTATAAGCAAATATCAACCACAAACTAACTCAACTCAACCAGCCCAACTACCTTGGAAAGACTAATGAGAATAGAGAATGATGGTACTAAAATGAATTTGCACCAAAATTTGTAATATGCACAAACCTCCATTTTATGCTTTCCATTGATGGCCTCAAGTGCTGCAATTGCTTGCTCTTTTGTCTCATACTTCAAAAATGCACAGCCTGCAGTAGAAAAATATTATATATACATGCAATGGATACACTGAGAACTGGTTAAGTTTAAGATCTTAGTGATTTAAAAGCAACCAATCTAGAAGACAAGATTATGAAATAAGTACCTTTACTAGTTTGCTGAGAACCTCTTAATATCTGTAAGTCTTTGATAGATCCATGTTTAGAGAAGAGAGCAGAAACATCAGCTTCAGAAACATTCTTCGGAAGCATGCCAACAAAGAGCTTGTGTTCTGGATGACAGCCACAGTAAAAAATTATTTATCTAGGTAAATGACATATAACGTAGAATAAAGGCTTCAATGAAAGAGAAAAGAAGAGCATCAGGTAAGGAAGAAGAACCGAAGCAACAATTCAGAGTAACTGTCTTTAAGGACAAAATATGTCATTAAAAAAATGAATACTACACCTAGTCTTTCCAACTCGCCATCTGCATACTTCACTTGCAACGGACTAGATGCCTGGATGGACAGAAAGAACAGGTGCTTTAAAATCAGAGTGAGAAAAACATAAACATATCTCACAGTAATCTAAAGGCACAATATAACTTGTACAAAGTAAAGTCTGGGGCAATAATTGGGTGCCAAGTACTTGATTACAAATTTCTGACATGCCTTCGTTAACATTTTTCAATTAACTTCATTTAGATAGATGAATAAACACTTGGATCAAATATTAAATCACAATGGCTATACAGGCAAAGGCAAGAGCCCAAATAGAAGCTTGCCTGGGCAATCACTTGAAGGTCCAGCAAGGCCTACATAGGGCTCCGCCAGTGACTTTAATACCTAGGTCAGAAAATTGCCAAAGTTGCATAAGCATACAATTTTAATAACACTGGTCCATACATCAATCTGCTAATCATTTTTTGATGAATAATAATTTATTAGGAGGAGAAAATCTCACGTACACGAGAAGTATACACGAGAAGCAACCACCCTATTTGGGGTCGAAAATCTAAAAGGCTCATAAGATCTACAAGATTAGAGGAAGAGACATCAATCTGCTAATCATGATTCTTGGTACCCAAAAATTGTGCAAAAGAACAATTACCCAAAACATGAAAGTAAATACTCTATCACAGCAACGTTAGTAAACTCAGACTGATGCACATTCCCCTTAACATACATTTAACCAAATACTAAATTTTATGTTCATTATTTCACAACCGGAAAATGCTTGTTAAACTCTATCACAACTTATTCTGGTAGGCTGCAGCTTTCATCGTCAGTTAGCCCTCACTAATAGGCCTAACCCAATCTCAAGGCACAATTATTGGACAATTTCTCATCCATGCCAGTTATTTTGATTATCTGCTGCAAGGTGTCTTAATTGACTTTTTCTTTTATCAATCTACCAATTGTGTCAGCATTTGCTAAACACAATGATGTGTTTCAACAAAAGACATTCTTCAGCCCTTACCAAATCTTTTTGCTATGTGAGTGGAAGCATGGTATTACTGACAGCTGCGAAAGTATCTAACAAAAGTTGTCCCGAGTGTTAACCGGATGACATTGTTCAGATGGTCCAATTCACAAGGAAAAGAAAGCATGGAGAACTGAATATAAGCCAAGTCTATGGAGCATAATTATTTTCCTCCCTAAAGTTGGTATGTGGTAGTGTTAGAAGCTATCTTAGATGGTTAATTAGGTAGGCAAAGTAATCATATAAGTGCTTCCAAGCCACTTACCTCTAAGTTATTGGGCCCTGTCCAGATTTTATACTTCTGCATATTAATGTTAGTGAATATACTGAATCTCCATTTCATTCAAGTTGACTTAGATAATTACTTTTCTTTAGATCTTTATCTTTTAAACTAGCACCGTACATCAGTAATGCTAGTACAAACAGACCTACCACACGGACAAGCTCCAAAAAATTTAACATTCTTAGAGCAAACTGCCAGGCTCTATTTCGCTCTTGCCCCTACCTTCACTCCAATGGGAACAAAACGTATAACAACTTTAAATTCTGCAGAAAATGTTTCCAGAAATCATTAAAAAAAAACAGAGACTAAGGAGCCAATTGCCAATTGTCTCTCCATGTTGTATACAAATGCTGATGCCCTAAGTAATCATGAGCAATTGGGTGGTCTGAACTAATGCTGTGTGCCAAAGTTACACTGTTTTGACATATTTTTCTTCTTTTACACTCACGAACAACTAGAAACTTAGAATCCACACAATGCACCAACTTGCAATGTTCACACGTTTACTTATAAACTTAGAACCCATAATTCCTCTTATAAAGTGTGAATGCTAAAAAGACAAGCACCATTTATCTTCTCTAATTGCAATTGATGCAACCCAGTTGTAACCAGCCATCCTTTCAAGATGCAACCTTTTTACTTCGATATCAAGCAAGAAAAACTAATTTCACAAACTTCTCCATCGCTGACAGAACAAATCATCAATTCGGTTACAATTTTCCCCCAATATTGATTAATCTCAAATACTTCACAACTCTCACCTAGGTGGTTAGAATTGAGTCATAGTATCCTGAGTCTATAATCCTTTCGCAGCTAATACAGGCTACAGTACTATGTGTGCATACTGTACTCATGTATAGTACATCTACACGTGGAGAAGATCTGAAACGTAGCCATCAGTTGTTACAAATGATCATTGTGAAATGCTTGCAAACTGTTTTCACCAAAAGGTACCGACACACCCACTAGTTGTCAGCACCATTTACGTGTAGCACTAGCCCATAACTCACCGCAAACATTAATCACAATGCACAGTAGAAATAACTCGGTGGGTGCAATTAAGATCTCAGAAGACTACATAGCTTGTTGCTTTTAGATGAAGAAAACTACAACTCTTTTACCACTTCTAAGTTGTCACGATCAATAATTCACAAAGAGCGAAACTTTCAAGTTTCAAACACAGTAATAGTCATAATGTTCAAAATTATTTATTCTAGAAGGCACAAGCACAGAGATCAGAGTTACACTAACCCCAGGCAGAGTCTTCTTGTTGTGACACGCATTGACGGCCTTGTCCGCCTCCTGCCTCGACGGACATATCACGAAGCAACACCCTGCGCGCAAAAATACAAAAAATTAGGGTTATAAACACGCGAATCACACCGGAAATGGAGCAAATCAACGCGAAATCACACATTCCGAACGAAAGAGAAATTCGGAGACAGAGAGAGGAGAAGTAGATTCGAGAATGTGAGTGATAGAGGAAGCGAACCACGTGAGGCGCGCGTGGCCTTGTCCTTGATGACGTTGACCTCGTCGACGAGCGCGAACTCCTTGAACATTGCGAGTAGCTGAGCCTCCGTCATGTGCTTCGGCACCTGACCTACGAACAGCTTCACGCTCTCCTCGCTGCTCGCTCTCCTCTCTCTCTTCCCCTCCGCCATTAATGCCTACTCTCTCTCTCTCTCTCTCGCTGTGATTTATCTCTCTCTCTCTCCCTCTCTCTAGATTTTCGCTCTCAAGCGGTTTTGGTTTTGGTTTTTTCTTTTTTCCTTTTTCCTTTTTATTTTTGGTTTTAAGTTCTTCGTGGAGTCTTCGCAGGGAAAAAAAATGGGGTTTCTGGATGGCAAACTTGGGTCTTCACTAGATATATCATAATTAAACGTTTGATTTCGGGGTTGAAGTTGGGTTTTATTACGACAGTGCCATCACAGCTGTTCGAGCACTTTCTGTGCGCACCCCCTGACCTGTCCGAAGGATCCTGTTTGGTAATAACGAATAAGAGATGTTTTTTTTGTTTTTTTCGTTTTGTTAGATATAATATAAACGTGAAAGTAATTTTCAATATTTTTGTGTTTTGAATATAAATTTTTTAGTTGTTAATATTTTTATTTTGAAAAAAAAAAAAAAATTAACAAACCTGTGTAATTTGTAAAGCAGAAATTGACGGTAATACCCTTATTGGGGCAGCAGATTATTGATGATTGAGGTGGCGGCTTTCAATTCATGTAACTTGGACTGCAATTTTCTCCCCCAAATTAATGGTTTAAGATCTGTCTTTTTCTTAGAGTGATTAACTTAATTATATGATTATTTTATATTATAAATTTAATAATGTATATTTTGTTATGTTATTTAAAATAGCACCATATATATTATTAAATATAATAAAATAAAATTTAGACCGTAAAATAATATATCTTAAAATGAATGATTATAAATGTTTTTCTGATTTTTCATTTTTTTTCTTTTAATTTAAACTTCAAATTGAATATTGGAAGTCTGACTTTGTTGTCGCTTTATTTCTATTAAATAATAATCTGGTTAATGTATTTAATGGATGCTCCGTTTAATGTACGTAATAGGAGGGACCACATTAATTAAACATCTTTTAATATTATGAGAAAGAAATTGACAAAATTCAACCGAAAAGCAACTAAAAATTAAAGGGAACGAAAAGAACCTGCATCCCACTTTTTTCTCACTTTTGAGCATTTCTAGTCCCCTCGGTGATATAATTCGGTAAAAATATACAAAAATTACTTTGTGTAGCCTCATTACTATAACTAAAAAAATTTGATGAGTAAATAGTACTCGAGCATTCTTAATAGTCTCACAAAATTTTACTCACTAAAGTAGTTAAAAACTACTTTTCTCTATTCTGGTGAGTTACTTTTTTAAATAATATTTTTTCAGATTTCTTTATTCTTTTTCTATTTAATCTGTTTATACAACAAGTTACCATACATCTTCATCTTGATATTTAGATCATTGCTAAGAAATTCACATAAGTTTTCATTTTCTTCTCAACCAAATTCAAGAAAAAAAAGAAAATAAAATAAATATAAATGAAATAACCACAAAGTTTATGTCAGGGACAAATAAACTTTCATGTCCATTAAATAGGGATATCATCGTGTGAGAGCAAAGTTTATGTGGAACAAAGAAACTTTCATGTCCATGAAATAGGGACATCATCGTGTGAGAGAGGTGGGAGATGAGAGATGAGAGAAGAAAAGGAAAAAAAAAAAAAAAAGTGTTGTGATCATGTGAGAGAGAAAGGAGATACAAAATTGGTAAAAGAGTTGGTGAGTGAATACTACTCATTAAAATTGGTGAGTATTTTCACTCACCAAAACTTTTTGGTTAAAGTAGTGAGGCTGCTAGGAGTAATTTTTTAATGTTTTCATCAAATTAGCTCACTAAAAAGCTATTTTTATGAATTTACTAGAAATGTTCAGTACTATTCACTCACAAAATCATTAAAAAAACTATAAAAAAATTATTCATTTCTCTTTCTTCGTTTTTTCTTTTCTTTCTTTCTCACGGACAGCTCTGTTTCGTTTTGCAATGTTTTAGGCTATATCTATATATATATATTCTATTAAACTTCAATATTTCCATGCTTTAGACATTCAGTGCCAAACAAATTTCTTGTTCACATATTCCAACAAATTTTGTAGAATTGAAGAGGCATATTTGGGTGACATTTTATTTTTGATTATTTTTTAAAAACATGTTTGGATAAGTTTTTAAATTCAAAATCTACTCAAGTTTTATCAATTTTTTTTTTAAAAAAAAAATTTGTCTTGAGTTCTTTAAACCATCCAAACATAATTTTAAAAAATAATTTTCCTCGGTATTCACAATTTTAAATATAGTAAAAAATAATAAAATATTATACAAATTTTTAAAAATATGACTATTAGAATAAGATAAATATTTAAAAATATGACCGTTAAGAAAATACAAACATTCAAAAAAAGAATAAATAGAAATAGAATAAAGAAATATGAAAAAATATTATTTAAATTGAATAGTAATAGTGAATAGTTAAAATGGTGAGGCTATTGGGGATGCATTAAAAAAGTGGTTCACTAGAATAGATAAAAATGATTTTTATCTATTTTGACTTGTAAAATTTAATGAGGCTACTAAGAATGTTCTGTGTTGCTTTTCCTTTCTGTTGTTACTATAGCTCAAAATAAAAAATAAAAAATTGGGGCGACATTGTACTGGTAGAAGCTTATGTATGGATAGAACTAGGATTTGTTATGTGAAAGACAAACTTATTGTAGACGTGGCAGCAATAATGACGAATGGTTGAACTTTCTTATTTAACTTATGTTAAAATATTGACTAAATGACTAAATTTATTATTTTTTATAGTTTTAAGTTTTTAGAATAATTGATAATTTAACGTGAACTTTTTCTAATCCTTGAAAATTAATGATATTTTTTTTACATGAGCCATGTGTAATTTCATTCCAATCCTATTACTATTAGATTAACAATAAAATAAGATAATAAGATGTAAAAATTAATAATCATAAAATGATAGTGAGTTTGTACACTACTTGCTTGGAAATTACGTTCAAAATTATGAAGTTAAAGAAAATTTTGTTTTTTCTTTCTTCTTTTATAAAATTAAAAGTGTATCTATTTTTTTAATATTTATTTCGAATTTCCCAAGTTTTGCACATACCCAATAACCTATGAGTAATATTTTATGCGAATAACTTACCAAAAAAAAATTGTGATTAGTATTTGTTTTCACCTAATAGTTTATGTTTATTTTGCTAGTTTCATTCATAAGCTTATGAATAGAAAGCTGTTTCTAATAAAAATAAATAAATAAAATAGAATTTGAAAGATTTATTTATGGGAGTGTTATGAGACCATAATATATAATAGAGAAATTGTAACACCCCGGTCCCATATTGGGAAGAGATGAATAGTTCACAGAGTGAGTAGTTTATAAAGATACTCATGGGTGTTAAGTCCCACATTGCCTAGTTACTAGGTGAAACTGGGCTTTATAATGGATTCTTAGAAAAGCTTCAAATTGACTAGTCTTTTGGAGTGATAGCGCAGATGTGGGACGTCCCAATGAGGGATGCTGGGTCTAAAGAGGGGGTGATTGTGACGTCTCACATCGCCTGGGAATGAGGATGTGCTTATATGTATAAATGCACCATTTATGACACAACGCATGGTCATGAACCTATCAGAACTCCGCAGTTAAGCAATTTATAACGACCCAAGGAAAAGCGCTAGCCACATCTGCGCTATCACTCCAAAAGGACTAGTCAATTTGAAGCTTTTTTAAGAATCCATTATAAAGCCCAGTTTCACCTAGTAACTAGGCAATGTGGGACTTAACACCCATGAGTATCTTTATAAACTACTCACTCTGTGAACTATTCATCTCTTCCCAATATGGGACCGGAGTGTTACAGAAATGTCATTTCATATTTTGTGACATATCTCTCTCTCATTCATCTTTTTAAAAATTCACAATTGGATATACAGGCGAGTCCTACAAATTCAATGATAGATTTGAACATAAAATGGATGAAAGGTGTATCATAAATTATGAATTAACATTTCTCAATATGATAGGTTAGGATATTATTCAATTCAAAAGCTAAAAATAATGAATTTGGGCCTAAATCATAATCAAGAGCCCAACAATTCTTTACTCATTGGATAACAATAGTTTATGCCACTTATTGAGGAGAATTACTCATAGAAGAGTTATTTTAGTAAAACTATATCATAAGATATTAGGATTGTTAAAAAAATGGTACAACTTGGAAATATAAATTTGGTATCTCTCATTCATGGAAAACTAGATTTTGTGAAGTTGTTCCATGTGCCTTTAATTCTTGAGTTCTATTATTTTCTTCTCCCAGCAATAGAGTGAGCTATTAAAATAATACCCTCAATACCCACAATCTAAATGTCTCAACATTATCAGAAAACGAGAGAGAGAGAGAGTCATTTTGATCATTTTTCATCCAATGCTCGTTGTTGCAAGTTGTTGCACACACACCAACTAACACGTTATGTCCCGCCGATTTGATACACTAAAAAAATAAACGTGGAACCTTATTTAGTGTGTTGAGGAGTAATGTTCAACCGTTACTCCTCTTGGACTTCTCATTGATGGGCACCCTATTTACTATATCTCCCACTCAAACACAATGGGCAAGGTCCAGCGATGCATTTTTCTATATGCTTTCAATCATGTTCATACTAGTAAATAAATTGTGCAACCACTGAGCACACTTGCAGAAAATGTTGTAGCACTATACCAAATAATGAGAATCAGCATAGTAACATCCCTATATGTGTCTCATTATGCCTCAACTCATTTAGTTACATTAGATATTAAGCATCTCTAATCCCTCTCGAGTTCAATATCTTAGAGTAATGCTTAACCTCTACAAAAGCATGATGTTAGGTTTTATTTTAGCCTTATTCAATGTACAATGTAAAGATCTTGGTTTTAGTTTCCACAAGTGTCTTGATGTTTGATTGCAAGTGAAAAAGGAAAAAAGAAGTCCCGTTCGATGTTCCGGTAAGACAGGCAAGTAATGAGGATGTTTTAGGTGTTCTCTGGAGGTCCCGTTCGATGGCACATCAAGATAGGAATGTGACGGGAAGTTTCTGTCTTCCCCATTGGATGGCATGTCAAGACGGGAACGTGACGTGAAGCTTCTGACTTCCCCGTTGGATGTCACATCAAGACGGAAATGTAACACGAAGCTATTGCTTTCCCCATTAGATGACTGTTAAGACATGAAGATCAGAGATGTCACATTTATGAGTTTTTACTCTTCATGTCTTGACGCGACCTTATTCCCATTAAGACGTGAAGTTTACGAAATCAGATTTGTGATATTTTGTTTTTCCCGTCTTAACAGAAAAACGAGAATTAGTTTTTGTTAAGACGTGAAGACTGAAAATCTACTCCAGCATATATTTTCTCTTTGGGTCTGTTTTAAGTAAGCTTTTAGGAAATATTCTTGAGAGTTTCAAAGGTTTTTGGGTAATGAAGGTTGAGTGATTTCCCTCCATTGGGAAGCTATCATTCACTATTGTTAGTTCCAAGAGAAGACATGCAAAAGCCTTAAGTTATTCCTCTCTTGATGAGTTGATTGTCTTACCATCTTCAACCATACACAACTATGTCTACAAAGAAGCCTACCGATGGTTCGGTGAGAAAATGCACTTTATAAAGATAGTTGAGCAATGAGGCAAGTGGGAAGCTTGTTGTATTACAGAGTCTAGAAGAATTACTTGCAAGGGGTTTGTAAGTGTTTTCTATTGTCTATAATATGGTTCTTCATATAGTGAATTTCTGATTTTTGGCTGCCCTGCCATGGTTTTTCCCTTTGATTTGTTAAAAGGGTTTTCCCCTTCATCAACAAATCTTTGTGTTGTGGATGTGCGTTTGATTTTATGGTTGTTATGTTTTAAATACCGTATTGCAATTTATATATATATATATATATATATTGATTGCGTTTGTTAATTTAGGGGTAGAACAGGAACCTCGTGTTCTTTCACATGATGTTCCCACAGTTATGTTGCAACATCCAAGATGCAATACAATTTGTTAGTAGTGAGTACACACACAAGACAGATGTGTTACCAAATAGTTTTCCCTTTACCCCCATCTCAGTCAATTTCAATCCACTTGCTTTTCTAGCAATGCCCATTTAGACCATATTATACATGGTCATAGGCAACATGCTAAAATAGGAGACACTAAAACCTTAACATCGTGACATAGTCAAAGGTCAAATAGGGCATAAATAAGGTTATTTGCAATGACCTATGGGACTCACACCGTGTGGAAATAGGAATGATCCTCTAGCTCCCATTGTTAGTTGAATAAGCACATATATTATGAAATACACGCTACGATGGACTTCTCTTTTCAAAATAACATATTTCTAAACTCAATACACTATACAAATCTTAGTCTAAGTGCTAGTGCCTAACCGAGTCATTTATTTGCTCGCCACCTCAAGCGCCAAATTAAGGTCTTATATCTAGTTAATCACAGGCTATAAGGATTGTGGGACATCCATGCATGAACTTAACAAAAATAAAGATCTCATCTTTGCCCTAGCTAAGGCGACATATGTTTGTGTCAACCAACTCTATGTGCTACATAAGCATCAAAGGACATAATGTCTTATCTCTACTCGTTACCTAAACACCTAAGATGGTTGCTCGTGTGAGTGAGCCAACCTAAGCATGTCGACATACCTTTCACCATGGCACCGAATACATGGTGAATATATGTGTGCTCTCAAAATATTCATAGTCATGCCACAATGATTAGAGAATACATCACTATAATGTGCACAAAAAGCAACTTCATCATTTAAGAGATAAGACATATCATATTGTCAACTACAAACATTTAAACCAAAAAAATCAAGTAGTTTTTTTAGGACTATTTCTCTCTATGCGCAACTACACGTGTAGTGACTCTTCAAAAATCCTGAATCTACTATAATCAATCAATATGTTCAACTTTCATCCATTATATTCCTTTTTATCTTAGCAAACGACCTCAAAATGATTGACTCTAATTACGACTCTCATATTCGGTCAAACTCACAATATGACCTTAGATTTCAGTCGGCAAATCATATTGCGAAATTGAGGCATTTAAGGAATCTCTTGTATTTAGCAATAACATGTTAGATAACCAACTTTTTAACTCATTTAAGGTAAAACGATTAAGACTAAGTCCTTAAAGACAATCATAATAGGCTAGCTATTACCTCCAATAATTTGTCCAGATCGTACCACAAAGTCATTTCCCTAAAGCAAAAGAAATCATGTCTACCCTATAGTGAAATTCAACCTTTTAAGTCCCCTGAGTAAATTACAATGGAAACAAAAAACCCAAAACTTTATGAGCCATCTTAGTCACAAAATTCAGAATATAGATTCTTTTGTACTCTTCATCTCATTAATTGTGTGTGGGTTTTGAATATATGCTACTAGAAATCATTCATCTCCAAACAATTTCACAAAACCTTAGTCTGAGCTAAATTTCACAAACTCATGTCCACTATCTCATAATCGGGACAACCATTCATAAGGCAAGGGGCAGAAGCCATAAGCTAGTTTCCTAAATTTTTATTTTTAAAAAAAAAAATCCCCTAAAAAGCATATATATATATATATATGATCATAGATGAAAAATTGAATTGACTTCTAAAAATAAAGTGTGTGCATAAGTGTTAACAAAAATTAAAGCACAGCGGAAAGTTAATGACACACAGATTTTTGTTAACGAAGTGAAAACTCAGTTAAGAGAAAAATCACTCCGGGGCAGCCAAACCCAGGAATTCTACTATTCAGAAGACATAGCTAAATACAAGACAGTAACACTCACATGTACCGATGCAGTGGTCGTACATTGATCTCTGACGTGTAACCCAACACGAACACTTCCCAACCAGGTTCAACTACCTGAAGGGGTCTTCAATGAAACTCCTTACCTTAGAGCCGACCTCTAAGATAGACTTCAGTTGTAGCACAACAACAGCACACTTGAACATGGCTTCAGAGGAAATATCACGTCTCTGAACAGTTGAGGAATTCAATATCGAATTCTTGCAATTCTCAGTGCCCAGGGGCCTCTATTTATAGGCTGGAGGCTCAAATGAGCGTCAGGCAAAATATACCTGGGCACCGTCCGGACGGTGGACATGGGCCGTCCAGATGGACAACTGTGCGAACAGATTTTCCGAAATTTTCACGGAGAAATCTTTCCTGTTTAAGGACATCGTCTGAACGGGATGGCACATCGTCCGGACGGTCGCACGTCCGCTGCAAGTAATTTCCTTACAAGGCTCTCCAGCGTCCGGACCATGGGGAATGATAGTCCGGACGGCTATTCTTCAACACGCAATTTCCATATCGGTAATGTGCGCGTCCGGACCATGATAGACAGTCGTCCGGACGGTTAAAGTCGAATCGGCAATTTCCTTCTTTGATGCATGCGCGTCCAGACCACAACTGTCAGACGTCCGGACAGTCATATTTGAATTGCGATTCTTGCCTTACGGAGACGCGCGTCCGGACGGGATACCACATCGTCCGGATGGTTGATTGATCTTCCCTTTCTTGGAACTTGGAAAGAAATCAGAAACTGATCGAGTGCTGAAAGGCGTCCGGACATGTTGCTGAAACGTCCGACGGATGCAAGCTGGAACAGAAACTTCTCGATACAGTATGGGGTCTGGACGAAATGAACACTTCGTCCGAACAGATGATACTGGTCTGTCTAGTGTCCGGACGGTATGACACGTCGTCTGGACGGATGGAACAGTGGACAGATGGGCATCCGGACGAGATGACTCGATCGTCCTGACGGCTAACAGGGAACTTGAATTCTTTTGACTTGCAGACTCTGAATAGTGGAATCCCTGTATACAGTATCTTTACACTTAAGTGATTTTGTCCAAACACAGAATAAGGCCAAAATACTAACAATAGACCTTCAAAAATTAATTTCTTGCCCCCAATTTTTTATTTTTTAATTTGGCCCCTTCCCACACTACATTTCTTGTTCCACCTCTACCTTAGGCGACAATTATCATCATACGATAGCTGAATTGTCAGCAACATTCACTTAAGAGGATATTTTTCAAAGATTGTTGATAGTGTTCAAAGAAACCATTATATATTAAAATCGTTAATAATAACGACTAGATATATTGGGTATCTTTGCATAGATGGTTGTTTTAGACCACGTGAAAATGTACAAGTTGCAATCTCTGCACTCTTCATAATTCGCGCCTTTAATTTTACCGAGACTGACCATCTAATTCTTCTGTGAGAATCAACTATCCAACTCCTTTAAGAATAATTTTAAAATGTGTGATAGATGATTATTCTAAGGCAACCCATTGAGGGCCATGAGATGGATCTTGGTTTTGTGTCTATTACTAGTTCTTCCTCCCGAGTTGAGACTGATTATTCAGGTAGATGGGGTAAACTAATGAGCAAACTAATACTAATCCAACCCATTTCATGAATAAAATGTGAAGATGTGAAGATGAGAAAGAATTTCTCATTGGAAGCAAATGGTTACCTATTAAGCAGGGAAAATATATATTCTACCAAGTCTACTTTACCAGTGTTCAACTATTAAAAATGCCATGTCTGATCATTCAAGTGTAGTAAATCTAATATTATATTTTAATCATTCATATCTCGTGAATTCAATATATTTAACGGAGCACATATAAAAAATTATTTTTGGCATTTGAATGACGAGAAAATAAGTTCTATATTGCTACCATGCTACTCATTAAGGATCTTATAGTCTAACAGAAATATGTGAGTCATTTCCTTAGTGGTACACTCGCACTAGGTAAAACATTCTTCTAGTGGTATACTCCCACTAGGTAAAGAATTACTTCCACTATTCTCGTCAACCTTTCCTATAAAATGTTTGTAAAAGTATTAGTATTATGGCATAATAAAACCTTTTTTTTTTTTCAAATTAAAATGTTTTTTCACAAAATATTTCACATTTAAAAATGTAAATAGTTTCTGTAACTTAACTAAAAAGTAGAAAACTTAGATCCTTGATTTATCTCTTAGAAATCACTTATATTGAAATTCATATTGCGACAACTAATTTCATGATCACTCCACCATTACTAGATAGATGAATGAAATTAATCCAAGGACAACTTGGTAGGATTGAGGCAACAAACCCATATTACATTTATCGAAATGTGATATAACTAATATTTTGTGCCATTATTAACCTAACATACCATTCTCAAAAGTCACAATATTGCGTGATAATTTTTTATAGGGATAACTTCACAAAAGGGTATCAAACTATCCGTCGTTTTGAGAAAGATGTATTGAACTATCAAACGTCTCACTTAAGGGTACTCCGTTAGGATTTGCTGTTAAATGCTGTCAAAATTTCTAAAATACCACAGTGTTTATTTTTTTTAAAAAAAATTATTAAATTTTCAAAGATTCAGGTATGGGTATTTTTGCAAATTTTGTTAAATTCTGACCAATATTTAAATCCTAGCATTTTTTTCACTAAAAAAAAAAGGAGGGGTATTTTGGGGATTTTGGCAAGATTTAACAGCAAATCCTGACGGAGTATCCTTAAGTGAGACATTTGGAAACTTGGATACATTAGTTTGAGAAATTTGATAGTTTAGTACCATTTTCTCAAAACAACCGATAGTTTGATATTTTTTAGTGAAGTTATCCATTTTTTCTTACCATATAACTTTAAATAAGATTTCATAAAACTTATACTTTTCACTAATGCGATTCAAAAAATAATTTGTTTTTAAAAAAAGTCTAATTTTCTCTAACAAATCCCCACAACAAAATTATTTAGAATTTGTGAGAAATTAATTTGAACCATATCACATTTATATGATGAGACAATTTCTAGTTTCAAGCCCTTAGATTTATTAGTGCGCAAATATGAGAATACAATAATCCAAAAAAAAGCTTATCCTGCCTTTTATTGCTAAATTGACTTCGCTAAATAAAGAAATGGTTCTCGTAAGCTTATTTAACTCTACAGATATTCATAAATTAGAGGGATTTTCTCATGAACGAACACCAACCCGACATCATGGGAAAAACTGGTCACACCTTGATCACTCACCAAGTCGGTACCACGTGTGACCCCAAAAATTGTGACTAAGCAAAAGACTGAACGCCGCGAATAATTTCCACATGGCCGAGTAAAAGATCAACATCATGGGAAAGCGACCACAACCTGATCGAGCAAAAGACTGAGCAAAAGAATAATTTTCACATGACCGAGAAAAATACCGACATTTTGAGAAAATCGATCACAACATGACTAAGCAAAAGATTGACATCATGTTTTGACTTTCTACTACTGTGAACTTATTTCCTTTTTCTTTCTAGCTTCCTTTAACCTTTCTTTCTTTTCATTACTTAAATTCTTCTTGCTTTAAATCTTGTGTTTAAATCATTATTTCAAAATTGGTTTTTTTTTCTCCTCTCTGAAACCATTTCTTAAAATCGATCTATTTTTCTTTAAATCCTATTTTCTAAACAAACATGTTAACTATATTTAAGCATACTTTGATATACGTAAAACTATGTAAATTGTCGGGCTTATATCACAAATAAAAATTTGCATGTATCTATTTACTTGCATATATGTGGTAAAATATTTCATGTAAAATGTATTTAATATTGTTAGTAAGGAGCTTTCTTACAACTTTTTTAAAATTTTCTTGCCTATGCAATTTAAATTCGAATAATGCATTTGTCTACAAGTTGTTATGTTTACTCGTTAGAATTTGTTCTTCTGTACGTAAAACCCTAATACTCTTCTTGTACTCCTAACTATCTTTTGCCCATGAAAAACCCTAACTTCGCAAAACTAGGCCATCTAGGTCGATTGAAGAATCTATCGAGCCTCACTGTATGGCGTGGCTGTAATACCCCAGATTTTTTTTTTTTTTTTTTTTTTAAAAAAAAACTTATTGAGTAAGTTAAGTTAACTTATTCAATAAGTAGAGAAAAAAAAAAAAAAAATTCACAACTTGCACGGCAAGTTGTCTTTTTTATTAAATCTTCTTCTCTTCTTTCTTTCCTTCATCTTCTTCCTCCTTCGTTTCTTCTCCCTGTTCTTCTTTTCTCACCGAATATACAGAAACAGAGGGAGAGTCAGAGAGACTGATCGAGAGGGAGAATCACTGAGAGAAATTGAGAAACCGAGAGAGAGAGATTCAGAGACTGATCGAGAGGGAGAGAACCCGGGTGAGACTCGATGAACCCAGACCCACGTCCGTGGGTCAGTACCATTGACCGACCGGAAGCTCGATTTCCGGTGGGACGACGGCGGGCTGACGGCGTCGTCCAGCAAAGCAGAGGCTGATTTCCGGTGAGACCCGAGACCCGAGTGACTCAGAAGCAGAAACCGTGTAGAACGGCCGGTGGGTGGTGCTAGGCGACACTGACAGAACCAAGGAGCCGATCTCCGGAGGTTTAAGGGCACGATTTCTGGCGATAGGAGATGATTTCCGGCGTCTGGACAGAGGATCATTCGTTGATGATCTTTCTGGTAGATTTTCTGTAGTTTCTTGTGATTTTATTCCTGAGTTATTATGGATTATTTTCTGTTGTTAATTAGACTTGATTCACAGCCGGATGAGTGCCATGATTTTGTTGATTTTGGTGATCTGCCGTGTGTTTTGGGTGTGTATTGTTCCGGCAAATGGGTTATTCAGTGTTGTGTTGGCCGATTATTGTCTTGATGTTGTGGGTGTGTAAATTTAGGCAAAACTCGTGTTAGATGGCAATGGGTATTTAGTGTGTGGAACCAAGTTGTATACCCGGTTTTATTCGCATAGTTGAGTTCTTGTTTAATTATTGTGTGTGTTTTGTAGGTGTTAACCGATTATGGGTAGGTTGGGTTTGATGTCTTTGGGTCAAACCCGTGGGGTTGAAATTAGGAGGTGACCCATGTTTAGCCATGTGATTTTCAAAGTTCACTGTTTGAGTTTGAATTGTGGATGATTACTAGTAGTGGTTTTGTTGACATATTTTATTATAAATGATTATTATGGAATAATTTTAGAGTGAGGGTTTTGGATTGGGAATATTATGGATTTGATGTTGTTTGAGGAATTTGGTTAATTAGTGGGTAAAATAGTTTTAGTTGATTCTTTGACTAGGGGTTTTGGCTGTATTTTTGTTGAAATTTCTAAGGGTTGAAGATTTGGTCTATTAAAGTAGTGATGCTAATTTATGAATATAAATTATGCTGTAATTGGATAGAGATTTTGTATATAGAATATACATATAGGATAATTTAGTTTAAGTCTTAGAATTGAAATTTCAGAACGCTCAGCTAAATCTATCCTCGTGTTTTATTAGGTAAAGGCTCGATCCTGACGCTAATGGAAAGTTCAGGTAAGGGGATACAACACCGAAAAACCCCCAACAAGATTTTATTACAAATCTTTTGAAAAAAAGTGTTGGGGAATTTTACAAAGCGTTGCTCATGTGATTTTAATGCCAAGCTTTATTACTCATATGATATTGTTTAAGAATTTTGAGCATAAATCATAGATATGATTAAGAGTATTTTTAAGAATTATGATTTATGCATAATTATAGTTAAAACTAAGAGCATTTCAAAATTAAGAATTATGCATACTCATAGATATGATTAAGAACATACTAAAGTTATGATTTATGCATAATTACAGATATGATTAAAAGCATTTCAAAGTTATGAAATTATGCATACTTACAATGATGAAAAAGAGAGCATTTGAAAGTTATGACTATAGAGCAATCCAAAGTATACGACTCTATTCATGAATACAGTTTTGAAAGAAAAGATATTCTAAAGTTAAATTCTGCACATGACTACAGTTATGAAAGCGGCTCTTACAGTTTTGAAATAAAGTATACAAATAAAGCAGAGCCTATAGTATTACAGAAAAACGTTCATGTGCAGTAATTGTTTAACCCTGAGGCACTATTACAGTTAGGATTGGTACCCATAGGGTAGCATGGCAAGCATACCATAAGTTGGTGTGTGCTACCAGCCGAGGTTGGCCTTCACCTAAGGAAGATCCCCAACTCGGAACGGCTCTCCCCTGTGACGACAGGCTGAGTCCATAGGTCTGTATGACAAAAGCCAACGTGCTCCACTCACGAGTAACAGCGGTTTAGAGTCTGTAAATGGTTAAACCACAGATAAAGGATTAAAGAGAAAACTGATAAAAAGAATTTACTGAATCATTAGAAAATCTGTTTAATTGTTCATCTTGTTAAACTGCATAAACTGTCATTTTTATACCATTATTCATATTCTTCAAATTCTATTTAATTGTTTATATGCTATGCCACCTGTCATAAAACAATATATTTCATTTTATGAATCATGCTTTAATATGTGTTTTCTTATAAAACATAAACAGCTTAGCATATCACTTCTCAGACAGTTTTCATAACTTGAATCTCCAACTTATACTCAATCTAAAATCACATATCATATTCATACTTCTAAACATCATCGTAATTTTTAATATATTCAAAAACACTTAAATCATCTAAATAAATTAAAATTAACATACTATTGGGTTAGGTTGTAAATCAATTTACATTATGCAATTCATCATATGTGAAGTTAATTCTTTTCAGTGAGCTAGATTAAATCTGTCTTTATGCTTGACTAAAGAGTATGACAATAAGGTTTTACAGCATGTTTTATTCTCCTGGTGTTGTATTTTCCTTACTTAGTTGTCGAACTCACCCCTTTTTCCCTCAACCCTTTCCAGATGACCCAATATGATGACGTCATTTCTTGGTATTGGCATAGATCTCGCAAAGAGCAATAGATCATTGCGGACCGACCAAATCTTTACTTTGTATAGTATGTTTCTTTTGGAAAATTCAAGGTGTTGTAAAGAATTATTAATAAAAAGGTATAAAAATAGGAAATTTAAATTTATATGTTGTATATGCACGCTTCCATTTAAAATGTTTTGTTTTAGCACTCTAGTTCGCGTTTCCCTTATTTCCCAAAACGGGGGCGTGACAGTGGCTCTCGATTGACCGAGCATCAACTGAGGCTCTCAAGTGCACTTGGTTGATTGAGGTCCTTGCTTGGTCGACCGGGGTTACTGGACAGAGTTTTCTTCCTCCTCGAAGTGGAAACACCCAAAAACCATACTTTCACCATTTTCTCACATCAACTCGTATACCCAATGCCTCTACTATTCAAATATAGTCCAAATATACTCGGAGCTTGCACCACTCCAATCCCCTCTCTCCCTATTCTCTACCTCACTCATGACTTTTAAGTGTTTTGGATGAGCAAGGATGAAATGAAATTGTTTCTCAAGCAGCTTGGCCTTTAAAGAGCCTCACTAAGTCGATTCATGCAAGCATGGTGGATCAAGTTTGCTTCACGGTCAACTGAAAGATGCTTTGTCAGCATTACATGATGTTTCATGCCCCACATGACCTCGCACATTTGCTGACACGTGGCATGACTTGCCTGGCCGATCAAAATCAATCTCGACAAATGATTTTCCCGCTCAAGATCCATTGTGATACATGCAACTAACATCTCCGTCAATCGAGACTGTGTCTTGGTTAATCAAGGCCTATGCAGAAACCCAAATTTGTCATGTTTTGTCCCTGTTGTTCGGTCCTTTCGACCTAACACTTACGAGCCCTCCCGTGCTCAACTCATCATCATTAACAACGTACCCTATGTTCATGCACTATTCCGTACGTTTTTTATTAAGTTTTATAATTTCTTATTTCTTTTTATTTTTATCTTGGATGTTACATGTTGTGTGCGCACGACATCCTATTATGGTGCATACAGTGTGTGGGGTTGCATGGTATGGTGGTGCACGCAGTCCACCACCTAAAAGCACGGCTACTCATGCACTCAAAAGCGCTATTGTTTTTTTTTAAAAAAACGTACAGATACGCACAAGAACAACTAACACGCTCTCAGGGACAGAGTCAGACATTTTAATGGGAGGGGGCCAAATAATTTTTTTTCTTAAGTAGGGGTTAAAATATATGTATAAAGGTAAATTTTAAGTAAATTAAACATAACCCAGTTTTGATATTTTTATTATTCCATTCAAATTAAAAATCAATAAGCAAAAGTAAAAAGAGTTTTTAGAAAAAAAAAAGAAAAAAAAAGTAAAGAAAACTATTGTCCAAAGATTCAGAAAATAAAAAATAAAAAATAAAAAAAGTCTCAGTTATTTTTTCCACACATTCTTAGGAAATTGAGCTTGATTAAGCTTGTGACTCCTCAAATCTACACTTGTCTTCTTCCAATGCACTACTTTACTAAACCATTTTCGTTTACTTTGAACAAAGCCTCTACAACTTTGTAAAGATCCTTCCATTCTTACATTCTCAGGCATGTCCATTGCTACCCGTGAAATATTAAAGGAAAAAGTTTTGACAATAGTGGAAGAGATGATAAAAGGGAAGGGGGCAAGGAAAAAAAAAATCTTGTTAGGAGCCAATAGGCAAAAAAAACCTTAATTTGATTCATCTAAAAAAAAATACCTTAATTTAATTTTTTTTTGTTTTACCCTAATTTTTTTTAAAATTTTTTATTATTATTATTTTTTTCTCTTAAGAGTTGAGGGGGGGCCATGGCCCCCACCGGCCCCCCCCCTCTCTCCATCATTGCACGCTCTGATACCAATGTTAGAAAAATATTACGCAACAAAAATATAAATTTGGTACTTCTCATGCACCGAAAAAAGGATTTGATGAAGTTATTTTTACGTACCTTTAACTCCTGCGTTGTAACATTTTCTTTTCTTAGCGATAGGATATGCTACTAGAGCGATACTTACAATACCCACAGTCTAAATGTCTCACCATTCTCCAAAAATGAGAGACAAGAGAGAGGGAGCGAGAGATAGAGAGCCACTTTGATCATTTTTCATTCACATGCTCGATGTTGCGAATTGTTGCACACACGTACACCAACTAAAATGTTGTATCCCACCGTTTTTATACACTTTTAGCATAAAGAAGTTGAACCCTTGAGGAGTAACGTTCAAATGTTAATCCTCATTAACAGTCTTCGGCTACCCACTTAATTATGGGTGCCCTATTTACTACATACTAAGAATCAATCAATTCAAAAGTTTAAATTAATGAGTTTGAGTTCAATTATATTATATTAACCACTCGTTTTTATGTTATGTTTTCAACGTGAGACTTAATTCTTTTTCATTCGTATGTGTATACGCAACTACCCATTTGCAATTTTACCTATTTTTTATTCAGAAAAAAAAAAAAGAAAAAAGAAAAAAGAAAAAAAAAGATTAAGTCTTTGTACCATTTTTTTTTTCCCTATATTATAAACAGAAAATACAACTCAGTTTGCATCGACTACAAGTTATCATCCAACAATGACAGCAATATTTATACAACCTTGAGTCACACGTGATTTATACCGATTATAACATTAAGTCCCAATGAATCGAAAGAGACAAATGAAGTTTTCCCTTTGTATTTTAAAGTATATTTATTAATATTTTTATTTAAAACAAAAAAAAAAACAAAAGACACAACAACAACAACAACAACAACAACAAAAAGGTTTTATGATATTATCAAACAAAGTTGTCGGGCTTTGCTCATGTTCCTTTCCTCATTTACATGTTTGTTTTCAGATGATCCTCAGTGCCACATGCAGAACCTGGTTTTATTTGAAAAGGATGGTGCCTGCAGCCTGCAGCCTGCAGCCTGCAGCTAGATTCTCACCTCAAGGGTCGCTATATATATGAAGTAACGTATTACGTATATATCTATCTGCCTGCATTTGGAAAGAAGCAGAAGCTAACTTCTGCAGGTAGCTTTCTTGTAGATATGGTTTTGGATAATTATGTACTTAGAATGTGGAAAACATCCATACATTAGTTGATTAATAATCGTTTCAACAACCACTAGGAAATTAATTCTGACTATAACCATTATAGGTGAAAAAATAACCTACTCCCTATCTCCATATTTAGATTTAACGCTTGAAAATTTTGCATACATGCATCCTAATCTTAAGAATTATTATTTCTTTTATAGATGAGGATGGGGTGTAATAAACTATCCGTACAGGTGAGAGGACACTTGGACAACTCATGTGAAGGAAAAAAATTTGAGGGTTTTGCTTACCGTTTTGCCCTTAGGGGTGGCCGAACCACTCCCATGGACCACCAGAGTGGTTCGGCTACCCCCAGATCGGTCGGTCTTGGGGTGGTTCGACCACCCCCAAGGCAAAACTCTCAAATTTTTTTGCTTACCGTTTTGCCCTTGGGGGTCCATGGGCCACGGGGGTGGTTTGGCCACCACCCCCAAGGCAAAACTCTCAATTTTTTTTACTTTCTATTTTATCCTTGGGATGGCCGAACCACCTTCATGGACCACAGGGTTGGTTCGGCCACCCCAAGACCGGTCAAAAAAATATATTGTGGCCACGTGTTATATTTTGAATGGTGTCACGTAGGGTTGATGTAAATTTTCGTTAGGTTTGGATAAAAAAGTAGACGGAGGTACTATTTACATTCTTTTTCATAGCACATGTATTATTTATGATTAAAAAAAATAATACTAAGAAGATAAAAAATAAAATTTGCAAACTATAAGGAACAAGTACGTATTTAATCCTAATTTTTATTAAAGGGAAGCAAAATCCAAAAAAGAAGCGACCATAGCGTTATTTGCGGTGTGGTTGACCAAACTTATGTCAGAGTCATTTTCGTGTAAAGGGGGGTACGGATACCGTTGTTTATTGTGGTATGGGGAGTATGGAGAGAGAGAGAGAGAGGTGGCAGTGTGAATCTGGTGACTGATTGAACTTTGAAGCAGAAGGGTACAAGTGTAAATAGAGGGAGGGCGGGGTACAATGGTAGATCATCGTGGAAACCGAGGCACAAAGATAAGTACGCCAGACCCAGACTGTCCCGCCAAACCTCTCCTTCCTTCCTTCATACTTCATTCCTCCAACTCCAAGGTAAACAAACTCCTTTGCAAGTGGCTCTTTTCACCTTCCCCTCGTCTCCACGCCAAAAGAGAAAAAAACCGTCCATTTAGACCTTTTTTTTTTTTCTTTTTAATAATTCAAGCACTTTTATATGTAAAATGACTTAATTAAAAATCCATTTTATTTATTTTAATTAATAAATTTTAAAAAGTACCATCCATTTGATTATCTATTATTTCATTATATTATTTAAATATTTTTTTTATTTTAATTCTTATATACTTTTTCAATAATAAGTCAAATTTTTTTTTTTTTTAACATTGTCATTTTTTTAGATAGTATTTTCTATAAAGTCAACAAAATTATTCCTAGATTTGAAGATATATTAAAATATTACTATAACGTAAATGAGTTTTGGAGAGAGAGAAAGAAGGAGGAGAGTGAGTGAAAGAAAAATAGACAAATAAAAAAATAGATGCACGTGAAATTGCATTATTTACAAATGCATTTTGTATTTGATTTGTATAATTGGATGGGGGGACTTTTTAGTAAATTGGTTAGTCATTTTAGTCTAAATGATTAAGCCATTGAAAATGCTCTAAGTTGCCAATATATATATATATTAAAAAAAAAGTTCAGTTACCGATATGACAAGTCTTTACAATGGTTTTGGTCCATTGCGTTTAGAAAGTGACAAAAGAGTGTAAGAAAATAACAAAGTTTTTTTTTTTTTCTAAAAAAAAATTAAACAAAAGAGGAATGTTATATAGTCTAGGAGTGTACAAGCCGACGGTTATTAATTGTATAATTGCTTCTGTAAGTGGTTGGAAAAAATCTCTAATCGTCTATGACGGGGCAATTAGCGATTTTACGGATAGGCGAAGGCAATTAATAACCGCTAATCGTCTACCATTTTTTATATATATATATATATATATATAATTTATTGGTGCGTTTGATATAGGGTTTTCATTTTGAGTTTAATAAACTTGATTTTTACTCATAAAAAAAAATGATAATAATATTCTTGACCTTTGTTACATTTTCAAACATTTTAATTATTTTAAAAAGGGCCAAAACCATCTAAAATAAGTTCAAGGAAGATTCAAAACATCAAAAATAGGTTCAAAATAGTCATTTCTAAAAACCGGTTATGCATTGCAATTATGAATTTTAATAACTACTAATCGCAACCGCAACCGCTTGTAAATCTTTCAGATTGAACATATTATCCTGTACACATGTCTCAATCCAATTTGCATAGAGCTATACATAATTATATATATATTCACTTTAAATACATTATGGGTGAAATTTATTGATCGGCACTTGGCGGCCACTAATAACCAGAAAATAATTTTGATGGGACCCAAACCTTTTGCATGCCATGCCGGAATATATCCTAGGTCAAATTTCCTGAAAGTGGGCTGACGATGACCTGTCCTCAGCTATGTTTTCAAAGTTACAACCCAATTGGTTGGCAATTATTGAACTAGGGTCCGCTTCTCCTCCGGTCTATATGGGCCATTTTTAAAATAAATTCTCAACATTGATCAAGGTCAGAGACCAATCACCAGCCAAAAAATAAAATGAATTCTTTTTTTTCTTTTTCTATATTTCTTATCCTAATTTTTTTTTTTATATTGAGAGCATACGACATTTTTTAAAAAATATGACCGTTGAGGAAAAAAAAAAAAAATATAACCGTTAAGATAAAACAAATATTTTATTTCAAAAATATGACTGTTAAGAAAAGATAAAATTTTAAAAATATGACTGTTAGAACAAAACAAATATTTAAAAATATGTCCATTAGGAAAATACTAACATTCAAAAGCATAAATGTTAGAGAAAGAATAAAAAAATATTTGAAAAAATAATATTTAAATGAAATAGTAAAAATAAATAGCTAAAATAACCGATGAAAGCACTTTAAAAAAGGGATAGCTAAAATAGTAAAAAGTTATTTTTAATTATTTTGATTAGTAAAATATGATGAGTCTACTAAAAATACCATGTAAAAGTCAATTACCATATCATACCAAGTTAAAAAAAAAAAAAAAAAAAAAAAAAAAAAAAAAAAAAAAAACAGACAAGAATGTAGTACTGACAAACGGCAACATAATAAATCACAGACAATGAGGTCCGTATCGTTTATAGATTGGAAGGCAATTTTAAGAGAAGTGTAGCACATTCGTAACTGTTAATGGATTAGCTGGACTGTAACTGTGAAAAACTGCCCTGAAGTCAAATACAAGTTAGTTGTACCTAAATTTTTGGTCGACCAAGTCTCGGTCAAACATATGACGACGAGTCTGGCTTGCAAGCTGTTCCTCATCAGGCTTCCAACTCATCTAGGTCAGCCCAAGCAAGATCTCCATGGACATCTTAACCTTAAATAATGGAAAAATGCCAAAAAATAATAATAATAATAGATGCAGCACATGGAAACATAGATATGTCACCCTCCCTTTTATTAAAACAATCATGAAAGCAATACAGGAAGAACAAGTAGATTCTGTTCAATTGAATTCAGCCGGACCCCAGGAAAATGTGGGAACGGCGGGTAAAGAATATTATTACAACAAAATCCAGAGAAACTGAAAATTCTAGACCATTGCAACTGGACCCCAAAGGAATCCTGGTTCCATTATAATGGAATGACATTTCAGTCACCTAAGAATTGTATATGAAGTCTAAAACAAGGTCCCTCAATTAGGACTTCCTGGCAATGAATGTGCGATGCTACAGAAAAAGCCGTTCTAGTCAGAAAATGACGGCAGTCAGTCGCAAACAGTCGATTCCGAGACTAGATGGCATTCAATCCAGCAAGCTCGCGTAGCTTTTCAACAAGTATAAAGGTAATTGTAGTCTGTGGACACAATCTTGCAAATATGGCGAGGCCCCTGATAAAATATAGAAGTTAGCTTCCTCATATTGTGCAAGACCACAAATAAAAACAGTTATGTGGTCAAGTTATAACATTGGAAGCCTAGTAGTAGTAGAAATACATCTGAAACTTCATGACAAGCTTTGCCATGAATATTACAAAGAAGTAAACATGTACACACGTGATACATGGACCAAACTAGAGAGCATAGAATGTGAATGCTTGAACCAAAACTCACCCCTTGTAAAGTCCCCTAGGCCCTTCGGTAAGCAAAACCTGAAACTCACAAATGCATTAGGCAAGAAAGATGAAGCTGTGTGCAAAAAATGAAAGAAATGTTCCGCCAGTATCACTGTTCAAATATCAGTGTAGCAAGAGCCAACAGAATGGCAACTGTATAAAAATTAAAGCAAGCAAAATGAAAATAAAATTGAGAATACAAGCTCAAAATACAACAGAAAGCCAGTGCAGAATTTGTAGGTGGAGCAGCTAAAGCAGTCTATAGTTTAGAGCATCAATAAGAAAAATGTGACAAATGGTGAAAAAAATTTTGTGCCCAATCTGGCATTAGAGCCACAAGAATAAAAAAGGACTAAAATTTATTGGCTCATACCACATAGCCACAACAGAATCATGTTTTCTACCCACAGGACCAGCAAGAGGCAAATCAACACAAAGGAACCCTAAATACCAAAGGAAGTCATACAATTTGGAAAATGACTACCATTTCAACAATACCATCTTAAGAAAAAGCTCACTTCAGCTAAAACGGGGGAAACAACTACCAACATGTTGTCATGTCCTACTTCAATAGTTTGTTTTTTAGGCTATCATACCATTCACAAAACTAACTTCTAGTTATTAACGCACATCCAATACTCCCTCTCAGTAAAATGTCCAGACCTGCCCCTGTAACAGAAACCTGGCCGAAGTTGACAGGCAAAAGGCCTTGTGATATCAGTTGGTCAAAGTTACAAAATTGCCAACAATAACAGCCACATGCACACACATGTAAAAAAGGAATGAAATGATAGCATTGAATGTAAAATGAAAATGAAAACAAAGTCAAAATACCTTATATGCACAATGAAATCCATTTTTGTAGGCCCCAACTCCTTTAGATTCTTGTTGCAACATGAGACGGGTTTTAATCATATCCATGGGTGCAGTTACGAGGGTACTCACAGTGCCTGCAACCGTACTTGAGCTTCAAAAAGTGAAATATACAGTCAGCTATAAATGCAATAAATATATGAAACAAATAATCTGCCCTACTTGATATGCAACAATAGAATATGGAGTGAGTATACTTTATACATGTCTCAAACAGTGTTTAACATATAATGTCGCCAG
Source organism: Alnus glutinosa (assembly GCF_958979055.1). Lineage (NCBI taxonomy): Eukaryota > Viridiplantae > Streptophyta > Magnoliopsida > Fagales > Betulaceae > Alnus > Alnus glutinosa. The sequence continues at coordinate 5,144,495 of NC_084897.1, read as the reverse complement.
TTCATTTTTCTGATATACTATTTTTATCTATGCCCCAAAAAGAAAGAAATTATCTCTCATTTACTTTAGAATAGAAAATAGATTTACTATGTATATTAGTTTTTATATTTTTATTTATTGTTAAATTTTGATGTAAATAATCTCCATCATCTTCCATTGACCTGCCAACTTTTACAATAGATAAAAGGAAACCTAAGAGTTGTACTATACATGAGATGAAGAGGGAATCCTTCTTCAAGTGATGTCTGCCTGATCAAAATCTGCACATATAGAAAGTTGGAGAAAACCTTTGGTAAACAGGAAAAAGAAAGAAAATATATATTAAGACAAACATTCTTTTCAGATTACCGATCAAATATAACATTAACTATTCAGAAATGGTGATTACTTTGTGGATATTCAAAGTGAAAAAGATCATGCATAGAACTTGACCCGCTTGGATTCATCATATGATGCCAGCTGAGATGCAGTCATAGCAGCCGCCCTGGCCATAGCAGGGCCAACCCCCTTCCAGAGAGCTCTAATTCCCTCTTCAGAAACAATTCTCTGTAATTCTCCAATAGGTCCTCTTCTCAAGTTTGGATTCATTTGTAACCGTACCTGATGAAAGCAAAACTGATTTTTCAGATCAAATTCAAAAAGAATAGTTAAAATTCATCTGACATGGTGGCATTACCTTTAGAACCTCAACTGGATTGGTAAGTGCAGTTGCAATGCCACCAGAGAATGCTCCAGATGCAATCTTAACCAAGATATTGGTGGACCCGAAAGCCCAGTCACAAACAAACTTAGAGGGTTCATACAAGCCTAAACGTAGACCACCATAAAGAACCGACCTCGTCAATGCAGGTGCCAATCCTAGATACATAGACCTGGGTCCTTCATTCTTCAATACTTGAACAGATAACTTTCCCTGTATACATCCATATATAACAAACCTCAGGGCAAAGAAATATGATAAACTAGATCATAATAATTAAAGCATACCAAAGGGTTAGCAAAATACCATTCCTATCCAAGGACCTTTCTGGCCAACAAGTTGCATTTGCAGCCTAACTTTGAGTACATCTGCATTTCAATATGAGATAAATTAGAAACCTATAGATTCAACAGTAATACAATGATTGCCCTTTTATAATTTCTTGTTCTTGGTTTTTATGTATAGTTTCTTTGATAATGTATAAAATTTTCAAAAGTCCTGACTTAACCTCACCATCCAATAGAAAATCTTGATCTAATGCCACCTTGCAATAAATTACATTAGGAATAGTTGCATCAAGATCCATAACTCTGTCTTTACTTCAAATTCATACTACTTTTGCCATTTCACTTTTTTCAATACTCAAGAATGATTGATAAGACATTTTTTTTTAATGACGAGGAACCCCTCCAAGGCAGGGTCACTTCGTGTACACATCCCAGTCAGGTAAACCTCGGACCCGTGTAAAGCGCCCCCCTCCACACGGATCAGGTAATATTTCCGCTTCGTCGGTGGGCTGGCCCCAAGGAATTGTTTGCATTCAAGGTGATTCGAACCTTAGACTTTATGGGACTACCACAAAGACCAAAGCCCTTACCACTTGAGGCAACCCCTTGGGGTTATGATTGCTAAGACAATAAAGAGTATTATCAGTAGAAATTGAAATGCATAACTGTAGTTACTTTCTTTCTTTCACACAAAGACTCCCAGCTTGTAAGATCAAAAGTCAGCAAACCACCTTCAATTTCTTACTTGATCCCTAAGCTGCAACGCCAGTAAACAATCCACTGATATGCTCCAAATGCAAGAATGAACCTTGACAACAGTACCTGACCACATAGATGGCCTTCTACCTCAACAGAAGCAACTTGGAAATAATGTTCTACAAAATTCTTGCAAGTCAAGGGGCTTATAGAAAGAGAACCATTACTCTGATTACTATATACTACTCATCATTTGCGTGGAGCCAGTTAGACAAACTTTCTGTCATATATAAAACCTTCCCTTGAATATGGATCCACTTGCAACTTCACCATCAACCCTTACAGAATCAATAATAAACCAAAAAATTCCCTTTGAAAAACAACCATTCATTCTTGCACAACTTGAATCCAAAGTTGTAAACATATAGTATTTTATGTGTCATTGAAGAGCTTGGAGACAATGATAGTGTTCTACAACAGAAGCACATTTTATCGCAATATATTATAAGTTCCAATTCCGTGTCAGTCCACTTTATGGTCAAGTTCTGGTAGTTGAGCACAAATTTTAACATTTCCGGCTATACCCGCCAGATTCAGCAGACATTTGCATAGCGATCTCAAACAGATCGCAAAGCTGTGACCCCAAAAAAAAAAATTCAACAAAACCACCATAAATCCTTTCTTAGACTTCAATTACATTAGCAACAACTGTCTCTTAATAACAAATTCAACATCTAAATCTATTACCCACTTTTAAAATTCATTTCTTGTCGTACATATCCTGAGTTATTATCCATAATGTCAATGAGCCACCATGCATTGACTCGCAGCTAAACCAATTATTTCACACCAATATTACGAAATCAAACACAAAATATGTATGTATGTAACTTTTTCTCAGGTAACACATACAAAAAAGCATAGGAAGGGAAGAAGAACCTAGAGGATGGGTGACACCGGTGGCAACCGCAACAGAGAGTCCACTGGTACCAAAGTGATAGAATACATCGGACGGCGAGACCACCCAACTTCGCTCTTCATTGTGGAGTTTCCCAGACCCTAATTGTTTCAATACTCATTCGAACACACAAAATAGAATGAATTTTACTTTCAAAAACCAAAGAAAAAAAAAAAAAACCATATTTTAATATCAGCCAAATAAAACAAAACTCTGTGTAGCATCTCGTTTGGTTGCCGAGAAAAATGTGGGAGAGAAAGGAGCCTCGTTTTTTACAGGAAAATCTTTTCAAAATATGATTTTTTTTTTTTTTTCCCCCTCGACTTTCTAGGCGACCAAAACAACCAGTTAGATCGTTGTTTGAGAAATGAAATGTAACCTGGAATGGAGGATTTCTGGGAACCATTTTGGTCGTCCATTTTCCCCTTTCCTGGGTGCTCCAGTTCGTGACCCGGAGAAGTAAACCAAGGCGCACGTACAGATATCTTGATATCTTTGTTAGTCACGTCCAGCTGTTTTTGTGTTTTTATTGGAAAAGTTGCTAGACTCGTCCATATGTTTTCGCCTAGTAACAAATAAATTCCTATAGTTTTTTTAAAATGAGTTTATAAAATTATAAGGGTTAAATACCTTTAAAGTATACAAGATAAGGCCATCTCCAGCAGTTAGAGTTAAAATAGCTACTCAAAAAGTATCAATCTCTACTTTAACCATTGGCTATCTTAAAAACACTCCAACAATAATCTCTATTCCACTCTTCATTTTCTTAAAATATTATTTTTTAATCTTTTTCTTTATTTTTTTTCTCTCCCTCTTCCCCTTTCTCTCTCTCTCTCTCTCTCTCTCTCTCTCTCTCCGGTCACTCCTCGCCGGTGGGTTCACCAGAATTCCACCCCCAACCAACTTCCGGCCAAAACGCTCTCCGTTCACTCCTCCTCGCCGGTGGATTCAATAGAATTCCACACCCAATTAACTTCCGGCCAAAACAACAACAAACACAAATTATCTCCAAAATTGATCAAACCCAAATTCACAAATCAGGAGATACGAGTAAACAGGGACTGCAATTCCCAGATCGGGGAGAAGATTGATGGCGGGGATGATGATGGCTCTTTTTGGAGACTGTCGTTTGGAGAAGGGGGTGCTAATGGGGAGAAGATTGATGGAGGGGTCTTGAAATCAGTGTGGTATGAATCAGACAATGAGCTGGATGTTCCGTTTTCAAGGGGCTGTAGATCAAGTTTTCCTGATGTGGGGGAAGGAGAAGACGCTAAGAAGTTCAACAAGATGGTCTTGGGTTTAAATAAAGTGAGAGAACTGCCCAGAGATGTGGAGTTTTCACTGAAAATGGAAGCCGAATCCAGAACACCAAGGAGGAGGGTTGGCAGAGATTGGAAATTGAGGAAAATGGATCGGCGGGCGATGGAAGAGAAGCTGTTGGAATTAGGAGGAGGATCATATGAAGCAGAATGGGAGTCTGCAAAATCAGTAGAGAAAGAAGCATTGAAATGGGAACAACCAAAAACAATTTGGAAAACTAAGAGGGATAAGTGCAAATTGGTAGCTTCTGGCTCAAGGAAACATTCTTCTGCCTCTTCCTTGAATTCTAAGAATGCTAGCCTAAGAACTAATGCAGATGATGGTGTTTTTGCTAATCGGAACTGGGAAGAAACTGAGGGACTCTCAACAGAAAATCTACATTCGGGGTGGCAGAAGTTGAAAGAAACGAAAATTGAAGAGCTGAAGTCAAAGAGTGGGAAAGAGAGGAAATCTATTCATGTAAGCAGGGACTCACAGAGAAGAAGAGCAAAGCAGCATTCCAAAGTCAGAGTTAATTCTCCAAGAACGCCTTCCAAAGTTAGAGTTAACTTAGAAAATTGATCGGCGCCTTTTCTCAGATCTCCTTCTTCAATTCTTCTCCTTCCTTTTTCGTTGAACCCAAAGCGGAGAAGTGGGGGACATGCGGGATTGAAAGAGAGGGATGGAGATGAGAAGTGAGCGAGGGAGAGAGAGACTGGAGTGAGGGTGAGGGTGAGAGAAAGAGAAAATATAATAAAAAATTAGGTAACTGATGAACAGTAAATAACCAGTAGTAGCTATTCACTGTTGATGAAGTTAAGAAAAAAGTTAAGATGACTAGTCTGCTGGAAGAAGAAAAAGTCACAAAAATAGCCAAATTTAACTTTTTGGCTAAAGTAGAGCATCTGCTGGAGATGCCCTAAGGTCTAATATCAAATGACCGCTTCGATTTTCAAAAGTGTCGTAGATAGTACATGTCTTGAGCCTAAATAGCTATATGGTACTTTCGTCCATAATTTTAACAAAGATGACACATCAAACCAATCAGAAACTGTCACGTGGCTCATATGCTTTATTAAATTTTTTAAAAAATAGACAAACAAAAATGAATAATAAAACTAAAAAAATATAGATGGGGTGGCTAGCCAGCCCTTTCTGCCAAACAGGGGGTGGTCGAACCACCTCTAGCCCTTTGAGGTGGTTTGCCGCCAATAGGGGATGGCCCTTTGGGCCAAATGGGAGTGTTTCGGCATTGGATGATCTCGGTCTACTATCAAGGTTAAAGGTGTTGATTTTGGGGCTAAGAAAATGGGATGGCCACCTAAGTATCACGTGACAAATAGACCTTAGTCACTCGAAGTGGGAGTTCGACTGATCTGGTAATGAGCATTTAATGAGTCTAAATTGGCCAGCCTTTGTCAATCGAAGTAGGGTTTCAATCAATCGAAATAGTATCTCCACGTGAAAGTGTCAAGCGAGTAGGTAGGTAAGAAATGAACCGTATCAGATAGGTCTGTCAGGCTTCGATTGATGGAAGTGCAATTCGTTCAATCGAATAGGTGTTTAAGCATGTAAGTAGGTGTGATTCTACATGCATTTAATGCATGCTAGCTCGTTTCGATCAATTGAACACATTTTAAAACGCGTAAACACAAGTTTTAAAAAGAATATGTGGGTTTTCCCCTCACCCACTCGAAAACCAAAGATCCCTCCCCTCAACTTGTCAAAGAACTCAGGAGAGAGAAAGATAGAAGAATAAGAAGAAGTGGGCCTAGATGAAGGAGGAGAGAAACTTCAAGGGTGAATTCTCTTGAAGTTTGTTTTGATACTGGGGTTTTATATTAGTTTATTTGGATTTTTAAAATGGGATATTTGAGTATGTTAATGGTTTTGTTCAAGTGTGTTTCATGGTTGTGGATATATTTGTATTGTTGTTGATGACATGATGATAGTGGTAGTGTTGTTATAGTTGTGGTTGTTGTTTGGTGGTGCGGTTAATGATATTGTGGTGGTTCTAGTGATTGTGGTTATGGTTAAGATAAATTAGGGATTTTGGTGATATAAAGGATGTTTTTATGTTTTTATGTTGGTAGGGTATGGTGAAGTATGGAAGAGGAGAATGCTAGAGAAAGATTAGGGTCTTTGTGTGTTTTTAGATGTGAAAAATTGTAATACCCCGAACATTAATTAGGGTTAAGTACACTTTAATTATAACTTAAGGATGCTAGGGTTGGTTCTCAGTTGATAAAGTGTGATATCTTGGACTTTTTAAGAATTTATTTTGGCAAAACATTCAAAATTGGATTTGAACGCTCTACATCAATCATTCGAATTCAACTTCGAACGATCGATGTAAAACGTTCGAAGTTTCCATTGAACGTTCGATGTCTGTCTAAAAAGTTTTTTTAAAAAGTTGGATACATCAGCCTTTGTATGCGATCTTGAACGTCCTTAAATAGAACCCTACGCCCCATAGCCTACATTTTTCGCTCCCTTCAATTTAGAGAACCCTATAAAGAGAGAGAGAGAGAGAGAGAGAGAGAGAGAGCGGATTTGGAGATATAAGATGCTTTCTTGTTGCTTATTCTTCAAAAGATGTAACTTCCTTAGCTTAATCTTGTGTTTGGTAGAGTTATTAGGCTATTATCTTATTGTTTATCTACTGTTTTGTTTCATTTTCGTAACTTAACCTCTTAGCTTGTGGATTTTAGCCTATAAGTTGACAATGCCATTATGGATGTTGGATATTGCATGGGTAGTTTGTTTATAGTTAAAGCCTTGTTATCTTATTAGTTTGGCATGAATAACTGTCTATTCAAGAGCTTTAATGAAGATTTGTGGGCTGCGTTAAGGTTTTAAGACAAGATTAATGATGGGTTAGTCACTGAATGATAATGGGCATACTTTTGTGGTGCATGAAGTTATTATTGTGGTTAGGATAGTGTTAAGTCTAATATAAGAGACTTAGATCGTGTTAGTTAGGTAAATCTAGGACATTTATTAAAAATGAAGGTTCCGCCAGACTATCGAACGTTTGGTAGGGTTGTTGAACAATCGAAGTTGAATGAACAACATGATAATCGAACGTTCGGTGGTTAGACATAATGGCCATTTTGCCTCTAGTATAGATTTAATGATGTTTTTGTTTAGATTGATGACTGATATTAGACACTTTCACAATTTAGATGTTGGAGAATCTGGAGACGGTAGGGGTGAGTATCGGGTAAGTTAGTGTCGGAAATAGCATTTTCAATTATCAACCCGCCCTTGTCAGTAAAGTCAGATAATCACCCAACATCTTTCCACTAAGCTTTATTTTTGAAATTGTTGGATAAATCGAGAAAGTCGGTAAAAGTCGGTTGGGTAAATTGGTATAGATGGGCTTTTCAAAATTGGGCTTTTTACAATTGGTTTTTTTTAAAAAAAAAAATTAGGCTTTTAATTTGAAATTTCAGTTTTAAAACTGGGCTTTTTAAATTGCCAAATTGGCCCACAATTCTACGTGTCTAATTTTCAAATTGGATGTTAGATCCAACTTAACAACTTTCTAACTTCAAATATTTGATCAGTTTGTTGATTTTTTTTTCTTTTTTTAATAAAAATGTTTGATGGGTTCTTAATGGATGTAAATCATTTATAGTAAATGTAACCAAATTACCACATTCCAATAAACCTAAACAACATACCAACATTCAAGAGTTCCAACAACCAAACTACCACATGGTCCATATTCCAAATTTCCAATAAACTGAATAAAGTAAATGGAGTTACATACCAACATAACTTACACAAGTACATAACCATATTCCAAACAACTTTCTAATACTCATAATAAACCCAACATACTGGTAGCGTTCCAACCGATGATTAAAAATAAAGAATTTTGGTTTTGAAATTTTATCGGTTTTCACAACTACGTGGATTTTAATATTTGTAACCACTCACAATAGTACAAGATTTTGCAGAATAGGACTAAGGAGGGTATCGAACCACAAGGATTGGAGATTGTTTGGTTATGAAATGTCTAAGACGTTATCCAATTTAATTGAAAAATATATTTTGTTTCAACTTTTATCACTAAACTAACATGAACTAAAAACAATCAAAAATGGAGAGATTTAAGAGAATGAGAAGTATAGGGAATTGATTTTACTCAATCCTCATACACATGGCATGTTATGCCTATCTCGGATTTCCTTCACATGCATAATACTAGCGCGTAATGATTGTCAATCACACGAGACCTCAACATAAAACTATTTTAGTTAAAAGGGAATAATAACCCATCTAGTTACATAATACTTATCCAACTAAAATCTACGCATGAATGATTATTGCTCCCTAGTATGGGCTATAAGACCTCTCAATAAGCATACATATTTATGGAAAAAGCATAAACCATCTTAGTTTCACACATAACCTGCACATAAAATTGCATTATAATTGAAAAGCATCTAAATAACAATTAAACTAAAAGGATGTGGAGTGATATATGTTCCCTAGCATGATTCATCAAGTTCACATAAATTATGTCACAAAGCACCATTACATAACCATCATTCCCTTAATCAAAGAAAAAAGAAATGTTGAGTTCAATCAAGAATCAAAGGATTCTCATAGACAAGAGATCCTTCTTTTCAAGATTGAATTTGTTTGAAGAACATTCACAAGACTTTTGCAAACCTCTAGGTTATGTAATCATCACACATGTATAGAAATCTAAGAATAGTACAATTAAGCCATGGCAATTGGAAGGAGCTCCATCAACACCCTATAATAAATTTAGCTACTCATAAAGAAATGAGGTTCTCTTATAGAAGAAGAAGATCTCATTTTTCTAAGAGGATTTAGAAACTACAAATCAAACTAACAATATATAAAACAGCTTATTTTAATAAAAGAACTAATCTAAGAACTAAGAACAATGAAAAACAAGAATTAAAGAAAGGAAAATTTAAAGAAAAACATTAAAGGAACTAGCTAAACTCTCTAGAATTTTCAGATTCTAGGGTTGTATCAAATATAAAATGAAACAAACAAGAAAGGAAGAAGAAAGAAGTTGCTGGAAAGTATAAAGAATAATTGCATCAAACTAAATTTAGACTTTACTTGAATAAAAACAGAATTTAAAGTGAGTTACAGAACTAAATTACACTAAATCTAAGTTCTCTGGAAAACATAAAGGAAAGGGTGCATCAAAGGAATGCACAAAAAAAACTAAAACATAAAAAATCTCTCTCTTTAACTCTCACGTTCATTCTCTATTTATAGAGAATTTTGATACAATAAATACAACCCATTCAATCACTTTCGGTTGCACAAATGAAGAGTGTTGACATCCCATTACAACCGCACAACTTGAGGATGATTTTGGTTCGCACAAAATAGTGTCGACATCTGCAGATCTTTTCTGGAATATCCGAAGTCGATCGTTCGCATCTTTAAGCCATGGAATTTTCGATCGATCGAATTTATTTCGACTGATGAATCGATCGATCGGATCCTTTAGTCATAGGATTTTCAATCGATCAATTATACTTAACCGATTTTCTCTTCTTGGCAGGAGCACTTGAACCTCAAATGATCTTCAATTTGCTCTTGATGTATCTTAGGCCTAATTTTGATGATTTTGCTCTTGTTTCCAATTATGACCTAAAAAAGAGTTAAAACACTAGAACACAACAAAACGTTATATATACAACACAAACTAAGGATAACAAATGTACATTAAAGGGTCTTGAATCGAATAATTCAAGACTTATCACATACCAACATAAGTTACATAACCACATTCCAAACAACTTTTTAATACTCACAATAAACCCAACATACCAACATAACCACATTCCAAACTACTTTCCAATATCCAAATTCAAAAAAGAAAAAAGCAAAATACATATATTAAACAACCCAGCAATAAACCTTAGAAGTTCAACCGTTAAAGTGTTCAACACACAAAGTTAATACAAATTTAAAGTTCTAGCAAGCATAAACTTAAAAGCAAGCAAACAAAATCATAATTCAAAAGGAAAGGAAAGCAAAACAATTCAACCCATTCTCAAACAAAATCAAAAGCAAACCAAAGCGATTACAATCATTTCAAATCTCAAAATCAAGTATCATTGTATCAACCATTCCAAACCATGAGCCACATCGAACAAAAATTCATAAACCTTCAATTCGCATCCTTCAATAATAATAATAATAAACCAACACATAAACATAGTTAGATGTTAGTGATCAAATAAAAATAATAAAAGACCATATAAAGAAGTAAATATCAAGTAAGATAATAATAGGATGCAAAAAACTTACCAAATACTTTCAACAAACATTCTTGACAAAGTACATCCCTCGAGCCTTACTTGTTGTCAAGTGTGATGGAATTAGACAAAATTTCTACCACAATGCAATTTTTAAAGTATTAGTAAAAATCAATTCAATCAATTGAAACAAGTAACAAATATTAAATTAACAAATATTAGTATATTACCTAAGTCAAGCTTGTAGCTCTCTTCATCTTCAACATTAGACAAAAGCAAGTCCCTACTTGGCTCATCATGCTCACTCCAAGTAGATCTCAACCAATTCTGAGTACATATAAGAGCCTCCATTTTTTTTGGAGCTCAATAACCCCAAAAACAATCTATGACATGACCTTCAGTGCTAAATGCAGACTCAGAAGCAACGGTGGTAAGTGGAATAGCCAAGACATCTTGCGCCATCGAGGAAAGAACTGGATACTTTGCTGAATTTACATTCCACCACATTAAGATATCAAAGCTTTTACTTGGTGTCTCAACACCCTCCACATAATATTTTTCTATCTCTGTCCGAGCTAGCATCAAATTTCTCCTTTCTCGAAATGTATGGAAGTCCGTCAAAGCATCTTTATTCAAGTCAAGATCATCAGAAGTACCACTACCCAGTCTCACACCCAATGAGGTTGAAGTTGATGAACTCCGACCTTCATTTGACATTCTTGCCCCACTAGGCACACTTTCTCCATCATTCATAGTATAGTGACTATATAACTGTTCCAAAATAGTCTTCAACTTGGAGACAATTCGATCTGTCTTCGCTTCACCTATATTACTGAAGAACTAAAACTCCAATACTTCCATCTTGTAACGGGTATCAAGCACAGCAGCAATGAACAACAATGGATTAATTTTCTCAAAGTCTCCCCAATACTTATCAAATTTCAATCATTTTGAAAGCCATGGCACTCAACATATCATCATCACTCCCACAATACGCCATCAAACAATTATAAACTTTTTGCAGTACAGGGAAATACTTGTTGGTAGTTAAGTACAAGGAACCCGATATCTGCACAGTCACATCATAAAACACTTTCAAAAAAATTTATAAAGTGTCGAACATTAGCCCAATCATCATCATTTGGAAGCCCCAACCACTTTTTTTCTGGCCCATCATCACACAAATACGTTACGAAATTTGAATCTTCGTCTATCATTAGATCAAATGCCCTTTCATATTTCACCGCCACCTCTAACATGGTATAAGTGGAATTCCATCTGGTGGGAACATCAAGGGTCAAGGAAGCATTACACTCAATTGTTTTTCTTTCCGCACAAGACTTGAATTGGGCCAATCTATAAGAGGATCCCTTCACATACTTCACCATATTTCGGACTTTTACTATTGAATCATCTATATCCTTCAAACCCTCATGCACAATAAGATTGAGAATATGGGCACAACACCTTACATGAATAAACCCGTGGTGACAAAGAACATTATTATTACCTAAATTTCTTTTTTTGAAAAAATCAATTGCGCTATCATTAACGCTTGCATTGTCAACAGATATTGTCTACAACCTTCTAATTCTCCAATCTACCAATCATTGCTCTACTTCCCTTGCAATTGTTTGCCCATTGTAATCCGACACTTTTCGAAATGACAATATCATTTTGTGATATTTCCAAAATTGGTCAATGAAATGGTCAGTAATGCACATATAATTCATATTCTGAATTGAAGTCCATGGGTCAGTGGTCAAACAAACCATTTGGCCAGTCATCAAAAACTCAGTCTTCATTGTATTCTTAAGATCCATAAACATCTTGACACAATCTTTCATCACTGTATACCGGGAAAGAAGCTTAAATCTAGGCTCAATAACATTAAACAATTTCCTAAACCCCATCATCTCTATAGTTGAAAAAGGCATCTCATCAACAATGATCATCTCACAGAGTGTATCCCTAATGAGTTTTTCATAATACTTGGCAATCATTAGGTTCTTACTATACTGAGTCTGCCCAGACGCAAAAGTAAACTTAGTTTGAGAGGTATCTTGGTTAGCTTTTAAACTCCTGTACTTTTGGCAAGTCTTGACATGATACAACATGTTAAAGGTCTCATAATTTTTTGCATGACACATATACGGAGCCTCACAATAGTTACAATGTGCCATAGGATTTTCTTCGAGATTATTTAAATCTTTAGTGAAATGCTCCCAAACTATAGATGGCTTCGCCACTTTTCTAGTTTTTTTCTTCTTAAGGAGTGGTGGTCGTCCACCACGACCACCACGAACTTTCATAGAACCAATAGATCTATCAGTTTCCATCTCATCAGAATCATCATCATCATCCTCATCCATATCTGCCCCACCCATTAAATTATCAATAGAAGATGGTGGATACTGATAACAAGAAGCAGTGGTTGATGCAGAAGATATATGTGTACCTACTGGTGGTGGTGGTGTAGGTGTGCCTACTGGACCAAGAGTAGGTGTACCTACTTGTGGTGGTGGTGGTGGTGGTGGTGGTTGTGGTGGTGTAGGTGTAGGACTAGTAGGTGTAGGACTTTTAGGTGTACCTATACTACTACCACCTTTAGTTTCAGGTGTACCACTACTACCTTTAGCTTTAGGTATACCACTAGTACTACCACCTTTAGAACCACTAGTAGGTTTAGGTCGATCCATTTGAAAAAATGACAACAAAATGCAACACTTGACATCAACAAAATGACAAAATATTAAACTGGTTTGGGATTTTAAGAATCAAAGTAGAAAAAAAAAAAAATAAGCATGATCAATAAGCATCATGAACTAGTATAAATGTATAGTTCTCGTAGTGAATTCATGTTAAATAAAATCTGCAACAAGAATCAAGATTATTTCTTCATTATTTTTTTGTTTTATTTTTATTCACTGCAATAAGATGCAGCACATGTTACACGTAGTGAAAAACACTAAAAAGACCCAAAAAAGAAAAACTTGGACCAGTAACATCATTAACATAATTAACATGAAAATATCATACCAGTTCTTTTTTTTTTTTTGTATGAATCAAAACTTTTATAACCTTCTCAACCAAAACATCACTCTAGTAAAAATTGGAACACATCCAAACTAATTACAACAAATAGTTTAACCAGCATTGCAGCAAGTAGAACAACAATGAAAGCTGTAAAACAAGCATACAACACTATCTAAACACCAGTACAACAAATGCAACAACATAAGCTGTAATACCCCAGATATTTTTTTTTAAAACTTATTAATTGGCCTAATATCTATATATATTTTTTTTAATAAAGTAAAACTTTTTTAGTAAGTAACTTAATCGATAAGTTGAAAAAAAAAAAAAAGAAAAAAAAAAAGAAGCAACAACTTGCCGTGCAAGTTGTTCCTTTTTCTTCTCTTCTTTCTTTCTTCTCTGTTCTTCGTTCCTTCTCTTTTTTCTTTCTACCCGAGAACAGAGAGGGAGCGCGAGAGGAGAGAAACAGAGACGAGAGAGTGAGACTGAGAGATTAGAGAGAGAGAGATCGAGAGTGAGAGTCGGGAGAAGCACCGACCGGTGACCCAAGCCGTGGGTCTCGATCCGTCGACGGACAACGCAGGCAGAACGGATGACGCCGGTGGGTGCTCTGGAGCGCGATTTTCGACGGACCCAGACCCGATTTCCGGCGAGTAGTGGCGCGATTTCCGGTGGATCGTTGGCCGGTTGAGCTGGGAGTGAATTCCGGCGGTTCTGGCCGGGAATCCGGCGGACCCAGTGCCAGTTTCCGACGAACCCGTAACCCCGAACCCATCAAGGTCGTGACCCGTAACCCAGAACTCGTGACCCGTTAGTGCAAAACCCGACCGACCCAGCAAAACCGAAGAAGACATGATCCTTCGGTGGTGGAGTCCGGTGTGATTTCCGGCGGTACTGGTGGACTTCCGGCGAACCAGAAGCCGATTTCCGGTGGGCTTAGGTGTTTTTCCGGCCGATCCACGAAGACTCGAAGCCATGTGACCCAGAACCCGACCTTAACCCGCCAGACCCGGGAGTGCAACCGCAACCCGATTCTTCGATGGTGGACTTCCGGCGATCCTTTCCGTTGCCGATTTCACTGTTTTGTCGGTGGATTTTCTGTGAAAATTCTTAATGTGAGTTATTCTTTAAATAGAGTAATTTCTTGTAAATTATGTGGTGATTGAATATTGGTGGGAGATATCATTGTTTGGTATTTTCTGTTTTGTGGTTTTCCATGGGTGCTGGCCGATTGAATAGGTATATATGGGTTCTGTGATGTTGGTCATGCATGAGTGGTTTTGGTTGAGTTGGATTTTATGGATTTTAGAGATGGGTATTGTGGAGATTTTCTGTGGAAATAGATTGAAAAGGGGAATAGAAGATTTTGATATAGATTTCTGTTTGGATGATAGTCCTGGAAATTATTTATTTTCTTTGATTAATTTAAGAGTAAATTTTGATATTTAGATTTGTAGTCTTCGTCAAATTGGTACCGGATTTGGGAGATAACCAGTTTCAGTTAACATGAGTTGTTTTATGTTGATAATTTCAATGATTAGGAATTTGGAATCATGTAGAATATCGTTCGGTTTAATCTGGTTGTTGGATGAATTTTCTCGGATATTAAAGATTTTGGACATTAACTTCTGTCATGATTTCTTTCAAATTATTGATCTCTTTTGGTTAATTCAAAGTTTGACTTCCGAGTATTGATGAGTTAGTGATGGATATTATTGTTGAATTAAGATCTTGATGGCAGTAATATTATTATGAAAAATCGACTGGTAAATTGAGTTGGTTTAATATCAGAATGTTAGGGTCGTGAACGTTTAGGACTAAGGATTGGGTAAATCATGGGGTTGCTATTATTCTTGGAAAATTTTCTGTGATTGGGCTGAGTGAGTCACACTTGTTGGTGGTTTAGTCATTAAGTAATTATGTAAATTTATGGATGTTGTCAGGGTATAATTTGGAGTCTGTAGTTATGTATTTTGTAGTATATATTTATAAAGTATACTTTAATTAAGTTTTAGGCTACAAATTCTAGAATATTCTTCTAAGCTTCTTCTTTCAATTTATTAGGGTAAAAGGTCGATCCTGACGCTAATGGAAAGTTCAGGTAAGGGGATACAACACCGAAAAAAAACCCCAACAAGATTTTATTTACAAATCTTGAGAGAAGTGTTGGGGAATTTTATAAAGCATTTATTGATGTGATTTTTAATGCCAAGCTTTTATTGCTCATATGTTATTATTTAAGAATTTTGTGCATAAATTACAGTTATAAGTAAAAGAGATTCTTTAAAAGATATGATTTATGCATAATTATAGATATGACTAAAAGCATTTTGATTTATGCATAATTAAAGTTATGATTAAAAGAACTCCAAAGTATGGATTAAGCATGTTTACAGTCTTGAATATGAGCATTTCAAAAATTATGAATTATGCATACTCAGAGAAATGATAAAGAGCATTTCAAGATATGATTACAGAGAATTCCAAAGTATATGACTCTATTTAAGAATACAGTTTTGAAGGAAAAGAGAATATAAAGTTAAATTCTGCACATGACTACAGTTATAAAAGCGGCTCTTACAGTTTTGAAATAAAGTTTACAGATAAGCAGAGCCTACAGTATTACAGAAAACGTTCATGTGCAGTAATTGTTTAACCTTGAGGCACTACTACAGTTAGAATTGGTACCCATAGGGTAGCATGGCAAGCATACCGTAAGTCGGTGTGTGCTACCATCCGAGGTTGGCCTTCACCTAGGGAAGATCCCCAACCCGGCGACTCTTCTCTGTGACGACAGGCTGAGTCTATAGGTCCTTTGGACAAAGCCAACGTGCACCGCTCACAGGAATTGGCGGTGTAGAGTCTATAAGAGGTTAAACCACAGAGAAAGGATTAAAGAGAAAACTGATAAAAAGAATATACTGGATCATAATAAATTGTCATTCTCATTTATAAACTGTCATTCTTATATCATTATTCATATTCTACAAATTCTATTTAATTGTTCATATGCTATGCCACCTGTCCTAAAACAATACATTTCATTTTATGAATCATGCTTTAATATGTGTTTTCTTATAAAACATAAACAGTCTAGCATGTCACTTGTCAGATAATTTTTCATAACTTGAATCTCCAACTTATACTCGGTCGAAAATCACATATCATATTCATATTTCTAAACATCATCATAAATCTTAATATATTTTAAAAACACTTAAATCATCTAAAATAAATTAAAATCAACATACAATTGGTTTAGGTTATAAATCAATTTACATTATGCAATTCATCATATGTGAAATTAATTCTTAACAATGAGTAGAATAAATCTGTCATTATGAAAATGACTAAAGATTATGGCATAAAGGTTTATAGCATGTTTTATTTCCCCTGGTGTTGTATTTTCCTTACTGAGTTGTCGAACTCACCCATTCTTCCTCCACCCCTTCTTCCTCCACCCCTCTCCAGATGACAACCGTAAGACGAAGTCTTTTTCTTGTAAGGGCGTAGACCTTGCTGAGAGCGATAGTTCGTGATGAACCAGCCAAACCCTAATATTGTATAGTATGATTTGTTCCTTTTGGAGTTCATGATTTTGTATAGATTTATAAATAGAAAGTTTTAAGAGAGTAGAAATTTTAAATTTTTAGTTGTAAATGCACGCTTTCATTTATAATGTTTGTTTTTAGCACTTAAACTCACGTTTTCCCTTATATCTCAAAACGGGGGCGTGACATAAGCATTGCTACATTCTAGCAGAACAAGCAATACCTACAGATTACAATAATACAATCAAGACACATCATTACAGCAAAAAATACAGCAAATGATGTATCAACACAATAGAATCCCCGTAAATATCATATCAGTTCAACAATCAAGAACTAGTATAAATGTATAATAGTAAATTATCACTTAGTAGCAGAGTCGAGCAGTGCACCACCAGATCCGAACAACTACCAAAAAAAGCACTTTGACTGTGAAAAACAAAACGTATTTGTTAAACCAAACATTAACAAATCACAAATGCAACCAAACATTAACAACTACTGAAAAAAACTAACAAATAAAACAAACTAACCTCGGGGCCTTGAGAAATTGGACGAGTTGAGCACAGGGGGGTTACACCATGAGTCAGTGACAAGTGACAACGAGACTTCGGAACACCGAACATGAGAGTGGGACTGTGAGAGAGAGGACGACGAACGGCCAAACGACCGGAGGGGAGGACGGCCGAACGGGCGATTGGCGAACGGGCTAGGGTTTCTAGGTTTGGGGAGACGGCGCCGTGGGTTTGAGGGTCAAGTGGAGTGGAGTGATACTGTGATTCGAGGGTTTCCTGTTTCCACAAAATTAGATTATATAGGTTCTTCAAAACGGCGTCGTTTTGGATCCTAATCGAAATGACACAGTTTTAATTTATACACAAAATGACGTCATATAGACAAGGGCAAAACAACATCGTTTAAATAAAGCGTTGGACAACGTTGTTTCGCTTAGTTGGGTCGGGTTGGGTCGGCTACCAACGAAAAGTTGGTTATTTCAATTACCGACTGACAATTTTTTTATTTTTTTTTATTATGAATTTCGATTAAATATTTAAGCGGTAGGCGGTCGAAGTCGATTCTGTGACGATCGACGAATAATCGGTAGTCAGTAATCAAATAATTTGCCCACCCCTATGAGACAGTTTCCAAAGGGAATTAAGCATGGTGCTTACATAAGATATTCTATCAACATTAATTACAACCAGATCATCTACTAAGAGTCATTACATTAACTGGAATCACACTATCCAAATCATCGATATAAAATATCAATACTAAACCTTGATACACAATCAAGCCTTAAATGTTAAGCCTATAACATCACTCAAAAGTACTAATTACTATGAGTGATCTTTAGAATCCTGCAATCAGTCTTCAAGCATAATCGGATCAATAACACTATGTCTGACTGCCGCATCAGCCTTAAGGTCCATCCCAAATCCAACACCTAAAGGTAGTTCAACTATAAAACAACGCATGTTTAATAGGTGGAAAATATACAAGCATAAATCCACGACTTAGTATGTAATAATGCACATGGTGATAAGTTATCATGTACTAACTCAGTTTTTAATAAATCACATGTAGTAATGCAATATTACAGTTCATTATTTGGCAATGTTATCATGGATGTAGTATAGATATAATCTATGTTGTAATAAAGGAATTATGTCATAGTTCAACTCTATATGGTTTACCTTGGATATTAACCCATTCTCGACAGGGTTAGCGTTGTCCTGAGGGACCTATAATACAACATCAGTGCTCTGGATATGTACGCTACCGTCTATCATTAACAGCCTGACTGAGTTTGACCTCAGGTGGCCCACGCTGTTAATAATGTCGTAATCGTGACCCCCATTTAAACATGGTGCTTGGTCAAAAAATAACCATTGGATCCAAAGCCAAACATAAAAATAAATAAACATTTGACCATAAGGTTAACCTGTATAGTAAGCCTATGACCGTTATCCTGTACGTACCAGTGTATCATGTCATACGATGTAATTTAATATTCACTGTATTTTACATGCATGCTTTTATAAACTCATTATTTTCATTAATCACAAAATAAGAGTTCACACTAATAAAATGTATATTTCATGTGAGTTACACATGCATATTTGATACAAAAAATAACCATACTATGCGGGAAAAATAATAACAAGTATCCATGTAAGTTTTTACTCACTTACATTGCAAGGCTCCTCCAAAAAGTTCTCTTGAGGCTCCACACCTCGAAATCTGAGAAAAACCTATTGTTAGACCTAATCCTAATTTAAAAGCTAAGCTTATGCCATAACAAGTGTAAAACAGGTATTTTGCCTACTCTGAGAACATTCGTGCTCAAGGTCGAACATTTGTGATACGCTGGTGAACATTCGTACTACGAAGAACGATAGTTCGAAGTACGGAATGCCAAATGTTCAGCCAAGGGGATTGAACGTTCATCCCTGGAAGAAATTACTCTAAAACTAATCCTATTAGGGGTGAAAATTCGGATGCGGATACAATTATTAGCAATATCTGCATCCGCAAAATACGGTAATCACTTTTAGGTATCCACATCCACATCATACGATTACTATCCACATCTGCGTGGTTATTGCCTTTATTAAATGATGTTATTATCCGCTATCCGCCTATGAGGTAATGAGCGTTTTGAATTACTTTCTAAATCTATATGCAAGATTAAATAATACGGTCATTAAATTCCATAAATCATTTTCCGAGTTTGAGTTCTGCTTCTGAAACCATTGGACCAAAATTGGACCACTGCCAAGACAGGCCTGGGCCACCACTGACTCACCACCAAACCACTCCGGACCATTATTGAGCCACCCTCGGGCTACCGTTGGACCATCACCGAGCCACCTCCGGAGCACCACCAAGCCACCCTAGACCACCATCGGACCACCGCCAAGCATCACTGAGCAACCTCTGACCATTGTTGAGCCACCATGTACCATCATCGAGCCATTCTCGGACAATCACCGAGCCACCTAGGACCACCGCTGAGACACCCTTGACCATCACCGAGCCACCCCTAAACCTTCACCAAGTCACCTCGGACCACTACCGAGCCATCCCCGGACCACAACCTAGCTATCTTGGACCACCCCCGATCTACCATGGTCCATCACTGAGCTACCCCGAATCACTATTGAGCTACCCTGAACCATCACCGAGCCACTCCCAGACTACCACCGAGTCACCCTCAAACAACCACCAAGACAACCCTTGACCACCCTCGGACAACCACCAAAGCAATTATTTTATATTAATATTTTTTTATGTTGTGAATAAAAAATTATTTTTATAAGTTAGTATAATTGAGTGAAAATATAAAAAATGTATGTGATTTTTCATACGCACCAAACGCCGAAAAATGTTTTATGCGAAAAACATTTTTCTGAAAATATTTTACAACGGAAAATATTTTACACCGAAACAAACGGAGCATAAGAATGCAAATCATTTTTCGAAACTAAAGAATCATTTTTGGTCAAACTGAAAATATTTTCAGGATTGCTATTTTCAGTTACACCAAATACTAAAAAATACGAAAAATATTTTTCAAAAACTATTTTACGTCGAAACAAACGGAGCATTAATGTGGTTGGGGCTTAGGAAGAAGTAGTAGGAGGAAGAGAACTTATTGTGTTGGGATACGAAGGGACACTGGATTTTTTCAAGGGAAAATCCTTCTCTCTCCAACTCTTTTGAGCAGTTTGTCTCACCCTCAAAAGAAAAATCGAGCAGGTAAGATTATTCTCTCTCCCTTGTACTCTTATCTCGTGCTATCTAGCTCTCTTTGTAAGACGATTGCATAAGGGAGGGAGAGGAAATGACGAAAAATCATCTTGCAAATCGATCATATTAGTAATTATTAAGGGTAAAATAGTTTTAGAGCACAAAAAAAACAAAAAAAAAAATCTGGAATGGCGTAGGAGAGGACGAAGAAATGCTCACGTTTACCATGCGTAATGACTATTTTATTAGAAAAATAAATAGGTATTACTGAGAATGGAAGAAAGTGGAATGCAATATATATTCATATTCATCAATTTGATGACAACACGTGCTTTTACCGGAATTGAACCAAAACTATTAAAATACCCACATTTTTTTAATAAAAAAAACTCACACTATTTTTTTTAACCATCCAAAAAAACAAAATAAAAAAAAAAAAAATCTAAAACTTGATATATTATATGGGTGGATGAACCTTCGAGGTGCTCTAAGGTGGTGCGATTACCTCCGACACCGTCGAGGGTGGCCGTGAACAACCACCCCTAAGGGGCTTTGGGGTGGTTGCGACTACTCTCAAATCCAATCGAGGGCATCCAAGTCACCCTCGGGGTAATGTCATGGGTGGTTAGCCACCCATAGAATGCAACCAGTTTTTGTTTTTTTTATTTATATTATTATTTTTTTGTAAGTTTTGGGTTTGAAAAAAAATTGTTGTTTTTTCTGAATAGTTATTTTTCTATTTTTTTTTTTTTTTAAGAAGGGCTATTTATTCCTTGAAAAATGGCTATTACAAAGCAAAAACTAAAACAAATTGGCTATTACAAATTTATTACAAGGTTGTGTGCAATCAAACAAACCATTCCACGTGATATACCGTCTACCAAACGTGCCTTAAAAAAAAAACACAAGACCAATTGATTTGGGTCAGTAGTCCAATCAAGGTCAAAATGGTCATTTTCGACTGCAAACGCAACACTGTGTGAAATGGCTTAGGAAAAGAGTCAAAAGACGAAAACGCACGAGAGAAAATCTTTTATTCCTTGTCAGACCACCGTGTCAGTTAATTAATGAGGGGCAAAAGGATCATTCACAATCAAACGGAAAAACACCGGAGACTCGGAGAGGATCCTGGTCCCTCTCTCTCTCTCTCTCTCTGTGTGGTAGGGTTTCTGGTCTCACTCTCTCTGCACCAGGGGTCTCTCTGCTCTGTAATCAGATACAATTCGAGCTACACACAGCCATGCCACGGTGCGTTCTTATTCGTTGTTCTATTTGCTATGCGATCTTTCATACTGATATATATCTATGCGTGTGTGTGTGTGTATATATATTAACGGATACGATTTTGCAGGTACTACTGTGATTATTGTGACACCTACTTGACACACGATTCCGTAAGCTCCTTTGTTACACTTGATGCTTTTTTTTCAAAATTGTTTGATGCATTTGATTTTATTTGTACATGTCCTAAGAGCTTCTGATTATGTCTTTTTTTTTTTTTTTTTGTTCATTTGTTGCGAAAGTTTTGAGGATTAGTGCTAAGATTGAACCAAATCACGCGAATGCTGTTAATTTCTTTCACTGAAGTTGACTGCAAAATAGTGCAGGGGGCTAGTTAATTTAAGTGGGGAACTATGCAAGTTAACTTTTTTTTTTTTTTTTTTTTTTTTTTTTTTTTTTCTCGTTTTGATATTTGCAATTTTTTTTGGTACTTTTGATTTTCTTTCCTTGTGGTAGTTTAATTTTGAAACAAAGAACTGAAGAATTATTCATATTATTTTTTAATTTTTTAATTTTTTTATCGTCTAGAGAAAACAATATGGTTGACGTTGAGGTTAGTTGTCTTTAAGGTTTTTGTTATTTTGAGTCGCAGATTCTCTTTATAAGTTGGCTCCTAAGAAAGTCTCATTATTTTCTGGGTGCAATTGGTATTCTTTGTCAATGGACGTTTTATAGCATGTAAGAATCAGAATAGTTTTTCTCAAACTTCTCGCTGTACCAGATTTGCTTAGCTTAATGGTTTAGCCTTTTCAACTTGATTGTGGTCTTAGGTTGCACTATCAATATCACTTATCAAAATAAAAATTAAATGAAGCTTGCTTATTAAGTGCAAGCTCTATGTATGGTTAATTGTTTATTGTCTGTGCCTTTTGAAGTCTGAAATATTTTACGTGCAGTCTCATGTTTTTCATACTTGCAGCTCCTAGAAAGTGAGATAATGAACATTCTATATTGCTGACAATCTCGTTTTTATATTTCAGCCATCTGTAAGAAAGCAGCACAATGCAGGTTACAAGCACAAGCACAATGTTCGGACATACTATCAACAATTTGAGGAGCAACAAACCCAAAGCTTGATCGACCAAAGGATTAAGGAACATCTTGGGCAAGCTGCAGCATTCCAGCAGGTTGGTGCTGCTTACAATCAACATCTACTGGGTCAGAGGCCCCGCCTTCCGGTTCTACCTACACCCGTAATGTCACATATACCTGGAAGTTCACCATTACTCCCAGGGATGAGACCTCCTGTTTTACCAAGACCAATTTCTGGACCTCCAGGTAAATTGGATAGTAAATATATCTATTATTGGTATCTCATTTGTGGTCCATGCATTGATTCATGTTTTTGCTCATTTTGCATGTACTCTCATTTTTTGTGTTTTGACCTCATATGTGCCTGCTATTGTTTCTTCTAGTTCAAACGGTTGTCATAGATCTGACTAGATGTATTGCTGTTGCCACTGCTGGTTGATATTATTGTGCACATCTCTGTTCTTCCTTCTAGTGACTTTCTACTGCTGTAGGTCATCCAACTTTCATTGAGTTCCCCACGTCATAGCAATCAAACAGTAGATAGACAAGAACATTGGTGGATTACCTCGTTATGTGCCTGGTTTGTTTTCTAAAAAACTACCAGTATGTTCTCAATCAATCAAATGGCGTACTTTTCTACCCTTGTCTTCCCTATCATACACATGCGATTGATTTTTTATGCTAGTCCTCTTTCAGATTTATGTTTTCTGCTTGGATCTTCATGCGATCATGTTTGATCCATATGCAAGACATGCATCTTTCCTTTGTCCTTAGGGATGTGCTATATTCAATATTTCTGTTGGGGTTGGCAGGGTATCTGTCTTCTCCGACAATGCCACCTATGATGGTTCCACCTGGTGCTCCTTCCTTTCCTGGTCAATTGAATGCTATTCCAAGGCCTCCTGTGAGTGCAGCCACAACAGTTCCTGGAAGCACAGCAGGACCAACTTCCAATGGTGCCCCACCTATGGTCGCACCGCCATTGTATCAAGCCAGTCCAGCGCCATCAACAAGTGGGGGCTATGATAATCTCAATGCCAATGCCCAAGCTACTGAGGCTAATCATTAGTTTTGAGAAACTGGTTGGTTTTACTTCTGTCTAATAGCTAAAGGAACTGAAATATTTAGTGTGTTACAAATTTATAGTGGTGTCGATGGGACATTAAGCATTATGAGAATTCATTTGATACAAAGAAATCATCAAATTATGTTTCTATTAGATATAATGGGACTCAAAATTTTTATTTTTCTGATCCATCTTTGTCATTATACTTGTCAAAAAAAAAAGGACTCAAATTTATCTTGTTGAGTTATTACATGAAAGAAAAATTTGTAGAAGCTGACTGCCACACATGTAATGGCCTCACCTAAAATTTGAATCTATTAGAGAAAATTAACAAAATTGTGTCAACTTGGAAATTGAGAAATATGTATGTTACTAAATTTATGAATGAATCATTTCAAGAGTTATGCATAAATGCTATTCTATGTTTTGCTTTTGTCTCTATGCTCTGGTGGGCGTATAACTAGCATGACCATACATACAGGATACTTATTGCGGAAGTTATTTGACATATTAATTCTGGAGTACAGGAGGAAGAGGGAGAGGAGTGGGGAGGTGGTGAATATTTTCATTAATGCCCGAGAATAAATTGTAGAAACATATTTGTACATTACTTTGTTAGGCATTATTCTGGTGTCCTGAGCCATGACCAGGATGGCAGGATGCTAAGAATGAAATATTTCATGTAGCAGAAGTGAGGATGGGAATTTCACATAAAAAAACTGAAATTTTAGTAAAAGGGGTAGGATGAAGAAGAGAAAGAAGAAGACAGTAGGACTCTTAAGGCAGTGTCAAATGAAATTCCCCACATTATTATTTTTGTTTAGTGACTTTTCAAACTTCTTGCATCTGGTGACTTGTATATTAGTAATAGAACTAGAGAAAATTACAGAAGTCCTGCATGTATTTTACGTTTTTTTTTTTTTTTTTTTTTTTTTTTTTTTTTTTTTTTTCCTTTTTTGATAAAGAAATATGTTTAATGCCCTGAGTACCATAACCGTATGATTGTGACATAAGTGATAATGCTTGTTACAGGCAAACAAAGCAAGCAAGAAATTCTTGTGGTACAACAATTCAACAAACACCCTCAGTTGGGATTTCCATCTCATGGTCTTGTAATCCTCACTATGTAATGTTCTTTAAGAACTCGTCACCGGGTGCTAAATGTAGAGAATAGTTGTGAAATTTCATTTTTGTAAACATTATGTATTTCTAGTTGTGGCTATTGGAAAAGTTTCGCATGTCCAGAATTATTTACTAATTTGACTTGCTTTTATTCTGTAGCGGAGATTTTTGCTTGAAATATGTATTTGGTAAACCACTTACAAGTGCTGGTTGAAGGATGGGACTAATATTTTGGCAAATCCTGATGTAGTTTTCTATGGCCCTGCCTTGTGCAAACCTTCACTATCTTCAAGGATCATTTAACTGATTACACATTGAATGGCACTAGGGCTTGAAGATAAATGCCAGTAAGATTCTTGGCATGTTTTTCAAGGATCAAGAACAGATTGAAAGAACAGATGTTCTGCATGAGATAGAAGCAACGATGTCGTTTAATGGGGCCGACTGTGCTGATCAATAGTGCTTTGTCACGCGGAGAACAAACCTTTTGATCTGATCTTAATGATTCTCGGAGCAAAAAGGATCATTTGACTGATTACAAGATGCCTTTAAAGTTTCAGAAGTTGCCGCTTCTCCAGTGTGTTTGATAATCTCGACTACAGTAAACAACATAACATTGTTTTTGCGGTGGGATTTACAGCATTTGTTACGTTAAACAAATTAACTAAGGCCAAGGAGGTATTTACCTGTTACAATAATCAATTTTATTTTATTTTTTTGTTGAAGTAATTGATATTCTCCTATATTGAAGGTTCTTGTAAATTCCTCCTTCAAAGAAATTAAACATGCATAGAGAAAGCGAGACGGTGTGGGAGGAGGGCTTGGTGCCTTTATGTTTTTGTAGAGTTAGTCTTCGTTCACACTCAATACACAAGAATACACAATAATAGGATCCTCTCCAGTTCTGAGTGTGAAATGAAGAGGTTTATTTCATGATCAAAATTTTGTTTTGTTGTATCTAATGATGTATATGGTGCTACATCGTATAAAAATTTAAATGACGTTGGAACATATTTACTATGGGGCAACATATATACCATTGGATCTATGGAATTTTTGGAGCATAAAAATGGATCCTAAGCGAAAATAGAAAGAATCATCACCCCTTTGGATATCATGATACTCCTATACTATTATATAATTTTGAGGGGCTAAGTTGTGGAGGATATCAATGCATCTTTATATGTTACGTTTGAATATGTTTTTCTTGCTTTGATGTCTACTTGCCTCTATAACCCGTACTATGTGCGGGATTTTTCATTATAATTTAATTTTAAAACTTACACGCATCTCAATCGTATTTTTTATTATAGGATAAAAAGGTGCGTAAAAAATCTGTTACGCCTCTTTTAATAGGACGTACTAAAGGTTATACATTAGTACATTACTAAACATAGTGACACAATCACACACAAAACATTGCATGAATGTATAAATTACACCAAAAAAATAAAAAATAAAAATAAAAATACTATCATAAGATCCTTAATTTTATTTTAATCTACATAAATTAAAACATGTTAAAAATCTTTGTTCCCAAAACTGTAGTTTAAAATGAAAATAAGTATAAAGAAAAAAAAAATTAGGAAGAAGAAAACCTGGATTTTAATTATCAAAGTATCAATCAAGCAAAAATATTTAATATTGTTGATGTGATACCTATTTTACATTTTAAACAAAAAAATCCATATAAATATGAACATTGGGGGAAAACAAAAATACAAAGCAAAATAAATAAAAAAAATCATTTTTATTTTTTATGAACACAAAATAAAATAAAATCTTTCGGTCAACATTTAATGCAATAAAATAAATATCTCTTTGGTATTTTGAAGTGTTTCTGATCCTTTTCTGCACAACAATCAAATAAAGTTTTTCCTCATTTTATTTGTAAAAGAAGAAAAAAAAAAAACTTTCAAAAAATGCCTGAAAATTTGAGTAAATTACACAAATGAAAATAAAAATCTCATAAAATATTTAAATGAATTAAAAAGTAAGACCATTAATTTCAGTTTAATTCATATAAATTAAAACATGTTAAAATCTTGTTCCCATAAGAGTAGTTTAAACTTAAAAGAAGTATAAAGAAAAAAAAAAAAAACTTGGAAGAAAACCAAGATTATGATAATCAAAGCAATAATAGAAAATTAGTAGGAGTCTCTTATATTATTAGTGTGATACCTATTATATTTCAAGACAAATAAAACCCATATAATTATGAACATTTGAAAAAAAAAAAATACAGAGAAAAATAAACAAAATATATTTTTTTGAATACAAAATAAAATAAAAATTTTCACTCAACATATAACGGTATTAAATAAATCCTCTTCTATCATGTTCAATACTTAATCATCTCTTTGGTATTTCGAAAGCGTATTTATTCATTTCCTACACAACAATCAGATAATTTTTTTTCTTCCTTATTTTGCTTTTAAAAGCAGAAAAACACTTCCAAAAAATGCCTGAAAGTTAAAATAAATCACAAAAAAAAAAAATCCTATAAAAGATTCAAATGAATTTAAACTCAAGAAACTTAATTTTATTTTAATCCATATAAATTAAAACATGTTAAAATCATTGTTCGAGTAGTTTAAAATGAAAAGAAGTATAAATAATAATAATAATAAAAATAGCAAGAAGAAAACCTGGATTTTGATTTTTAAAGTATTAATAGAAAATTAGCAGAAGTCTCTGATATTATTGGTGTGATACTTATTATATTTCAATACAAATAAAACCCATATAATCCTGAACATTCGAAAAAAATAATATAGAGCAAAATTTTCGAAAATAATATAGAGCAAAATATATATATATATATGCTTTTATGAATATAAAATAAAACAAAATTTTTCGCTCAATATTTAATGCAATCAATAAATCCTCTTACATCATGTTTAAAGCTTAATTATGTCTTCGTTGTTTCGAAAGCGCTTATGTTCCCATAAACATTCAAATGCAAAACAACATAACTAAAAATTTCACAAACAAAACAGAAACACATTTAGATCCCAACCCAAAACCAGTTTCAAATCAATGTCTGGTGCAAATAAACTTTCTTGAGAACCAAATATAAAGATTATCAATTCATGGTCGCGAAAAATTTATACATAAAATAGAAAGATACATCAAAGCAATGGCATTTTTGATTAAATAGAAGCCATAGACTTAATCAACATCAATACAACCTCCCCAACCACAAAAAAATAAAAAATAAAATAAAAGCAATGTGCTTTACAAAAACAAAACAAAACAAAACTCTTTAATTACTTTAACACTTTGTTATTCTCTTGAATGTCGCTGTTGGATGCTCTTGATTTCACAGTTAGTGTTAAATTGGCTGCTTGAGAAGATCTTTCAAACCCTAAGAACACTCCCAATGAACTCTACATATTTGGATTTTCTCTAAATTTTTAACAAAATCCATAAAAATGCTCATTTAACAAACTCTTTATCAAATGTTAAACTTAACATTTGACAGAACTTTTCTTTATATTTAAAGAGCCAAAAAGTGAAATGTTATAATTTTTTTAATACTAATTGTTGCAAACTGTGCAGACGCTCTCCCTCTTTGTGCCACAAATTATTTCACCTCATGTCTCCTAAAATCTCTCCCTCTACAACATACCATGTAGAGAAATGAAAGAGGGTGTTACATGAATACGTAACGGATCTTGTAACGCGTATTTCAACTGGAAAAGAAGTAGGATTCTGCTTCTTATTCTGGCCTATGATGCTAATTGCAATAATTAGAGGTAGGAAATTAGAGATTCCTAGGTCTCCTATCAAACACAAAGTTTGAGGATTAAATTTGCATGCCTTTTATTATCAAGTTTAACTCTTTAAATAAAGAGAACTACATGACTTGGAGAATATTACTTACAGACTCAGTGATAACCTCTTCTACGAGAATTACAATGCTTTGGAAATAGGTCCTATAGATACTTGGCTAGATATTGATCCACAGAACCCTTCTCTTACTCAATTTAAATGACAACATCAATTGAAAGACTACTACTATGCACGTTAGTTCCCTACTCAAACGAAATGACAAACATTAAATGAAAGACTACAACTAGACATCGTAGTGCTTCATCTAACTAATTGACCAACAACAATTGAAATACTATTACAACTCTGCATGCCATGCCCTTCCATGTAACTTCAAATCATTCCACCCCTCCTTTAAAAAACGTCATTGTCCTCAAGGTCGAATTTAGGAAATTGTTGTTGCATAGTGAGAACGCCTTCCCATGTTGCATTTGCGGGGATATGACCACACCAATGGATTAACACCTCCTTCTTGTGGTCTTGTCCCTTAAAGTCCAAAATAGCTTGAGGTATCAACTCTTGGTTATCTTGAGGGATTTCGGGTAAACTAGTATTGATTGTTGAATTGGGACCCAATTGTTTCTTAAGTAATAAAATGTGAAATACCGAGTGTACTTTAGATCCCTGTGGTAACTCCAGCTTGTACGCCACCTCGCCTAGTCTTTCCACCACTTTGTATGGTCCATAATACTTAGCAGCTAGCTTCATGTTCGAACGTCTTGCTACCGTATGCTGCCTATATAGATGTAAGCGGACGTAAACCAAATCTCCCAGTTGAAATTCTTTTTCCCTATGGCCTTTGTCGTAGACTTGCTTCATTCTATTTTGGGCTTGAGACAATTTGAGGCGAACTTGCTTTAGCAATATATCACGCTCTCCAAGCTTTTGACCCACTGATTCCACCCTGGCTGTTCCTAGAATGTAAGCGTATTTGGATAACCTGTCTACCACAACATAAATAATAGATTTACCTTGAGAGTTAGGCAATCCGTCTACGAAATCCATGGATATGTCACTCCATATGGACGTTGGTATTGGCAGGGGTTGCAATAACCTAGCAGGTAATGCCAGCTCACTTTTGTTCAATTGACAAATGTCGCACCCCTGTAAGTATTCTTTTATTTGTGCACATGCTCCTTGCCAATAAAACACTGAAGTCAAACGATGCCACATCTTATGAAACCCTTCATGAGATCCACTGTGAAATTCATGGATTATAGCCTTTGTTAGGGGAGATTGTGCACGCAAGTAGATTCGATCTTTATAAAAAATTAACCCAGACTTATAACTCCAAGGTCCTACTCCTTCTCCCTATGTATCACTCTAACCATAGCTTGTAATTCCTTTTCTTGCAGAACCTCTTCCTTAATCGGCTCTACCCAATTCAGAATTGGATTGGAGATTGTGGTCTGCTGGCTGTGATCCTCTCTCCTTGAGAGACTGTCTGCAGTTGAATTCTCACGCCCCCTTTTTGTATTCAATGGTAAAGTCATAGCCCATCAATTTTACAAGCCACTTTTGTTGCGCCTCCGTAGGTTTGCTCAAGCAAATACCGCAGCCTCCTCTAATCTGTACGAATAACAAATTTCTAGCCCAATAAATACATACGCCATTTTTGTACAGTTGTAATGAGCGCCATCATTTCTTTTTTATATGTAGATCGTGATAAATTTTTACCTTTGATCGCCTGGCTAAAATATGCTTTGGATTTTGAGTCTTGCATGAGAATTGCTCCAATTCCTATGCATGAAGCATCACACTCCACCACAAATAGTTTATTGAAGTCCGGTAATGATAGGATGGGTCTTGTAGTTATCGCTTGCTTTAGATTGCTGAAAGCCATGTCTGCTGGTTCTGACCATTTGAAGGAGTCCTTCTTGAGTAGCTTTGTTAGGGGTCCAGCAATTGCACCATATCATTGAATAAATTTCCTGTAATACCTAGTTAGACTCAAGAATCCCCTTAAGGCCTTGACTATGGTTGGCTTGGGTCACTGTACCATAGTAGTGATTTTTTTTTAGGCCCATAGCGACTCCTTGGTTAGAAATTATGTGGCCCAAGTGGCTTATAGAATCTTGGCCAAATTCACATTTGTCATGCCACACAAGCAGTTGCATGATGAGCACGTAAGATTGACAAAACTTCCCTTAGATGCATTACATGTTCAGGCCATGTCTTGCTATATATTAAAATGTCATCAAAGAAAACCAAGACATACCTCCGCAGCAGATTCGAAAAAAAATTTGTTCATGAGAGCTTGAAAGGTAAATGGTGCGTTTGTTAATTCGAATGACATCACTAGAAATTCATAGTGCCCGTGATGGGTTCAGAATGCTGTTTTCCCCACGTCTGGTTCCCCCATTCTAATTTGATGATATCTTGACCTGAGATCAAGTTTGGAAAAAACTTGAGCCCCATGTAGCACGTCAAGCAGCTCATCAACGACCATAATAAGGAATTTGTCTTTGATAGTGACCTGATTGAGTGCCCAATAATCTACACATAGCCTCCATGAGCTATCGTGTTTTTTTACTAACAATACTAGGGATGAATATGGGCTTGTACTTGGTTTAACTACCCTAGACTTTAACAATTCATATACAATTTTCTCAATCTCATTTTTCTGATAATGGGGGTACCTGTAAGGTCTTATGTTGACTGGCCCAGCTTCAAATTTCAACAGGATTTGGTGATTGTAGCTTTTATATGGTGGAAGACCTTGTGGCTCATTGAAAAGATCTGAAAAAGAGCTTAAGAAGAGCAATATTTGCTGGTGGATGTGACCCAATCCACTTGACTTGACACCTAGCTCAATAAAATTTAAATTACCTTTCTCAATGTTCCCACCATCCAGTAGTTGTATGTGGCAAACCCATCCATACCTTATTCTTTTAACTTCCCTTTCCATCTCCTTATTTTCAACCATGCGGTGTATTGGGGGTTTGATGCCTCGTAGTTCCACGTCTCTGCTCTTCCACCAGAATCGCATTAACAATCTTGCAAAATCCCACCATATTGGTCCCAACATACGTAACCATTGGGTACCTATTACTACTTCACATACATCCATGGGTAATATAAAGAAATCCACCAAGAAATGGCTCACCTTGAAGCCACAATAGTAAGCCCGCACACAAGCCCTTACAATTGATTTTCTCCCCATTTGCCACTCTGACCTGCATCATTCCAGCATGTGTGGGTTTCAGACCCAACTGATAAGCAATTTGCAGATTGAGAAAATTATGGGTACTTCTCGAGTCCATCAATCCGATCACTCCCAGTTTTCCTAAAGCACCTCACACACGCATTGTTTGGGGGTTTCGCGTTCCCGTGAGTGCATGTAATGAGATTATTGATTCCTCACCACATAGTCCTTAGGCATCAAATGGGTCTTCTTCGTCTCTCTCATCTTCGGTTGTATACACACCATCAATGACGAACAATTTTTTGCACCGATGTCTTGGAAATTTTTTTTCGTCGCAGTTGAAACATAGCCCACGAGCTCGGCGTTCTTGCATCTCTGTTCTTGATAATCGTTGAATGGGTGTTCTTGTGTGCATTAGATTGGGTAAGGGAAGGGGAGGTCCGAGATCTTTTGAACCGGAACATCGTTCATCAGGTATTGGAGGTTTCTTTAAGCTCCAATTTCTTGTTTCATACAACCGAACCAATCAGATTGCCTCCATCACTGATTTTGGCCTTCCTGCCCTTACTTCAGTTCTGAGAGTTCCTTTGAGTCCACTAACAAAACAGCCCAATTGATGTAGGGAAAGAGCTGTCCCACTCTGTTGAGTAACTGTTCGAATTGAAGCTTAAAATCTCTCACCGACCTAGTTTGCTGTAGTTTCATGAGATCACCGAAGTGGTCATTGAAAGTTGTTGGTCCGTAGCGGATGTGGAGTGCCATCTTCACAGATTCACAGGTTAGGACTTCCTCACTATCTTTGAATAGCTGGTACCACATTTGGGATTCACCATTTAGGTGATAAGTTGCCAACAATAATTTTTCCCTTTCCTCGATTTGTTTAAAATTAAAGTATTGCTCAATTCTACATATCCAACTCGTGGGATCATCCATTCTGTTGTACTTTGGGAAGTCTAATTTAGCCACCTTTGAACCCATATTATTGTAGGAACCAAATGCATTTTTTTTTTCACGATTTTTGATTGTGGAATTATCCCCTAATCCACTAGGCCCTTGGTTGCTTAATTTGTTCTCAATTCTTTGTTGCCGTTCCTCTACCTTGCTTAACTTATCTGTCGAAAGCTTGATGAAGTCTTCAAGTATTTTTTGGATACTCGTATTCTGCTGCTCCAACCGATCGAACTTTGGGTTAGCCATTGAGCAAGTAGGCTCTGATATAAAATTGGTACGTGAATACGTAACAAATCTTGTAACACGCCTTTCTACAGGAAAAAAAGTAGGATTCTACTTCTTATTCTTGCCTATGGTTGCTAATTGCAATAATCAGTGGTAGGAAATTAGAGATTTCTGGATCTCGTATCAAACACAAGGTTTGAGGATTCAATTTGCATGCTGTTTATTATCTCGTTCAACTATTTAAATAAAGAGAACTACACGACTTGGAGAAGATCACTTATAGACTCGGTGATAAACTCTCCTACGAGAACTATAATGCTTTGGAGATAAGTCCTATAGATATTTGGATGGATATTGATCCACATAACCCTTCTCCTACTCAATTTAAATGTCAACATCAATTGAAAGATTACTACTATGCACCTTAGTGCCCTACTCAAATGAAATGACAAACATTAAATGAAAGACTACAACTAGACATCGTACTACTTCATCTAACTAACTGACCAACAATAATTGAAATGCTATTACTACTCTACATGCCATGCCCTTCCATGTGACTTCATATTAGAGGGCTACAAACTTGACAGACAATGAGAGAAAGAGAGATTGGATCAAACCAAGAGAACGAGAGAGAGAGAGAGAGAGAGAGAGAGAGAGAGAGAGAGAAAGAAAGAGATCACCGAGAGAGAGAAAACGAGAACTCGTGGTTTTCTCCCCATAGCTTTTCAGTGCCCAACGATTGTCTGCAAATAAGGTAATTCTCTAGTAATCTCATTAGCTAATATTGTTAGAGATGGATGTGTTTTCTCTTTAGATGAGTTTTGATATGATTTTGTGATAATTGAGATTGAAAGTGTTGGGTGTGTGATTTCAATAGTTGAAGGCCGATTGGGTCTTTTGGTGAAATGTTATTCGGTTGTTTTGGGTATTCCTTGTGTATGTATTGACCGAAATTTGAGGGTTTTGCTGTTGGGATTAAATTCTAGTGGTAGAAAGCTATAACTGAATGGGTTCTTCATTTTGGTTGTTTGGCAATCGATTGGGGAGTTGTGATTTAGAGGGTATTTTGATGGAGTAAAATTTAGAGGTGTTGATTTTGGGTGTTGTTTGTTAGTTGATTTGAGAAGTGGTTTTGATGTTATCGGTTGTAGCTTGAGTTGTTGAGAAGAATTTCTGGATGTGTTGTGGCTTTGGTGTAGGATATCCTTTTTATTGTGTAGTTGTGATTTCTTAGTA
The DNA here is from genome assembly GCF_958979055.1 of Alnus glutinosa. Classification (NCBI taxonomy): domain Eukaryota; kingdom Viridiplantae; phylum Streptophyta; class Magnoliopsida; order Fagales; family Betulaceae; genus Alnus; species Alnus glutinosa. The sequence goes on along the minus strand of NC_084897.1, from coordinate 5,110,057 downwards.
TTGATTTTTTTTTGAAATTGGTGACTTGTTGCAGGATTGTACGTTGCTTTTTTGATACATTGATTGTTCTTTGTTAAACAGTTCTATATTTTTATGGTTCTGCAATTGGATTTTAAATAGTAAATCTGAGTGTGTTCCATTGGACATTATTTTGTGTTGGTACAGTTTCCGGTATGGTGTGAATCTGCATGTTCTTCACTCTTCTTAATAATTCTACAAAACAACAAAAACTAAGGGACCCTTCCGGGGGTCCTCTCCGATGCCTAAATTAGCTTTTGTAAGAAAATAATACTCTGTGCATAAAAATTGAGTCCTAGTTTATACCTAGGGTATGGGCTTATTTTGTAGGCATAGAGGTAGAGTCAAACCTGAATTATGATTCCTGCTCATTGTTGATCTAGAACTGTTGTCAGAGTTCTAATTGGACTGTGATCCTTTATTAGACTTTTGATCAGATCATTCTTCTTATTTGATTGGACCAAGAGTCCTACCCCAATTCTCTGATTTATCTGAAGTAGTTGCTAAATGTTTATCTCCTCCTTGGATCGGGTTGAGTGGAATTTATCCCCAATAGTTACCCCCCAATTCCCTTATCTGAAGCTTGCTTGAATAACGAGAATTTTATGTCTAAGGAAATCCGAGCTTTGTCTCTTTCTGAAAACCTGCTAACCTGCAAAACCTAAGGGTTAAATCTTACCCCCCATTACCTTCTTGTTTTTCCTTAGGATTTTCTCCCTGTCTCTTGGAATGGCTAACTCTTGAAAAACCTGCAAAAACCGAGGGTTAAATCCGACCCCCCTTTCTTCTTGCTCTCGGCTAGGACTGATCCGAGACTCTCGTCTAGGACTGATCCGAGACTCTCGTCTAGGACTGATCCGAGAGCTTTATTCTTTCTCTCGGCTAGGACTGATCCGAGAGCTTTCTTCTTTCTCTCGGCTAGGACTGATTCGAGAGCTTTCTTTTTTCTCTCGGCTAGGACTGATCCAAGACTCTCAGCTAGGACTGATCTGAGAGCTTTTCTTCTTTCTCTCGGCTAGGACTGATCCGAGAGCTTTCTTCTTTCTCTCGGCTAGGACTGATCCGAGAGGTTTTGCCTTACTCTCGGCTAGGACTGATCCGAGAGGCTTTCTTCTTGCTCCCGGCTAGGACTGATCCGAAAGGCTTTTGCCTGCAAAAGAAGCGACATCAACGGGTTCCCGGTCCCTAGACCGGGAACACTCCGATGCTTAAGTCAGCTCTATTCTTTTATTCTGAAAATACTTATTCCCAAAATCTGGGGAATTTTTTTGTCTTTTATTATAACATGTATGAGTTAAAAATAAAAGTCTAGTTCTATGCAAACATAAATGCTAAAAATAAAAGTCTAGCCTGAAATTTCTGAGAGTCCTTTCTACCTGATCACAGGCAAATTTTGTTGTTGCCTCGGCTCTTTATGCCGTGGGCTTCTACTTCTTCGGTCCTCTCTTCTTTCTATGTCATCTCGGGGATCATTCTCCTGATCCCTTTCGTTTGGCTGATGACGGTCTCAAGGATAGTAATCCCGTGGCTGCTGATCTCGGGGCTGATAGTCCTGATGATTCCGAGGCCTGTTATTTCCTGGCTGGTTCTGTTGCTCTCCCAAGAACCGAACTAGCTTGCCATTCTTTATAAATTCTTCTATTAACAACCTTAGGGTTACGCACCCCTCGGTGTAATGCCCTACTTGTTTATGAAAATCACAATACTTGCCTGCATTCCTGTAAGGAGGATTACCTGGTATTTTTTGTGGTTCCCGAAACGCCGGATCTCTTTTGATCTCCATAAGGACTTCTGATATCTCGGCATTGAGAGGTGTAAAATTGTAATTTTTGAACTTCTTTACCTGCCTCTGCTCTTCCCCATCAGCTTTCCTGAATTCTTTCCTTTTCTTTTCTGGGGCTGTCTCTCGGGGTAGCCTAAAACTGGCCATAGACTTCAGCGTCTCTTCCTGATTGATGAATTCTTTTACCTTATCCATGAGGCCCTGCAAGGTACCCGGTTTCTTCCGGACCAACTTCTTCATCAAAGGCTCCTCGGTTGGTCTGGCTTCCGGAACGTGTGTTCATCACCATGCTGGATCTTCTTTTTCTTTTATGAGGAACGAATAATCGTTTCCCACAGACGGCGCCAAACTGTTGGTACAGTTTCCGATATGGTGTGAATCTGCACGTTCTTTTGATGTTCTTCACGCTTCTTAATAATTCTGCAAAACGACAAAAACTAAGGGACCCTTCCAGGGGTCCTCTCCGATGCCTATATTAGCTTCTGTAAGAAAATAATACTCTGTGCATAAAAACTGAGTCATAATTTATACCTGGGGTATGGGCCTATTTATAGGCATAGAGGTAGAGTCAAACTTGAATTAGGATTCCTGCTCATTGTTGATCTAGAACTGGTGTCAGAGTTCTAATTGGACTATGATCTTTTATTAGACTTCTAATATGATATCTTATTAGACTTCTGATCAGATCATTCTTCTTATTTGATTGGACCAAGAGTCCTACCCCAATTCTCTGATTTATCTGAAGTAGTTGCTAAATGTTTATCTCCTCCTTGGATCGGGTTGAGTGGAATTTATCCCCAACATTTTGGATACTGTTTTAGGATACCACCTTTATTTTGTAGGCTTTTTACATGATTTTTTGTTTTTACTAACACTCTGACACTACGACTCAGAATTAAAACATACCTCTCATATGTTGTTGTAAACAACTTCTACCCAAATATAAATACTAAACACCCAGTTATAACTAAAGCAACAAAGGGGATAACAACTACTAAAAAAAAAAAAAAAAACTACAAATAGACCCAATAAACTAAGGGTGCGTTTGGGATTGCGATTTCGTAGAGAATAAGAGCGATTTTAAACCAAATCGCAGAAAATGAACCGTTTGAAAACTGCGTTTTTAAAAAATTGTGATTTGAAAACGCAGAAAAGTGCTTATTCAAATCGCAGACAATGTGGTGCTTTTTTGAAAACGCAGTACTTTAAAAGGCTAACCTGTGATTTTAAAAGTTAAACTGCGATTTTGCCAAATGCTTAATTACGTTTTTAAAAATCATTTTTTCAAATCGCACATTTTAAAATCGCTATTTTTAAATCGCACTTTTTGAAATCGCAAACCCAAACAGACCCTAACACTACATTTTCGGCGGGTGAGTTATAGAGTAATTAGGATTCCTTTTGTGTTGGCTATTTCGGACCATGAAACATTGAAATGCATTGAATGAGATATTTAGTTGGGTATTGAATGGTTGAAATTTATTTCGTACTATGAAATTAGTTGTATAATTGAATGCATTAAATGCATTGAATTCAAAATGTTTGCTGTTGTGTTGGGTACTATTTTGGGAGTAGGATCCTCTCTAGTTCATTAGAGTATCCAATTCCTTATAGTGTAAGGGTATTTTAGTCCAAAGAATATGAAAGGACAAAAATACCCTTAAATTATAAGGAACTGGAGAGGACCCGTTTCCACTATTCGAACAATGACATGTGAGTTTGGCATTACATTTGGCTTGGCAGTTGGTTGTTTATTTAGGTATTCATAGTAGTTAATTTTATGATTAAGAAATGAGAAAAATACAATTAAGCCCTTCAAATTACCACAATTTCTCCGGATGGCCCTCCAAATTACCAAGGCTTGCACTTTGGCCCCCCAAACTATTAAAACCTTTGAAAAAGACTCATTTTGGTGAAATATCCCCATAAAACCCCTGCCACGTGTCATTTTTCAATTAAAAAATTAAAAATTAAAAAATCTAAAATTTTATTTCTTTTTCTTTAAAAATAGACCGGTGTCTGGGGTTGCGTTATTTCCCAACCGCGATCCGATTTTCTCAACACCCCTCCAGTCACCGTCCGTTTGCAACGCCGTGATAACCGATTTTATATCCCGACTTGGCGAGTTCCGATTCGCAATCATCAGCTTGTTGATCTTGGCCGAGCTCAAGCTCGCCTCCTCTGGAAAATATCCTTCACTTGAGAGAAAAGCTTGTGATCCTTGAGTTCCAGGTAGCTATTGGCCAACGTTTTGAATGTAAAAAAATCACAAAGAGGAAAATGGATATGAACATCAACGAACAAGCTCACAGACGTTGATTTCTCCGTCAGTAACCGATCGAGGTCTTCCACAACGATGATAGACTTGCTCTTCGTTTGTAACAAAACAAAATTCAGATTGGAATCATTTATAACCTTCCAAAGATCAATATCATAGACATCGAAGGATATGAAATTAGCTATGTTCGCATTTGGAGAGGTAGGGGCGAGTTCGCCGAGCTACAGGCGTGCATCGTGCCCAACAACGATGCTGGAAAGAAGCAGTACATCATCTGGTCGATCGCAACATTTTGTTAAAAATAAAAAATAAAATTTTAGTTTTTTTTAGATTTTTTTTAAAGTTTTTTTTGAATTTTTTGAATTGAAAAATGACACATGCCAGGGGTATTATGGGGATATTTCGTCAAAAGTTTCATTTTTCAAAGGTTTTGGTAGTTTAGGAGGGTCAGAGTGCAAGCCTTTGTAGTTTGATGGGTCATCCGAAGAAAGGGTGGTAGTTTGGGAGGCTAAATTATATTTTTTCCTTAAGAAATAATATTTATTTAAAGGATATACACATTTATAGAGTTTGTAAATTAATAAAAATATATTTTTAGAGTTAAATTTAGAAAAAAAAAAAAAAAAAAAAAAAAAATTAAATGGTTTTGATGACTTTTTGTTCAAGTCTTCCAGTTTGTCGTCGGGTTTTATAACAAGATTTTTTTTTTGTAAGTTTATAACAAGATTCCAAGTCGTCCAGTTTGTCGGGTTTTTTACGTTCGACGTGGGCGCTGCCGAAAAGCGTTTTCCTTTTGACCCAAAACGCCCTTCGTTGATTGGTCGGTAATTTTAATAATTGAATGACCACTGCAAAAAGCTTCTTAGAAGTCAGAGAAGTCACAAAGATAGGCATAGGAAACACGTAGAACATGGCAACACTTTCCTTCCACCCGCTTTTTTATTTTATTTTATTTTATTTTTATTTTCAAGTTTAGAATTTTAAAATAAGTAATGATTTGGTCCGTTTGAGCGTTGAATCCGAATATTATTTTAATTCACTTTGTAAATTGCGAAGTTTGATTTTGTGAGATAAAATTTAAAAAAATTTAAAAAAGTTAAATAAAATATGATTTATTTTTGAAAAAAAAATAGAATATTATTCGAACCAAACACACCACACTTATTACAGTAAATATTTTGAATTCGAAATTGAGTATGTTTGGAAAAGGTTTTTTAGGTGAGATTTGATTTTGAATAATAATAAAAAGTGATTAATGTGATTAAACTTAATTTTATAAAATGATATGAACAAATTAATATGGCTTTTATATAGTTTTTTCCACGTCAACAACTTAATAACTAAAATTTTTAATTTTTAAATTTTAAGTTATTAATATAATAGTTGCCATGTAAGATGCCACCTCTAAGAATTATAGTAAATTTGGTAGTGTCTCTAAAATTTTTCATACCTTACTGTCTTGCAAAATTGGCCTTTTGGTATACGTTAATGAATTGAATGAGTGGTGATATGCGTCAATAGGGTAAATCACCAAATGAAAAATACTAGACCTTGCAGTACAATTCTCTTATAAATTCTCGTGATAATATTTTAATTGTGAAAAAAAAGTAAGCAATAATGTCGGGTAAATTTAAATTTTTAGCAGTCGGCCGGCGTGATAAATGCCATATAGACTGTTATGTCAAAACTTATAGCAAATAAATTGTTTGGTGGATTTGTCAATCTCTTGTACGGAGATGGACTAAAAATGAGTAAAACATGAAAACTACACATTTCCCTAGGTAGAACACTCGTAGCAGCTTTTTTTAGTTTTACCTTAAATTTAGGGAACTAAAAGAGCGTGCACTAGCAACATACTAAAAAAAAAAAACTCATGCAACAGACTCCCTTGATCTTTAAAATAAGGAAAACCCAAGGAAACCAATATAGGACATCACTTTTGCTTTCCTATCCATTATTTTATCAAAGAAAAAAGCTTTCCCTTCCCTCTTTATTTTTTTTAACATTTATTTGAAAGAATAATTAAATGGTCTTCTCTTTCCTCTCTCTTTTCACAAGCATTTATTTGAAATAATATTTAAATAATATTGGAAAATGGTAATGGAAGTGATTGTGTAGTATATTTGAACATGGAAGCAAAAAGTAGCTTGATTCCTTAAATTTAAGGAAAATATAAGAGAAGCTGCTGATAGTATTCTAAATTACGTAGTTTTTGCATGCTTCCCAATTTAAATACACTCCATAATATATTTCTTTATATTATTTAAATATTGAGAAAAATCCACATTCTCTCATCAAACTACTACCTAATTGACAATGTCCCAAAAAATTACCAACAAATTGTTAATGTCTCCAATTACGAAAATACCCTTAATAAAAAAAATAACAATATGAAATCTGTTTGGCTGCCGAGAAAGCATACTAAATAATTTGAAATTTCTTTCGGTTATCTGTTTGCTTTCCTTCGCCTTTTTTTCAGCAACCAATCTGAAAAAAAAATAGAAAAAAATAGAAAAAAGAAAATGCAGAGTGAAAAATATAGAGAAAGGAGTTTGTGAGAGTTACCAGATTAACGTTGCCAGACTCCATTGCTTTGCGTTTTGTCTCAAAAAATGGTTGGTGGGATGTGCAAATGGATGGAGTGGCTTGCTTTTTGCTTTTTCTTTTTTTTTTTTTTTTGGTAATTATAAGTATATTTTTGTCTTATTGAAAAAATTTTAGAGTTATTTTTGTCTTTTTGCTCACCTTGGGGTCTATTAGCATTTATTATTATTATTATTATATATTATTATTATTATTATTTATTTTTTTGTAGTTTGAAGAAACATTATATTGTCCCAATTAAAAATTTGGAAGGACATTGTCAATTGTGTGGTAGTTTGATAGAGTACATGGACTTTTCCCTCAAAAATTCTTTCTTTACTTTTTTTTTTTTATTTTTTTATTTTCCTCGGATTAGGATCCCTAAAATATTTTTTAATTACGGATTTTAAGCCCTTCTTAGGCATCGAAACACTTGAAAAATGCTACCTAAAAAGGTGGCATGTTATCGAGGGAGTCATACATAATTTTGCTCCCAAAAAACTTCTTCACTTTTGCATAAACACATCTTAAAAAAAATCAAAAGATAGTTTTTGGCTAACAATCTTTTTACAATATTGAGAGTAAGAAACTATACTCAATTCTCAACTATATATAATATGACATCTTTGTAATAGGTGTCATTTTTAAACTGTTTCATGTTTGGCTTAAAAGCTATAATTTAAGAATCTACAATTTTTATTTTTATTTTTGTAATTCTCACGTGCGGAAAAAAACACGTATCATTTTTGAAAGGTTGAGTGTTAAGAACTCATGCAACCCAATTTGTATGAAGTACCTAACAACTAAAACCTTTCTTCAAACCCAACTTGTAAATAACATTTCATGAATCTGAAAATCTTATAAACCAAAGATCTGATTGAGTGGGGCAGAGACAATATCGTAGATGATGGGGGCAGTAGTCCCTCCAAAAATAATATGATTGTATAAAATAGTCCCTCTAAAATTAATTTTTTACCCCTTACAAAGTTTATTTTTTGGTCCACCCCTTACCTAAGAGTCTAGTTCGATCTACCCCTTATATATATATATGGCTCCGCAAACTCAACAATTTTAGAGCAAGAGATTTCCATTACTTCAAAGCCAAAGATTTATGTTGCAAGCACGTATTTTTTCAATTTTAGAGCAAGAGATTTCCATTACTTCAAGGCCAAAGATTTATGTTGCAAGCACGTATTTTTTCACTGGAGAGATCTATGTCGAATTTAAGAATTTTATCCACACTAATGACATCGGTTAATCAAGTCAATGGACGAAATTTAATTGTAGAGAGTAACTTTTTTTTTTTTTTTGGCATACTTCAAGGATTTTTGAGTTCATTTTGATACTACATAGAGCTAAATATAAATCAAGTAAACCACATATACTGATTTTATATTTTTTTCTATAAAAAATAAAATAAAAAAATTACTCAAGTAATTACCGATCTAAAGAGTGTTGATAGGGGCAGTATATAGATTCTTTTCACAATCAATCTAGGTTATAAAGTTAGCGGGAAGAAGGGGGCATGCATGACTGCTTTTGAGATAAATGTTGATTTAATTAAGATTCTAAACATGAACTTTGACTTGTTGGCCATCATTCCCACGCGACTAGTTCTTCGTTTTTGTATCTTTTGAATATGAATTTTGTTTTTTACTTTGAAAATTTCCAACTGATCGAACAACCTTTTATTAGATTAATATATATTGGTCTTGTTTCCCGTACGTGTTTCATGTCATGGTGACTTTTGTCTTTGGCCAAAAAGGGAGTAGAGGAAACAACGCCATATATATATACATCTAATTAAGCACACAACATTCAACAATTCACAGCTTCTTGTCAGTTGTAAAGGACAGAGTTTTCAGAGGTACTTTTTGTTTCTTCTTGTGTGCTTGAAAAAACAACTAATTATGTTTGTATATCTGTGCATATATGCATGTCTCTGTGTTGTGTTTCATCGTTTATGACTAGGTTGTTTGGTGTCTTGGAAGTGCAAACGGCCACCCGGCCACCATGAATATGTCTTGGCTTCTGGTAGTGATTTTCTGGCATGGGCTTTTCATTGGCACTGGCGCCAAGGGTGTTCGTGTCTCTACAAGACCGAATGTTATTAATATTGGCGCTATTCTCTCTTTCAATTCTTCCATTGGGAAAGTGGCAAAAGTTGCCATAGAAGCTGCAGTCGAAGATGTGAATTCAAATCCAACGGTTCTAAATGGAACTAAACTGAAACTTGCCATGCAAGATACAAAAGAATCTAGCGGATTTCTGGGACTCGTTGAAGGTACGTACAATATTGTTCATCCACAATTTTCTCATTCCTTCCTTTAGACAAGTAATAGAAATATCCTACAGATTATACTTTTCCTTGTTCTTTCGCAGCTTTGCGGTTTATGGAGAATGATACAGTGGCCATAGTTGGTCCCCAACAGTCAGTTTTGGCGCATGTAGTTTCTCATATTGCGAATGAGCTTCACGTCCCCCTATTATCTTTTGCAGCAACAGATCCCGCCCTGAGTTCACTCCAGTTCCCTTACTTTGTTAGGACAACGCAGAGCGACCTCTTTCAGATGTCTGCTGTAGCAGAGATCGTAGGCTACTACGAATGGAGAGATGTAATAGTAATCTATATTGATGATGAGCATGGCAGAAATGGGTTTGCTGCATTAAGTGACAAGCTCGCTGATAAACGTTGTAAAATCTCGTACAAAGCACCTATGAGCCCTAAAGTAGGCCCGAATGAAATCTCCGAGACACTGCTTAAGGTTGGGCTCATGGAGTCTCGGGTAATTATCCTCCACATATATGCTTCATGGGGTCTAGAGGTAGTTGATTTGGCATGGAACATGGGGATGATGGAAAGTGGATATGTGTGGATAGCTATTGATTGGCTCTCGACTTTACTTGACACAGAATCTAATTCCCTCCCTCCAGCGGCAAGGGATAGTATTCAAGGGGTTCTTACCTTGCGCATGCACACTTCGGATTCAGAACTCAAAAGGAAATTTGTTTCGAGATGGAACAACTTGACAGACGGGCATTTCGGACTAAATGCTTATGGTCTGTATGCCTACGACACTGTTTGGCTTCTTGCTCATGCACTTGAAGCATTTCTAAATCAGGGGGGACATATTTCATTTTCAAATGATCCGAGATTAGCCCAGTTCCATGGAGGTAACTTGCAGTTTGATAGGATGAGCATCTTTGATGGAGGGCAGACGTTGCTTTCTAGCATTTTAGAGGTGAATATAAGCGGTGTAACAGGCCCGATCAAGTTCACTTCAGATGGGAACCTCATTGGTACTGCATATGAAGTCATCAATGTGATTGGCACAGGGATCAGCAGAATTGGTTATTGGTCCAATTCTTCCGGCTTGTCGCAAAAGCTCAACGCACAAACAAATCGTTCCCGTTCAAATAATCTATATGGTGTCATCTGGCCGGGACAAACAACTCAAAAGCCGCGTGGGTGGGTATTCTTAAACAACGGAAGGCAATTGCGGGTTGGAGTCCCAGTCCGAATTAATTTTCGTGAATTTGTTTCACGAGTAGATGGCTCTGATACCTTTCGTGGTTACTGCATTGATGTATTTAATGCTGCACTGACAATATTACCATATGCAGTCCCGTATAAGTTCATTCCATTTGGAGATGGACATATCAATCCCGTATTCACAGATCTTCTGCACAAGATCACAACGGGTGTAAGTATGAATTTCAAAAATAGTTTTTGTGCTGTGTTTTGCATTTTTAGTTGTTTGATAATGTATTTCTACCAACCTCTTTTTTTTTTAATGACCGGAAACTCGAGTAATGCTATACATTACTCCATCCCCCATCCTCCAAAGTGTATGTGACATGATCATCCCAATCAAAAAACCAATCTTAATGTACCAAATGTTATGGGGGAGCACGCCATATAGACTTTGGGGTGATGGGAAGGGGATGCCTCTAAGGCAATACCGGCCACCCTTGAAGGTTAAACCTCGGATCCGTGCAAGGTAGCCTCCACACTGAACTATGTAATATGCTTTATATTCCTAATTCGTTGGATTATTTTCCACTTCCATACGGCATACAGGACTTCGATGCTGCGGTTGGCGACATTGCAATTGCCACTGATCGGACAAAGATGGTGGATTTTACGCAGCCATATATTGAGACAGGGCTCGTTGTAGTGGCCCCCGTTCGAAAACTCAACTCTAGTGCTTGGGCGTTTCTGAGACCATTTACTCCAATGATGTGGGGTGTCACAGGTATATTTTTTCTTGCTGTCGGAGTAGTTGTTTGGATTTTGGAGCGTAGGACAAACGATGATTTCCAGGGCCCTCCTAGAAAACAGATTGCCACGATCATTTGGTGAGTCCCTAACAAATATTACTCTTTCTTATAATATTTTAACTTAAAATCTTAATTATTAAATTTATTGTTTCGTGTCGGTTTAAATTTTTGAAATAAGTGATGATTTAACATCTTAACGACCTCTTTTTTATGGAGTCCTAAAAATGTTAATTGATAGATTTGCTAACTATTGCGCCCACTATGTGGCAAAATTGGCCATTTCCATCTCCCCATAGCACTATCAGTAAACTCTCTAAACCTCATTCTCTTCCCCAAATGTAAGAATTCCCAAAAACCTACCTACAACAGATTTTCTTCCCTTCCCTAAACCAAGGGAAAGCTACAGTGATACCCAAAATTCAGTAAAGCGCTCTTTAAGTTCCCTTATCCTAATTTTATTAAAAAAAAAAATGTTATTTCCTCTCTCTTTTCCATAACATATTTAAAAAATATTTAAATGGTATAAAAAAATAATAAGAGAAGTTATTGTTAAATGTATTTAAATATGAAAGCAAAAAAGAGTAGCTCGATTCTATAAATTTAAAGTCCTTTTTCTGCTATTTCTCTCTTACTTTATTATTATTATTATTAATTTTTTTAAAAAAATAATAATAATCTTAACAACCTTTTTGGCTATTTGAGTAGTTTATACACGACTATTACAAAGAATGAAGATAGATTCTTTAGTTTAAACTTTGGCTTCCTTTATGCTTTGTAGATTCTTAAATCTTGATCCAAGTCCCCTAATTGCTAATTTCGTGCTTTACTTGGCAGGTTTAGCTTTGCAACTTTGTTTACTGCTCATAGTAAGTAAATTAAATGCAGTGACTTATTTAGTCTTCATTAGCTATTTTCCCCACAGACACAAAAAGTCTTATATATATGCTGCTGCTCCTTTGCTCTTTTATGTAGGAGAAAAGACTGAGAGTGGCCTTGGTCGCATGGTGCTTCTAATATGGCTTTTTGTAGTTCTAATACTCAATTCCAATTACATTGCAAGTTTGACCTCAATCCTCACAGTCCAACAGCTTTCTTACTCTGTCAAAGGGATTGAAAGTTTGACAAGCAGCAATGATCCCATTGGTTACCAGCGCGGTTCATCAGCTGAAAATTATTTAATCGACGAGCTCAACATACATAAGTCCAGACTTGTTCCTCTTGACTCGGAAGAAGAATTTGAGACAGCCTTGAACAATGGCCCCAAGAAGGGTGGTGTTGCTGCTGTGGTTGAAAAGCGAGCACATATGGAGCTCTTCCTCGCTACCAGATGTGAATTTGGTATAGTAGGTCAAGAGTTCACCAAAATGGGATGGGGTTTTGTAAGTGTCCTACCAAACTCGTCATCAAATCAATTCTCAATTTTTACTTCTTTTTCAAAAACTCTTTTCAACGCCCATGCATGCAACTGCTCAAAACTTGAACATGGGTATATTTAATAGTACGTTATGAGCTTAATTATGATAATAAACTCTAGTCCTACATATTTCTGATTGATTAGGCTTTTCAACGGGAGTCACCCCTAGCAGTTGACATGTCACCCCTAGCAGTTGACATGTCAACCGCCATCTTAAAGTTGTCAGAGAGTGGGGAATTACAAAAGATTCATGACAAGTGGCTTTCAAGAAAAGCTTGCAGCTCAGAAGGCACAAAGCAAAACATAGATCGCCTCCCGCTTAAAAGTTTCTGGGGGCTCTTTTTACTGTGTGGCTCAGCTTGCTTTGCTGCTCTCTTTTTGTATGTTATTAAGATGGTTCATCTGTACATGAGGCATTCTGGCCGGAGCTCGCAATCATTTCTCTCATTTGTTAAAGAAAAGGAAAAGGATGTTCATAAAATCCAAGACCCAGAAAAAATGAGAAAGCGAAGGAAGAGGCCAGGGTATCAAATGGAAGAGTCCATGAAGATGAATTTGTAAACGTTTCTAATGTTGGTGTTTATATTGGCTATGAAGCATAGTTAATTAGCAGCTTAAGCATAGTTAATCTACAAGGATATGAAAATGTATAATGGCCGTTATCTTCTGTGTTCAAACTCCTATTTTATGACATTCTTGCGAAACTCTTCATTATAATTTAATTTCAAAACTTAAACGCATCCCTATTGTACTTTTCTATCACACTTCTTTCAATAAATAAAAAAGTACATACTAAAGCTTATATACAAGTACATTATCGAACATAGTAACTCAATCGCATATAGAAAATTGCATGAATGTATAAATCGTAGAAAATTTTACTATCATAAGACTTTTAATTTTAGTTTGATCCATATAAATAAAAACGTTAAAACCTTTGTTCCCAAAAGTGTAGTTTAAAATGAAAAGTATAAAAAAAAAAAATAAATAACAAGAAGAAATTTTGAATTCTGATTATCATAGCATTAATAGAAAATTAACAGGAATCTCATAGAACAGGAATTTGATGAGCTTTGACACAAACCAATATGCAAAGATTCTATGAACATAATGAACACCCTAACACTCTTGCACTGATGTAAGATTTACAACAAAAATGAACACTCCATCCCATTCTGATTTTGTTGCAAGGAATGCTATGATGATGAACAAAAGAACATAAAAAAAGGAAAAAAAAATAGTTACACCTGTTTACATAAACTGAAAAGTTTCGTAGTTCATGTGCTAGGTGTTCTCTTGACTATGTATGCAGAGCTTACCGATGTGACTTGCAAAAATGAAAAAGCAAGTGGCTTTACGCCATGTGCTAAAGAAGCACATGACGATTTCTCTTGACTTGATCTTTGAAGAGCTTATGTCTGTTATTGAGAAAATGAAAAGGAGTGTTAAAAAAGTAAGTAGCTGAAAACACAAGGTTCGAGGATTAAATTTGCATGCCTTTTATTATCACGTTCAACTCTTTAAATAAAGAGAACTATATGACTTGGAGAAGATCACTCACAGGCTCGGTGATAACCTCTTCTACGAGAACTACAATGCTTTGGAGATAAGTCCTATAGATACTTGGCTGGATATTGATCCACAGAACCCTTCTCCTACTCAATTTAAATGACAACATCAATTGAAAAACTACTACTATGCGCTTAGTTCCCTACTCAAATGAAATGACAAACATTAAATGAAAGACTACAACTAGACATCGTAGTGCTTCATCTAACTAACTGACCAACGACAGTTGAAATACTATTACTACTCTGCATGCCATGCCCTTCCACGTAACTTCAAATCATTCCACCCACCCTTAAAAACGTCCTTGTCCTCAAGGTTGAATTCAAGAAATTGTTGTTGCATAGTGAGAACGCCTTCCCATGTTGCATCTGCGGGGCTATGACCACGCCAATGGATTAACACCTCCTTCTTGTGGTCTTGCCCCTTAAAGTCCTAAATAGCTTGAGGTGTCAGCTCTTGGTTATCTTGAGGGATTTAGGGTAAACTAGTATTGATTATTGAATTGGGACCCAAAAGTTTCTTAAATAGTGAAACGTGAAATACCGAGTGTACTTTAGATCCTTGTGGTAACTCCAGCTTGTATGCCACCTCTCCTAGTCTTTCCACCACTTTTTATGGTCCATAATACTTAGCAACCAACTTCACGTTCGAACGTCTTGCTAACGTATGTTGCCTATATGGATGTAAGTGGACGTAAACCAAATCTCCCAACTGAAATTTTTTTTTCCCTATGGTTTTTGTCGTAGACTTGCTTCATTATATTTTGGGCTAGAGACAATTTGAGGCGAGCTTGCCTTAGCAATACATCACGCTCTCCAAGCTCTTGACCCACTGATTCCACCCTGGCTGTTCCTGGAATGTAAGACAACAATGTTGGGACTGGACATCCTTACACCAACTCGAATGGAGGTTTACCTGTACTCAAATGCCAGCTTTTATTATACGTATATTCAACCCATGGTAGCCACTTAACCCAATCTTTGGGTTTATCACCCGTGAAGCATCTCAAATACATCTCCATCATTTTGTTGACCACTTCTGTTTGTCCATCCATTTGTCGATGATAGGCTAAGCTGAAATTAAATCTAGTTCCTTGTATGCAAAAAAGCTCCCGCTAGAAATTGCTTGTAAATGTTGGGTTTTTGTCACAAACAATTGAGGTGGGCACACCATGAAACTTAAAAATATGTTCAAAGAATTCTTGAGCCACTGTGATTGCGGAATACAGGTGCTTGAGTGCCAAGAAATGTATGTATTTGGATAACCTATCTACCACAACATAAATAAAGATTTACCTTGAGAGTTAGGCAAGCCGTCTACGAAATCCATGGATATGTCACTCCATATAGACGTTGGTATTGGCAGGGGTTGCAATAACCCAGCAGGTAATGTCAGCTCACTTTTGTTCAGTTGACAAATGTTGCACCCTTGTAAGTATTCTTTTATTTGTGCACATGCTACTTGCCAGTAAAACACCGACGTCAAACGATGCCACATCTTATGAAACCCTTAATGAGATCCATTGTGAAATTCATGGATTATACCCTTTGTTAGGGGAGATTGTGCACGCAAGTAGATTCGACCTTTATAAAAAATTAACCTAGACTTATAACTCCAAGGTCCTACTCCTTCTCCCTATGTATCACTCTAACCATATCTTGTAATTCCTTTTCTTGCAGAACCTCTTCCTTAATCGACTCTACCTAATTCGGAATTGGATTGGAGATTGTGGTCAGTTGGCCGTGATCCTCTCTCTTTGAGAGACTGTTTGCAGCTGAATTCTCATGCCCTTTTTTGTATTCAATGGTAAAGTCATAGCCCATCAATTTTACAAACCACTTTTGTTGCGCCTCCGTAGTAATGGTTTACTCAAGCAAATTCTGTAGACTCCTCTAATCCGTATGAATAACAAATTTCTGGCCCAATAAATACGGACGCGATTTTTGTACAGCTGAAATGAGTGCCATCATTTCTTTTTCATACGTAGATCGCGATAAATTTTTACCTTTGATCGCCTGGCTAAAATATGCTATGGATTTTAAGTCTTGCATGAGAACTACTCCAATTCCTATGCCTGAACTATCACACTCCACCACAAATAGTTTATTGAAGTCTGGTAATGATAGGATAGGTCCTGTAGTCATTATCCGCTTTAGATCGCTGAAAGTCATGTCTACTGGTTCTGACCATTTGAAAGAGTCCTTATTAAGTAGCTTTGTTAGGGGTCCAACAGTTGCACCATATCACTGAATAAATTTCCTGTAATACCTAGTTAGACCGAAAAATCCCCTTAAGGCCTTGACTGTGGTTGGCTTGGGTCATTGTACCATAGCAATGATTTTTTTTGGGTCCATAGCCACTCCTTGGTTAGAAATTATGTGGCCCTAGTAGCTTATAGAATCTAGGCCAAATTCACATTTGTCACGCTGCACAAGCAGTTGATGAGCACGTAAGATTGACAAAACTTCCCTTAGATGCATTACATGTTCAGTCCATGTTTTGCTATATATTAAAATGTCATCAAAGAAAACCAAGACATACCTCCGCAGCAAATTCGAAAAAATTTCATTTATGAGAGCTTGAAAGGTAGATGGTGCGTTTGTTAATTTGAATGGCATCACTAGAAATTCTTGGTGCCCGTGATGGGTTTGGAATACTATTTTCCCCACGTTTGCTTCCGCCATTTTAATCCAATGATATCCTGACCTGAGATCGAGTTTGGAAAAAACATGAGCCCCATGTAGCTCGTTAAGCAGCTCATCAATGATTGGAATAAGGAATTTGTCTTTAACAGTGAATTGATTTAGTGCCCAATAATCTACACATAGCTTCCATGAGCTATCATGTTTTTTTACTAACAATACTAGGGATGAATAGGGGCTTGTACTTGGTTTAACTACCACAGACTTTAACAATTCATATTCAATTTTCTCAATCTCTTGTTTTATTTTATTTTATTTTTATGTTGACTGGCCCAACTTCAGATTTCAACAGGATTTGGTTATTGCGGCTTCTATACGGGGGAAGACCTTGCGGCTCATTGAAAAGATCTGGAAAAGAGTTTAAGAAGAGCAATATTTGCTGGTGCATGTGACCCGATCCACTTGACTTGGCACCTAGCTCAATAGAATTTAAATTACCTTTCTCCCTGTTCCCACCATCCAGTAGTTGTATGTGGCAAACCCATCAACACCTTCTTCTTTTAACTTCCCTTTCCATCTCCTTATTTTCAACCATGAGGTGTATTGGGGGTTTGATGCCTCGTAGTTCCACGTCTCTGCGCTTCCACCAGAATCGCATTAACAATCTTGCAAAATCCCACCATATCGGCCCCAACATACGTAACCATTGGGTACCTATTACTACTTTGCATACATCCATGGGTAATATAATGAAATCCACCAAGAATGGCTCACCTTGAAGCCACAATAGTAAGCCGGCACACAAGCCCTTACAAATTGATTTTCTCCCCATTAGCCACTCTGACCTGCATCATTCCATCATGTGTGGGTTTCAAAGCCAACTGATAAGCTATTTGCGGATTGTGAAAATTATGGGGACTTCCCGAGTCCATCAGTCTGATCACTTCCAATTTTCCTAAAGCACCTCTTACACGTATTGTTTGGGGGTTTGGCGTTCCTGTGAGTGCATGTAATGAGATTATTGATTCCTCACCACATAGTCCTTCGGTATCAAATGGGTCTTCTCCTCCTCCTTCATCTTCGGCTATATACACACCATCAATGACAAACAATTTTTTGCATCGATGGCTTAGAACAAATTTTTTGTCGCAGTTGAAACATAGCCCACAGGCTCGGCGTTCTTGCATCTTCGTTGTTGATAATCGTCGAGTGGGTGTTCTTGTGTGCGTTAGATTGGGCGAGGGAAGGGGAGGTTCAAGATCTTTCAAAGCAGAATGTTGTTCATCAGGTATTGGAGGTTTCTTTAAGCTCCAATTTCTTGTTTCATACAATTGAACCAACCAGATTGCCTTTGTCACTGATTTTGGCCTTCCTGCCTTTACTTCAGTTCTGAGAGTTCCTTTGAGTCCACTAACAAAACAACCCAATTGATGTAGGGCAGAGAGCCGTCCCACTGTTCTGAGTAACTATTTGAATTGAAGCTTATAATCTCTCATCGACCCAGGTTGTTGTAGTTTCATAGATCACTGAAGTGGTCATCGAAAGTTGTTGGTCCATAGCGGATGTAAAGTGCCATCTTCACGAATTCACAGGTTAGAACTTCTTCACTATCTTTGAACAGCTGGTACCTCATTTGGGATTCACCATCTAGGTGATAAGTTGCCAACGGTAATTTTTCCCTTTATCGATTTGTTTAAAATCGAAGTTTTGCTCAATTCTACATATCCAACTCGTGGGATCATCCATTCTGTTGTACTTTAGGAAGTCTAATTTAGCCACCTTCGAACCCATATTATTGTAGGAACCAGATGCATTTTTTTTTCATGATTTTTTCGTGGAATTATCCCTTGATCCACTAGGCCCTTGGTTGCTTAGTTTGCCCTCAATTCTATATTGCCGCTCCTCTACCTAGCTTAACTTATCTGTCGAAGGCTTGATGAAGTCTTCAAGTATTTTTTGGATACTCGTATTCTGCTGTTCCAGCCAATCGAACTTTGGGTTAGCCACTGAGCAAGTAGGCTCTGATACTAAATTGTTATGTGAATACATAGTAAATCTTGTAACATGCCTTTCAACAGGAAAAGAAGTTGGATTCTACTTCTTATTCTTGCCTATGGTTGCTAATTGCAATAATCAGTGGTAGGAAATTAGAGATTCCTGGATCTCGTATCAAACACAAGGTTTGAGGATTAAATTTGCATGCTTTTTATTATCACATTCAACTCTTTAAATAAAGAGAACTACACGACTTGGAGAAGATCACCCACATGCTCGGTGATAACCTCTCCTACGAGAACTACAATGCTTTGGAGATAACTCCTATAGATACTTAAGATGGATATTGATCCACAGAACCCTTCTTCTACTCAATTTAAATGACAACATCAATTGAAAGACTACTACTATGCACCTTAGTGCCCTACTCTAATGAAATGACAAACATTAAATGGAAGGCTACAACTAGATATTGTACTACTTCATCTAATTAACTGACCAACAACAATTGAAATGCCATTAATACTCTACATGCCATGCCCTTGCTCGTGACTTCATATCAGAGGGCTACGAACTTGACAGATAATGAGAGAAAGAGAGATTTGACCAAACCAAGAGAACTATGGAGAGAGAGAGAGAGAGAGATCATCAAGAGAGAGAAAACGAGAACTTGTGGTTTGCTCCTCATAGCTTCTCAGTGCCCAATGATTGGCTGCAAAGAAGGTAATTCTCTAGTTATCTCATTAGCTAATATTGTTAGAGATGGATGTGTTTTCTCTTTAGATGAGTTTTGATATGATTTTGTGATAATTGAGATTGAAAGTGTTGGGTGTGTGATTTCGGTAGTTGAAGGCTGATCAGGTCTTTTGGTGAAATGTTATTTGGTTGTTTTGGGTATTCCTTGTGTATGTAGTGACTAAAATTTTGGGGTTTTGCTAATGGGATTAAATTCTAGTGGTAGAAGGCTATAAACTGAATGGGTTCTTCATTTTGGTTGTTTGGCAATCGATTGGGGAGTTGTGAGTTAGAGGGTATTTTGATGGAGTAAGATTTTGGAGGTGTAGGTTTTGGGTGTTGTCTGTTAGTTGATTTGAGAAGTGGTTTTGATGTTATCGGTTGTAGCTTGAGTTGTTGAGATGAATTTTTGGAAGTGTTGTGGCTTGGGTGTAACATATCCTTTTGATTGTGTAGTTGTGATTTCTTAGTCTTGATTTTTCTGAAATTGGTGACTTGTTGCGGGATTGTACGTTGCTTTCTTGATACATTGATTATTCTTTGTTAAGTAGTTCTATATATGTATGGTTTTGTAATTGGATTTTAAATAGTAAATCTAAGTGTGTTCCATTGGGCATTATTTTGGATACTGTTTTAGGATACCACCTTTAGTTTGTAGGCTTTGAAAAATGAAATTGACTTCTAAAATAAAACAAGTGTGTACTTATTGTGTTAACGAAATTTAACAATGCGGAAAATAAATAACACAAGAATTTTTGTTAACGAAGTGGAAACTCATGATGAGAAAAACCACTCCGGGACAGCCAAACCCAGGATATCTACTATTCAGAAGACAAAACTAGATACAAGATAGCAACACTCACATACCCTTGATACAGTGGTCGTACCTTGCTCCCTAACGTGTAACCCAACACGAACGCCTCCCAACCAGGTCTCCTACCTGAAAGGGTCTTCAATGGAATCCTTTATCTTAGGGCCAACCCCTAAGATAGACTTCAGTTATAGTGCAGCAACATCACACTTGCAATGGCTTGAGAAGGAACAAATCAGCTCTAATAACCTCACAAAATAACTCTCTAAGCTTTGATGGAATTCAATACCGAATTCTTGTAGTTCTCAATGCCCAGGGGCCTCTATTTATAGGCGGAGGGTTCAAATGGGCGACTGCTTTGATAAATATGGGTGCTGTCCGGACAGATAACTGTACGACCAAAGATTTAGAGATTTTTGTTGAAAATCTTTCTTGTTTGAGAGCCACGTCCGGACGGTGAGTCACTGTCGTCCGGACGGTCCTACGTTCGCTGCAAGTAATTTCTATATAAGGCTTCGCGCGTCCGGACCAAGGGGGATGGCAGTCCGAATGGTTGATCTTCAACACGCAATTTCCATACCTGTTTAGCGCTTGTCCAAACCATGATAGGCAAGCGTCCGGACGGTTGAAGTTGAATATGCAATTTCCATATTTGTTGAACGCGCGTCCGGACGATGGCAGATTGGTGTCCGGACGGTTGAGTTTGAATTGCGATTCTTGCCTTATGAGTGAGCGCGTCCGAACGGGAATCCATGTCGTCCAGACAGTTGCAGCAGTCTTCCCTAATTTGAACTTGGATAGAAAATCTGAAGCTGATCGATCACTGGAAGTCGTCCGGACGGGTTGCTGAGACATCCGGACGGATGCAACCTGGAACTGAAGCTTCACGATACAGTGGAGGGTCCAGACGGAAATTCATGTCGTCCGGACGAATGATGCTTGGTTTGTTTGGCGTCCGGACGGTATGGCACATTGCCTGGACGGTCTGGGAACTATGGACAGATGAGCATCCGGACAGGATGGCACGTCGTCCGGACGGCTGACAGGGAACCGAAATATCTGACTTGCAAACAGTGCAGAATCTTCTGAAGCACTTCTGAAAAGCGAAATCCTTGTCGAAAAGCATATTGACATACAAGTGATTTTGTCCAATCAGAATGAGGCCAATTACAAACTAACAAACTCCCCCTTTGACCATTCTGGGACAAAAATTACTTGATCGGTTTGGAAATACAGTCCCGGTCCAAAGATAAAAATTACTTCCCCTTTTTGTCACAAAGGGACAAAGGGTAAAATAGAGTAATGAAAAACCAACCAAGACACAAAATTACTCCCCCTAACGGTCTCAGAAGGACCAAGGTAAACAAAATAATATAATCCATGAGTTTAACATAGTAGCAAAATAAAATATAAATGTCTCAAAAGAAACTGAAAAAATAGCTACAAAACACAAAAGAAAAACTCAAGCATCCTTTGCCATTGGTGCAGTCCTAAGCGCATCATCATCATCGTCACTGCTGGCAGGGTGGTGGAACTTGAGGCACTCCTGGAGATCCAGCTGGTTCTACTCTACCCGGAGGTTGATGGAGTGAACCTCCTGCTGCATGGTGGAGAGAGATTGCTGCATGGAGGACATAGAAAGCTGCATAGTACTCATGCCTCCCTGAATGGTAGCCAGGGCCTCCATGATCTGAGAATAACTGACTTCTGGCTCAGAGGGCGGAACAATTTGTGAGGAAGAGGCTATGTCTGGAAAGTTGACCGGCATGGCAACAGGTATGGGAACCTCATCGTCATACGGATCATCTCTCCGCAGATGGGCATTTGACTTCATTAGCGTCTGCTTGCTCAGAGGATCCTGGATCTTCATCTTTGGCTCCCCAGCAATACTGATACCAGACTGAAGAAAAATCTACGTGAGCATGCAGCCAAATGGAAGACCAGCATTACCCTAATCACGAGCCTCCAGAATAATACCCAAAATGTGCTTGCATAGGCAGAATGACAAGCGAAGGCTGATGGCATAGACAAATTGAGCCCTCTTCAGAATTAGGTTACGGCGTTGATCCTGATGGTGGTGGCGCGCTCCTCTCCCTGGGGAATAGCATTAAAGAACTCTCTGAGATCATCCAGAGAGGGAGGAATGACCACCTCATTTTAAGGGCGTCCAGATAGCTGGCGAACAGGAACTCCAATGACTTGACTGATGATCTGAGGATCAACAGTGATGATATGTCCAGCAACTGTGGACTGAAGCACCAGTCCGTGATCATCATCCTGCACCACCTCAAGGTTGGCGTAGAAAAGACGAACCAGTCAAGTGTAAACAACACAGGCGCAGCTGTGAAGATATCCCCAATGATATGTCTGGATAATATCGTGGATACTATCCAGAGGTGCCACCATAATGTCAGAGTGGACCACATTCCTCTCGGCAATGACTGAGTGATCTATGATCTTGGTTCTGAGCGCTGCCCTATCTCCCTCTGTCCTTTGGCGGACCCGGCGCTGTGGACTGCTTGCAGACATGATTCTGCAAAAAGAGACCTACAAGATTTGACAAAAATAATCCAAAAATATTCTTGTTAGGTCAAAAAGAAATTGGGCATTATAGCGGCAGTAAAATGGACTGTTTCAAAAATATAGACAGAAATTATCACATTGTAGTCCCTAAAAATATCACCATAGCAGATATATGTATCTCATAATCTCAAAAACATTCTTAAAAGACATTGATATTCTAACAGTTTTTAAAAAAAACTGAAGAGAAAAAGACAAGAAAAATACCTAGAATGTGAGATTAATGCACAAAAAGACAAAAGGGAGCAAGATGAATCCAAAAGCTCACAAGTAATAACTCACTAGATGCCGAAAGGAGATTTTTTGGTGAGGTAAGGAGGAAATGCGGCAACCAGCTATATATAGGGCCTGTGGGGTCCCCGTCCGGACAGTGCATTAATGCCGTCCGGACACGCGCTGCCTCGAAAACATGCGGACAGGTCACGCGCGTTTGGACAATTAACCGTACCGTCCGTGTGACGACCTTTTTTTTTTTGTATAAAATATTTATAAAACATAAAAGGGTCATCACAGTGGCACGACTACGTGTCGCTCAGCCAACATACATACATGCTCCATATCATGTACCTGATATTCAGAGTAATATCTAACAGCGGAATAATCATAACGTTACAACTCCTAACGGAAAGCACATCTAAATATACATGTGGTCCATACAAAAGAGCCATATATCTGTTTAACTGTTTAAGGCTTACAATTCCACTAATACAAAAGAATAGCTACACAAAAGAATATGTGACACCTACGTCACTAGCCATATACAAAATACCCCAAAAGAGTGAACTCCATAGTCCAAGTCAATACGACTGTCGCGGTGTGCTTCAATCGTAATATCCCAAATACGCAGCTACGGGGTCCTCCTCTAAGTCAGGTGTACCTGCAGTCAAATGGACATCATCTATACGGTTATGGGGGTTTGCCACATCCGTATAGGTGAAATGATGAGTTCACCACCTCAGTGATATTAAACTAACTGAGTTTTCGCAAAGAACCAACTTTTCTTTTAGTCTCGCGTACACTATAACAGCTACCACTTTATAACATTTTGTTTGAAAAGCCCCATAGCTAATATAGCAAACACCGACTATCAGAAAACATTTAAAACATACTATGTAGTTGGACCCATACGTAGAAGTTCCATTGGCATGGAAGCAACCACGTATAAACCCACCTACAATAATACTTTTATGTTGGTAGCTCAAATGCACATAGGTCTAACGTTATTAACGTGATAACACTGTGCCTCAGGGCATTACAACTTCATGTCAAAGCACATAGTTGTCCATGCGGTTACTAGAGTAAGACTCTGATATCCAAGCACTTCTTACTGATGTGCAACGACAATCCATCTACCTACTCCCAAGTCACATTGATATTGCAACCAATAGCATCAAAACCAAGCACACTAAGCTTAAAACATGCCATCTCGCTCTTTAGTACAAGCTTACTATCATTTTCCGAACATGGTTAACACAGAATCCTAGGGCATTACAACTTCATGTCAAGCACGTAGTTGTCCATGCGGTTACTAGAGTAAAACTCGGGTATCCAAGCACTTCCTACTGACGTGCTACGACAATTTATTACTTACTCCTAGGACACTGTATTACTCATACCGAACCATGACAATATTCTTGTTCATCCAAGCTCAATGTTATAAAATTATGTAACTAGACGATAGCAGTATACATAAGCTCTTTTGCCATTAAAACTCTTAGGCATACTAATACGTCTAGCATAAAAATACAATATTTTATATCATGAAAACATAACACAATTTAAACGATGATATGCATGCTTATGATGGTCCTTTCATTCCTTGTGAGACTTCCCTTCCTTTCCATTCTTTGAGGTTTACTCTTCCTTTGATTCCTATGCTCATGCTTTATGCTTTACAATTCAAACTCTATACTCCTATTATTTACAATTCATGCTTTATTCAAATACGATAAACCAATCAACATGTAATTTTATCATTCTACTTTGCATAATTTAAATATTTCATTCATACATCATTTCATAACATCATTGATATATTTGAACATACTCTAAAGTACTCAAATCAAGCAAAGCAGATATATTCAACATACAGTTGGTTCGGATTTATAGAACAACATATATATTTGTGATTCTATAATATATAAAAATAACAGTTTCTCAGTGAGTAAAATATCACCTGACTGCTTGCACACTAACACTAATCAGTCCTAGGCTCAATCTACAAAGTGCTGATGTACATAACATATTGCATCTATTTAGTTTCCATCCAATAATTACACTAATTTTCACTTTGAATCGCTCAATGACTATTTTACCCATCAATTGCCTAAGCTCATACCTAATAATAGTTCTAGGCTTATAAATCCTCAATTTATACAAATTACTAACATTAAAACCTAACCCCACAAATATTTATTTATTTATTTATTTTATAATACTCATGGTTAATTTAGGGTTAATCATCACTATCACCACAATTAGCCCATAAATTAACAATCTAATTTTAAATAATTAAAAACCTCAAATTAATTTCATCGATTAAATTAGGGTTTTCCCAAACTTAACCCCAATAACAATATTTATTAACACAATGACATTTGCTAAATGTTAATCTCCTAAAATCCTACAAATATCAAATACCCAAAAATTAAGGCTTGAGGAAAACTTACCCAAATTTACCAAACTTCAACGCAAAGTTTGGGTAGCCTCAAGTAAGCTCCAATAAGCTCAAATACCTAAAGAATATAGAGGATTAAACTCATATTTAGGATTTTACCCAAAAATTACGAAATCATGAGTTTAGTGTTTTACCTTAAAATAATCTGTAAGAACGTAAATCCGAGTGCAAGGATCACGTTTCCGAAAACGGATTGAAGATCCGACCATTGGATCTTCGTAGATCTAGACTTTTGTATGAGAATCCTTAAGAAAGCTCCCCCCTATTTTTCCTTTTCTTCTCTCTGAACTGAAGGAACGAGGCACTGCCTCATTCCTAGCTGTTTTCATTTAAGTGAGGTGCATGTGCGCTTCACGTTGCTTCTTGTCATTTTTTTTTTTTTTTTTTTTTAAACTGAAGGGCCGAATTCCCTTCAGTCATGAAATGGCCATGCAATTGGCCATACGGCCTTTCAAATGAAAGGCTGTGCGGCCCCACTACATACACACATACATACACACATACATACATACATACATACATACATACATACATACATACATACACATACATACACACATACATACATACATACATACATACATACATACATACATACATACATACATACATATATATATATTTTTTTTTAATTACTATTATTATTATTATTATTTAACTTTCTTTTATTTTTCTTTTTATATTTCTTATTTCTTTTGTAATTTCATTGAAATTCCTAATTCTTCTTAAACTTGAAAATATTCTCTTACATTTTTATTTTCTTAACTACAATTTACAAGTCTATAGGATCAAACTAAACACACCAAATAGACTTATTTTATTTTTATCCTAATAAACCCATTAAATATTTTCTAGGACATTATAGTCTGGCCGTTTGGTGCCGCGCGCGTTCGGACGATATCAGAACTGTCCGGCCGACTGAGCTACTCCTGTCCGGACGCTTCACACTGTAAAACAGAAAACTGAAGAAAAATTTGCAGAATTTAATTTTTCTCAAGTCAGTTTCAGAACACGCATGTATAATCCACTAATAACACAATCAGAGAGCATCTCAAAACTAAGCAGAGATATAAAAGAAAGTTGAGATTTTAATTAGCACAAATATTTTCCTGAACATAGAAAATTCAAATAGACAACTCATGCAATGCACGTGTGTGTGAAGACTTAACCCACAAGGTATGACTATCACAAATATGACAAAGAGCAACCAGATTTTCTAGACAAGAGAGAAAATCAGTTACAGATAAGTCAAAAGTCAAACCTTATAACTTACTAGGGCTTAGTCACCCTTATCTGATACACTCCCCCTGAGATGCAGCACCTAATTGTTTTACTTGTACCATGAAAGATAAAGTAAAATTTTTAGTTTAGAAGACAAGGCATATTGCAAATTCAGCACATAAGCAGTGAGTATAAGCATATAACACAGAAAACTGAAGAGTTACTGCTTGATTCTAGTGGTGCTGCAATCTAGAGAGAATGCCAGAATTTTTAGGTTCTAGGTTAAACTAGCATGTGGTCAATTTGGCCATCTTATAAAAAACTTATTCTCTTATCCAGAATCTCTAGAAACAAAAAGTTAGAGAAGGAAAGATGGACCTTTAGGAAAGTCTTGGATAATGTACATTTTCATCACATGAGAAAAGAAGCTATCATACTTTTGCACATACAGGAAAACACTTGGCAAAGTATAGTCATAAACTCTAAATTATATCTAAGCACAGTAAATTAATACACAAAGAATTGAGAAATCAGGTGAAAACACATGCAATATCTGATATGCCAAGAGAAAAAATATCCTGCAAATTCTTCCCAATTTTTTTTTTTTTTTTTTAAAAAATAATGCAATATGGAAATTACATCATATACAAGGCAAGATCAAATTTGGTGATGCCAATACAGAAAAACAGTCGTTCGACTTGCTAGCTCTTTCTGTCTTTCCTAAAAAGTACCTGCAAAATTCTCTCAAGAGAAATAGGGGGCAAAAGCACAACTGGTTCCTAGATTGCATACAAAATATAGCAAGTGAAATGAGCAATCAAACCTGATGTCGTAGGATTAGGAACCAAATCCTAGGAATGAACACCTGATCCTGCTAGGTGCGTCTGTTCCCCTTCATGGGGTGACTTTCCTTCTTGACCCAAGCCTACCTTCCTGAGGGTGGTTGCTGGTAGGACTTCATCATGCACTCCATCATGCTCTGCATCCAGATAGGTGGCTCACTATGACACTGATCTTCTTCCACCTTTCGAGGCCTTATAAACTGCTTGGATTTGTTCTTGGAGTTGCCATTGTGATTGGCTAGTACAAATTGCTGTTGAGGTCGCTAATGCTGAGATGCCTGGTATCGCGGTGCTTGAGACCAAGGAACTTGATATCTTGGTGCTTGATGATAAGGAGCTTGATACCATAGAGTCTGAAGCTAGGACATAGGTCTAGTGCCATGATTAGCCTGTCTGGGCACTTCTTTCTTGGCCTTGGCTTTCTGTGCTTTCAAGAGGGAGCACTGAGGACGAACATGCCCACTTAGGCCGCAGTGATGGCATATGAGAGATCTTTTAATGGAATGAGACTTCTGAATGCTTGGAACATCATCATTGATCTTGTCCTTCCCTTTATTTTTAGTAGTGGGAGGAGGCTCTGTGAGTCTGTGACTGTAGGTTTCACAAATACAATCTTTAAAGTAGAGGGAGCATCAGTAGAGGGTGCATCAGAAGAGGGAGCTACATACCTGAGACCGGTTTTGTCAGTTGGGCTCTTCTGGATAGATAACATACGAGTCAGCTTCTCATCAATGACTCTTTCTAACTGGAGCTGCGTCTCTAGTAGCTTTTCCTCGAGCTCTTGAATTCTATGCAGCAATGTACTATTTTCAGTTTGCAAGCTGCTCAGATCATGAGGGTGCTGCTTACGACCTTCCCTCAGCTTCTCGTACTCTATGTAGAGTGTCTTGTAAGCCTCCTTAAGCTCTTCCCCATTATCACTATACTCCGAGTAATAAGAGTCTTTTTCTTCGACATGTGGTGCTACGAAGGCAAGAAAATTTTCAAACTCAGGAGCTTCTTCTTCTTCTGACTCATCACTAAGAATCACATTGTAAGCCTTTCCCTTGCCCTTCTTGAGGTTCCCACAATCAACTCGAATATGCCCAAAGCCTGAGCATTCAAAACATCTTGGACCCGTGGGATCCTTCTTTTCTTCATCCTCGGGTTCAGCTTCTTTAGGAGCTTTCTTCATCTTTTCAGAAAACTTCTTTTTGAATTGGTCATCTCTCATTAGTCTTCTGAAATTTTTGGCTAGCATAGCCACAGCTTTTTCTTCCTCCTCAGAGTCATCTCCAGATGATGCTTCTACCCTTTTTCTTGGAAGCCTTCAAAGCAATGGTCTTCAACTTCTTAACCGGGGGCAATGACAGCTCATACGTTTGAAGAGATCCCACTAACTTTTCAATCTTCATTTCTTCAGGATCTTTGCTTTCTTCAATTGTTGTCACCTTGATCCTGAAACGCTCAGGCAAAGATCTGAGAATCTTTCGAATGAGTTTTACATTCGAGATAGGCTTCCCAAGACTCACCATGGAGTTTCTCAGGTCACTCATCTTGGAGTAAAACTCTCCAAATGTCTCATCTTCCAACATCTTAATCTCTTCAAATTTTGAAATCAACATTTGAAGTTTGGTAGATTTTACAAGTTTGGTGCCTTCATATGTTGTTTCCAAAATTTGCCATGCTTCTTTGGCTGATTCGCAATTTGAAATTTTTGCGAATTCAGATGGTGACAGTGCTTGGCACAGAGCATAGAGGGTTTTATCATTTGAAAGACATGCGTTTTTTTTGAAGGACTAGTTCGAGTGTTGCATCATCTGATTTAGTCCAACCAGTTTCAACAATACTCCAACAATCAATAGATTTTAGAAAGAAATGCATACGTGCCTTCCAATAGCCATAGTCCGTACCATCAAAGACAAGAATAGAATTAAGAGTTTGAGACATTATAATAAATAGAAGTAAAAAATAAATAACACTCAAGAAATTAATCTTCTCAGATTCTAGCTCTGATACCAATTGAAAAATGAAATTGACTTCTAAAATAAAATAAGTGTGTGCTTATTGTGTTAACGAAATTTAACAATGCGGAAAATAAATAACACAAGAATTTTTGTTAACGAAGTGGAAACTCAAGATGAGAAAAACCATTCCGGGGCAGCCAAACCCAGGATATCCACTATTCAAAAGACAAGACTAGATACAAGATAGTAACACTCACGTACCCCTAATGCAGTGGTCGTACCTTACTCTCTAACGTGTAACCCAACACGAACGCCTCCCAACCAGGCCTCCTACCTGAAAGGGTCTTTAATGGAATCCTTTATTTTAGGGTAAACTCCTAAAATAGACTTCAGTTATAGCGTAGCAACAGCACACTTGCAATGACTTGAGAGAGAACATATCAGCTCCAATAACCTTACAAAATAACTCTCTAAGCTTTGATAGAATTCAATACCGAATTCTTGCAGTTCTCAATGCCTAGGGGCCTCTATTTATAGGCTGAGGGTTCAAATAGGTGACTGCTTTGATAAATACGGGTGCCGTCCGGACGGTGGACATGGGCCGTCCGGACGAACAACTGTGCGACTAAAGATTCTGAGATTTTCCCTAAAAATCTTTCCTGTTTGAAAGCCGCGTCCGGACGGTGAGGCATTATCGTCCGAACGGTTGCACGTCCGCTGCAAGTAATTTTCATATAAGGCTTCGTGCATACGGACCAAGTGGGATGGCCGTCTGGACGGTTGATCTTCAACATGCAATTTCCATATTTGTTTAGCTCGCGTCCGGACCATGATAGGCCGGCGTCCAGACGATTGAAGTTGAATACTCAATTTCCATATCTGTTGAACGTGCGTGTGGACGATGGCAGACTGGTGTCCGGACGATTGAGCTTGAATTGCGATTCTTGCCTTATGAGTGAGCGCGTCCAGACGGGAATCCACGTTGTCCGGACTGTTGCAGCAATCTTCCCTAATTTGAACTTGGAAAGAAAATCTGAAGCTGATCGATCACTGAAAGTTGTCCAGACGGGCTGCTGAGACGTCCGGACGGATGCAAGTTGGAACCGAAGCTTCACGATACAGTGGAGGGTTCGGACGGAAATCCACGTCGTCCGGACGAATGATGCTTAGTCTGTCAGACCGAAATCTCTGACTTGCAAACAGTGCAGAATCTTCTGAAGCACTTCTGAATAACGGAATTCCTGTTGAAAAGCATATTTACAGTCAAATGATATTATCTAATCAGAATGAGGCTAATTACAAACTAATAGGCTTCTTACAAACTGACACTCTGACATTAAGACTTAGAATTAAAACATACCTCTCATATGTTGCTGTAGACAACTTCTACTCAAATATAAATACTAAACACACAGCCATAACTAAAGCAACAAAGGGGATAACAACTACTGGAAAATAAAAAAAAAAATTTAAAAAAAAAAACTAACTCTACATCTTCGGCTAGTGAGTTATGGAGTAATTAGGATTCCTTTTGTGTTGGGAATTTCAGACCATGAAACATTGAAATGCTTGGATATTTAGTTGGGTATTGAATGGTTGAAATGCATTGAATGAAATGGTTGAAATTTATTTCGTACCATGAAATTAGTTGTATAATTTAGTTGGGTATAATTGAATGCATTAAATGCATTGAATTCAAAATGTTTGCTTTTGTTTTGGGTATTATTCCGGGAGTAGGATCCTCTCCAGTTCATTAGGGTATCCAATTCCTTATGGTGTAGAGGTATTTTAGTCCAAAGAATATGAAAGAACAATAATACTCTTAAATTATAAGGAATTGAAGAGGATCTGTTTCCACTATTTGGACAATGACACGTGAGTTTGGCATTACGTTTGGCTTGGCAGTTGGTTGTTATTTAGGTATTCATGGCAGTTAATTAACTTAATTTTATGATTAAGAAATGGAAAAAATACAATTAAGCCCTCCAAATTATCACCCTTTCTCCGGATTGCTCATTAAATTACCAAGGCTTGCACTTTTCCCCCTCCAAACTACCAAAACCTTTGAAAAATGCCAATTTTAGCGAAATATCTCCATAATACCCCTGTGGCGTGTCATTTTTCAATTAAAAAATAATAAAAAATTAAAAAACCTAAAATTTTATTTCTTATTATTATTATTATTATTATTATTATTATTATTATTATTATTTATTTTTTAAAAAAATATGGGTGTTTGGGGTGGCGTTATTTCCCAACCGCGACCCAATCTTCCTGACACCCCTCCAGTCACTGTCATTTCGCAACGCCGTGATGATCGATTTTATAGCCTGACTCGGCAAGTTTCGATTTGCAATCATCAGCTCGCTGATCTCGGCCTAGCTCAAGCTCGCCCCCTCTAGAAAGTATCCTCCACCTAAAAAAAAGCTTGTGATCCTTGAGCCTCAGGTAGCTATTGGCTAATGTTTTGAATACCAAAAAATCATAAAGAGGAAAATGGATATGAACATCAACGAACAAGCTCACGACCATTGATTTCTCCGTCAGAAACTGATCGAGGTCTTATACAACAATAATAGACTTGCTCATCGTTTGTAACAAAACAAAATTCAGATTGGAATCATTCATAACCTTTGAAAGATCAATATCATAAATATCAAAGGATATGAAATTAGCCATGTTCGCGTTCGGAGAAGCGGGGACGAGTTCGCCGAGCTACAGGCGTCCATCGTGCCCAACGACGATGCTGGAAAGAAGCAATACGTCCTTCGATCGATCGCAATATTTTTTTTAAAATAAAAAGTAAAAAATAAATACATTGTTTTTAAAAAAAAATTTGAATTTTTTAATTGAAAAATGACATGTGGCAGGGGTATTATGGGAATATTTTATCAAAAGTGGCATTTTTCAAAGGTTTTAATAGTTTGGAGGTTAGAGTGCAAGCCTTAGTAGTTTGGAAGGCTATCCGGAGAAAGTGTGGTAGTTTGTATGGCTAAATTGTATTTTTCCTTTAAGAAATAATATTTATTTAAAGTAGATACACATTTATAGAGTTTGTAAATTAATAAAAATATATTTTTAGAGTTAAATTTAGAAAAGTAAAAATAAATAAATCTTAAATGGTTTTGAAGACTTTATTTTTCCAAGTCGTCCCCTTTGTCGTCGAGTTTTATAAGTTATTACAAGAGATATAACAAACAACAACAACAAGATTTCAAGTCGTCCAGTTTGTCGAGTTTTTACGTTCGACGTGGCCCTGCCGAAAAGCGTTCTCCTTTTGACCCAAAACGCCCTTCGATGATTGGCCAGTAATTTTAATAATTGATTGGTCGAAATCAAGTGTGTTTGTAAAAGTTGTTTATGTGAGATTTTGATTTTGAATAATAATAAAAAAAATATTAATATGATATAAAGTAGAGATAATTTATATGACAAAGTGAAAATAAAAAAATAAAAAAAAATTGTTTGCGGTAAGTTTTTTTTTTTTTTTTTTTGAATAGTAATAAAAATTAATTGATATGATCTAAAAAAATAAAAAATAAAAAAATTTTGAAGTCGACTTTATTTTAGAGAGTGAAAAATAAGGAGGGGAGGGTGAGAATTGTTACCAAACAGAGCACTTCATTTCGAGCATTTACATTTCATTTCGTTTCAGCCCGCACGTTAGAACATAAGAGGAAATATTAAAATACAAATTAAATGATTAATTTCATATATTTTTAAAAACTTAATTTTCTTTAGATAAATAATAATTTAACAGACATACTTCGACATTCGAACATCAAATCCCTAAAGACGTGTGCTTGTTGATGATTAAGTTACAGAAATAACGATGAAGTGCAATGTTCAACGTTTACCGTTAGAGCATTGCTACATTACATACACTATAAATTTTATAAAATTTTTCATACCTTAATGTCTTGCAAAACTGGCCTTTTGGGATACGTTAATGAATTGAATATAGGGTAAATCACCAAATGAAAAGTACTACTACACCTTGTAGTACAATCTCTTATAAATTCTTGTGATAATATTTTAATTGTGAAAAATAAAAGTAAGCAATAATGACGGGTAAATTTAAATTTTTAGCAGTTAGTGTGATAAATGCTACATAAACTATTATGCTAAAACTTTTAGTAAAGAGATTGTTTGGTGGATTTGTCAATCTCTTGTATGGAGATGGACAAAAAATAAGTAAACCATGAAAATTACACATTTCTCTAGGTAGAATATTCGTAGCAGCTTCCTTTAGTTTTATCTTAAATTTAGGGAACTAAAAGAGCACTAGCAACTTACTTTCTAAATTTCATTCCATTCCTTAAATATAAGAAAAACTCAAAAAAAAAAAAAAAAAAAAAAAAAAAACTATTGTATCAGGCTCCCTTGATGATCTTTAAAATAAGAAAAACCCAAGGAAACCAATATAGGACCACTTTTGCTTTCCTATTCATTATTTTATCAAAGAAAAAAGCTTTCTCTTTCCTCTCTTTTTCTTTCTTTCTTTTTTTTTTTTTTTCTTTTTTTTTTTTACATGTCCACATAAGAGGGGGGAATGAGAAATTCGAACTAGTGACATCCGCTTCATGAGACATGATTCTCAGCCGATTGAACTACCTCTTAGGGACCCCTTTCTTTCCTAGCCTCTTTATTTTCTTTAACATTTATTTAAAAGAATAATTAAATGGTCTTCTCTTTCGTCTCTCTTTTCACAAGCATTTATTTGAAATAATATTTAAATGATATTGGGAAATGATCACATGAAGTTCACACTCCACTCCATTCAAATATACTACACAATTGCTGGCCGGCACCCCTATGGTGGCCATTGTGTTTTTATTTTTTCAATTTTGTTTTTAATTTTATTATATATATTTTTTTTTAATTTTATTATATTTTTAATTAATTTTTAAAGATTTTTAATTTTTAATTTTTTTTATATAGTGCCACGTGTTAACCTAGCTCTGAGGTTGACGCGTAGGGGACCGTTAGTTTTTAGACGGAAAACTTAACCGAGGTACTAATTTGGTCTTTTTCTAAAATTGAAGTACCATCTATAATGCAATTTGAAACTTACGGACTAAAAACTAAAGTTGTGAAAACTCAAGGACTAAAAATGTGTTTAACTCTCTTTTTTTTTGGTAATTATAAGTGTATTTTTGTCTTATTAAAAAAAAATCAGAATTATTTTTGTCTTTTTGCTGACTTTGGGGTCCACTAGCATTTATTATTATTATTATTATTTTGTAGTTTGAAGGAACATTATATTGTCACAATTGAAAATTTGGAGGAATATTGTCAATTGTGTGTAGTTTGAAAGAGTAATTGAACTTTTCCCTCAAACATTCTTTCTTTACTTTTTTATTTTCCTCAGATTAAGATCCCTAAAATATTTTTAAATTACGGATTTTAAACTGTTTTTAAGCATCGAAACACTTGAAAAATGCCGCCACCTAAAAAGGTGGCATGTTATCGAGGGAGTCATACATAATTTTTCTCCCAAAAAACTTCTTTCACTTTTGCATAAACACATCTTAAAAAATTCAAAAGGTCGTACGTTTTTTGCTAACCTTTTTACAATATTGAGAGTAAGAAACTATACTCAATTTTCAACTATAATATGACATCTTTTTAATAGGTGGCATTTTTAAACCGTTTCATGTTTGGCCTAAAAGCTATAATTTAAGAATTTACAATTTTTATTTTTTTGTAATTCTCACATGAAAAAAACACGTATCATTAATTTTTGAGAGGATGAGTGTTAAGAACTCATGCAACCCAATTTGTATGAAGTACCTAACAACTAAAATTAACCCTTCTTCAAACCCAACTTGTAAATAACATTTCATGAATCTGGAAATCTTATAAACCAAAGATCTGATTGAGTGGGGCAGAGACAATATCGTAGATGATGGGGCAGAATCAAAGCATACGTTGGGTCGGGGCAGCAGTCCCTCCAAAATTATATGATTTTATCAAATAGTCCCTCTAGAATTAATTTTTTACCCCTTACAAAGTTTCTTTTTTGGCCCACCCCTTACCTAAGAGTCTAGTTCGATCTACCCCTTATATCTATGGCTCCGCAACTCAACAATTTTGGAGCAAGAGATTTCCATTACTTCAAGGCCAGAGATTTATGTTGCAAGCACGTATTTTTTCACTCGAGAGATCTCTGTCGGTTTTTGGAGTTTTATCCACACTAATGGCAACTGTTAAGTCAATGGACGAAATTTAACGGTAGGTTAGAGAGTAACTTCTTTTTTTTTTTGGCATACTTTAAGGATCTTTGAGTTCATTTTGATACTAAGTAGAGCTAATTATAAATTAGGTAAACCACGTACGCTGATTTTATATTTTTTCCTATAAAAAATAAAATAAAATAATTACTCAAGTAATTATCTAAAGAGTGTTGATAGGGGCAGTATATAGATTCTTTTCACAATCAATCTAGGTTATGAAGTTAGGAAGAAGGGGGCATGCATGACTGCTTTTGACATAAATATTGATTTAATTAAGATTCTAAACATGAAGTTTGACTTGTTGGCCATCATTCCCACGCGAATAGTTCTTCGTTTGTATCTTTTGAGTATGAACTCTGTTTTTTTACTTAGAAAATTTCCTACTGATCGAACAACCTTTTATTAGATTAATTGGTCTTGTTTCCCGTACGCGTTTCATGTCATGGTGACTTTGTCTTTGGCCAAAAAGGGGGTAGAGGAAACAACGCCATATATATATATATATACACACATCTAAGTACACAACATTCAACAATTCAGAGCTTCTTGTAAGTTGTAAAGGACACAGTTTTCAGAGGTACTTTTTGTTTCTTCTTGCGTGCTTGAAAAACAACTAATTATGTTTGCATGTGCATATATGCATGTCTGTGTGTTGTGTTTCATCGTTTATGACTAGGATGTTTGGTGTCTTGGAAGTGTATCAAAAACGGCCACCCACCATGAATACGTCTTGGCTTCTGGTAGTGATTTTCTGGCATGGGCTTTTCATTGGCACTAGTGCCACGGGTGTTCGTGTCTCTACAAGACCGAATGTTGTTAACATTGGCGCTATTCTCTCTTTCCATTCTTCCATTGGGAAAGTGGCAAAAGTTGCCATAGAAGCTGCAATCGAAGATGTGAATTCAAATCCAACGGTTCTAAATGGAACTAAACTAAAACTTGCCATGCAAGATACAAAAGAATCTAGCGGGTTTCTGGGAATCGTTGAAGGTACGTACAATATTGTTCATCCACAATTTTCTTATTGCTTCCTTTAGACAAGTAATAGAAATATCCTACAGATTATACATTTATACTTTTCCTTCTTCTTTCGCAGCTTTGCGGTTTATGGAGAATGATACAGTGGCCATAGTTGGTCCCCAACAGTCAGTTTTGGCCCATGTAGTTTCTCATATTGCGAATGAGCTCCACGTCCCCCTATTATCTTTTGCAGCAACAGATCCCGCCCTGAGTTCACTCCAGTTCCCTTACTTTGTTAGGACAACGCAGAGCGACCTCTTTCAGATGTCTGCTGTAGCAGAGATCGTAGGCTACTACGAATGGCGAGATGTAATAGTAATCTATATTGATGATGAGCATGGCAGAAATGGGGTTGCTGCATTAGGTGACAAGCTCGCTGATAAACGTTGTAAAATCTCGTACAAAGCTCCTATGAGCCCCAAAGTAGGCCCGAATGAAATCTCCGAGACACTGCTTAAGGTTGGGCTCATGGAGTCTCGGGTAATTATCCTCCACATATATGCTTCATGGGGTCTAGAGGTAGTTGATTTGGCATGGAAAATGGGGATGATGGAAAGTGGATATGTGTGGATAGCTACTGATTGGCTCTCGACTTTACTTGACACAGAATCTAATTCCCTCCCTCCAGCGGCAAGGGATAGTATTCAAGGGGTTCTTACCTTGCGCATGCACACTTCGGATTCAGAACTCAAAAGTAAATTTGTTTCGAGATGGAGCAACTTGACAGACGGGCATTTCGGACTAAATAGTTATGGTCTGTATGCCTACGACACAGTTTGGCTTCTTGCTCATGCACTTGAAGCATTTCTAAATCAGGGGGGACATATTTCATTTTCAAATGATCCGAGATTAGCCGAGTTCCATGGAGGTAACTTGCAGTTTGATCGCATGAGCATCTTTGATGGAGGGAAGATGTTGCTTTCTAGCATTTTAGAGGTGAATATAAGCGGTGTAACAGGCCCGATCAAGTTCACTTCAGATGGGAACCTCATTGGTACTGCATATGAAGTCATCAACGTGATTGGCACAGGGATTAGGAGAATTGGTTATTGGTCCAATTCTTCCGGCTTGACAGAAAAGCTCAACGCACAAACAAATCGTTCCCGTTCAAATAATCTATATGGTGTCATCTGGCCGGGACAAACAACTCAAAAGCCGCGTGGGTGGGTATTCTCAAACAACGGAAGGCAATTGCGGGTTGGAGTCCCAGTCCGAATTAATTTTCGTGAATTTGTTTCACGAGTAGATGGCTCTGATACCTTTCGTGGTTACTGCATTGATGTATTTACTGCTGCACTGGCAATATTACCATATGCAGTCCCGTATAAGTTCATTCCATTTGGAGATGGACATATCAATCCCGTATTCACAGATCTTCTGCACATGATCACAACGGGTGTAAGTATGAATTTCAAAAATAGTTTTTGTTATGTGTTTTGCGTTTTTAGTTGTTTGATAATGTAGTGCTACCAACTTTTTATTTTTTTAATGACCGAGAACTCGAGTAATGCTATATATTATTCCATCCGCCATCGATCCCCCAAAGTGTATGTGGCGTGATCATCCCAACCAAAAAACTAATCTTAATGTACCAAATGTTATGGGAGAGCACGCCATATAGACTTTGGGGTGATGGGAAGGGGATGCCTCTAAGGTAGTATTGGCCACCCTTGAAGGTTAAACCTCATACCCATGAACGGCAGCCTCCACACTTAACTATATAATATGCTTTATATTTCTAATTCATTGGATTATTTTCCACTTCCATGCGACATACAGGACTTTGATGCTGCGGTTGGCGACATTGCAATTACCACCAATCGGACAAAGATGGTCGATTTTACGCAGCCATATATCGAGACAGGGCTTGTTGTAGTGGCCCCAGTTCGAAAACTCAACTCTAGTGCTTGGGCATTTCTGAGACCATTTACTCCAATGATGTGGGGTGTCACAGGTATATTTTTTCTTGCTGTTGGAGTAGTTGTTTGGATTTTGGAGCGTAGGACAAATGATGATTTTCAGGGCCCTCCTAGAAAACAGATTGCCACGATCATTTGGTGAGTCCCTAACAAATATTACTCTTTCTTAAAATATTTTAACTTAAAATATATGTTAATTATTAAATTTATTGTTTTGTGTAGGTTTAAATTTTTGAAATAAGTGGGATTTAACATCTTAACGACCTCTTTTTTATGGAGACCTAAAAAGGTTAATTGAAAGATTTGCTAACTATTACGCCCATTATGCGACAAAATTGGCCATTTCCATCTCCCTAGAGTACTATCAGCAGACTCTCTAAACGTTATTCTCTTCCCTAAATGTAAGAATTCCCAAAAACTCACCTACAACAAATTTTCTTCCCTTCCCTAATCCAAGGGAAAGCTATAGTGATACCCAAAATTTAGTAAAGTGCTCTTTAACTTCCCTTAACCTCATTTTATTCAAAAAAATGTTATTTCCTCTCTCTTTTCCATAACATATTTAAAGAATATTTAAATGGTATAAACAAATAATAAGAGAAGTTATTGTTGAATGTATTTAAATATGAAAGCAAAAAAGAGTAGCTTGATTCTTTAAATTTTTTTTAAAAAATCTAGTGGAAGCTGTTGAGAGTGCAACATCTCTATCATGATTAATAATGAAAATGATCCCCCCAATTAGTTTTATGTTTTATTTTTTTTTCTCTCCTTTATCTGCTATTTCAATTCTCTCTTACTTTATTATTAATTTTTTTAAAAAAAAAAAAATAATAATAATCTTAACTACCTTTTTGGCTATTTGAGTAGTTTATACACGACTATTACAAAGAATGAAGATAAATTCTTTACTTAAAACTTTGGCTTCCTTTATGCTCTGTACGTAGATTCTTAAATCTTGATCTAAGTCCCCTAATTTGCTATTTCGTACTTTACTTGGCAGGTTTACCTTTGCAACTTTGTTTACTGCTCATAGTAAGTAAAATGCAGTGACTTTTCATTAGCTATTTTTCCCAGACACAAGAAGTCTTATATATATATATATATATATATATATATATGCTGCTGCTCCTTTCCTCTTTTACGTAGGAGAAAAGACAGAGAGTGGCCTTGGTCGCATGGTGCTTCTAATATGGCTTTTTGTAGTTCTAATACTCAATTCCAGTTACATTGCAAGTCTGACCTCAATCCTCACAGTCCAACAGCTTTCTTACTCTGTCAAAGGGATTGAAAGTTTGACAAGCGGCAATGATCCCATTGGTTACCAGCGCGGTTCATATACTGAAAATTATTTAATCGACGTGCTCAACATACATAAGTCCAGACTTTTTCCTCTTGACTCGGAAGAAGAACTTGAGACAGCCTTGAACAATGGCCCCGAGAAGGGTGGTATTGCTGCTGTGGTTCAAAATCGAGCACATATGGAGCTCTTCCTCGCTACCAGATGTGAATTTGGTATAGTAGGTCAAGAGTTCACCAAAATGGGATGGGGTTTTGTAAGTATCCTACCAAACTCGTCCTCAAATCAATTCTCAATTTTTAGTTCTTTTTCAAAACTCTTTTCAACGCCCATGCATGCAACTTCTCAAAACTTGAACATGGGTATATTTAACAGTACGTTATGAGCTTAATTATGATAATAAACTCTAGTCCTACATATTTCTGATTGATTAGGCTTTTCAACGGGAGTCACCCCTAGCAATTGACATGTCAACCGCCATCTTAAAGCTGTCAGAGAGTGGGGAATTACAAAAGATTCATGACAAGTGGCTTTCAAGAAAAGCTTGCAGCTCAGAAGACACAAAGCAAGACGTAGATCGCCTTCCGCTTAAAAGTTTCTGGGGGCTCTTTTTACTGTGTGGCTTAGCTTGCTTTGCTGCTATCCTTTTGTATGTTATTAAGATGGTTCATCTTTACATGAGGCATTCTGGCCGGAGCTCGCAATCATTTATCTCATTTGTTAAAGAAAAGGAAAAGGATGTTCATAAAATGCAAGACCCAGAAAAAATGAGAAAGCGAAGGAAGAGGCCAGGGTATCAAATGGAAGAGTCCAGGGTATCAAATGGAAGAGTCCATGAAGATGAATCTGTAAACGTTTCGAATGTTGGTGTTTATATTGGCTATGAAGCATAGTTAATTAGCAGCTTAAGCATAGTTGGATCCGGCTTAGGTGCTACCGTGCTGTAAAAAATAAATGGCCTAGTTTAATCTAGGCTTTAAAGCAAACGTTTGCTTAACGTTTCTTCCATCTATCTATGCTTTGGGTTAATATTCCTTCTGCTATTTGTCTTTTCTTTTTATTAACCAGAGATCGACCTTAAACTTACTTGCGAGCAATTCAAGTAAACAAACAGAATTTAAGTGCATTGCAGTTTTGCTTATAAGCCACGCTCAAGGTTTGGATAAACAAACAGAATTTAAATTATGTGCTACTCTGTTTGCCCCTGTTTTGGTGTTTAGTTGATTCAGTGTCCCCCATACCGTATGGATCAAGACTTGGCCAAGAAACATGGACCTCGGATGCCATTTTACTTCTCTCTCTCTCTCTCTCTCTCTCTCTCTCTCTCTCTCTCTCTCTCTCTCTCTCTCTCTCTCTCTCTCTCTTAAACACAAAGCTACCGCAAAGATGGAAAAACAATAACATGAGTAACCAACTAACTCCTTACAAATTTCTGACTTGCAAGGCTTCGCAAGCTTGTGCATCTGACACAGGCAGCCGCATAGTTCTGGTAAAAAAACCACCAGAAACTTTCAAGAATGCAAAAAGACAAGATGGTCTTGCTATCATCGGCCGAGCCTTCACCACTTTGGGAACAATGTCCAGCTCTTTACCAGTATCACCCATCATAATTGCCCATGATATCCTTCAAGATCTGCTTTCGTTAGAAGATATTCAGAACTACATCCCCTCAAGGAGATCACATACACTATATATGGTTGGCGCTTGCTCACAATGACAAATCCCTCTCGGGCTTTATTCCCAACCTTCTCTCTCTCTGTGCTCTGTCCACAAATTTCCCCAGAAGAATTCCAAAACCCCCCTAGTTTCACATTCTCTATAAATTGAGCAAGACCCATCTCTCTCAATACCAAAAGAAACAGAGAAGCAAGAAAATGAAGGAGTATTGGACCTCTTTGGCCTCCCTTCTGGGAGTTTTGGC
The DNA here is from genome assembly GCF_958979055.1 of Alnus glutinosa. Classification (NCBI taxonomy): domain Eukaryota; kingdom Viridiplantae; phylum Streptophyta; class Magnoliopsida; order Fagales; family Betulaceae; genus Alnus; species Alnus glutinosa. The sequence goes on along the minus strand of NC_084897.1, from coordinate 5,068,289 downwards.
CTTCTACCAAACTCTCCTGCAAATAGTCTTCCCACCGGAGCTCCAGTTCGCAACTTTCAAGCTTCCAGATAATTCTATGTGGCATGTTCTGCAACATTCGGGAATGGGGCCTGAGGGTGAATGCTTTTTCCAACAAACTTGTTTTTCTTGCCCAGACAGCTTCAACGACTTAAAAAAAATACGTTAAGCAAACGTTTGCTTTAAAGCCTAGATTAAATCTAGGCCATTCATTTTTTTACAGCACGGTGCTGCAGTTTTAAGCTACAGCACCTAAGACGGACCTATCTTCTATATGTTCAAACTCCTATTTTATGACATTCTTGCTAAACACTTCATTATAATTTAATTTCAAAACTTAAACGCATCCCTATTGTACTTTTCTATCATACTTCTTTCAATAAAAAAAAAAAAGTACATACTAAATACAAGTATATTATTGAACATAATAACACAATTGCATATAGAAAATTGCATGAATGTATAGATCGCAGAAAATTTTACTATCATAAGACTCTTACTTTTAGTTTGATCCATATAAATAAAAACGTTAAAACCTTTGTTCCCAAAAGTGTAGTTTAAAATGAAAAGTACAAAGAAAAAAAAAAAAAAGCAAGAAGAAATCTTGAATTCTAATTATCATAACATTAATAGAAAATTAACAGGAATCTCATAGAACATGAATTTGATGAGCTTTGACCCAAACCAATATGCAAAGATTCTATGAACATAATGAACACCCTGGCAATCTTGCACTGATGTAAGATTTACAACAAAAATGAACACTCTATCCCTTTCTGATTTCGTTGCAAGGAATGCTATGATGATGAACAAAAGAACATTAAAAAAAAAAAAAAAAAAAAAAAAAAAAAAAAAAAAAAATAGTTACACCTGTTTACATAAACAGAAAAGTTTCGTTGATCATGTGCTAGAGTATTCCTCTTCACTATGTATGGAGAGCTTACCAATGTGACTTGCAAAAATGAAAAGCAGGCTTCACGTCATGTGCTAAGGCGATTTCTCTTGACTTGATCTATGAAGAGCTTATGTCTGTTATTGAGAAAATGAAAAGGAGTGTTAAAGAAGCAAGTAGCTGAAAAGATGCACTACATTTTCCAGATGAGACTAGCATACACTCACCAAAAAGAAAAACAAAAAGAAGAAAAGAGTAGCATACACTTACTGTACATGCAATATGTATTGAGTAATACTAGAAACTAGATTTTTATCCTACAATTATCCACAATGCTAACATGGTAGTCTCAACCAACCTTTGAATTAATCATTTTTTTTTAAAAAAAAAAATTAAGGTTGGTAGAGACTGCCACGTGAACATTGTGAAATAATTGTAGAATAAAAATGCGGTATATAGCATTACTCATATGTATTTCATCCAATGCATGTCACATATTATGCCCTTGCAAGTAATGGCCTAGCTAATAATACAATCAATCGTATCAGGGTCTCAGAAGCTATCCATTGTTCACTGGCATTTTATTTTTATACAAGGTTGATGATTCAATCTGTAGCACTCATGTACAGCCGCGAAACAGAAGCCTAAGTTGATAGTTATACTCATCTTCACCACATCAAATTCTCAAGTAATTTGGTGAGATCTTTAGCACTTTATACAACTCCAAACTGAGTGTGAAATGAGTTGCTGCAACTCCATACTCCTGGCTAGGAATCAGTTGCACTTTAAATGTGACTGGTTATTCATGTACTTAGTTAAACCATTCATAACTAGGCTCACCTTATTAGTAATATGAAACGTTATCTACATTTTTCTTAGAATTTTTCTTATATGTCCTCTGAAAAGCATGAAAAACTTCCAAGTGGATACTAGTTAATTAGAGTTAGTATTAAACCAGATTTCTAGAACCTGTTGAATATTGGATCCAAACTTAGCCCAGATTGCATAAGCAAATTACAATTTAGTTGTCATACCAATACTGACCTTTTGTATTCCAGCTTCTGCATAACTATCCCGTTCAGTAGAAGCTCTGAACTGTAAACTGCTGCTCCTGCAAGTACAGATGGTTCAATAGATTTTTTCTCTGAAGTGTTTGTTTTACAGTAAAGAAGATGGGATGGTAGATGTATACCTCTCTCAAGGAAAGGCCTACAGATTGCATGATCTTCTTCACAAGAAAGAATCAAAAGATCATCTAATATCTTTTCATCCTTTGCTGCAGATATCTGACTTCTCTCCACCGGCTGAGGAGCATTTTATCAGAAAATCAGTAATTAATTAAGGAGGTGCATGGTACATAGAAAATCATTGCATATGCAAGACGCAGAGAAAAAGCACAAAAACAGATCCTTCATACAGTAAATTCAACCACATCAGGAGAGGCGCTATGCTGCTACCAACAATAAACTAGTAGCTGCTAGATTTGGATGTACAAATATTGACAGACACGCACCTGGCCATGAACTGCCTTGACCAAGCTAGTAATCATTTCTTTATCAGGTTTAATACTAGGGGTAATGAAGACTCTTTGGCCCTGCTGGCGAGAAGCAAATAGAGTATATGGTACCAGACATCAGCATGCAGGAACACCTCAATTGACAAGACAAAAGTCAAATCCAATTTACAGGCAAGCCAAAGCTCTATCTTGTTAGAGCCAAATTAAGATATACCTACCTTTAGAAGTGGATGTTGGCTTGCACGAGCCAATGAAACAGGCATGCTAAAGCCGATTTCCTTTTCCTTTTTGGTATCTCTCAGAATGTAATTTTTCTCGTCAATGAGACAGCTTGCTTGTCCACAGCTCTCTAGCCATAAATGTGTCACCACTGGTTTACCAAGAGCAATGGCTTCCAACATATTTCTTGTACGTGCAAATTTGTCTGCTATAAAATGTGTGGCATCCCTGCAACATGACGCGAGGGATATGCCCAGTCGTGATAGAATCTGCCAGCAGAAAATAAAAAGCAGTTAAGATGGAGCTTATATGACTGTTTCGCATGCGGTGTACTAGCGAATAGGAAAATCTCGCTAATTAAAAAGCTTCCAAGATCTACCTTTTTCTGCTGCTTGATGATATTGTTATCCAAATGCTGGCTAAACAAGACTCGAACATATGCCATATCTCTTCGTTTTCTCAAGTCTTTCCATGTTAGATCAGGAATTGACTCAGGGGCACCTAGTCTTATAAGCTCTTTCAAAAGGAATGATTTTGGTAGATTTTTGTAGCATGGTTTTTTGTGATAATCATAATACAAACAATCGGATGATGCTGCATTTCTGCCCTTTGTGGAGCTAAATGTAATAGTACTTTCTGAACGAGATGACTCGATAGTCTTTTTTGATGAAACTTCCATCTTATGGTTCTTTTCTGCACCATCAGCAAAAGATGTATAATCTTTCCCATCTAGATTTCCAGATTGCATCAAGGCGGGAAACAATCTTGTATTGGTGACAGCTGATTCACGGTTAGAAATGGCACCTGCTGAGCCTCGTCCATCAAAGTTCTTCACTAACAAGCTTCTGTCAGAATCATTTTCTGAAGAATGCCAATGTGGGCAAATATATACTGATGACCCTGCTTCCCCCTTTACTTTGCCAGTGTCTACTGACCTTTTCTGACTTTTAGTCGAAGGAAAATTGCTGCCTTTTGCATATACAGTTGTGAATGGGGCATAGAGGTTTCTAGGTCCATTGGAATGGCTTTGCACATTATGACGTGTTCTTTTCCGCCTAGGATATCTCCATGGATTTGATCTTAAGTAACTGTTAATGGCAGTAACCTCTTGAGTGGACTGATCATGTTGATTCAATTTGCCGTCTCCAACTTCCCAAAATGAATTAAAATCCAATTTTGAACATTTTTCTCTAGCACTCAAAACGTCAACTGTATCAGCAGCTATACGGCTCCTCTTTCTTCTGTATTGAATTATACCACCATCATTTATCCTTTCTCCTGGATTATCCAATTGATTCTTACTACTTCTTAGCTTAACCTCTGACATCCATGGCCTGGTTCTGCCTGAAACAGGAGATAAATTCATACACTTCCCTTGGGAATGTCCTTTGCCAAGTGAGGTATGTTCAACTGATATAGATGAACACATATCAATCTCAAACTCTCTAAGTTTGGCCCTTCCTGAAGATTCCTCTGCATTTCTTTGCATGGTAGGCTTATTAGATCTTCTGCCTGAACTTCCATTTGCACCAGAAGAATTTCCACAATGCAGCTGTCTCTCAGCAGATGACTTCCCTCTTTTCACTTTTGTTGTTATTGCCAACTCAAGATCAAGCTCCTTAGTTTCAGACTGCTTCTGAAATAAACCAGAACCTCCTCTATTAAATCTTCTAACAGAACGCTTTCTTCGTGTTGACTTTGTTGGTATGTCTCCTACATCAGAACAAGCATTCTCTTGAAAGGAAGAATGTCCTAAATGAGCTTTATTCTCAGTTACACCCCTTAGAGATTGATCAAGGGTACTTTCTGGACCTCCATAAGCATCACTGTTACTGCAGCCGGCTGGAGGCCCACATGCTAGAGCTTCCATTGCTTCAGCAGCCACTTGAGTGCTAAAACCAATATCAAATATGTTGGATGTATCTCTTCCTATATCACCATCTTCCAACTGATCATCCAATTCCTTGACAGGGTTATTTTCACTCACTTGTGCCATCCTCCTGACCTCTTTTGAGCTATGCAATACAGATCTTGAGTCTCTACAAGTTGAAACCATCATCTCCTGATATCTAGTCACTGATTTCTGCCTGCAGCCTCCAAAATCGACAGATGCCTCCACCCTCTTGCTAAAAAAATCACCCCCTCCTCCTCCATGCTGATCACTGTTAGTCCATTCAAAGGTTCCTGTTTTTCCAATTGGGGTTCCACGTGTAATTCTCTTCACCAAACTTTGAGGTCCCTTTGCACTTGGGACAGGAGGCGATTTGTCCCTCACAGTGTTTCGGTTGTCAACTCCCGGAGACAAGTCCACATTGTTAAATGACAAGAAGCGGTCCACAAAGTTGAGTGCATTGTCTTGAGATGACTCTTCAGGTTCCTGAGACCTGATGTAATTCAACCTTGGAAAGTTGTAATCACTCAATCTCGTCGGTGGATGAGATTGATTTAAATTGATAGAAGACACTTCGTTCCCTTCAAGGGCATCCACAGAATAGTACAAAAAGAAAATTACAAGTTTTCCCCAGAAAGATTCAACAACTACATATTCCACTTAACAGTAACTCAGAGAGAGAACAAGACTGAAAACTGACAATGAAAATCATATTCAATACATTGACTAAACACTAACCTGCATTGCTTTTTTCATGGTTAGAGTAATCAGAATCTACCACCACATCCTCCGCTCGCTTACAAAGAGAACTTCCACTCGCTTTGAATCTTCCACCCGCTTTACCATCCAAAAGACCATTAACAACACTTCCTTGCAGTACTCCTTCATCCTCACTGTCAGGCACCACTTCTTCCCCATAATCATCATCTACTAGCTCACTGTCAAAACCAAGATTCTCCAACTGGGTTTCGGCCAAGGGACTATCAACCACAACAATGTCTTCAAAATAACCCAATGTATTTTCTAATTCTTGGTACCCAAGCAATTTTTCCACACCGTTATCTGCTTCTTTTCCTACTTTTGTACCCAGAATAAAAATTCTCATTATAAACCAATTCCACTGCATCTGAATATCGAAAAGCATGTATTTTTGTCTACTTTCCATATATTTGAAAAAAAAATATTTCCACCATCATTATACAAATCCATATATATATATATAAAAGCATCGAGTTATTGTTTAAGACAAAGGCATTTTACAATTTGTCAGAAAAAAGATGATCCCATTTAGCATTTCAATTTCGAATGCCTTAAGTTATGCATTTTCTTTCGATACATAGTTTGATCACAGAAAACAAGGGCAGAGAACAACGAAGAGAGAGAAAGGATTTACCAGGTGGTGGTGGTGATGATGGGGGCTCAGACGGAGAGCCGAGAATCTGAGTGTCCGTGTGGATATGATCAGCCATTGGGGATTTGTGAACTTTGTTGTGAGGTTTTGCTGTCACCTTTTCTTCTTAAGCCATCACAGAAAGCACGATGACTTTTGGAATACCCCAAAATCGAAATAAACATGAATGAATATAGAGAGTTATATATACAGGGTTTGGAGGGGAAAAATACTTCAGTTGAATCGTTTGGAGGGAAATAAATATTTATAAATAAATCTCTGTCTGCTTGTATTGAATCTACATTTACTAAAAATAATAAATTAAATCATAGATGGGCATTTGGTCTAGTGGTATGATTCTCGCTTAGGGTGCGAGAGGTCCCGAGTTCAATTCTCGGAATGCCCCCTTTGATCTATATTTTTCTGGTTTTTAAGTGTAATGGGATGGGCATGGGCATCTCTTAAAAACGACGTCATAGTGGGCCAAAAGACGGAGAAGCCCCTGGAATGGAGAGGCGTTGTTCCCAGTTTGGTAATAAAAAAATTAAAAAAAAAAAAGGAAAATGAGAAATTTCAGGGGCATTCCGAGAATCGAACTCGGGACCTCTCGCACCCAAAGCGAGAATCATACCACTAGACCAAATGCCCTGAACTGGCAAAGGTATATAAAATAAGTATCTGTTCATTCACAAATTGGGTGTTGCATCGAATTATTAGATTGGAAAATGATGAAGAGGTGTTAGAACTAAAACTCTCCTACGTAATGGCTGATTCCCAATTAAAAAACAATTAATTCCAGTGGTTGAGTCTCACTTTATATCCTCATCACAATGATATATATATATATATATACTCAACTCCTCTTCCTCCATCCATATTGCTTTTCTCGGAGAGGATTTCTCAATTTACCAGAATCTGGTGAAAGGTAATAGCATAATTCATTTGTTTGTGTCGTTTTATGTTTGTTTGAAGCTCGAGAAGAGTTGTTGTTGTTGGTTCTTGTCATCTTCTCCCTTGTTTTAATTAACATAACATGTCATGCATCTCAGTGTCTCATCATGATTGGGATCACAATTCACAATCATAGATATATATATCCTTAGTGAACATATATAGATGAGAATTTTTTATTATTAGACTGTCCGAATTTCAAAACGATTTTGATTAGCTTATTGTAGTGACAAACAACAATGGTGATTGATATAAATAACAATACATTAGGTGAAGGATAGGACCAGATCTTATTAAGAATTAATTTGATTGCACCCAAAAAAAAAAAAAAAAAAAAGGAAGCTTTTTAGGCTTTTAACTTCTCTAAATACTTGAATTAGAGGCAAATTAACTCTAATACGGGTTACTAATTAAGAGTACAATTTGAAGAATACATTTTCACGGTTCAATTTAATAGAAATTCCAAATGCATGAAAGTACAAACTAGAAGTCTCTATTTTTTTTTATATATATATAATAAATATTCCTTAAGTCTTTTATTATTATTATTACATTTCATTCAAATATATCAAGTTTAAAATTGACTTTTTAAGCATAGTGAATCCTTGTTAAATTTTTATTGCCAACTATTAAAAAAGATTTGACTGATGTTGGTGTGTAAATAACCTTTTTAGACTGTTTTTTTTAAATATGCTATTTAGTATATTTTGGTCCTACAGATTTAATGGTTAATTTTCAAAATAGGACAACAGAAAAATACAAGAAATAAATTCTCTCTTTCTTTTTTCTTTCTTTTTTTCTTTTTTTTTTTTTTAATTAAAAGGATGAAAAAATTGTTAGAATATATGGTATGATTCCAAATTAGGTATATAGCCTTTATAGGATAGTCACTTTCTAGGATTGATAGCAAGTTTGATGTTAATCAAATCATTAATTACCATACTTATCTTTATTTTCACATATTCAAATTCGCCTATAAATTGGAGTCATTTGTAATGTAAACATTATCAAAGAATAATAGCAAGATGCATGTGGTTCTTTTGGGCTATTTCTTAGAGGTAATTAGGCTTGGCAATTTTGACACGACTCGCAAATCCAACACGAACACAACACGAATATAGAGGGTTTGAGTTTAGGCTATAACTCGTTTATGACCCGTCAACCCGTTTATGACACATTTATGACCCATCAACCCGTTTATAACATATTTATGACACAATAATTACACATTTTTTACCAAATTAGTTAAATGGTTTAATACGTTAACCCGATGGGTTGACACGACAACCCGAATTGCCAAGCCTAGAGGTAATAGACGTATATGTTTAACACCAAATCACTCGTAAATCATTTATCTCTATTTTCTTTATTTATTCCTCTTTCATTTTCCATTTAATTACAAACTTCATCGATCTCGTTAAATCACCACCTATTTTAAAAGTTTAATTAATAAAAAATAAAAAATTTAACCATTTAAAAATTATATTCTAACAAAAATGTTTTCCCTTCTAAGAGCTTGAGAAGGATGCTCTTAAGTGAATTGTATATAACAAGAATGCTGAAAAAGAAAAAGGGTGAATTGGTATAACCTACGTAACCCGATTTCTTTGGGTGGGCTTGTCAGAGTTCCTGCACCGCCCTAGCCTGCTTTCATGGAAGAGAAGGGACTCTCCTTCGCAAAATCTCAAAGGTAAGAGATCTTGCTTGATAAAAAGTCATTTTCTTTGTTTTTCTCATACTATTCCATTGTTAAAGTTCATGTAATATATGTCTTTTTTACGTAACTTGCGCTTTAAGAATCTAAAAAGAAACAGAGGACGGTTTCATCAGAAAAATAGGTGTTTTCTGAAAAAGGATGGGCCTTTCTTGTGTAAAACCTCAAAGGTAATTTAGATAAGATCAACAATTTTTTGCTTGTCAATGAAAGGTTCTTGATTGTTTTTTTTTTTTTTTTGGTTCCTTGAGCAACGTTCGCTTGAAAAATTAGAGAAGAAACAGAGGGCTTTTTCATTGGAAAAGGAAAAAGATATCTTGATTACGAAGTTTTCGTTGAGTTACAATAACATAGAATCTTTATCATCTTCGATTACATTACTGTATACTCAAATTGATTGCTAATGGATATGACTGTAGCTAGTGCTGTCTCGATCATGTAGTTTTAGTTCAAAAATCACACAGGATTTTCATTCATACATTTCCACAAACACCATTTACCATCAAATTACATTCTAACAAAAAAATCTCTGAAGTGAAAAAATACGTGCTTGCAACGGAAATCTATGGCCTTGAAGTAACCATTAAAAAAAAAAAATGTAAGTGCAAAGAAGGAATATTTAAATGGCATAGGAAAATATAAAAAATTCATTGTAGAGTGTTTTCGAATAGTAAAGTAAAAGGTAGTTTGGTTTCCTATATTTAAAGTAAAACTAAGGGAAGTTGCAACATATTCTCTAAATTTTATTCTCTACCCTAAATGTAGAGAAAACTCGTAAAAACCCGCATGTAGTAGATTGCCTTGGTGTTCCCTAAATCAAGGGAAGCACTTTAGCTTCCCTTATCCTTATTTTATTAAAAATAATTAAAAATTCTTTCCTCTCTCCTTTCCCTAGCATTAATTTGAAAGAATATTTAAATGGTATAGACAAATAATAAGAGAAGCTATTGTAAAGTTTATTTGAATAGAGAAGAAAAAGTAGCTTGGTTTTCTAAATTTAAGGAAAATTTAAAGGAAGCCGCTGCTAGTGCTCTTACGTGTAGGCGGACCACCCCAGCCACTCTCGTGGGGATCAGGGTCGACGTGCCGAAGGGGGAGAGGTGGCCAACCACCCCCTCACCCCCAAGGGGCGATCGACCACTTCCATGGGGTGGCTGACTAACTTCTCAAAGGGTAAACTGGTGGTTGACTACTCCCTCAAGGAGTGGCCGACCACCTTAAAGGGTGGTTTGGCTACTCCTTTAGTTATTTTGCATTTTTATTATTATTTTATTATTCTTTAAGGCTTACATGTCTCTCGTTCATTTTGAATGAACAACCTGAATCTTAGAAATTCAGGCCCATGCTTCCAAAAAATTGCGGGGGACCTCAATCCAAACCCCTAAACTAGTCATAAATTTTTTAAGCATTATGTTAAAGTTCACATTATTGTAAGTGATTTCTATTTTATTTTATTTTTTTATTTTGAACTTTTCTAAGTCACTAGACTCACTACTCATCTATATAAAAATTATATTGAGCAAGATAATGTTTGCTTTCTCCTAACAAATTTTGATTGTTTACCTCCAACTATTACTTTGTCACGTACACATCTCTCTCTCTTTGCGTTTAGTACCATTATACAGAATGGTTTAGGGTTTGGGGTAATCGTGGTTGATGAAAATTTTGCAAATCTGTGTATGAACTTGAGGTTTCTACAAGAGTCCGTTCCCTATAACTAGAAATATCAGGACAAAGACACTTAATTCCATTCATAATTATTCAGGATTTGTGCAAACATGTTTATTTATATCTCACTTTTCATTATGTCGGGAATTCAAGAATCCATAGAGACTAACCTCAGTTTAATATAGCTATACTTACATGTTTGTTTTTCATTTACCTTTTTCCTCTGCAATGCCTATATATTTATGTATTTTTCTTTACTGTTAATGTTTCTACAACTGTTGATATGCGCAGAGAACCTTCTGGCATCAACTATGGTGAAATTGAAATCAACACCAACAATGTAGAAGTTGTAACAAGACCCTGGTCTGATCTGCCTGCAGACCTTCTATCACTAATTGCTGATCGATTAGGCATAATCGAGCTTCTGAGTTTCCATGGCGTCTGTAAGGCTTGGCAAGCTGCTTCTTCTACGGCTTCAGCGAAGATCGAAACCGCATCCAATCCTGAACCTTGGTTTCTATTCTATGGAGAAGATTCACAATGCCATTTGTACAACACATCCCAAAGAAGGTACACGATGAGCATCCCTGAATTGGATGGAGCAACTTGCATTGCATCAAACCAAGGATGGCTACTTATATTTAAAGAAGGCTCAATGTTCTTTTATTGCCCCTTCTCTCATGCAAAAATAGATCTTCCCAAGTTCCCCCATTCGGTACTTTCTGAACATGCTTCAGCTTTTTCATCTCCTCCCACTAGTTCTGAATGCATTGTTGCTGTCATGCATCGTGATCATGAATCTGGATTGGAGCTATATGTGCTTTACCGTGGGGCTGATACATGGACTAGGATAAAACTTGACAACATCCAATATAAGTTGAGTGCATTTGGATTGGCCACTTACAAAGATGAAGTTTTCCACTTCTTTGACAAAAAAAATGGTGTAGTTACCTTCTCTATTAAAGACAAAAGCTGTTTAATGTACAATATCGTCAAGAAAGATGATTCTACCACCAGGAAACTTAATTCTACCGCCAGGAAACGTTTACCAACATTTGTTCGCATAAATAGTCTTTTTGTGAAAAGTGACATGAAGAAAAAATTGGGATTGGGGGAAGATGTTTCAGTTTCTATTTGCGGAACAATACTAGAGTATGGTGGCATTGACAATATTATTTTTAGTGAGGACCTTGAGGCTGCTGAAGAATCCGAAAACCATCACCTCAGAGGGGTATGGATCCAGCCAAGATTCTTTCAAGTGTCTTCAAATCAGAACTGGTCACTTTGAGGGCTTCATTTCTTCTTGCTCCTTGCTATTATGTTCCTTGGTTCACTGATAAGATGACTTCGTAGTTACATAATCGGTTGACCTTCAATTGGTTCTTATGTTGGTAACTCTGGTAAAAAATTTATTTTCATTGCCAACAAGTAGTCCATATGTCTTGTTCTTTCTTGATATGCGATTGTGTTAGCATTTCTTCTTTTCTAATTTGGAGACTTAATAGTTGAAAAGGGAAATTGTATCTATCAAAAGCTATTCAAGGGACATACAGGATTAAGCAGGAGAAAGCACAATGTTCTTGTACCTCTGTTTCCGTTCAATCTTCATATTGAATTCATAAAATTCAAGTATTCAACTCAAAACCTTCTATGCACAAATGTTGACAATCATATAATGGACTATATGCTATTCCACTCCAATCTTCATTGAACAGAAGTCATAAGAACATGAGCTCATTGAGTATCCACCAAAAGCTATCTAACTTACAAAAAACATCCAAGGTTAGTAAATTTGAGACTCGCTTGTAAGAAATCATAGTTCAACAAATCAGATTCCTTGTTCATCATACTTTTGAACAAGGTTGTTTTGAACTTTTTGCATTAGATAACCTTCTGTAACTTGCAGATATGAGTATAAATGTATCAACCATTTTAAGAATGCTACCATTATACAGAATTTTGTAATTTGCCAAGTATCCCAGATTCCAAGTATATTAGTTGGTGATAATAATGTAATTTGGAAATACATTAGGTAGAACAATTCCAAGGGACAAAAGATTATACTCTTAAAGCAGTTACTTGGCAGAACATCTTTGTTAATATTAACCTTTACAATATTTGGAACGACCACATTTTGGTCGTCACTATATCTCATAGCAGAATAATCTCCATACAACTAAAGGAGGTCTCTAAACAAATTCTTTTTGTTGCATCTCATTCAGGTATTCCTTTGGTTCATGATTCTGGGGTTTAAATATTCCCCAGTTAACCTTAATGCTATTGGATCTGCTGCTTTGGTCAACAGTCATTAGTGCGTTCGTATTTGAGCCTTTGATACTATAGTTGTATACACAAGACATTGTCTTCGTGTATCAATATACTTATAAATATAATCAAGATAAGGTTTAGGGCATGCGTCCACAGTACCCCAATTGCTCTTGATTTGGCTGGGGAGGCAAGTTTTGTCACGGTCACGCCCCCTCTGATGCCATGATCACCATTAGTTAGGTGTGTCAAGGTAGTAGGGTTGGCAAATCAAGTTTAGAGATTGGGTTCGTGTCGTGTCGAGTTATGAGTATACGATTATATGGGTCGATACGAACATAACTTATTTAGTTAATCGCGTCAAACCTTTCAACCTTGAAACAACGTGTTTAACTAAACGGGTGACACGACACAAGTCGCATAACTCGTTTAATAAACAGATCGTGTTGGGTTGGCACAAAGACAACCCGTTTAATCTAAATGGGTTGAGTGTCACAAATACTTGATTTGGTCTTATTAACACAATTGCATACGTTATAAGCATAAATTATATTAATTATATACACACAACTAGATTCACGAAAAAAAAAAAATCAATTTGATTATATGGGTTAGAGGGTTTAGAGAGAGAGAACTAAAAGTGGCAAGAAAACTACAGGGTTTAAAAAAATGTAGTTATATACTTTAGTTTTTATAAGGGTAAAAATATAATTTAATTGTACGGATTATGCGAGTTGACACCATTTTGCCCGTTTATTCATGGTATCTAATTGGGTCAAACCGTTTTGACCTAAACCCTATTATACTAAACCTTAACCCTCTAATATTGTATTGCGTTTGTATCGAGTTTGCAGTCGACATGTCAAGCATAGTAAAACCTACAAAGTAATGCTCGAGCCTTACATTCACCCCCAAGGGCTTGTAATTTATGTTTTCCTTTTTCTCTTTTTCTTCTATCTCCTTGTAATTTATGTCTCCAGTGGCTCTTTGCCTCTTTCTACCCATGTCCCCCCATCATGCATTTCGTTCGGGCACCTTCTTTTCAGAACATCGTTTTGGCTTGTGGGGGTCCCTGTTTTGTGACCCAACTCCAGCTTGTTTCAGTGCAACTAGTTTCACTGCGAAGCATAGGCTTTCCTTGTTCGCTTCCACGTTGATCCCTTCCTCCTCAAGCATTCCAGTCGAGTTGTTTGGTTCTAGCTATTTTATTTTCTAAACATTTGGATCAAGAATTTGATGTAATCCTCTGGATAATGGATCCAAGAGTCGGTAGTGTTAAGAGTCCAATAAAAAGTATATCTCCTAGTCAATAAGAAGTTAGATCTCGAAGTCTAAGGTTGAGTCGGTGGCTTTGATCCCACCTCCATCAGTACTCTTCTTGCTGTTGTGGGGGTTCGGAAATGGTTGATGTATCTTTCATGGTTCGTACCCTCTTTTAGAGCGCTAGCAGCAGACTCCTAACCATTTTCCCTAATTTAGGAAAAATTTAGGGAATCAAACCACTATTTTTTTTCTCAATACAAAAACACCCCACAATAGCTTCCTTTTATTTTTCCCTATATATTAAAATAACATTTTTTTTTTTATCTTTTACTTTTTTTTTTTTTTTTTAAACTTTCCAAAAGCATCGGCTCATCATTATTTATCCTCCTCCTTTTTCCTTTTTCTCCTTCTCCATTCCCTACCGACGCCGCCCTCTACCTCTCCATGATCTTCGTTGAACGGTTGAAGCATCTTCTGCCAAATCAGGGGTTTCGTCGTCGTCGAGGAACTGGGCGTTGAAGTTGATGGAGATGCCATCAGTGAGAAATGAACACGACCACCATCCTCTTCACCACGCTCTGCCACCGCTAGTCTTTCTCTGCCCGTAGCGAAACCGCGGCGAGGACGAAGGCGACGACGTGACATTGCACAACACTTGCTTTTCCACTTCCCCAATCTCACCCACGTCGATTTGGTTTCTAAGCATTTCTTTTCTGGTTGTTGATAGAGGGCTAGGGCTATTGATGGAGGGATGGGGCTGTTGAGTGCTTGATGCTAGTGAGTTGGGGCTGTTGAGTGCTGTTGAGTGCAGAATTGGGGTTGGTTCTGGTTGGGAAAGGAAGGAGAATGAAAAGAAAGGAGGAGGGTGAAAACTGAAAAGGACGCGTGAAGGAGAGAGGAGAGAGAGAGAGAGAGAGATTTTTTTTTTATTAAAATAACATGTTGGGAAGCTACAATGCTTCCCAAGGATGACCCTCTAGAATAGGGTATCTGTTGTGGAATGACTTTTAGTAACTTTTTTCAAATTATTTCTATTTTAAGGAATAGAACTATTTATAGGGCATCTGCTACTAGTACTCTTATACCTTTTAGTTGTGCCGTTTTTTATATTTATCTCATACCAGCCTAATTGGTGGCTTTTTTTCTTGGGGCATGTGCTAAGAATATATAGGATTGTGTCATTCATTTGATACATTCCCCGAAAACAACCTCTGCCAGGAAAGTATGTTCAGGATTGGACAAAGGATAGTTTCTCACTAGAAAGAAGTTGAAGGTTAAGCTTTTGTTTCTTCCTTTTTATTTTTTGCTGTTATTTAATGATTTTACTTTGGGTTGTTCTATTGCTTGGTTATATATGCTGAACTGAATCATTCGTTATATGTTCCTATTGTTAAACAGCTAAAATGTCTCCATGTCAACAACTTTAATTTGCTCGCTCAGAGCTTCTGCAGGTTATTGTCAAGCCAGACTGGCTGGAAGGTTTGTCATGCTTACTTTTCCTTTAAACTAATATGTCAGAAATTTGCATGGATGGTGGTAAAACTATATAAATAAATGATACCCTACTTCCTTTCTATATTGCGTAAATTGTACTTTTCCCCTCCCAAATATGATCCCAATTGCACTTATGTCTCATATTAAAACGTTTATGCCTAAAAACCTTCTCTTAGCATAATAAAATTCTACTCAATAATTCTTACAAAAATACTGCCTAGAAGCCCCTTTAAATAGGATCTGGCTTTTGTGTTGTCCTTTAAAAGTACAGCACATGTGCTGTACTTTAAAACGGTAAACGTTTTTACTTCAAAAAAACAAAACGGTGACGTTTTAAGCCATGAAGAAAATTAAACCAAACTTGCTATTTGACGCCGTTTAAGAAAATTAACTCTTCCCTCTCATGTTTCTCTCCCTTTCGTCTCTCTCTCTCTCTCTCTCTCTCTCTCTCAAATCTGCATCAGTGCTACAATCAAGGTACTGGGGACGTGCTGCCATGGACCCAGAGCCCGAGCTTTGCTGGAGGACCGAGGGCTAGAAATGGTGGTGCTTGAGGGACGTAGTGGCTGGCCAGAAGTACTACGAGCGGTGGAAATCCCCACACCCATCACCACCTCCACTACTCCAACCGGTGGTGGTGGGGCTCTCAAAGCCGCCAATCCCATTGCTGCTCCGTCCTTGGCAACCATGGTAGGTGGGACCCATTTCACTCTTTCAGGACCATCCCCTTCCGTTGATTTCCTTCACCTCAGCAAAGGCAAGAACTTTCTGGTTTTCTTTTGGGTTTGATTACTGTAAACCATGGCAGGTGGGACCCATTTCGCTGTTTTAGGATCATCCCCTTCCGTTGATCTTCTTCACCTCAGTCAAAGGCAAGAACTTTCTGGTTTTCTTCTGGGTTTGATTACTGTAATAACCGTTCCACCAAATTTATTCGGAGTTTACTGTAAATCAATATTTATCAACAATCATCTCCGCAAGAATAGCATTCCCAATCAGCCAAACCAAAAAATTAAACAAAACCAAAACTCTCAAATCCCCTCTTCTTCCATTCGGCCATGGCAGACCAATTGGCCATTTGGCATCCTCAGCCGAACCAACAAAGAACCATACCAACAAAATCAACCATAAAATTTACCACTACCGGCTACTTCAATAACCCAATCAGAAATTACAATCAAGCTTCCTTCAAACCAGAATTTCAGCAAACTTCAACCAATCAATTTCAATTTCTAGGATTTACCAAATTTCTGTTAAACCACCTAATGGGTATAACAAAAACAACAAATAATCAATTTAATCTCAATCCATGTCAGAACCCAGAATCTCATAGGAAGAAAATTTGAGAGAGAGAAAAAGTGACGAGAAAGGGAGAGGCAGATTTGAGAGAGAGAGACGTGAGAGAGCATAAGATTTTTCTTAGACGGCGTCAAACAGCAAGTTTGGTTTAATTTTCTTTTGGCTTAAAACGTCACAGTTTTATTTTTTTTGAAAACGTCACCGTTTGAAAGTATAGCACGTGTGTTGTACTTTTCAAGTACAGCACCGAAGCCAGATCCCTTTAAATAAGCTTTGAAAACCGTAAAACAAGTCAAGAATAGATTTTTAAGCGGCGATGTCTGGACAGGACATTGAGCATCCAGACGGTTGCAAGAAAAAGTTTCTCCGTTCGCAATCTTCACTTTTGCGTCTGGATGTAATGCCTTGTCTTTTACAAAAAGGCATAAGTGGTTATTTCTAATAAGCTACATGACATTACTACATCAAAAACGATAAATCTCACAGCGAAAAATATGTATATCTTTTTTTCTTTTTTCTTTTTTCTTTTTTTGAACAAGAAGAGCAATTCCCTAATAACACATCAAAGCTTTTTTAAATACTTCAATATACATTAAAGTGTTTTAACATAATAAATATATACTAAAGCGGTAACCTATGTGTCACATGCAACACTAATACTATGTAAGCATTGTTCTGACCTAATACAAACCAAAATGTAAAATATCACATAATAAAATAAATATGTAAATGATAAGTCTGACATATATACAAAAGATAGACTAAGCGAGATAGTCTATCGCACAAAAAAGGTAGTAGATGGCCTTATCCATAAATATCAAGATCGGCATAATGATCCTGACAGTCCTGACCTTCCTTCTGTCCTACATAATCATTTATGTGATTGTGGTTATCACCATAATCCCATACTGCAATTAAGTGAGTTAACTGTTTCGATAATATAACAATTATTGATTTATTTAGAAACACATAATCCAATGACATGATGGCAGTTTTATATGCAAGTTTTATTTATTTTCTTGGGAAAAATATAATTTAACCCCCCAAACTACCACTATTTATCCGGATGACCCATCAAATTACTAACGCTTACACTCTGGCCCCCCAAACTATCACAACCCTTGAAAAATGCCAATTTTGATGAAATATCCCCATAATACTCCTGCCACGTGTCATTTTTAAATTAAAAAAATAAATAAAATTCAAAAAAAATTATAAATTTTTTTTAAAAAAAAATGAAAAATAAATAAATTGAAAAAAATAAATAAATAAATTAAAATTTTATTTCTTATTTTTATTTTTATTTTTAAAAAAAGATGAGTGTTTAGGGTGGCATTATTTCCCACCGCGAACCGATCTTCCCGACAACCCTCCGGTCACTGTCTGTTTGCAACGCCATGATGACCGATTTTATAACCCGGCTTGGCAAGTTCCGATTCGTAATCATCAGCTCGCTGATCTCGACCGAGCTCAAGCTCGCCCTACTCTAGAAAATATCCTCCACCTAAGAGAAAATCTTGTAATCCTTGAATCTCAGGTAGCTATTGGCCAACGTTTTGAATGCCAAAAAATCACTGAGAGGAAAATGGATATGAACATCAACGAACAAGTTCACAGTCGTTGATTTCTCCATCAGAAACAGATCGAAGTCTTTCACAACGATGATAGACTTGCCCACAGTTTGCAACAAAACAAAATTCAGATTAGAATCATTCATAACCTTCGAAAGATCAATATCATAGACATAGAATGATAGGAAACTAGCCATGTCCGCGTTTGGAGAGGTAGGGACGAGTTTGTCAAGCTGCAGGCGTGCATTGTGCCCAACAAAGATGCTGGAAAGAAGCAGTACGTCCTCCAGTTGATCTCTATATTTTTTTTATTTTTTATTTTTAAAAAAATAATTAAATTTTAGTTTCTTTTAGTTTTAAATTTTTTTAAAAAAAAATTTAAAAATTTTTCTATTTTTTTTTTCTATTTTTTGAATTTTTGTTAATTTTATTATTTTATTATTTTTAATTGAAAAATGACATATGGCAGGGGTATTATGTGGATATTTTGTCAAAATAGACATTTTTCAAAGGTTTTGTAGTTTGGGGGGCCAGAGTGCAAGCATTGATAATTTGGGGGGCCATCCGGAGAAAGAGTGGTGTTTGAAAGGCTAAATTGTATTTTCCATATTTTTCTCTTACACTCCTCTCGTTAGAGCCTTAGCTCGATTAACGTATTACCTTGGAACCTATAATCCTTCAACTGTAAAGCCCCTGGAATGGAGAGGCGTTGTTCCCGATAAGAAAGAAAGGCACCACATTTGGTAAAAAAGAAGAAGCAATCGAACCTGAGTCATTTTGGGGGGCATTCCGAGAATCGAATTGGGGACCTCTCGCACCCAATGCGAAAATCATATCACTAGACCAAATGACCTACTACCTCTAAAAGATAGAAAATAAGAATGTGTTCGTTTATTGAAGTCCCAATTGGGTGTTCCATTGAATTCTTAGATTGGAAAATGATGAAAAGGTGTCAATGGAGGAGTAGTGAAACTAACACTCTCCTACGTAGTGGCTGATTCCCAATTAAAAAAAAAATATTAATTCCAGTGGTTGAGTTTCACTTTATATATATATATATATATATTGCTCATCTCTTCATGAGAGGGTTTCTCAATTTAGCAGAAACTGGTGAAAGGTAGTAGCAGAATTCATTTGTTTGTGTTGTTTTAGGTTTGTTTGAAGCTTATAGTTGTTGTTGTTGTTGACTTCTTGTGGTTTTTGTTATCTTCTCCCTTCATGCATCTCACTGGCTCATCATGATTAGGATCACAATCATAGAAATCCTTAGTGAGCATGGATAAGAATTCTTTATTATTAGGCTGTTTGAATTTCAAAACGATTTTGAATAGTCTTTGATTAGCTTATTGTAGTGCCAAACAACAATGGTGATCGTTATAAACAACAATACATAAGGTGAAGGATAGGATCGGATCTAACGAAGAATTAATTTGATTGTACAAAAGTATATACAACATCTTTCTATACAACCAAAAAAAAAAAAAACTTCTTAGGATTTTAACTTCTCTAACTACTTGAATTAGAGGCAAATTAACTCCGATATGGGTTACTAATTAAGAGTACAATTTGAAGAATACATTTTCACGATTCAATTTAATATAGGTTTCGAAATCCATAAATCGTTTTTTTGAATTTAAATTCTTCAGTTTTGCATGTACATTTATGAGAATCTGCCACAGCCGAGCATTGAAGTTTATTGTTAACCCGACTCTACAGTAAAAAATCCTTGAATTTTTGTATCCAATTGTTGAAATTCGGCAACTGCCGTCGAAAACCGGCTGGTGCCGAAATCTGGTTGGTTAGAATCCGACAGCGTTCCCAGATTCTAGCCAATTTGGTCGAAATTTGGAAATTTCTGCCGGAATAGGACCAGATTCAGGCAAAACTAGCCAGATTCTGACCAATTTGACCGGATATGGTTCGTCAGAATCCGGCGATTGCAGCTGGACATTGCCGGATTCTAGCGGCGGTTACTTGATTCTGTTTTACGCCACTGAAGATTTTTTCGTACGAGCCAAACGCTCGAAATATTTTCAAGAAAATTATTTTTTTAAAAAATGATTTCATCAAAAATATTTTACGTAGAAACAAACGGAATTCATCAACCGAGTTAAATAACCACTCAACTTAAAAGCTTAATTAATAAAAAAACAATCAATCATTTAAATTATATTATAACAAAAATATTTTCCGTTCTACGCAGTGGATTGTATATAACAAGAATGCTGGAGGCAAAAAGAGCAAAAAAGCATCAAAAAACCTCTCAGAGTTCCTGCACCGCCCTAGCCTGCTTTCATGGAAGAGAAGGGACTCTCCTTCGCAAAATCTCAAAGGTAAGAGATCTTGCTTGATAAAAAGTCATTTTCTTTGTTTTTCTCATAGTATTCCATTGTTAAAGTTCATGTAATATGTGTCTCTTTTACGTAACTTGCGCTTTAAGAATCTAAAAAGAAAAAGAGGACGGTTTCATCAGAAAAAAAGGTGTTTTCTGAAAAGGGATGGGCCTTTCTTGTGTAAAACCTCAAAGGTAATTTAGATAAGATCAACAATTTTTTGCTTGTCAATGAAAGGTTCTTGATTGTTTTTTTTTTTTTTTTTTTTGGTTCCTTGAGCAACGTTCGCTTGAAAAATTAGAGAAGAAACAGAGGGCTTTTTCATTAGAAAAGGAAAAAGATATATTGATTACGAAGTTTTCGTTGAGTAGCTAGTGCTTACATAGAATCTTTGTCGTCTTCGATTACATCACTGTATACTCAAATTGATTGCTGATGGATATGACTGTAGCTAGTGCTGTCTCGATCATGTAATTTTAGCTCAAAAATCACACAGGATTATTATGTTTTTATAGATTTTCATTCATACATTTCCACAAACACCATTTACCATAAAATTACATTCCAAAAATTATACAAAAAAAAAAAAATCAGATTATAAAAAGGATCAACCAAAATTCTTCACAAGAATGAACTCGGATTGAGATTCCCTGAATCGAATTGCAGGGCAGTAATTCCTACACCTTCCCTAAAGATAAACACTGTACATACCCCATCCTTTCTTTATTGACAAAATCTCTTTTCTCTCTCTCCCTTATCTTAATATTTTTTATTTAGCATTTTCTCTCGCCCTCTTTCTTTCTCTTCCGCTCCAAAGTCTTCAACGGAAAAAGTACGAGCTTCAAGTGAAACACTGTAGCTTCCAACGGAAATCTATGGCCTTGAGGCTTGAAGTAACAGAAATCTCTTGCCTTGCAATGAAACCAAGCTGCTTTGGTGGGCATAATGTTGTAAGAGACACAGGCCGTGTGGTGGGCATAAAAAAGAAAAGAGAAAAAAAAAAGAAAAAAAGTAATCATTAAAAATAAATAAAAGAAAGAGTAAAGAAAGAATATTTAAATGGTATATGGAAATATAAAAGAAGTCATTGTAGAGTGTTTTTGAATAGTGAAGTAAAAAGTAGTTTGGTTTCCTAAATTTAATATAAAACTAAAGGAAGATGCAACTTATTCTCTCTTCCCTAAATGTAGAGAAAACTCGTAAAAACCCACATGTAGCAAACTGCCTTGGTGTTCCCTAAACCAAGGGAAGCACTTTAGCTTCCCTTATCCTTATTTTATTAAAAAAAAAAAAAAAGATTTTTGTTTCCTCTCTCTTTCCCCTAGCATTGATTTGAAAGAATATTTAAATAGTATAGAGAAATAATAAGAGAAGCTATTGTAGAGTTTATTTGAATAGAGAAGAAAAAGTAGTTTGGTTCCCTAAATTTAAAGAAAATTTAAGAAAAGCCGCTGCTAGTGCTCTTACGGGTACGCGGACCACCCCAGCCACTCTCATGGGGATGAGGGTTGACCTGCCAAAGGGGGAGAAGTGGCCAACCACCCCCTCACCCCCAAGGGGTGGGGTTGACCACTTCCATCGGGAGGGGGGGGGGGGGGGGGGGGGGGGGGGGAGAGGAGGGATTTGACCACTTCCATCGGGGTGGCTGACCAACTTCTCAAAGTGTAGACTGGTGGTTGACTACTCTCTCATGGAGTAGCTGACCAACTTAAAGGGTGTTTCGGCTACACCTTTAGTTATTTTGCATTTTTATTATTTTTTAAGGCTCACATGTCTCTACTTCATTTTGAATGAACAACCTGAATCTTAGAAATTCAGTCCCATACTTCCAAAAAATTGCGGGTGACCTCAATCCTAACCCCTAATCTAGTCATAAATTTTTTTTAAGCATTATGTTAAAGTTCACATTATTGTAAGTGATTTCTATTTTTTTTTTTTTATTTTAAACTTTTCTAAGTCACTACTCATCTATATAATTACATTGAGCAAGATAATGTTTGCTTTCTCCTGATAAATTTTCATAGTACCATTATATAGAATGGTTTAGGGTTTGAGGTAATCGTGGTTGATGAAAATTATGCAAATCTGTGTATGAACTTGAGGTTTCTACAAGAGTCCGTTGCCTATAACTAGAAATATCAGGACAAAGACACTTAATTCTGTTAGAGAATAAGATCAGCACAGATCTCTGCACCACTGCACCATGCCAGATCAGCAGCACCACTTCAAGAAGATCTCTCTGCAACAAGCCATCCTCTCTGTAACAAGTCATCAGCCATTCCCACGCCAGTCTGCACAGCAAGCCATTCTCCTCTGATTTCTTACCATACCTTCAACCCATATCTCCATGTAATCAGCCTTAGTTTCTCCCTTTGTACTCTGGTCTTTACCCTTTCTTAAGTCTATATGTTAGTGTATTTGTAGCCAAACAATGTAATCAAAATCAGCAAGATGTAGTCTTTAGTTTTACCTTGTGTTCTTCTCTTCTTCTTCTTCCCTTCTCTGTTTCTCCTTCCCTTTATTTTCTATCAAATTCCATTCATAATTATTCAGGATTTGTGCAAACATGTTTATTTATATCTCACTTTTCATTATGTCAGGGGAATTCAAGAATCCATAGAGACTAATCTCAGTTTAATATAGCTATACTTACATGTTTGTTTTTTCATTTACCTTTTTCCTCTGCAATGCTTATATGTTTCTGTATTTTTCTTTCTTACTGTTAATGTTTCTACAACTTTTGATATGCGCAGAGAACCTTCTTGCATCAACTATGGTGAAATTGAAATAAACACCAACAATGTAGAAGTTGTAACAAGACCCTGGTCTAATCTGCCACCACACCTTCTATCACTAATTGCTGATCGATTAGGCATAATCGAGCTTCTGAGTTTCCGTGGTGTCTGTAAGGCTTGGCAAGCTGCTTCTTCTGCGGCTTCAGCGAAGATCGAAACCACATCCAATCCTGAACCTTGGCTTCTATTCTATGGGGAAGAAGGTTCAGAATGCCATTTGTACAACACATCCCAAAGAAGGTACACGATGAGCATCCCAGAATTGGAAGAAGCAACTTGCCTTGCATCAAACCAAGGATGGCTACTTATATTTAAAGAAGGCACGATGTTCTTTTGTTGCCCCTTCTCTCATGCAAAAATAGATCTTCCCAAGTTCCCCCTTACGTATCTTTCTGGACATGTTTCAGCCTTTTCATCTCCTCCCACTAGTTCTGAATGCACTGTTGCTGCCATGCATCGTGATCATAAATCTGGATTGGAGCTATATGTGCTTTACCGTGGGGCTGATACATGGACTAGGATAAAACTTGACAGCATCCAATATAAGTTGAGTGCACTTCGAATGGCCACTTACAAAGATGAAGAATTCCACTTCTTCGACAAAAAAAAAGGTGTAGTTACCTTCTCTGTCAAAGACAAAAGCTGTGAAAGGTACACTATCGTCCCGGAAGATAATTCTACTACCGGGAAACGCTTACCAACAGTTGTTTGTAAGTATAATCATTTTGAGAGAAGTGACATGAAGAAAAAATTGGGACTGGGGGAAGATGTTTCCATTTCTATTTGTGGAACATTAGTACGGAATGATGGCATTGACATTATTGTTTTTAGTGAGGACATTGAGGCTGATGAAGAACCCGACTATCACCTCACAGGGGTATGGATCCAACCAAGATTCTTTCAAGTGTCTTCAAATCAGAGCTGGTCACTTTGAGGGCTTCATTTCTTCTTGCTCATTGCTACTATGTTCCTTAGTTCACTGATAAGATGACTTTGTAGTTACATAATCTGTTAACATTCAATTGGTTCTTACGTTGGTAAACTCAGTAGAAATTTTGTTTTCATTGCCAACAAGTAGTCCATATGTCTTGTTCTTTCCTGATATGCGATTGTGTTAGCATTTCTTCTTTTCTAATTTAGAGACTCAATAGTTTTTCTGAACAGGAAAATTGTATCTATCAAAAGCTATTCAAGGGACATACAGGATTAAGCAGGAGAGTGCACAATGTTCTTGTACCTCTGTTTCCATTCAATCTTCATATTGAATTCATAAGGATTCAACTCAAAACCTTCTATGCACAAATGTTGACAATCATATAATGGACTATATGCTATTCCAACCAAATCTTCATTGAACAGAAGTCATAAGAACATGAGCTCATTGAGTATCCACCAGAAGCTAGCTAACTTACAAAAAACATCTAAGGTTAGTAAATTTGAGACTGACTTGTAAGAAATCACAGTTCAACAAATCAGATTCCTTGTTCATCATACTTTTGAACAAAGTTGTTTTGAACTTTTTGCATGAGATAAACTTTTTGCAGATATGAGTATAAATGTATCAACCTTTTTAAAAATGCTACCATGATACTGAATTTTGTAATTTGCCAGGTATCCAAGATTCCAAGTAAATTAGCTGGTGATAATGTAATTTGGAAACCTATTAGGCAGAACAATTCCAAGAACAATTCCAAGGGACAAAAGATTATACTCTTAAAGCAGTTACTTGGCAGAATATCTTTGTTAATATTAACCTTTACAATATTTGGAACGACCACTATACCTCATAGCAGAATAATCTCCATACAACTGAAGGAGGTCTCTAAACAAATTCTATTTGTTGCATCTCATTCAGGTATTCCTTTGGTTGATGATTCTGGGGTTTAAGTATTCCCAAGCTAACCTTAATGCTGTTAGATCTGCCGCTTTGGTCAAAGGTCATTAGTGCGCTTGGATTTGAGCCTTAGATACTCTAGTTGTATACACGACATTGTCTTCATGTGTCCATATACTAACAAATATAATCAAGACATGGTTTAGGGTATGAGTCCCCGGTACCCCAATTGCTCTTGTTTTGGCCGAGGAGGCAAGTCTCATCACGGTCACGCCCCCTCCGATGCCATGATAACCATTAGTTAGGCGTGTCAAGGTAGTAGGGTTGACAAATCGAGTTTATAGATTGGGTTCGTGTCATGTCGAGTTATGGGTATACAATTTTATGGGTCAATATAAAAATGACTCATTTAATTAATCGTGCCAAACCTCTCAACATGGACACAACGTGTTTAACTAAACGGGTGATACGACACAAGTCGCATAACTCGTTTAATAAACAGATCGTATTGGGTTGAGTGTCACAAATACTTGATTTGGTCTTATTAACATAATTTCATATCTTATAAGCATAAATTATATCAATTATATACACTCAACTAGATTCATGGAAAAAAAAATCAATTTGATTATATGGGTTAGAGGGTTTAGATAAAGAGAACTAAAAGCGGCAAGAAAACTTGAGGGTTTAAGAAAATGTAGTTATATACTCTAGTTTTTATAAGGGTAACAATATAATTTAATTGTACGGATTATTCAGGTCGACACCAATTTGACCTGTTTATTAATCTTATCTAATTGGGTCAAATCGTTTTAACCTTAACCCTCTAATATTGTATTGTGTTTGTGTCGAGTTTGCAGTCGACATATCAAGCATCGTAAGGCCTACAAAGTAATACCCGAGCCTTACATAATTACATTCACCCCCAAGGGCTTGTAATTTATATTTTCCTTTTTCTCTTTTTTCTACTATCTCCTTGTAATTTATGTCTCTAAAGGCTCTTTCTACCAATGTCCCAATCATGCATTTCGTCCGGGCACCTTATTTCAGAACATCGTTGTGGGGGTCCCTTTGTTGTGACTCAAGCCCAGCTTGTTTCAGTGCAACCAGTTTCACTGTGAAGCATAGGCTTTCCTTGTTCGCTTCCACGTTGATCCCTTCCTCCAAAAGCAATCCGATCCAGTCGAGTTGTTTGGCTAGCTATTTTATTTTCTAAACATATGGGTCAAGAATTCGATGTAATCCTGGATAATGATCCAAGAGTTGGGTAGTTTTTAGAGTCCAATAAAGAGTATATCTCCTAGTCAATTAAGGAGTTAGATTTCAAAGTCCAAGGTTGAGTCAGTGACTTTGATCCCATCTCCATCGGTACCCTCCTTGCAGTTGTGGGGGTTCGGAAATGGTTGATGAACTTTTTGACGTTCGTGCCCTCTCTTGTATGTACTTTCTAGTTGTGCCATTTCTGGTATTTTATCTCAAGAAAATAACTCTTCCACAACAGTTATGCAATGTCTTAGAAACACGAGTTGAGTTTCACTACATGAGTCTCACGTAAGACTCATCTCATGTCTTTAGAATGGTGCAACTATTGTGCACCAATCACTCATCTTTATCTCATACCGTTCTAACTGGTGGCAATTTTCTTGGCGCCTATGCTACAAATATATAGGAGTGTCATTGATTTGATCCATTTCTTTTTAATTTAAGTTTACTCGCATTGATCTGGTTGTATCGAGATTTATAGTTGGATTGCTCAACCCTTTTTCTGTGTTTTGCTATTGGTGTCAGGGACGGAGGGAGGGGGGGGGCTGGCAGGGGCCATGCCCCCCCCCAAATTTCCAAAAAAAAAAAAATTTAAAAGGTGGGAAAAATAAAAATCTAAAAAATTAAAAAATATAAGGTAAAAATAAAAATTTAGTTTACTTGGTCCCTACCAAAAAAAAATTTCGGCCATTAGCTCCTGCCTATAAGAACTTTTGGCTCCGTCCCTGGTCCGTGTAATCACTCTCTTTTTACCTTTGTAGGGGGCTAGCTAGGCGGTCCTTCCAAAAAAAATTATTGCACATCTGGTCCAATTCAAGAAGTTGCAACTTGCAAGGGAATAATTCTGTCCAGGTATTGGTGGGTATAGGGCACGTTGCTGTCCATTTTTAAGGCTCTCTCCCACGTTGTGCTTGTTGGGGGAACTCAGCTAAAAGCTCAAACACAAATACACAATCCTCTCTCTCTCTCTCTCTCTCTCTCTCTCCCCGAAAATAACCTTCTGCCAGGAAAGTATGTTCAGGATTGGACAAAGGTTAGTTTCTCACTACAAACTAGTACTTGAAGGTTCTGCTTTTGTTTCTTCCTCCTTCAAGTTCAATCAAATCCTTTTTATTTTTTGCTGTTTGGGCGTGGGGGGGCATAAAAAAAAAGTCTGATTTGATTTCAGATTCCCATTTTGATGTATTTCTTCTTCTTTTTTCTTTTTTTGTCTATGTGGGTAGAGGGTTCATTTCTCAATTATGGGCTATTGAAATGGAAAAATTGCTGGTAATTTGCACATTGATCAAGATGAGGGAACCCCATTTATGTAGCCGTTATTTAATGATTTTACTTTGGGTTGTTCTATTGCTTAGTTATATATGCTGAACTGAATCTTTCGTTATATATATGTTCCTATTGTTAAACAGCAAAAATGTCTCCATGTCAAGAACTTTGCTCGCTCAGAGCTTCTACAGGTTATTGTCAAGCCAGACTGGAAGGTTTGTCAAGCTTACTTTTCCTTTTACTAACTTCATTTTAAATTTATATATATTAGCTGGTTTTTTTTTTCTTTCAATTGGGTTTATATCATCCCAATTGCACTTACATCTCAGATTAACATTTGTTTAATTTGTCATTTGGCACTTCTCCACTTTTTCCTCACATTGTTAGATTGTTTAATTGTGTAGGATAGAGAATGCCTATTTTGATCAGAAATTTGTATCTATGGCTATGAGTTGTTATAGGCAGCAGCCTTCATTCATTTAATTAATCATGCAGTTTTGCATCCACCCACCCCTATAGGTAAAGATAGAGGTGCGTTAGGAATAAACAATGGCTAGTCTAAAAAAACAGAGTTCGTGACATTTTAATCTGTCTTCCAGAGTTATGCTAACCAAACATTCTTACCAAAAAACAAAATTTGTTAATGCGATAAAATGTTATACATTGCACCATTAAATATTCCAAAATTCTCTGGTTTATGAATTCACCTGAGTTGAGATAGGTTTCGATGGTTAAAATTATTTCTAATGTTGTAAATACAGCAAGTTAGAAGGAAAGGTAGCATTAATAACTGGAGCAGCGAGTGGCATAGGGAAGGCAACTGCAACAAAATTTATCAACAATGGTGCCAAAGTTGTTATTGCTGATATCCAACACCAACTTGGCCAAGAAACTGTGGAAGAGCTTGGACCTAATGCTACTTTTGTCGCCTGTGATGTCACTAAAGAGTCTGACATATCCAATGCAG
This sequence comes from Alnus glutinosa, assembly GCF_958979055.1. Classification (NCBI taxonomy): domain Eukaryota; kingdom Viridiplantae; phylum Streptophyta; class Magnoliopsida; order Fagales; family Betulaceae; genus Alnus; species Alnus glutinosa. The sequence continues at coordinate 5,039,680 of NC_084897.1, read as the reverse complement.
TTAATTTTACCATCTCTAAGCACAACCAACTTGATATCATGTACAACAATGCTGGGGTGCCTTGCAAAACTCCCCCAAGCATCGTGGACCTTGACCTGGCAGTGTTCGATAAAGTCATGGACATCAACGTCCGGGGAGTCATGGCTGGGATCAAACATGCATCACGTGTGATGATCCCACGTCGAACAGGCTCAATTCTCTGTACAGCTAGTGTCACTGGACTGATAGGGGGACTATCACAGCACACATATTCTGTGTCCAAGTCTGCTGTTATAGGCATTGTTAAGTCTCTGTCTGCAGAGTTATGCAAGTATGGAATCCGGGTGAATTGCATATCACCATTTGCCATTCCAACTCCATTTGTAATGGACGAAATGAGTCAGATTTTCCCTGGTGTTGATGATCAACGGATTATGGAAATGGTTAATAATGCTGGTGTCCTGCATGGAGCTAAGTGTGAACCCAACGATGTAGCTAATGCTGCACTCTACCTTGTGTCTGATGATGCCAAGTATGTTAGCGGGCATAATTTGGTGGTAGATGGAGGCTTTTCATCTTTTAAGAGTTTGGGGTTCCCTGCACTGGATGAAGAACACTAAAAGTTTTAGTCTTCAAATATTCTTTGGTACCAAAAAAAAAGAACTACATAAACAAGTTTTGCCAGCATGAAGCAGGAAAGGATATGAATGTATCGACATCCACTTTCTTCATTCTTGAGTGAGTCTGTTTTACAAGTCCAAGCATTCTTATAGTATATTTATTCTTGTATGGCCTTTGAGATCATTTTGAAGAGATGATTGAAATGACCCTCAAAATTTAAAAGGTGAAATTTTGCAGCTATGGAAGTAGCATATACTCGGCTTACCCGACCAAGCTCATCTCCTTAAGCAAGATTTTTTGGTCGGGACCTATCTATAACCTTACCAGCCTCAAACTTGCGTACTTTTTCATGGGGTATGGGGAGGAGGGTCTCTAAATAGACAAGCTGGTGAAGATGATTTTGTAGAGAATGTTAGTTGGAAAACTTATGCTAATATTAACGTGTTGGCATCTGCATTCCTCAAAGTCTTACATCTTTAATTCGACAGTCGTTGAAGCTTTTGTAGCTCGGGAGGTCGTGGAATTTAGCAGAGACTTGGAGCTTCAACATGTTATAGTGGAAGGGGATGCTTTGGAAATAGTGCAGAATTTACTAAAGGAATGACGTTGTTGGAGTCGATATGGATAACTTATTGATGATGCAAAGATTGCTGTAAAAAGTGCAAGGACGATTCTATGATTAGCTATGATTAGCAAATTCACATTTCAGCCTGACACTTTCCTTTTAAAAAGTTCTTTATTTTTAAAAGAGAAATGCTACACGTACTCTCAAGTGCTTTATTTCTTTTTTCTTTTTTGATGTGACAGTAAAAATCATCATAAATTTACATGGGTTTATATGCATATGATATATCAATGGTGATTTTTGTTGTGCACTTAAAAAAATCATGCAGTAGATCTCATCATAATAAAAGGGTCATAAAAAGGGTGCATTAAGCAGCACTACAAGTAGCTCAGTAAAAGAATGTATATATACAACTTTCATATGTTTATTCAACAATGAAAGTACTAGACATGAAACCGGCTGATCTTATCTTTCACAATCATGAAACTGAACTCCTTTCAAAACAATCATTACTCAAGAGATACAATAATCTTGGATCACCTCGCTAAGTCCAAAATATTGATTATATATTTGGTCGGAACCTAAGCCTCGTACTTTCTATTTTATCCGTTATAAATAAATACATAACGGAAACATAGATTCACTACCTCTTTTACACTGATATAGAATCTGGCTGAAGTTGCTCCACATGTCTTAGCTTTTGAGTTTCCAGCATTTTCTTCCCCGGCGGTGGAGCACACTATTAGAACGATACCCACAATATCCAGAGTCTAAATACCTCGTCATACTCAAAAAACCAGAGGGGAGAGAGAAAGAACTATTTTTTCATATAGCATTTTTTTACACGTTGCAACACTCTAATGCTACACACTGCCAAAAACAGTTTTCACAAAAGCTTTCTCAAGCTTCTATTTATACAGTGAAAAACCCTTCTTTTTTTTCTTTTTATTTGCAATACTTAATTAGTGCATAATTATGCACTTATTGATCCAGTGGAGTAACGTTCAAACTTCAAAGAGAGGGGGAATGGAAGGTCTCTGGATTGACAAGCCGGTGAAGTTGTTCAAGCTGAAGTAGTACAACCTCAAACATACCATATAAGCTGAGCCAAGCATCTTCACAGATTTATTTCTTTAATACAGCAGATGAAATGAAGGAATTGATACCACACACATTTGTTCTCGACATGGTTGGGTATAAGAATCAGAATTGCTCTAGGACAAGCTTGCGCATGAAATCTTCTGGAGCTGCAAATTAAGCAGTACAAGCAAAATTTAGGTTCAATATGGGCTCTTGTTACAGTTAAAATAACAAAAAAGACAAATGAGAGTGATGGTTTGTCTCAAGAGGAAGATTGGTACCTAAGCCACCAGTGAACAATCTAAATTGCCCAAGGGCCTGCCTGATGAACATCTCAACTCCACTCACCACAGTGGCCCCAACCTCTGTAGCCTCTTGCAAGAGCCTCGTATTTCTAGGAGTATAAACCGCATCAAAAACTAGCTCATATGCTCTCAAGGCCTCCTAAACAAGCAGACATGAGATCAATATTGTAGAAATATATGATGGGAAATATAATATAAAAGAGAGAAGAGAGCGGAAGCAGAAAAAGAGAGACTGATGAAGCGTTAGGGCTACATCTTGTATTAAAGTATGCAATAAACAGATTACAATGGTCTCTATTTATATAGAGGCTATGAGTTGTGGACAAGTAAACTTAGACTAAATAAGGAAGAGATCGAATAAATCCCTTCTCTGGTCATTATGTGTTCTACACTATATAATGAGGGAGATAGAACCTTTGAAACAGGAGTTTGATCTGAATTTGGTTCCATTCCTACAGCAGAGGCATTGGCAAGTATCATTCCCTTCTCTGGGCAGAATCTATCCAAACATTCATATGGCAGAGCTTCCCCTGAAACTGCATTTGCAAGAGCCTTTGCTCTCTCTTTTAGAAAAAGATAAGTCTGTGGTTAGAGAGAACAAATCCGTTTTTAATGTTATGCTAAAGAGAAGACTATAAGAGTTCTATTACCATAATTCCTGTTGAATATGACAACACGAGCACCTCTACTTTTAGCACCAAAAGCAAGTGCTCTTCCTGCACCTCCTGCTCCCAACAGCACAAAAATTTTCCCAGCTATAGGAGAAGCATGTGATGCATCCCCATTCTCAACCCGTTTATCTGCTCATATAAATGATATGTTAATGATGTTATCTACACTTTCACCTGATACAACAATCTATCATGTTACCTAGACTATCATTATACATTGTCTTCCCTCAAAGAAATCATCCTTTTCAGGTTGCCTGTAATTCTGTTTAAGAAATCTTCATATTAATAACTGTATTGGAAAGAAAATAAGTATAGGTAATGAACCATGTCATAAACTAAATAAAGACAAAATATCTGTCTCAACACCTCCAGGAAGATAGAAAAACAAGCCATATTATATTCTTGGCTATAGTTACTATCTAACATTTAGAATATGATGTGTTAGAAATATGCATACAGCCAACTATCAAAATAATCAAGAAAATGAGACTTTTGTTATTATAGTACCTTTTAGTGCATCCTCAATTGCAGTGATACAAGCCTCACAATCTGTGTTATAACCAATCAGCTTCCCATCAATGGGCCGTCTTATTATAGTATTTACAGCTCCTATGGACTGATTCAGAAAGAACAACAACTTAGAGGCTTATATAGACATTATTCTACAATTGACACAGCAAATTCAAACATATATGGTGTGCCTTACAGCTGAAATTCTGAATTATCACTGTATGTCTGATATCTAAGTCTGCACGATGGTTGTTAATGTCAAGCTATTGGATTTTAGTAATCCCATTTACTTAGCCGAGTTGTATATATCTACTAAAACTTCATGCAAGGACTTGTAACATATTCTCCCGCTTAGGATGGAACTTAGCTTACTGAGATTAAAGAACAGCTAACGCAACACAGTAACATAATTAGTTTCTTAATTCAACATGAACCTCATTTCGTTCTGGTTGGGGATTGAGACCAAAAGCAAACGGATCCAACGGAAGAACCAAGCAGAAATACATATATAGTTCGGCCCCTGATATATCATCCAACATGACTTTTCAGTATATATGGGCCATATGGCACTACTAAAGCAAACAACGAAGGAAATCTTGTTTAACTGACTAACCTCTAGCAGTTTTATTTTTCCTGTTCAGGCAGTAGATCTTATACCAAAAAGACAAACAAAAACAATTTACAATAAAGTTTATTAACAAGAAGAAGAAGAAAAAAAGTAATGTACATCACCAAGTTTACAGACCTTAGCCAGTGGATGCACTTCATCACAGCATCCAACTGCTGCTTCCTTGTGTGGGATTCCAACACTACAAGTTTCAACAAATAGAGAGGAAAAAACCAGATGTTAGAGAACAAAGTACTGGGATCCTGCTAAATAAGCACAATTGATATATTTGTTCTGTGCAAAAATGTGCAAAAACGGGACTATTAGAATATTAATTAAATGATTAAATTCACTCATTCTTCTCCGCTTAAGCTTGCTTTTGGGATACAGGAACATTGAAAATGCAGATTCCTTGTTTTTTTTTTTTTTTGATGAATGAGTAAATTCTATCATATATCAGCTAAGTATTACAATGCAATTTGGTTATACACCCAAAACTCCAGGAAAACAGCTATTTCCTGAACACTAAAATGAATACAGCATAGTATCCAATCTGTACATACTCTAATAAGCAACATTTGATACTTGATACCAACTTACTAGAGAGTGAATATCAAGCCCAGTTATGAATGGTGAACAGAAAGTATAGGTAAATATTGAAATAGCTAACAACCTAGGTGGTAAAATTAGTTAGAAGAAGTTTGATATAGAAGCCAAGTTGCAAAAGAAATAAACCTAAAAAGACAAGCAAGGGAATGCTCCTCTTCTATTTCTTTTATGAAAGAATGTGTGCATACCTGAAACCTGCGAAGTCAGTCCCTGTATAGGTTTCAAAGAATTCCTTGATATCATCGACCAGCATGGGAACGTAAATTCCATTATATCCTGTGTGCCTGAAGGCAGGGTTGTGCAGAATAGGGCCTTTGCTATGGCCTACCGGGTTCGAAATGAGACCAAAAACTTTTGTATCTGCATTCATGTATTCAAGTCTGTAAACATGTTTAAGGCTGACTAAAGTTGGCAAGCCAGGCACTGATTTGCCTTCCAGAGATCCATAGACTAAAAAACCACCAAATTTAGGACCCAACAGTTGGCTTATTAGACCTCTACTGCCCACTGCAACAGCAATTAAAGGCACCTGGAGATGGACATAACAGCAGCAGATGCCTTATGTTGGTTGAAGTACAGGAAGAAAATAGAAGTAATCAACTCAATAAAGGCAAGGAGAAACTCTAATATCTGATTTTGTGTACACCTGAAAACATTTTTAAAACAAAGGAAGCACTAGAGGTTCAGGGTCGATTCCAGTTCTGCTTTTTTTAGTTTGTGTGTAAGGTGAACTGGAAATGCTGCATTATATTCTTCTAAAGAAAATATTTTTTTTCTCAAGGCATGAATCTTAGAACTGCCATTGCTGTTAGAATATTAATCAAATGATTAGATTCATCATTTTCTATCACCTTAAGCTTATACGCTCTCTGAAGAATGTTACTAGGAAAGCAATACATAGCATCATATGATTGACATCAATTGTATAAACGAATACCTGGCAATAAGTAAGCATCTGGAAAACTGGTGCTAGATCTGTGATATAATCCACGTTAATCTCAAGCTTGATAACATCTGCTCCAGTAGATTGCATAGATGCAATCAGATGACCAAGCCTCTCAGTGGAAGGTTTCCCACCATTCACATAACTTGATACTATTAGTTTGCTATCGGCACGCTTGTACACGTGCTCAGCCATGCCAACATCTGATGCCACCTGAAAAAGTTTCATTTCGGTTGGAGAAAACAACAGGGTCAAAAGCAGAATATATATATATATATATATCACAAGTTCTATGAACAAATGACTTCATTTTCAGCTTTGCTTTGTACCAAAAAATCTTCAAAATCCGTCATTAAAGAAAATGAGACCCCAAATCTTAAAAGAGAATGGAAAGTGGAGTATACTCATAGTGGTAGTTATGACAGTTACATGAGGACAAGTGGATAATATATCCTTAAGGATGTACCTCATAGTCCATCTCAACGAATTCGACATCTAGTTCAAGAGCCAGCCTCAGAACTTGCAAGCAGGTAAACTTGCAGTCACCTTTGCCTGAGCTCCCTGATGATTTGAGCCTGAGAAATGGCAATTTTATTTTTATTTCTTAAATGCCTGGCTTGAATTTTTTCTATTTAAAAAAATTATCTAATGTGAACAACTAGGCGAGGACACATATATGAGTTTTTAAACAAACTGAAGTCAATGTGCTATTTGCTCTTTGGATTTCCATAGATTTTTCTCAAACAGTTCCAGTTTAAAGAAGCTGACTATTATCAAATGAGTAAATTGACATATATATTTTGATATTATTAATATAAGAAATAACCTTATGGCCAAAGAAAAACATATGAATTAAATAACCCATCAAATTATTATTGTGTACCGATCATTGTTTTGATATAGCTAATGCATGGCCTATATATGCATGGTTGATTGTCATCTCCTTTTCTTCTCCATAGAAGAGGTGACCAGGATCGATTTGAGTCGCAAGAGGGGCATGAAGGGACTAGCTAGATATAGGATGCCCAGCCCATATGGCCTTGGGTTCAATAACAAAAAATAAATAAAACATTGCTATGATAGTAGAAATTCAAATTTTTATCAATGAGTTCATTTCCTTTGAAAAAAAAAAAAAAAAGCTCCTGACATGCTAAGGGACAAGTCATTTTTAGAGGCCAGTCTTACAAATCAATTTCTAGGAAATTTATGTCCTTAAAATAACTACGTTATGAATAGAAATTTTCTACAAATTGGGTTATAGAAAAATTCCTTCAACTCAATCTCTAAAAGTGTTAGGTATCCCTTAGCATGTAAAAAATCACATGTTTTTCTAATAGAAATTGCTTCTCACGTGCTTTTTTAATAGAATTAATAAATAAATAAATAAAATGTGATTCTCACATGCTCAAGAAACACATAACACTTTTAAAGACTGGGTTGAAGGAATTCTTCCAACCCGGCCAGTTTGTGAAAAATTTATATCACTAGCTTATAGCGCGGGTTTTTCATTATAATTTGATTACTTTTTTGTTTTCTTTTTTTCTTTTTTCTTTTTGTGATTACGGCTTAGAAAAGAATAGCAAAAATATATAAATAATAGTAATGAAAAAGTTTAAAAAAAAAAGAAAAGAAAGGTTATAGAGGATTTCATTAAATTCAAACAATCATAAAATGCCACTTAGAACGGGTTCAGCCACCCTAAAACCATTTAATTTATTAAATTTTGGTTATTTTTCAACCTGCCTTTTATTAACAATTGTTAGTGAAAGTTTTGCACAACTATTAAACGTATATGCACCAAAGTATGAAACTGCTAACAAGTTTTGGCTTATTTAAAAATTTTAGCCACCATAAAATCATTTAAAATGTTAAATTTTGGTTATCCATATATGCTTAAGGTAATATTATTATTTTTAGTGCATTATTTAACAATTATTTCTTTGGTGCTCATACTTATTGTTGTCATTGGAATATTTGGGCTTAAGAAAGTCTCTTTAGTTTTCAACTTAACTATTTCTTTTCCAATTCTCATGCTTATTTTCAATGATTAAATTATAATTTAATTTCAATAATTTTTTTTGCGAAAAAATTGTAGAAAGGAATTGCTAAAAAAACGTAAGTGATAATAATGAAAAATAAAAAGGAAAAGAAACATTATAGAAGAATTCATTAAATTCAATTCACCCTACTGTCACCATATCTGCCCTATGGTGATGGTAGGGTGAATCAAATTAAACAAACAATAAACAACAAAAATACAGTCATAAAATGCTACTTGTCATAGATTTAGACGCCCTAAAACCATTTTCTATATTAAATTTTGGTTCTTTTTCAATCTACTTTTTATTAAACATTGTTAGTGAAATTTTTGCATAGCTACTAAACATATATTAATCCAAGTATGAAATTGCTGGAAAGTTTTGGCTTATTTAACAATTTTAGCCACCCAAACCTATTAACAATGTTGAATTTTGACTATTGGTGAGGTAATATTATTATTTTTAATGCACAATTTAACTATTTTTTTCTTTAGTGTTGATTCTTATTATTGTCATTAGAATATTTTGGCTTAAGAAGGTTCCTTTAGCTTCCAACTTAAATATCACCTTCCAATTCTCATTTTTCTTTTCATTGACTACAAACGGAAATAATTTTTACCCATATTCAAAGCTTATTCTACATATTTACTAGCAAACAATTTATTTTAATTTATCTATTTGTTTTCTTGATTCTCTAGTTTTAATGTTCAATATGTGATATATAAATTTTTTTTTTTATCATTGGTGGATTGAATTAAATTGACACTAAATCACAAAATAACAGTTTCACTTGTCAAAATTTACCATGCCAATTATCACAATTTTAACACTCCTAAAATGTCACTTGTCAAGATTTTAAGCACCCTAGATTTCATTTCTCAAGGTTTCTGCTATTATATATTTTATATATATACAAAGGCCCAATTCATTTTTAATATATGTGACCTAAGTTAAAGGCTCAATTCGATTTTAGATATGTAACTTGTTACAATTCTAAGCTATACTCTTGAAGGCTTCTGATATTATATATAGAGATAGAATAGGTTTATAACTTCTATACAACTTTTGTACAACTCCAACAACTTTTTTTAAAATCAACCATTGAATATGTTGGACCCACATATAGGAAAATAGATCAAATGGTTAGTTTGAAAAAAAAAAATTTGTTGGAGTTGTACAAGAGTTGTACAACAATCATTTCTCTTATATATAATAATAAATATATGATTCCTCAATGTAATTTGATTTGTATTTATTTGTTTCCTTATTTGATTTGGACAATAATAACACTTTACCCTATTTCTCATATTGAGAAATGATACACATACATCTTTTACGCATCTCTTATACATCTCCATACAACCAAGTTTTAAATCCATCATTGAATTTGTGGGATCCAATGTGGGTCCCATAAATCCAATGGTAGATTTGAAAATGAGATGTATAAAAAATGTATTTATATCAAATAAATCCAATTTGATTTATATTTCTAATATATTTGTTTCCTTATTTTATTTGGACACTAACAACACTTTACCTATTAATATTAGAATACCAAAGAAATCCTATTTTATTTATATTTTTAATATATTATGATTTATGCTAATATATTATATACGAATTCTTGGTGCTAGAATATATGAAAAATATAATATATTTTTCTTATATTCCATATTTGGTTGATATTGAAATATTCTCTATTTACGGGTTAACTGTAATCAAATATAGGGTGTAATTAAATCATGGGGATTTTATTATCATATCCATATTTACTCTATACCCTATAACTATGGACATTTGTATTGTAGACAAATAATAGAGAATATTTCATTATCAACCAAATATGGAATATACAAAAAAATATAATATATTTTTCATATATTCTAATACGTGGGATATATTAAAGGGCTCACTTGTGAGTATTTTAGATTACCACTTGTTGCGATTTTAAGCTATTTTCTTGAGGCTTTTGCTTTTATATACATGATTAGTGTAGCACAACCATTACAAAATAACAATTACATTTACCATACTACTTGGGATTATGTGATGGGGAGAACTTGCTAATTTCACATGCCTCAATCATTAAATGATTGAAACTCATGGACCTAGGATCCAGCTTCCCTGCAATCCCTTGCCCAAATTGCAAGGGATTTTGGTGGATGGACCCAACCTTGATTGTCAAAAGTGCATTGATTCACAAAGAGTTTGTTTGCAAATCAAGTAAATTCAAGTGTGGCATTCCAACCTTTAGAGAGAGCGGCTTTCTCCTCTTCCCCATGTGTGTGGACTTTCTCGTTCTTAGTTAGGAACCTTCCCAGTTCCTCCCCCAAGTGAGTGTTGCCTAAGGAGGAGGGAAGAGTACTGACGCCTTCTCCCTCCTCCTCCTCTTCCCCTTCTCATTCTCTCTCTTCTTCTTATTTTTTCTTTCATTTTGTTAATGTTTTGGAAGTTTGATCTCATCCTCTCATTCCTATGCCAATCCATGGTTGGTGGCCTCCTTTTTTCGCCTACAGAGAATGCCAGATTCAAATTTGATGTCTCTTAAAGCACCTCTCTCGTCAAACATCATAGTAGAGCTCATCTTTTGCAACTTAGGTCTAGTCATTATTGGTTCTATCTTTTTGCGATTGCCACTAGGTTCTTTTGCTGTTGCATGACCATTTATTTGGTCCATTCCTTTTTTTTTATTGCGCTATAATGTCTTTTTTAGGTCTTTGTTGAAGTGCTCCACCCTTTTGTATTTCTTGGTTTACTAATGTAATCTTGCTTAGACAAAAAAATGAAAATTCATGTGGCATTATGTTTGTGGGTTTGTCGTTTTTATTTTTTCTTTTTTCTTTTTGGGCAAGTCAAATTTTATTAATAAAAGAAAGAACAATACAAAAGAACGACAGTCGGGCATACCGACAGAGACTATTGTACGAACAGTATAATCCAAATTAAAATCCAAAATTTAAGAATGGGCCAAATAAATGGTCCAACTCAATAATTTCTTAGCACACAGTGTGAGAAAGAATTCGCTAAAAATGATAGTTTTTTAGGCAGTCTAATGTGTGGGCTGGCTGGAGATACGCCTATTACGACCGCAAGAGAGCTTAAAAGTCATATCAAAGAGGATAACACTAATAATAACTGGACTAGAGCTGCCGTAGAAGAGCAACACTGCAATGTCTAGCAAGGAACGTGCCCGGCAAATGATGCTCAATGGACATTGCAATTGATTTTGTGTTTGAATTTGGAATTATCCCTAGGTTAAAGGAGTATCTCGATTAATTAAGGAGATGTAGATGAGAATGAGAATGTGAGAGAGAGAGAGAGAGAGAGAGAGAGAGAGAGAGAGAGAGAGAGAGAGAGAGAGAGAGAGAGAGAGAGAGAGAGAGAGAGAGAGAGAGAGAGAGAGAGAGGAAGGAGAATAAAAAAAGATTTTTTCTTTTTTGTTTTTTGTTTTTTTCTTAACAAAGCTATTTATTGGAGCATTCACATCGATCGAGAAATGCTAAGTGAACTTAAATTTTGGGATAATTGTACCGTTGGTCCATGTGGTACGCCATAATTATTTTTCACTCCCTATGGTTTAAAAAGTTTATGGGAGGTTCCTGTGGTATGCAATAATTACGTTTTACTCCCTGGTTCGATTTTCCGTCCACCATTTTGACGGAATCTGTTAACTTTACACGTCAGCGCTACGTGTCGCCAATAAGATGGCGACACGTGTCCATCTGAATAAAAAAAATATAAATTTATTAAAAAATAAATAAATAAACTTATTTTTTTAAAAAACAAAAAGAAGAAGAAAAAATGACAGGCTTGGGGTGGCTGGGCCACCCCCAGCCAATGGGGGTGGCCACCGGGGGTGGCGCACAGCCACCACCAGTGGTCGGGGGTGACGTGCGGCCACCCCCCGGCCACCTCTGAGGGTGGCCGCAGCCTCCCCAGTGGTCGGGGGTGGCCCAGCCACCCCAAGCCTGCCCTTCTTTCTTCTTCTTTTTTTTTTTTTTTTTTTAAAAAAATAAGTTTATTTATTTTTTAATAAGTTTATTTATTTTTATTAAGATGGACACGTGTCGTCAATTGTCGCTGATGTGTAGGGCTAACAGATTCCGTCAAAATTGTGGACCGAAAATCGACCCAGGAAGTAAAACGTAATTATTGCATACCACAAAACCTCTCATGAACTTTTTAAACCATAGGGAGTGAAAAATAATTATGGCATACCACAAGGACCAACGGTGCAATTATCCCTTAAATTTTTACCAAAAGAGTTTTACTAACTAATGTGGAACTTCATAAGTGGCTCCACATCAATTTAATAGTAAAATGAATTAAAAAATATTTCAGTACATAAAGACCAAAATGCCCATTCCATCTATCGGTGAATATACCACGCCGGAAACACAGCATACCACCGAAAATTTCCGACCACTCACCTCGACGACCTAATCCCCGGCCAGTTTGGTCGGGAAAGGGCCAAATCCCGGCCATCCCTGCTAGCCGGCCGGGATCCAGAAGTTCTAGCCGGGAACGGCCAGATTCCGTCCAGTCGGGCGGGATCCGGCCGTTCTGTTCGGGAAACGGCCGGATCTTGTCTAGCCTGCCAAGATCCGACCGTTCTGTCCGAGAACAATAGGATCCAGCCAGTCTGGTCGGGAAAGGGCCAAATCCCGACCATCCCTGCTAGCCGGCCGGGATTCGACTGTTTTGGCCGGAGAACGGGGTCGCCGGCAAGAACTAGATCCGGCGATGGGAAGAGGATCTGGCCCATTTTTCTCAGAACTGATAAAGGGTATTTTTGTATTTGTATAAGATGTCACGTCAATTAGTAAAACTCTCTTTGTAAAAGTTTAAGTACTTCTAACATTTCTCACATCAATCTCCCTATAAATTTTATTTCCTAAATTTAAGAAAAATACCAAAAAGTTACAACAAGTAACCTACAATAGACATCCTAATTTTATCGTTTCTTATGAATGCCGTAGCATTATTAATGCATTATTATAATCATAAAAAAATAAAAAATAAAAACGTAATCTCTCTCCTCTTCACAGTGCGCGCAGTAGATGGAGTGGCAGGAGTTCTTCATGAGGACGATGGAGTCAGCGGAGTCGATGAGGTCGCGGTATTGGGCGCCAACGAGCTGCCGGAGCTCCTCCTGCTTGAACTGGATTTGGGACCGGGTCAAGGCCTCTCCACATTTCGGATCTCGGAAATACTTTTGGCGCAGAAGAGCGCCTCGGCCTCGGCTTCGGCTGACGACATGGTACCGGAATTGGAGAGAGAGGTTCAAATCCAGCAATACATTCAAACGGATTCACGCTCTCTGAGTCTCTCGGTTCAGATCTGGAGGGATCGAATAGAGATTTTCGGCATTCGAGTTGGGTTAATTGATGGAAGTGGGATTGTGGGAATGACTGAAGGTTGGTGGTGTGACTTGTGAGATCGGAGTCGGAGGGATGGGATTGGAATTTTGAAAGAAGAAGGGGGAAGCAACAGACTTGTGAGATCGGGGAGGTCGAGAGTGACGGGCGAGCGAGAGAGGAAGAAGAAGAAGACGGTAAAAAATAAATTGGTTTATGGAATACAGTATATATATATATATATTAATGATATGGGAAAATTAACCGCTAATCGTCTAGGCGGTTATTGTAATTTACCAACCGCAACCGCTAACCGTCTAGGCGGAGGCGGTTATTTTTATAATCATTGGTTAGCGGTTATTGACTAGATAACAGGCGGTTGTATAACCGTTTTTCAATTTAGGTTTTGGGCCAATTTCAAACCGATTTTGGCAACTTTTAGTCCAGTTTTAAATCTAAAATCCAAAATAGTAACAAATTCAAATCTAAATACAAATACAAATCTAAAACATAACAAATCCAAATAACCAAATACAAACAAATCCAAAACCTAAACATTACAAATTGCAAATTATATATATATATATATATAAGCGGTTATTAACCGTTTTTTTCAAACCCTATAACCACTAACAGCTTCCGCCAAGGCGATTAGTGGTTATTTATAATTCTTTTTTAAAGCAGTTAAGTAGTTATATGCGGTTAGTGATTTTAAAACGGTTATAATCGCTCTATTTGTACATTCTTATTTCAAATTATTTGTTCAAATTTAAAAAATAATTATGAGAAATTATTTTTAAAATCTATTGAACCGAATAAATGATTAGAAAATTTAATTTAATTTTTTTTTTTTTTTGTGTAAATACCACTTTCATTCATCAAGAGCAAGTTACAAGAAATGAAAACAGAGGGGTTGGAAACCCCAACAATAACCCAAATATAAAGCAGTCATGCCTATCACAAGAAGGAGGGAATGGGTGTTTTCTCAATTCCTGAAGAACTAAAAATGTCCCGGCCCTATCAACCTTGAAAAAATCCAAGGAATTGTCCAAACAAGTTGGACTAAAGACCAAACCAGTGAAGAACTGAGGCATGACCCACACAGAGGCCTTCCACCCAGTCCAAAACAATCCTAAAAAAATGATTGGGTGGGCACTGGTTCAGTAAAGGGAGTAACAGAGAACAGCAGACACAACTAAATACATATCAAAATCTCTAGAGAAAGGGTCTGCAAGAGAGACCAAAATCCAACCACAGAAAATATAAAGACAGAAAGCAGTTAAAAAACATGCTGAAACAACACAAAAACAAGGAAAAAGCCAACAACAGAGGCCCGAAGGGAAGAGGAGTGGGAGCCACCTCTGGTGGCGCGTGAGAGCCACACGCGGCCAGAGGAAGGCCCCTCGACAGTGAGAGACGCTGGAGCCACCGAAGAACGCCACAAGCCGCCGCGGGGAGAGGTAGTCCACACGCGCCAGAAAGATCCCTGGCGCGTGCAGGAGACGCTCCGGCGAATGGGCAGCGGAAGAGAGCACGGCGACCATCGAAGGACTCGGAGGACACCGGCGAACCCACTGGTGAGGCGCGTGAAGAGTGAAAATAGGCTAGAAATAGTAGATCTAAATCCTAAGATTTCGATCCAAAAAACTAACCAAAAAACGCACAAAACACGGTGAAAGGAGACGGGATAAACCGGTGAGCTCTGTGTTGAGAGCAGAGCTAGAAGAAAAAGAGCCAGAAGAAATTCCGTCAAGATAGAAACCTCAAAAAAGGCGGAAACAGTAGTTGGGTGATTGGCACGAGAGAAAACTCTCATAGAATTTAGGTGGCTAGTTTGATAGGCGAATAGAGGAGAAGGAGAGAAAGAAGGGGTTGCGAGGAAGGTGAAGGTAACAACAGGTAAGGGGGGGGGGGGGGGGGGACCTCCCCCAAATCGGTTTGCACAGGAAAGAAGACAGAAAGAGGAGAGAGAACGGAGCAAATTAACTTTGAGTTTGTAGAAAATTTAATTTTTATTTATTCATATCAATGTCATAGTTGATTTCCCCGTCCAGGCCGTCCTAAATTTTCTCAAAACAATTCAAAGGATCTTCCTACACTTTCCTCTCACCTCGGACTACTCGACATGCTTTTCGTAAGTAACTGACACACATAATATCGTAATTATGATCCCTCTGTTAAGGGTAGGTAGATTCACATCAATGCTTCAAAGGGTAGGGTGGATTCACATCAATGCAACTGTAAAGGGAAGGACCTCTGAGTCTCTGACCCATACAGACGTCGTTGCCAAAAGAGGAAAAAACATTATTTATATATTTCACCTTTTCCTATTATCATTACTCCATAACTTCAATATTCCCATTTTTTTTAGCTGCCAAAATATCGATATCTCCATTATTAGATACCGTTCAAATATATATATATATATATATATATATATATATATATACACTTTTTTTTTTTTAGACGAAATATATATATATATACACGAAAAAAAAAAGAGTACGTAACACGCACGTGCATAGCCATCCTTCCTTTTTTTTTTTTTCTTTTTTTTAATGGGAGTGTATTTTAATCAATTAATGTCTAAAATTAAGGCATTTTGAACATTTCAAGTGACAATTTGGCCCAAAAAAATGTGGCCTCCAAATATAAGGAAATTTAGCCTTATAAAAAAAAAAAAAAAAAAGCTTCATATGCATAATTAAAAACTTTTTTTCTTTTTTCTTTTCTTTTTTTTTTTTTTAACAAAAATACACAGTTCAAAAACAAGATGAACAAAAAAATGGATAGCTTACAACTTATTCAGTGGTAAGGCTTAATTACACTTTACTTTTAACTTTTGTATTTAAAAAGTTTAACCAAATCTCCTATAGTTTAGATTAAATTAATAAACCTTGATAATTAAAATAATTAAAATGCACGTAAAAATCACGTAAAATTTTAAAAATAAATCACATGTAATATTTTAAACATATGTCAATTTAATAAGCCTTCATAAAATAGGAAAAAGGTAAAAAAGAGTTGGCTTTTATTGTTCAATTAATTAACACAGTTTACTGGGCTTTTTCCTCTCCCTTTGTTTGTTTTCTTCTTCTTCTTTTCTCCCTGCGTGAGGGTTTAGATTGAACTTGAAAAAAAGTGGGATAATGGGGTGCCGAAAAAGAAGTGATCAGGAATTAATATATGGAGCTCGACATCACACTTTTGCGTTTCCTTTATTAATTGCATGGTAATTAATCAAAATATACATGCAGAAGCTTGGGAGAGGAGTGAAAACAGAAACAAAACAAAAAACAGAGGATGAGGAGGTACGTACCTGAAAGAGACAATAGAAGGCAGAGTTCTTTGTTTAATGAGCTTCTGAACCTCAGAAACGTGGGAGAATGACATGGAATCGAGACAAAGCTCGACAAGGTCGGCACCTTCTGCCTTGGCTTTCTCCATGGAAGCCTGCATTTCTTCCATGGTTTCGCATTCCAGTGGAGTGCAGAGTAGAAGGTTGTTCTTGAATGCCATGTGAGAGAAGATCGACAGACAGAGACGCAGATCGAAAGAGGATGTTACAGTTTCAGTAGCTAGCTAGCCACCATGTAATGTGCACATGCCTCTTGATTTATTGCAACGGCCCAACCATAGGAGAGAACAGTTAATGCATAATGATAGAATACTACTTGAACCAATTACAAGATGCCACGTGCATGGTCGCCACATGGTCAAAGAATGTATTTCCACATCAGTTTTGGACTCTTGCTTTGTGCACCTATTAGGGAGGGAAAATGTTAGATTCACAACACCAATACAACAACTGCACAATAACCCCTCACATGAGGATGGACTTCACATACTAGGGTCCACCCTCATAGCCCATCCTCATGTGAGGGGTTGTTGTACAGTTGTTGTGATGGTATAGTGTAAGAATCAAATCTCATTAAAGAGGGGGAGATGATTGGGGTACAACCCCTTTGTACAATTTTAGCACAACCCACTCACAATGAGGTGGGGCCCATACACGTGGGTCCCACCTCATTGTGAGTGGGGATTGTGCCAAAGTTGTGATGGGGTTGTATATTTATCATTTCCCATTAGGGAGGAGTGATATCTATCCACCACATCACTTTTATTTCACTTCATTTATCAATGAGTAGCTTGTATTTGAAAAAATTTAAACACGTGATTGTAAGATGTAATTTATGAGACTCATCTGATCAAATAAAAATTAAACTAACTAATCACTTATCCGGTCAGGTGAGTCCTATGAGTAGTCTCTCACAATTACTTGTTCAAATTCCCTCAAACTCGGACAAATAATTTGAGAGAATGTTGATCCACTGTCAATTAATTCTTATAATTTTATTTTTTTTAATAAAGACTTATTTACAGTGCCACATCAACAAAGCAAAATAAAAATGTAATTTTCTAATTTCTTTTTTATTAGAAAATAACAAGCATGCACAACAAATATAAAATTTGGGGATATCTCGCGGTAGGTACCAAAGATTCATAATTTGTCTTGACTAAGAAGAAAGAAATGCACTGGAGTACCTATGCAAGTATACCATGCAGTGGTATTTACATACAGTAAATTTGGTATTTGTGGCTTACAATCGAGTTTTTTTTTTTTTTTTTTTTTAGGATAAAAAAAAAAACCTATGCGAGGGTGGGAGTCATTAGAGAACTACAACATCATTGGCACCGGAGACATTTTCCATTGTCATTAAGGACAAAGGGCAGAAGCTCTTATGGACAGGAGTCAGGAGTAAAAAAAATTGTTAATAAAGGCTATTAAGCTAAATTTTTATTTTTTACCTTATAATTTTTTTTTTCTTTTATATAATTAGGGAGAGTTCATAACCTGTACGGTCCCCTTAAATTCGTTCCTAATTGTCTGTGTTTCCACCCCCATCCTTTTTGTTTTCTTTTTGGTTTTTTTTTTTTTGTTTTAAAGAATATGTTGATGTTGTAAGAATTGTACACGCGGCAATGTTTTGCATTGTCTATTTTTACAGGGGCCAAATGGACTGAAGGACCACACTTGATAAAGGTAGATTAAATTTGACTGAAAAATCAATAAACTTTTTAGTAAAATTGTAACCACATGGGTTAAATTTGTATTTAATCCTAAAATTTAAATCCAATTGTAGATAATGAAAAAAATTTGATAAAGATAGTTTTTTTTTTTTTTTTTTTTACAATTGTAGATAATTTAAATCCAATTAAGTTAAGGATTTGTTTGGCAAAGAGTTGAAAGAAGAGAAATGAGAAATAAATTAATTGATATGATATAAGATATAAGGTGGAAATGGGTTTTGAATTATTGGCTCTGTTTAGTAAATTCCTTCCCCCTCATTTTCCTTTATTTTTTTTCCTATTTGTGTCGGTACGAAAAAGTAGTAAAATCTGAAAAAGAATTCAACATTTATTTTTATTCCCATTTTACCCCGATCTTTCAATATGAAAAACGAAAAAAAAAAAAAAAAAAGTAGGAATAAGAAGCCAACATTTCATTCTATTCCCATTTTACCCTCAACTTTTTAATATGAAGAACAAAAAAAAAAAAGGGAATAGAATGAAATGTTGGTTTCTAGAAGAAGCCAACCATTTCAATCGTCTGATCATCCGTATTGACAATGAGGAAAAGAGGGGGGAGGAGAGAGGAATTTACCAAACAGGACTATTATTTTTTTAAAAAAAAAAAAAAATGCCAAACATATCCACCCTTCTTGCAGCTTGGAGGACTTGACAAGTTGCGGTTGACTGGCAGTTAGGTAGCATATTCTTGCTTGGCTTTTACCAAGTAATGAAAGAAAACAGAACACACGTGTCCCCTCCACGTGCTTTACCTGAGGGAGACATCAAGTAGTAATAAAACACACATGTTTATCGTCCCCCACCTCTCTTATTCCACTGGGCCCCAATCATTTCGGTTTCGAAGACCCCTGTAATTGGTAGGACCCCATAGATTTATGACTCGGCCTTTCAAGCTTCAATCATGATTTACAATTTAGTGCTTTTCTGGCCCCAATTGGAGCTAAACACAATAGAGCCCAATTATTTGTTCGGTGATGAAAGGATATGGGACCTGCCAACCAGCTCAGGCTTCAGATAAAGTTGATCAACTTTAATCATAATTAATGGCTGATTATGACTTTCAAGTCAGCATCGTGGGACAATTTTTTTTATTATTATTTTTATGTAATGCTGTATCACATGTTTTATCTCATAAATATGTTGCCAAATTATCATGACAGACTAGACCAGTACTTTTTTTTTTTTTTTTTTGACCGATCTAAATGATATAAAAAAAAAAAAAATGTAATTTTTTACTTTACTTTACATTAATAAATCTGTAAAATTTAATCTGAATCACGAAATGATTATTTTTCATTTTATTATAGTTTTTATTTTTTTTTTCTTAATAAAATAAGGAAAGAAGGTTATAGAGAAGGATTCTTATCATTTTGAATCTGAATGAAAGAGAGAACGTAGAATCCTGTGGGGATGCTACAAAAAAATTATTAATAATAGCTTATTTAGTTAAAGCATGAGCCCGAAAATTAGGACTACGAAACAATTTCAAAGCACTTTATTTCTTCAAACATAAAATAAATAAAAATAACATAATCTCTGGATTTCTACAAATTAAAATACTTACAAGAATATATGTGATGAATGTGAGTTTAAAAGAGTATTTATTCTATATTTCAACAATTAGTTAAAGAAGCACATTTTCGAATATTTGATTGTTGAAATATCAATCAATCTTAGGTCTTCCAATTTGGGCATGTGGCTGGAGGGTATGGAGGGGGACCTAAAGAACAAGTCCCATGCAATGATAGTAGTAGATCGTTTGGTATGACCACGATAGAATATTAATTAAATTATTAAATTTATTAATTTAAGTTTTTGAAACAAATGATAATTTAACATAATAATAAAACAAAAGTCTTGAATTCGAATTATGTATCCATAATCTACCTTTCATTTTAATTAAAAATTTCAATTATTGGACCTACACGTAAGGAATATTATTATTATATTAATCAAATGATTAATTCATGCCTAGTGTCCCAAAACATAAATGAAATCTCCACAAAGATACGTAGGAAACTCATAATTTCCTGGTATGATACTTAAATTATTTGGTGGGATTTGTTTTCTCTAGTTTGTACCTTTTATTTATTTATTTATTCAGGATAAAACAAACAGCTTCGGTTAGGCTTTATACCCTTCGTTTGGGGGGTTAAAAAACGGATAAAGGTTTCTTTTAAAATTTAACATTGTATATAAGGATTACATATTTTATTAAAAAATACATATCAGAATCACATGCTCTAAAGACATACGACAGTTTAATTAATTAGATTAGAATAATTTCTTCCGACTAAAGACGGAACCAAAGGGCCTCTCAAAGCCATGACCTCCAAAAGCTCCATAATCTCATCTCGGTCTCGATCGATATAATCAATTTGAAAGAAAATTTTGTGCTAAAAACGTTAAAAAACATTCTAGTAAAAACTTATCAGGTGAACACTAGATAAAAACCTTTAATAATAATAATAATAATAAAAAAAATAAATAAATAAATAATTGACGCCCTTTCCTTTTGGTGCTTCTTGTGATATGATAGAGCGTGTGGGGTGACCTTAATTATGTGACACAAAGTGCGCACTTTTGGGAAGTCACATGAGGTGGGGGACAATGGAAGTGGCTAGTTGTCTCACTTGTCTGGCATTGTGTACGTTTCTTCTTCTTTTTTTCTTTTTCTTTTTTCAAAAAAAAAAAAAAACAAAAAACAAAAGTTATTATGTAAATATAAAATTTTATTAACATATATGGTAGGTGAAAAAAAAACCCTTATATATATATATATGCTAAGATGGTGCACTCCTCTCATTAAGGCTGACAATTGTTTATACAATTTGTAAACACAACACCAAATTATCGAGGGATTTAACTAGTTTAATTAAATATGCTAAGTTAGGATTCATAACTTATATAATCTTATACTCATGTCTCAATATCAACCGAACACGAATTATCACTCTTACCTCTCATTCACTATTATAGGATATATTTTTTATTTAAAAAAATGTTTTGATTTGACATAAATATAATATTAATGGGGACGACCACAGTGGTCATCCCCTCAGAAATGCCCGGCTTACTTCAATGGCCAGGCATAACGCCTGGTCATTAGTTGACTAGTAATGACCAAGTGAGTAATACAAATGCACGTGGCATTACTTTAGACTATGCGTATCACGAGTATTGTTTTAGTAGCGTGCTCTACCGCTAGGAGAAGAAAATGTTGTAGCTCAAGAGTTAAGGCACGTGAAACAACTTCTTCAAATCTTTTTTTTTTTTTGGGTACATGAGAAGTACTAAATTTATTTTTTATTTTTTTATTTCACTATGCATTATATTTCTAACAAGTGAAAATTGTTTTTATGTTTTAACGAAAAGTGTTTTATATTTTGAGTTGTTTATTAATATATTTGTTTAAATTAAAAAAAGAAAAAAAGAAAAAGAAAAAGGAAGTCAAAATGTAAAATATAAAGAGGTCAACAATCATAAAAGATATATAATAATTGCCTAACCATCATCCTTATGTTAGAAGCTTTTTGTGCATGCCACATGCAGTTATCCCTAATCAATCATTTCTAATACAGTATCAAAACCATAAATTCCACCAAACAATTATTAACTTCACGTGTAAATTAATAGTAATTACTGACTTAATTAATCTGATTGGGTAAATTATCAGGAGCATTTGACTGTCGGTATCCATTCCAATAATATTTTCAAATTATAATTTGAGCTTAATTGTATGAATCGATCAGTTGATTGATAATGACTGGCTTGTCTACTTTGGGTTAAGGTCTTCAAAAGTTGTCCCAAATCTCTATCTTACTTATGACTTTGCTTGCCACTTTCATTAATCCCATCATCTCATCTTAACTATGATTACCTAAACATACATCGGATATTGATTATTGTGTGTCCTTAAGATCCGTGATGCATGCAAAATGTCCAAACACATGGACTGAAATGCCTTGTCATTGAATGCTCCGATTGCACAACAACCAAAGCAACAATTGAGTGAGATTTTTAATGGGGTTCACGTGCCCAAACATTTATTTGGACAAGCGGGCCGGCTCGAGTGATCTATTTAGAGTTACGCATATTACAATTCGAATAGGAAATTGTAACTAATCTTAATCTCAAGAACGCCTATTCTAGCAAAATGTAAATGAAAAAAATTGCTCAAGTGATCCTTGAGATATAGAATTTTATCAAATCACTCCTTAAAGTTCAAAAGTTATCACTTTACTCCCCAATATTAGAATAGCTATCAAATAGATCTCTCCATCCGGATTTCGATAAACTTTTAATGGCGTTTCCGCTGCACACCCAATTAGAAGGCGACATGTGTCTCGTTTAATAAAAAAAATAAAAGAAAAAAAAATACAAATACAAATACAAATACAAATACAAATACAAATATAAATATACAATTTTTTTTAAAATATATATATATATATATATATATATATATATATATATATATATATATATATATATATATATATATATATATATTAAGTTTTTGGACAAATTGGCTAGACTGGGTGGCCAAACCACCCCTAGGCTGAATTTGGAGTGTGGTGGATGTTGTTGTACTTGGGTGTAACACTAGGGAAAAATAAAATTTTAAGAAAATTAGAAGCTTAGAAATTATGAAATAAGATACTAAAATAAAGGTACATCTGGGAGTTATTAGATCAATCACAGTAAGGCTCGTATGCATTAAGACTAAGGAGACCGAAAATCCGAGTCGAAACCCTAAAGTTTAAAGTTTGTGTACAAGTCTCGATCAGATTGTGTTTTGAGCGGGAAAAAAGAATGGCTAAGATTAGATTTAGATGATCTCGATTGATTGAGTGATGCACTCAATCGACCAAGAGAGCATCTCCACGTATCAGCCAACATGTGGGGGTTAGGTGGGACATGATGCGGCCTTTAATGCTGAAAGAGAAACGTGGGTAACAAGTTTAATTGTTGACCAAGCAATTCTTGATCGATCAAGTGACTAGTTCAATTTACCAAACTTAGTTTGTACTGTGTGCATGAGCCTTTTTAAAGCCCAAAAGTTGATGGAAAACTTGTTTTTTATGTGTTCATCTGAGAAGGCTGGAATCTGAGTGAGAGAGGTGGAAAATAGGGAAAAGAGAAGAGAGTGAGAGGTTTTAATTTGGTGCAAAGCTAAGAGAAGGCTAATCCAAGATATTAGGCTTGGCAATTCGGGTTTACGGGTCGGGTTCGTGTCAACCCGGCCAACCAGAATACACAATCGGGTTCAACACAAACCCGACCCGATTAATAATCGGGTTGAAACTTCAAACCCGAACACGACCCGGGTAACCCGTTGTGACTTCGTCTTCGTCTTCATCTCAGGCTTCTCAGCGCTACTCCTCGCCTCCTCTTCCTTTCAATTTATGTCCTGTACACGCACCTCTCTCCCGCCCCATCTCAACCTCACCGGCCACCACCACAGCACCACTACTTCACCAACTCACAAAACAACATGGACTCCAACGGTCCAACCCCCTCCTCTCCGATGCCCAAGACGACGACGTTTCCACTTCCGAAGACAAAATCGACGAGCTCGACATTGTCGAAGAAGATCCACAGCAACAAGACGAATCAGAGGAAGAAGATGCAGAAGGCGACTGATCAGATGATTCAGATTGGACTCGGGTTTCGGGCTACTTCTTCGACAAAGGCCATTAGGAGGGCGTTCAACCAACGCTTGATCGACGAGTGGGACGACAATCACTCAGGGTCTGAGGATCGAAGGAGGCATGAAAGTTTTGAAACCTCAAACCATTGAAAGTATGAAATGGCTGAAGGAGAGGCGTGAAAGAAACTAAGAAAGTAAACTGAAAAGAAAAGATGCGGCCGTAGGGTTTCTTTTGGATTTTTTTTTGGATTTTTAAAAACAAACAGGTTATAATCGAGTCGACTCGATTATGACCCAAACCCGATTACCCCAAACCTAAACCCTGTATTTTCGTGTCGTGTTTGTGCCGGATTCACGGGTTGTGTCAAAAATTGCCAACCCTACAAGAGATAAAGCCTTGATTTTTCCATTGTACTAATTGGAGTTTTGAAGTTGTATTTGGCTTTTGTTGTGTATTGATGTTTTGGTTGAGTTGAGTCGTGTGATGGTGATTGGAGAAGAAAAATGATAGTGAAAGAGGAGTTCTTTTGAGAGTGGAATGATGGAAGTTTTAGATAAAATACATGCATGGTTTTACAATGACATGAGCCCTAGCTACGCTTTCATACCTTATGTATTGCAATTTATGTTTTAGATGTGATTTACAAGTTGTTGTACAAAATAATTTAAAGAAAAAGAAGTTTCAAATAGGGTTTTAGAGAAAAGAAAGTAAAACCAGTTTTAAGATAAAAAGCTGTTGGGAATATAACTCAAAGTTATAGAGGAATAATCTCAATGCAAGCATCATGAAAGCATAGCATTAGATTATGTAAAAGAAAAAATTTCAAGGGTAGAATCATACTACCTCAAAGTCAGCTACCAAGAGATGTGGGCTGATTTGAATCACCTTGATCCAAACTTCAAAACACACGTGTAGGCTAGGGTTTCGAGACATCTAAACATTTTTCTCAATTCTGATTAATGATTAAAGAGACCAAGAGTATAGGTTCTAATGCCTACATAAACTTCATTTAAATAGGCTTGTGTCTCATAGTAGAAGTAATATCAGGTTTCCCTATCAAAGCAAGACTTAGAAAACCTAGCCACCACTCTCTACATACATGGCCATAAGGAGGGTTGTCTTGTGTAATTAGGTCACGCCCAATAAGGGTGATAATGGACTCAAAGAGAAAATAAAATTAGATTCAATAGGCTTAGGGCACTTGTCATCTCATCACTTGTTCTAAACTATTATTGATTATAATTTATTCCATTAAATAATTGTAATTTCATTCCAGTATTTATTTTGATTGTTGAAATCTCTCAATGACTCTTATAATTGCATTTGACCCTTCTATGAAATAATTCATAGTCGAATTAAAGTCATAAATAAACTATCTCTTTAATTCACTATCTCCTAATCCTTGAGTATCCAAATTAATCTCTTGAGTATTATTGAACTCTTGAAATCACATTTCATTAAGTACATTTAATTTTAGTAACCCCTTGCTAAAATAATTTGGCCAAAGATTTAAATTAATCAATTCTCATTAAATTTATCTCAAGTGGATATTTCATGTCGCTTTGATTAAATCAAAGGACTATGGATTTCATCTAGAGTAGTGTTCCTAAATATATCAAAGTGAAATCTACTTCACATTTCTCTTAGGATTGAGAGTCAATATTACAAGCAATCTTGAGTTGAAGTTCTTCATATTGACATTAGTTATAATAGAATAAAATTCACATAGTTCGTTCAGTGCATTGTTACACACCAACTTATCAATCAAAAGTTTTCACTTCACATGATCAAAATAGATCATCATGACTAATATGTTATAGTCTTATCAAATGGAATTGGGCATTCCATAACTGATAACGAACTATAATTTATAAGTTATAAGATTTATAACATAAGTCTCATTAACACACCTAAGTCACATTCAATATAACATAAGGACTACATGCATATAATATATAATATGCACATTTATATAATAATATGCCCAATGTTCTCATATAATTTAAAAAATAAAGAAATTTATTTAATAAAACAAAATGTCATACAAAATGAATTGGATTTTAGGCCACAAACCCTAACAAAAGCTTGAAGCAAATTAAAGGTAAAAGATTCTAGGTTCAGAGTCGGTGAGATCACATATGGCGTTAATCTGGTGCTTGGTCATGTAGTCAATTTTCCTATGCCGTTAGTCTGGTGCTCGGTCACAATTTTGTAGTTTTAGGGGATCACATCTAGCATCAGTCATGTTGTGTTCGATTTGCCCATGTTGTCGGTGTAGTAATCGGTCACAGTTTTGTGGACTCACTCGTGGTGTCGATCTGGTACTCAATCCTGAGAAAAATCAAGTTAATTTAAGAATAAAATGTGTAAAAAGATTATAAGAGAAAGGTTAAGCAAGTTAGAGGAACTCTGTTCTTAATAAATGAATATTTATATGTATATGTGCTTGAATTTTCACAACATGTTTAGATTTTAACATTGCCTTATATTATCGGTTAACAAATGCATTTAATGATATTAGTACGTATACAAATGTGATTTCGTATCTTGAGAAAAGGATAGAAAAGTCTCTCTTGTTTTAAATTTATATTGATATTTATCTCAAAATCACTCATTTACAATTAAGTTATCAAGAAAAAACTTTACCCTATGTTTGAAGAAAAATATGGTTACATTTAGTATTTTGAATAAACAAAGAGAAACGAGTTTTTATCAAACAAAATGGACCTAAGTCACACACACAGAGATCGTTAGAGGCTGTTACTTGCTGAGCAGTGAACTTATAAGTTTCACCTTTAAAATTGTTACTTTTAAAACAATTACTGCACCAAATACCGCAAAACTTAATAATAAAAAATTTATTAAAACTTCAAAATTATAAAAATAATAATAATTAAAAACCTAAAATATAAAAACCTAAAAAAAAAAAAAAAAAGAGGTTAGGGTTTTGGGGGGTGGCCGAACCACCCCTAAAGGCCTTAGCCAACCCCAGATCGGCCGTATGGGGTAGTCGAAACCACCCCCAGGCCTTTAAGGTGGTTCAACCACCCCCAAAACCCAAACATTTTTTTGTTTTTTTTTGTGTTTTAGCCTTTTAGGGGTGGTTTCGACCATCCCATACGACTGATCTGGGGGTGGCTCAAGGCCTTTGGGGGTGGTCCGGCCACCCCCCAAACCCCTAACTTTTTTTTTTTTGGCCTTTTGTGGGTGGCCGAACCACCCCCAAAGCCACTTGGGGTGGTTCGTCCACCCCAGATCGGCCAAGGGGGTGGCTCCAACCACCCCCTTGGCCAAAAATGGGCTTGGGCAACGCCGGCCACCCCTCTTTTTTTTAGGTTTTTATATTTTTTGTTTTTAATTATTATTATTTTTATAATTTTTAAGTTTTAATAAATTTTTTATTATTAAGTTTAAGTTTTGCAAATCTTTTTAAGTGGAAAACTACAGTACCCATGCAGTAATTTAAACTACCGCATGGAAGCCGGATCCGTAGAGCTGTGGGGTCATAACTTTTGAAAAGCTCAAGATAAGGGCTTAACTTTTGAAGACTTAAGGTTAAGCCTAGTTAGCCTAAGTGCCATTTTGTTGATGTATAGTTGCGAAACTCACGCGCATTAATGAGTTGTATATAATGAACCCACGTTGAACTAAAGGCATGTATGAATGAAAGTTACACTTATATTAGTGCTATGGTATTTAAGAAGGTGAGTTTATATATATATTAGAAGCATATAGTTTCGATTGTGCTGATTGTCGGGAATAGTAATAGCGACATGTGAATATTGCAATAATTAATGTGATTATTGAAGTGGGGTATTATAACGGGGTGTGATCGATGCCCAGCGACAGACCCACCCTACAGGTTAAAGGGTTCTTCACAACCCCAAAAAAATTTAAAGTCATTTTAAAAATATATTTTTTATAGTATGACCCCACCAAATGGCAATGATGAATCACAATTATATTTCATGACTCTTCTTTTCTAAGTCTGATAGCTAATGCGGCCTAAAAAATTCTTGTTTTTTTTTTCTTCGAACATGTAGAATTTGCTACCATATATAACTGAAAGCCCAAAGGCCAGTACAGAGAAAGGGAAGTCAACAAGATCCCTAAACTCAAAGTCAGAAGGATTTGACTTAAAACAGCTGCCGGAGCAGAAACATCAAATTTACCAGAATTACATTTGAGCCTCTCTTACATTAACGCTCACTCTCAAATAAAAGAGGGCCGATCTAGCAACTAGCCAACAGAAATTCCGATAAAATTTGAGTAATACACAGACAGACTGTACCAAAGGAAACAAGAAGAATACATAACACAAAACAGGAAAAAAAACCCAAAAAAAGAGGCTACCAACAGTAGAGGAAGAAGCGGAATCCACCGGAGGCGGCGGCGCGTGTCATCCACGCGCCGTCACCTGTCCCACCCAGCAGTAGATCAACCGCCGTAGACCTCAACCAGCATCGTGCACGGCCAAAAGAAGAGGGCAGTGGCCGTCACGCGCGCCAAAGAGCAATAATCTCTCTGGCGTGTGCAGGCCACGCGCCGGACACCGACGACCACCGTGGCCCGAGCTTCTGGCGACTAAAGCG
The DNA here is from genome assembly GCF_958979055.1 of Alnus glutinosa. Lineage (NCBI taxonomy): Eukaryota > Viridiplantae > Streptophyta > Magnoliopsida > Fagales > Betulaceae > Alnus > Alnus glutinosa. Next base: position 5,011,057 of record NC_084897.1, on the reverse strand, counting down.
GACGATGACGGGGAGCACGGTTGAGGGGCGCGTGTCTTGGAAAAAACAACGGAGTTGTGTAGATCTGGCTCCAAAAGTGAAGAGGAAATCTGGAAAAAAACCGGCTGACAACCACCGTTAAAGACACGATCACCACCACACCTCCAAGCTGGAAACACCTAGATTTGAGTTTTCCTGCCATAAACAAAAGAAAGAAAAAGAAAACACAAATGTAAACCACCATAGCCTATCAAGGCTAGGGGAACAAAAACTCCACAGCCCTAAACAAGCTGGGAGAAAATCTAGCCTCCACTGAGAGAGGCTCAGGGAGGAAGCAAAACACCTTAGTCCTAGAGGACTAAGGGCAAGACAAGAGCCGGGAGGAGGAAGGCTGACCTCCCTCCCCCGACAAAACCACGAGCACTCCTTTTTTCTTACTTCTTTTCTCTCTCGCTCTCCGAGACCACGGAGAGAGTAAATTTAGGTGGCCTTGAGAGTTGAGAGTCTAAAAAATCCTTGTTGAGCTACTAACTAATTCTGGTGCTTTGTACCCCTTGATTCTTGACATTTTATTTTGTTACTCCTCAATAGTTGGACTTTTTACCGTTAAAAAGCAATAGCTATGGTCAATGGCTAAACCACGACCAAAAAGTATTAAACTCAAAAAAAAAAAAAAAAACAAGGGTTCTTGCTTAAATTAAAATACAACACATTGATTTTATATGAATAAAATTCTTTCAAATTAGATTGGTTTTTTTTAAAATATATATATATATATATATATATATATATATATTCTATTAAATTGATTTTTTTTCCTCTAAAATAAGTGATTTTTATGGGTATTTTTTAAACTGTATATGAGAATCTCATACTTTATATAAAAGTACGCGCACACAGAGGAACTAAATATATTTATATATTTATTTATTTACGTAAGTTCAGATCCCTCGTGCAATAAATCTTGGTTCCGCCCCTCTCAATATGAACTATTGTTGTCCAGTTGGGGTTACACTGTTCAACCATTCCGACGTTGATTTCAAGGTGAAAGCAGGAGATAGGATCGCGCAGTTAATTATTGATTGTTGGACTTCACCGCGAGAGGTGAGGGTGGGTTCAAATCTACTAGTGTATGAGCGGTTTTCCTGTTAGTTATTCTTTGTTTCTTGGTGACAAGGATCAAAGATTTTGTTTAGTTATACAATCAGTGCAACAACTCTCCTCAAAAGTTATAGATTTTTTAAGATAATTGTATAATAAACAAAATCAAATCAGATATTCCTGGCAATGTCATCATAATGTCCTTTTAACAATTCGTACATATTTTAATGAAACAGCCATTATCAATGATTTTTTTTCTTCTTGTTTCCAGTGACTCAATTGGAATAGAAGATGGAGCAATCAACACACAAATCTCCTATAAGATTTCACACACGAGCAATTCACATGAACAAAAAATGGAGCAACAGAAAGGAGAGCAGATTAACCTAAAAGAAAATGGGCGAACCTGCTCTTTTTGACCTTTCTAAAAGATGCACAAGTAAAGATCCTGTCTTCAGATTTCACAAAGGAAAATGCAACTTGTGAATTCTGAAGAATATTCAACTGTAGAGAATCAACCACCACACAAGTGAAGGTAGAATTATATTTGCACAAAAGCACGGTTAGTTAATTATATTTGCACCCGCGGGAGTCTTATCCGATCTGTGTGGGGGGTGCTTTGCATGAGTTCAACGTTTGTCTTTTAAGGGTGGGTACACAAAGTGGCACTGCCTTAAAGTTTTCTGTCATTTAAGAAACAAAAAAAATTGTTGAACAACTAGACCTGCTCTATACGTTGGACAATTAAGCTCACCGCTGCATTTGCGGAGGAGAATGCCCCATGAAAGCTTTCTTGATAGGAAATAGATTCCAATTCTTTGGCCATCTTCAACAATATTTCGCCCAGGTCGGTTTGTTTCTGTAGCAGAGACTCGTAGTATGACTTGGCAGCAACCTTGCTGATTTCCACATTGGTTTCCTCTGGACAATACTCATCATCCAACCATTTATGCAGGGTAACCCTGAGCCACTCGGATTCCTGAAAAACAGGCTGCAAGTGTAAATCATTATATCTAGACCCTTAGAGAGCCTATTTGAGATTTCGTTAAGGATCTTAAAAAGTGTTTTTAATACATAAAAAGTTGTGCCAAGAAAAAGAGTAATGTTAAATACTATAATTCTATTAACACTATTTAACATTCATCCAACAATGCTGACGAGGTACTCCCAATTAACCATTAATTCTTGTTAAATAAAATAATAATAAAAAATTAAATGGTTGGTTGGGAGTTCTACGTCAGCATTGTTAAATGAATGTTGAATAGAATTATAATATCTAACATTTCTCCAAAAAAAAAAAAGGGGGGTCTGTTTAGTAAAAAACTTCAAAAAAAAAAAACATTTTTTTTGCACTAAAGCAGCCCACAAGGGCCACAACTGTGTTTTGAAGTTGAAAATGAGGGTTTTTTTTTTTCTTTCTAAAAAGTTCTTTCAAGCTTTTCTTTATAGACAAAAGCTCTATTTCCTAAGCAAATCCCAAGCAGGCTCTAACTGTACAAAACCTCAAAGAAATCACTATAAAAAATCATAACTAATTACATGTTTTTGTCTCCTTTTATTCAAGATACCTAGGAATGAACTCTAAAAAACTGAGGTAAAGAAGGGCAATGACATGGTGAGAGATTCTGCCTGTGAACAGGTGGTCTAGTACTTTTTAGCCATGAGACTATTCAGGAGTCCAAAGTGAGTGCATAAGATGTGTTTGTTATACCAAGTCATTAGGATCTATTCATAAATCCAAAGTGAGAACATGGAGTCTTCGATACTTACGTTTTTAAAAATCGTGTTTCCAAATCGCACGTTTTGAAATTGCTATATTTTAAATCACACATTTTGAAACCGCAAATAAAAAACGGACCCTTAAAATCCAAAATTCTCATTTTAAGTCCAGGTCACAAATAGACGACCTGGCACACATAGCCAACAAACCAAGCATGAGTACCATGTTAGAAATTTCAACCTAAAAGCTTAAGCTATTAGGTGGAGAGGCCAAACTAATAGCAAAATCCACACCTAATAAATGTATACTTTCTAACATTAACCAGAGTCCAGAAGAATCATATTAAACCTCGTGTCCCTATTGCCACATGTGAATTTTAACAAACAGCTGGGTGGTCTTGCTAGAATAGCAATAAAATCAGCTGACCAAGGCAATACAAACAGCAACATAAAAACGATCCATGCTTCAAAAGTCCAAGAGCTGATTTGCTTAAAAAGTCTGATTTCTAATTTGGTATTTCACTCTCTCTTTTTTTAGATGAATTAATTGGTATTTCACTCTTAAAGGGGAGGTAACTCTCATATGATTAATTCAATTATCCAGAACAATTAACGGGCTAAAACAATCATTAATGTTAAAAAACGAAAAAGAAGCCACTCCCAAGATTCAGTATCAGCTAATCTTGGTTTAACCATAATTTTTTTTAGAGATGTTTCTCGTGTCATTTTCTTGTACATCTCTTATCCGGAGGCGGACAAGAGACATAAGAGAATAAAACCAAACACTTTTCAATTTTTTAAGGTACCCAGTATAGCAACACTTATTGTAATGCTCATGACAGAATAACAAAGCCCAAAAGTTTGTTTATTTAATTAAGATTATTAAGTCAGCCAATCGAATAAGCTCATTGAGAATAAATTATGCAAGTTAAAATGGAAAATGGGCTATGAAGAAATTGGAAAAGTCATACCTCCAAGGCCTTGGATGGGACCGACCAATGCTCTGGGACCCTCAGGTCTTGAACTTGAGCATCTTGGGCATCTGGGTCTTCTTCTCCTCCTCCTCCTCCATGTGCGTTGCTCTGTGGGTTTGGATGAGACTGAGATTTTAGAACAGTGAATGAATGTTTAAGAGGCTGAATTGGCTGAAATGAAACCGGGAAACACAGCTCAGGAGCGCCATTTGTGAGTGATATACGAGGATTACGGATTGGAATGGGTGTAGCTGGTGGAGTGAAATACAATGACCTCATGATTTTGGAGTTTTGGGTTTCTTGATTTTCCTTTTGCCTTCCAATTTTCTCTCTCTCTCTCTCTCTCTCTCTCAATTTGGAAGTGGATAACGGAAAGGCAAGTTAACAGGTGAGATTATGGGCCGGACCTGCTCGTATTCCCTTATTTGAAGATTTTTGATAGTTTAATACCGTAGTTATCTTGTTTAACTACAGTATTAAACTTAGAGGAATGATAAGTCGACACCCTTCTTTCAAAACGTGGATGGTTTGGTATACTTCTATGAAGTTAACCTTATAAAAAATTATCAATATCCTTCTTAAACCAAAAATACCATTAATAAAAATGTAAAAGTTTTAAAAAATAAAAAAAAAGAAAAGCAATCAACATAAAAATAAAAAACAAAAAAAACTTGAAAGGACTGAACAATCCCCTGACACCTAGGGGCGGTCTAGCGACCATTCCTAGGAAGTTCGGGGTGGCCAGACCATTCCTTAGGTGGTTGATAGACCACCCCCTATGAATTTCGGGGGTGGTCAAGCCACGCCCAAATATTTTTAGAGATGACTTGACCACTCTTGTTTAATTCGAGTGTGACCAAGTCATCTCATTACCCCTGAGTTTCAAGGGTGGTAGATCTACCCCGTTAGAGGTGTGGTTGATCACCTCTTAAGAGGTGGCCGATCTACTCCCAAATAACTTGGGGATGGTTTGACAATCATCCTTCTTCTTTTCTTTTTTATATTATTTTATGTTAATTTAATTTTTTTTAATATTTACTTTTTTTTCTAATTTATAGTGATATTTTTGTCTTACTGAAAAAAAATATTAAAGTCATTGTCTTTTTTATGACCATGGAAAACATTAATAATTTTTTGTAGTTTGAAAAAACATTGTCGCAATCTAAAGTTTGAGTAAGATATTAAATGAATGGCAGTTTAAGGATAATATAATTTTTTTAATAGCGGTTCTTGTGATCAATGTAGTTATAGCATCACAAAGGTCAAGAGCCATATCGTTAAGGCAAAAGAAGTTTAAAAGAGAATTAATGTGTTAGGATTTGAATAGTGCCTTTGAGTTTGAGACATGTCAAAGACACTTTCTTTGAGGTGATATGTCTCTACCAGGAAAGTTTGTATGGGATTCTTAGCAAATCGCTTATAAGATATAATAAAGTCTTTGTTGTCTTAATATGATTTTAAGATTGACAACAATGACAAGCGTTTCAAAACAAAATTGCAAAAAATATCTTATTTGAAAGTACGTTTAAAAAACATGGCGGCTTGAAAACGTGGACTTTTCACGGTTTCAAATTGTAGGTAAATGATTGCATTTTAAAAATCGCACAATTTTAAAGATCGAGCTACGATTTTAATTGCAAAACCGCAATTTTACTAAAGACTTAACTACATTTTCAAAAATTGTGTTTTTATTAACTGTGTTTTGTAATTGATATTTTTCAAACCGCACATTTTGAAATCACTCTGAACCGTTCTAACCTGCCTGTCTTCAAGATAAAATCATTATTCATGGACAAATTCAGTCTGCCCTACCTACACCAAAAGCAGTACATGTTTTTAACACCATCCACAAATGAACCCAGATTAGCAAGAACAATGCTACTCAGGCAATTCAACATAACTATTCCTTTGCACATACTAATGCATTTGCCAAATAGAACTTGCTCATAACTAGAAAGATTAAGAAATCAAGTCAGCATCACTATGTAGTACTCCATACTACATAAGATCCCCTCAGCATGCCAAAAGAGATTGCTACTGCACACAAGCTACTTTGTATCTGTTAAAGCTCGTTTCCACCTGAATTCGTTCTTTAATCAATCCTTATTTTCATTATATATATATATATATATATATATATATATATATATATATATATATATATATACTCATTAACTTGAAATTTTATATGATACTATAAAATTCATCACAAAACTGACTGCAAGTTTTGGTTTTTTCAAGTTATGGCAACTCATGAAATCCACAATTTGACTCCCTATTAGATTCCAATTTCTTGTATTGACTTGTCAATTTCTTCCTTTGGACAGATGAACATCCTCCGCACCATGAGGCAAAATTCCCTGCATAAATAAAACAAATTAGCCCAGTCATACCAATATCAGATCTAACTCAAAGTATCACCACCTAAGGCATATTATATTAGGACTGATATAGGTTTTGGTTCTTAACAGCCATGGATTATCTCTGATCAGCATCATGTATCCTTCACCATCCGTAAAGGTTACATGCCATCCACTGCTTCCATCAATCAAGCTTCCTTGGAAATCAAACATCTGGTCAAGCTCAGAAATGAGTTCATCATACCCATCGAAACTCATGAGGTCAACTGATCTTCCAAGAGCAGTTTCATACTTGAGAACCTGGAAAAGTACATTTCACAGATCCTCAAGATTAATTTCCTCACAATTAGCTGGACCATAACAAGGGTGTGTAAGGAAGCAACTTTAGATTCCATGCCTGCACTGCTATCCTTCTAAGGCAACTTCAAAGAAGAATGGCCTTAAAAGCCTAATTCATTGCCAATAAAAGAATCAAATCTAAATGATATGTATGTACGTATATGTATTCGTAACTTCAACTAAGCACTATCATTCTAAAACTTCTACACGAGTCCCCATTTAACGAATCTAGAAATGAAGTTATTACTTGCCTATACTAGAAATGCAGGCACTTCAATTTGTTTGGTGTTGCTTAACCACAATCTGATAACTTACCATGAAAGTTCAATACATGTAACTCAATTAGTATTATTTGCACTTGAAGTTGTTCCAAACATTATATAAAAGCAATTAAAAAAAAAAAAGTACCTTTGTGCAACTCCTGCTAGTGACAAAGCAATTCTCACATTGTTTCTCCAGAAGGACGCCAGAGATATCCTTAGAGGGCTCTGAAACCTGGATAGTTTCAGAAACACTTGAGTGAGATGTTGGAGATAAAGAACAAGGACTACAAAGTCCACAATAATTGGCAACTTGTGGTGAAGGGAGCTCCGGGTGACTATTAACTAAATTGACTCCAAATAGCATGTATCTCGCACAGCCGGTTGGTTGGGAAAGAGGAGCTTCATTCTCATCCCTTGATTCAGAAGCCCTGCATTCCTGAGATCCAGTATTGCTAGTGGTGACATTTGAAACTGAAATGTTTCGGCTAACTGCAACATTGTCACAGACTGCATAAGTAGTAAATATTGGGGGCCATTGGCAAGTGGGGCAAGGAGCAGCCATATTTCCACCAGGAGATGGTATTGTGTTGCCGCTAAGTCGATAAAGCTGGTCATGCATTGGATGGCATAGCTGATTCTCCAATCCCAAATGTCTGTATATCAAATGTGGTAATATGCCTGAGGTTTCTGCACCCAGTTCTTGAGCACCTGTTTTCCTGTTTTCTTGGCCTTGCAAGACCTTTTTGTGTCTCCGAGTTGTATACTCAACCGGACTCTGAAATAAGACTAACAGACAAAGAAATATGATTAATAAGATAATAGACTCCAGTTGAGGATATAGACATAGAATAGTAAAAAAATATCTTCCAGCTTTTCCGAAATCTAGAGAAACCTTCCAAGTTTAAAACTCAAAACAGAAGATAAATGAGGGCCACGGACCATCTCTGGTCAAGCTAGAAAACCCAGGCAATGGTGGATCAAGTGGTCGCGTCCTCTTGATAGAAGTGAGCTTCTTGTTGGTTGATTCTATCATCTCAATGTTCCAAGGAGAAACCCTTTCAGGATGCAAAAATGTGTCTGACTTGGAATCCCACTGCACCTGAAAGGAGAGATATCTTGATATAAAATCTAATCTAATTGAGCAGAAGAATTACAAAAACTACAAAATTTCAGTTTTAAGGGCCAAGAGGCATCTTGAAAGTCATGAAAAGGGCTGGTTACCTTGAGGCATCTCCATTCTGAACCAGGCCACCTAATACAATCAATATCTTCAATACCAACTACAGTACCTGTAGGTCTGGATGACACAGCAACAACATTCAGTCAAAAGAATATAGAGGGCAAATATATGCTTCAAAGTGGGAAGATTATCAGCAATAACTATTTAATCTAACCATTCTTGCTATTATAAGTCATTGCACGTCACACCCTGCAATTAAAGCATCTTCACTCATTCTTCTAAACTGCATGGGCTTGAGCACAAGTAATGCTGTATGTCTATTTTCTTTTTCTTTGGAGGGGTGGTAGGTTTGAAGTGATATTCCTTCATTGGATGGGATGTCTCAGGTCCCTCCCCCCCTTCCTTCGAAGGCGGGTTCTACTTCCAAGCTGAAAGGCCAAAGGGAACTGAATAACTTAAAATTGTTCAGTTAATTATGAGGGTTCCAGCCGTGCCAAAGGCACAAGGAAGTAGTGTCGTGGGATTTTGTTTCCTTGGGTTGTTGGGTTCTTTGTTTGTTTGCTTGGGCTGTTTTGCGGGTCTTGGTTTTTTTTTAGTTCTTGCTTCTTTGTTCTTTTTTCTTTCTTCTGTTTGGTGACATTGTGTATACTTCTAGTGTACTTTAGGGACGCCTTACGCTTTTTTTAAAATACGCTTGCTTATATATCAAAAAAAAAAAAAAAGAATTTGAAATAAGCAAGAATCCCAAAAGGACTAATTGTGAAAGATAGAGCCAAGTGGTCCAGAAAGGCTTGGCTTAATTACCTCTTTTCTGAGCATTCTTCACCACCAGACTGCATTCTATATCTCGTTCCAACTGAATAGACACTTTTATTTAACTTCATGTTTTGATAAAAAGGTACAATAAATTCAGAAGGACTTGTCCTGCAGAAGATGAATTAAATGGTTCCTTAATTACTACCAAAAAGAATCTGTGTGCTCAACAATACTTTCAGAGATACAGAGTAAACCCCTACTGGATGTCTAACTACAGCTTACCAAGGGTGGTAGTACACAGTAAACATGGTTCCAGAAGTAACAGCATGGAAAGCGCTAGCAAGTATGCCATGTTGCATGCCGTGGCGAGATATGACAGGTGTTGGTACATTATTTAGTTGTTTAATTGCACGGCGGACCCCAACACGAAGTTGTCCATTTTCTCCTCTGTTAACCAAGAATAAAAATAATTTATATTAGTAATAGTGAAACTAATAATAGTTATTCATGTAACAGACTCAGAGATAATTGAACAACTGAAGACAGCAAAGTACTAGAAATTCCCTCCACAAATTAAATATTTTGAATGCTGCATGATATAATGCCTACTTAGATTCAAGAAATGCTAAGAAATACACCCCCCAAAAAAAGCCTAGAACATTTGCCTAATTGCGCACGGACGTGAGAGAGAGAGAGAGAGAGAGAGAGAACCTAAGGAAGATACATGCATCCCCAGCAACAAGCTTCTTTGCAGTCACAAAGGTACTCCAACCACTAGTGAGCAAGTGCCGCTTTGGCTGACCTACATTTAATGTAGTGAAGAAATGCAGCTTAAAACTAAAGGTGTTATAAGTATGAAAAATGCATGGGAAATATGTTAAATCACTACTTATCTCCAAAGCTTAAACTGATAGGAAGAGGTAAATTTAATCATTTAATCAATACTTTAACAAAATATTCTCCAAACCCTAGACAACTTATGCGAGATATCAATTGTAAATGTACAATCAACCACATTGTGGTTTTAAGACATTGGTCCATTTTGTATCATATAGGACTCAAACTTAGTCCATGACAATTTTTCACCACATAAATGAGTTTGTTTTTATTTTCGAGTCGGTTGGTTGCTTAAAATAAGAGTATTTCAAATTTTCAAGAAACAACCCCTTTTTTATGTCAACTTGGTAATCATGGCAATGCCTCTAACTTGTATGTTTAAATGACATGCAAATCACAGTGAAGTGCTCCAATTTCCATGGAACACCCAAACATCCATGTTTTGTTTGTGATTCATCAAAGCACAGAAATTATCGCAAAGATTATTACAGGCACAGATGCTTCCTGATGAAATGAGCTTAGTAAGCATACCGCGATAAATATGGCGAAAGTGCCATTTAAACCCTTGCAAGTCTTTGGCGACCAGTCCCTGTACCGGTGGTTGTTGAGACATGTTCTACAACAACACCAAGAAAATATGAAAGAGCCGGATTCTTATCCAATATTTGAAACAAGCTTGTCAAAGTACAATTGATTCCATAAGGAAGAGAATGTGATAAAAGATTCTGTAAGTCCAAATATTGGCAAAATGCAAAAAAGGACTAACATAACATACTTAATTTTTTTTATTTCTTGCAAATAATTGGAATAGGAAGAAGAGAAAATGGGTTTGGACACATTCTAGTATTTCATACTGTTACAAGTTAATTATGCCAGAAGCCAAAATCAACTATTCTAAGGTGTCTTTCAGAAAATATCTCATGTAAGCCTAATTAAACTCTAACCCAAACAACAAATGTCAGTCAATTTTTTTTTTTTCCACACATGCTGTCTGCCATAAGATTATTAAATGAGATATTTAGATAAAAGTCCTGACATGGATACTAACAAGAGGTGGGAAGCACTCCTCAGCGTGTCGCTTGGGAACAGAGAATCCACCATGCGTGCTTGTATCAGAAGGAGTGAGCCTTTTGACAAAGGAGCACACACTAGCTCTCTGAGGCAAAGACATAGCATTTTCATCCTCCGAACTTAGCTCATCTTGCTGCAGGAAGTCAAAGCAATACAATATTTTTCAACCGACAGTAGTAGTAGGAGAAGATGGAAATTACTTGAAGATGAAACAATTCAAGATCAAACTCACAAATGCCCGTCAACACCAGTAGTTTTAAAATGCTATAAAATGACTAGAATTGAGGTTAATTCTCAGAACTTTTTTACAACCTCGATCTAAAAAGTGAAAATCAGCTAGAATCCTAATTTCATAAGTTAAAATACAAAGATCCTGTGGTAGGAATGTAGAGGACAAAAAATTGGTCTGTTCCAGTTTCCAAACACCCGATGAAAGACAAAGTATCTTCTTGCATGCACAGGCGCACATTGGAATTATTACAAATCCAGTAAAGAGAACAGAACTCTCAAGCTCACAATTTGAATGGCTTCAAGAATCTATTAATCTCAGGTTCCTGTGACTTCAAAATGTGCCTCAAGTAAAATAAGATAAGAGACCATTCAGCTATGCACAAATATATGTCAGACCCTTTGAACATCTCAGCACTCATTAGCTTACCTCTGCCATTGGAAGCAAAGTAACTTGAGCAAACACCTCATCTGTTTGAGCTTCAGCCTGCAAAACCAAATGGATTATAAAGAGGTCCACTTAAAGTATTCCCAAATCCCAATTCAAAGACATGGTTGAAAGCAAATAAAAGAATGGATTATAAAGAAAAAGATGGAGATGATGTACCTTTAGCTGAACATAAACAACCTTGCAAAGGATCTTAGAAGATAAATTGTAAATTGGCATTTCCATCATACTGTCTAGGTCGGTATAAGCCTCAACCTACACCAGATTTCATATAACCAATTATGAGCCCAGATAAGCAAGCAGAACAATAATGTTGCTACAAGATAATATGTCAAAGCAAAGATGTCACTTATTTAAAACATACATGGAATATTGGCTGCTACGTGGAATATAAATGTGTATCCATGGGGATATACATGGGATTTAAAGGTGTAAACATATCATCTTGATCAGAACCAATGCGTAAATCCCCCAGCATTAATAACATTGGACAATTTTAAAGATTTTGTTTATTGCCACCTGTTCATGTTTCTACTGCCTGGGATCAGTGGCTACCATTTGAAAGACAGCACCTTAAAAGATGATAGTTTCACATATAATTGAGTGGATGGGGCACTTTGCTGGGTCGTGGTCCTGTTAACCGTATATGGAAGCAGGTTCCTTTATGTGTTTTGTGAGGCTTGTGGTGTGAGAGAAATTCTAGGCTTTTTGAGGATGTGGAGGTTCCGGTTAGGGGCTCTTTGTAGAAATATGCTTAATACGTTATATTTGTGGGTGTTAGCGAATAGACTTGGTAGTATGTCATTTGCAGATTTTTTTACTTTCCTGTTCGTTTATTTCCTTTGATTAGGGCCCTTTTGTACTAAGGTGTTGCGTGTCTGGGTTTGGGATCGGGTTATTGGTCTGTGGATGGGCAAACCAGCAGGATAGAACCTCCTGGATTTACCTATGGTGTAGGGCAAAGAATTGATACGAGGTATTCAAGGTACCTCTGCCTCCTAATTCAACCACGAGAGTTGAGAATTCTTAGGGTAAATTGATCATGCTTTATTATGAATCAGGATCTCTATAAATAGAGATTACAAGCATAATATAATTATGGAATTACATCAAATCCCTTATTTCTAGGAATTCTGTCTATAAAGGAATTCCCTTATTATAGCAATATCCTATTCTAGTGGAAATCATGTTCCTTATTCCTAGGAGATACTTTCCTTGTAAGATGGCTACCGAAAACCTTGCTGGAAGAGCACCGACTTTCCATTCTCATCCTTCCCTACTACAGCCGCCACTTACCTCCTCTCCTTGAACCCTAATGAGGTCTTTGGCTATGTGTTCGTTTGCTTCCTGCCCACGCTTCCTACGTCGCACATAGGTCCGCAACATAAGGTTGCGCCCCTCTGCGCTTTTTATTGAATTATTACTTATCAAAAAAAATTAAAATCCCAAAAGCAGTGGCAAAGAATGGTGAGCCACTCCTAAAAAAGAAAAAGAAAACTTGAAACAAAATACCATTTTTGTCCGCCAAAAAAAAATCACCTCTAGAATTCTAAATGGACACTCTAATCTTTCAAGAAATCTTAAAAAACCCTTAAACCTCCCAAAATCTGAGAAAATATATATTAAGATATTTTTTAAAATCCAAAAATGTTCTCAAAAAAAAAAAAAAGAGTATTTGATTTTTTTATTTTTTGAAACTAAAAAGTTTGGCCTCTAAAAAGTTATATGCAAAAGATCTTATTTTGTTAAAACATTTTGAATCAAATACTTATTCCAGAAACTTAAACTTCTAAGAAATTATGAATTTAATTATTGATTAGTATTCAAACATTCTTCACTTATTGACTCAGTTACCTTCGATAAGTGAGACTCAATATGTGTAATATTTAACTAAAATAGGAAATAATTTATGATGTTAAGAATTGATGAGGATCACCACTTTGAAAGTTTAAAGTGCTGGAAACAAAGTTCGAACTCATGACCTTTGCTCTAATACCATGTTAAATCCTCATTTATCCCAAAAGTTTAAGCTGATAAAAAATAGTGAATTTAATCATTTAATAAATATTCTGACACTTACATCCCCCCCTCAACTTCTCTCTCTTTCTCACGCTTTTTCTCTTTTCCACAACCTCCAAGTTGCCTCCTAAATCTCTCTTCCTCTGCCTCTCAAAGATATCTACCCCAGCCCAAGCAAACATTCCTGCCTACTGCCTATAATGAATGAAATAGGGCAATGCAACTACCATAAAAAACCAAACGCGCCCAAAATTTTCATGTCTTCAGTTCATACCATCTATATAATCAAATCACACATTCGTAAATGTGTCACCATCTTTTTTATAATATATGTGTGTGTGTGCGCGCGCGAGCGTGCTTGCGTGCGCACGCGTTCATAAATGTGTCACCGTCATTTTTATAATATATATACACACACACACAAGTGCGAGTGTGCGTGTGATTTGGTGTTCCATCAAATCATGCGTGCCCAAGTCTTTTTCTAATTTACTTTAAGAGAAGAAAGATCAGCCGACTTTTTTCCGTCTTTTCTCCCAAAACCTTGCAATCACTTTTCTTAAATATATTAGCTTCTTTTTTATTCTTTCTTTTTTTTGGTTTTTTTTTCCTATTCAATAAGGGGAAAATGCGAAATGGAAATTACACAAGTGGGTCTTTCCCACAATTAATTCTTACAGAAGAAAGAAATGGACAAGTGACGGGAATGTTTCCAAAAATGCTATTGAAAGCGGCACATTTAGCAAGCTGGTGTGCTCTAAAGTTAGCACTATCTGCAGTTGAATATCTCTAATGATTGGAGCAAAGTTCCAATCAATAAAAGTATTTTTGCTTTCTTTTTTTGGTTAGAGTGCACAGTGAAGAGAGTGAGCTGAAAAAAAACAAGATGCAAAGCCACGCAAGAGGAAAAGAAAGTAGAAAGAGAAAGTTTTGAGCTGCCTCACATGAAGAGTTTATTGGCATGAGCTGCAATCTCTTTCTTTTCTCATGCTTTCTTTTATGTGTTATGAATGGAGCATTGTGTAACAAAATCTCTTTGCCTTATGAGCGGGAGATTAGGTGTATTGAGTGTTAGCAAGGCTGTAAATGAACAGAACCGCTCGCAAACAGGCTCAGGCTCGGTTCATTATTAAATTAATAGACCTTGAACAAAAAATTCAAGCTCGTATAAATTTAGGCTCGTATAGATTACAGCCCTTAAGAGCATTTCTAATAGCCTCACCAAATTTTACTCACCAAAATAACTAAAAATCACTTTTTTCTATTCTAATGAGCCACTTTATTAAAATTCCCCCAGCAGCCTCACCATTTTAACTAGTCAATATTCACTATTCCATTTAAATAATAATTTTTTCATATTTATTTATTTTTTCTCTATAAAATCTTTTTACAAAAAATCATTCATATCCATGAAATAAGGGCATTATCGTGTGAGAGATGGGAGATGGGAGAAGAAAATGAGAGAAAAAAGGAAAAAAGTGTACTAATCATGTGAGAGAGAAAGATGAAACAAAATTTGATGAGTGGGTTGTTGAGTGAAAATACCTCATCTAATTTGATTAGTAATTTCAGTCATCAAATTTTTTTGGTTAAAATTGTGAGGCTGCTTTGAGTGGTTTTTCAGGATTTTCATCAAATTGACTCACCAAAATAGCTAAAAAACTATTTTGATGAGGCTACTAAGAATGCTCTAAGTGTTAGGTTTGAGTGTTTTCTCTTCCACGCTATTGTTTATTCCATCTTTTGTAAATTTTTTCATGGTCCTCTTCGTCCTTTAAAATATCTCATATCAAGGAAGAATGTGATTGTTTTGTATTATTGAGTATGATTATGGGCCTTGTTTGGCAAGTGTTTGAAGAGTGCAGAGTAGTGTGTGCATCAGGATAAACATTTTTAAGAAAAAATTTCATATTTTTCTAAAACAATCAACATCAAAACATTCTAACTTTTTTCACTTTTTATATCACATCAATAGTTTTTTATTACTATTCAAATAAAATTAAAAGAAAATCCACTACAATACAAAATTTTTTATTTTTTTATATAAATTCTTTATATTACACCTATCACATTTTACTAACTCAAAAATTCTTTTTCCACTACTCTATTATGTTCCGTTCCTCACTTGCCATCAAACAGTAATAAGAGACACTAGAGCTGTCAAAATTGATTACCCAAAAAAAAATACTAGAGAAAAGAAAAAGGGGGACAGGAGATCGAGAATGGAACCTGTTCCAGGTGACCTTGAGGGAAGTAGAAAACCTTCTCCCCGACGCGCGGAACGTAAACATGAGAGCCGGCACAAGCCAGCCACAGTTCAGTATACAAATCATCATTCTCTCCTAAGATCATAGCAGAGTAAAATTAGCATCAGAACCAGAAATAGTAACAGAAAACCAAAAGTAACCGTAGAAAGGAGAGAGGAAGAGAAGCAAATCCGAGAACCCATTGTTTGGATAATTAAGTATAAACAAACAAGATGTCAATATATGGATGATTTAAGCAAAATGACTTAACATAATAGAAACCTATTCCAGTGATGACTGACCTGAAGAGATTTGGGACAAAATTAAGGGATTAAATTACTGGTTCAATAGGAGATAGATCTCACAGTCATTTGCATGAGTCTGAAATACAGAACTAAAAACCAATGACAGGAGTTTGTATGAATTCTTATGAGAATTTTTTTTTTTTTTTGGTTGAAGACTTTAAGTATTCTAATGTGGAGCAAATAAACCACCACTCACAGCGCTTAAATCCACGCCAAGTTTTTTTAAAAATAAATAAATATATATATATCTGAAGTCAAAAAAGGCCTCGTCAATTCATCAAACACAGTGATATTTTGAAAATTTTGATAAGATTTAACAGAAAATTCTAACGGATAATTGAAATTGAAAAGATTGAAAAATTGATACCGTAAATTAACATTTTTTAAAGTTTTAATAATTTTCTGCAAAAGTGATAAAAAAATTAGGAGTTATTAGTGGAGTTTTTTCAAATATTAATTAATTAAATAATATTATTTTTTATTTTTATTTTATTTTATTTAAAAATCAATTTTCACGCTCTTTGAAATGCAAAATTACTAATCTAGTTTTTATATTCAAGTTTTTTTAACATCCTAGACAGGGGACAATTTACTGTCCCATATCACCTCATTTTCCTTAAAAAATTTATTTTTTATTAAAAAAAGTTGTCTCTGATGTCACATCAGAGACAATTTTTTAATAAAAATCAAATATTTTAATATCAATGGGGTGCTGGGGACGGTAAACCGTCTCCAACACTCATTTTCCCTTTTAATTAATAGTCTGACTAGTTCATTGAGCATTACTAGTAAGAGCATTTGTAGTGAAGTCGTTAAACAGACGAAATCACCAAAATCAGACGATTTTGCTCAAAATGTCGTCCGCAACAAGCTCTCTACTGCTACAGTAGATTTGCAGATTGTCTAAATCCTCAGACGAGGGCAAATTGATCGTCTCTTTATATTTTGCAATTTTTTAATCCATTTTCGCGGGCGAAAGTCGTTGATAGTCATCCTCCACCGGTCGTCGATCTTTCATTTTCGCTGTTTGTCGAGGAAAAGTTGGCTGTCATGGAAAGCCAGTCCCGATGGATCTAGAAGTAGAGAAGCGGGTCATCGAGTGCCCATCGGTGGATCTAGAAGCCAATCGTCGAAGAAGCTGGTTTCGGTTGATCCAGAAGTAGAGAAGCCGGCCGTCGAGCGTCCACCAATGGATCTAGAAGCTGGTCGTCGAAGAAGCCGGTTCCGGTTGATCCAGAAGCAGAGAAGCTAACTGTCGAGCGTCCACCAGTGGATCTAGAAGCCGGCCGTCAAGCCTCCACCGGTTGTCGAAGAAGCCGGTTCCGATTGATCCAGAAGCAAAGAAGCCGACCATCGAGCGTCCACCGGTGGATCTAGAAGCCGATTGTCGAAGAAGCCGGTTGTCGAAGGCTGGGTCCGATGGAAGTCTGGATCTAGAAGGGTCTTTGGTTGGTTTTTTTTTTTTTTTTGATTCAGTCTTTGGTTGGTTGGTTGAAAGGGTGATAAAAAATAGCATTTGTTTTGAAGTAGAGAACATTTGAAGAGCTTGGTATTTAGAGCATTTGAAAATTGGGTAGTTAAAATAACAAAAGTGATATTTTTCGTCAAAATTTGCTGAAATTTTGACGAGTTCGTTACAAATGCTCTAACCTCACCAAAATAACTAGCTATTTTAATGAGACAATTTGATAAAAACGTACAAAAACCTATCCCAACAACATCACCAGTTTAACCAAAAAAATTGGGTGAGTAAACAATACTCAACAATTTTGATAAGTACTATTCACTCACCAAATCATTAACAAAACAAAAAAAAAATTGTCATTTCTCTCTTATTCTTTTTTCTCCTTTCTTTCTTGCATCACTCAAATCATCACATCACCACTTTTTTCTTTTATTTCTCCCATTTTCTTCTCCCAACTCTCACAAATATTAGAAACCAATTTAATTAAACATTTAACCCTTAAGATCAAAGCATTATATCAACTCAATACTTACTGTTAATAATATTTGAACTATTTATTAAAAATACAAAACTAAATTTAAAAAATTTCATATAACATAAATTTTTGTTTTTCTACATGATTGATTAGAAAAAAGAGAGATTACAGGCAATGGTTATAAAAAAACACATTCAAAAAAATTAGATAGAAAAAGAATAAAGAAATCTGAAAAAGTATTATTTAAATAAAATAGTGATAGTGAATATTTAAAATGGTGATGCCATTGGAGGTGTTTTAAAAAAAATGACTCACCATAATAAAGAAAAGTAGTTTTTAGCTATTTTGGTGAGTAAAATTTGTTGAGCCTACTATGAATGCTGAGCATCTCCAATAGAATAGGCAAATTGCTCATAACAGTCAAATTTGAATATTATAAGCAATTTTTCGTCTCTAGCTGAATAAGCAAAATATAATTTTTTCTTCTAGTGTGAATAGTAAATAGGCAGAAGAGCATATTCACTATTTATACTACAAACTGTTGTATAGAAAAAACAATAGTTAAAGTAGAGAATTGTACTTTTTTAATAGCTAATTTGGTTATTATTGCTAGAGATGCTCTTAGTGCATGTTTAGTATGCAAAATAGTTATTCTAGTAGAAAAATAAATAGTTATTACTAGAAATTGAAGAAGCTAGAATTAATGAAATAGATATTCGATCTTATTCATTAGTTTTGTTATAACACTAAAATAGAAATATCAATATGATCTTTCACAATTTGGTAGCTAGAGTAAAATACACTAGTGAATGGAATTATATTGTTACTATTGTAATCAAATTTCCTAAAAACCCTTACAAAATAATTTGCAAGAAGTACTCTAAAATCAGACCATTTCTTATTATAATTACTTCAACAAAAGAAGCATGAGACATAGCGTTTATATACCTCGATCCCATGTCTTTGAATATATGTAATGGTTTAGTTTATTTTGAGTTTGTTGATGGGGAGCCACCCCATTTTTGTTTATAGGATCATTCTTTTTTTTTTTCCTTTCAGATCAAGAGTAGAAAATGATCATTCAAAGTAGCCATTTTCTCAATCAATTAGAAAAAATAAAGAAATAAATAAATATCAAAAACCTCAAACAATCGATATTACAATCCCCTAGAAAATTACTCTTCTGAAGGCCTAAAATCCCATAATTTCGAAAAACATGTACTATATATGAAGCAATTCAAATTAAAACTTCGTTAAGAAGATGAAGACGTGAACCAAAAAGAATTTCTATTAGACAAATATAAAAAGCAAACCTTGCAAAGCAACGTATGGGAATTTACTTTAGAATTAATGTAGGATTAAATAAAGGAGTTCATAAATTCATTCGAATACCCGAAATTAGATTCACATATATATATATATTGGACATAATCCCGACGAGACATGTTACATGCACATTACTTGTACATCTTTTGTCCATCACTTTTTTAAATCAATCATTTGATCTATAGGACTCACATGTGAATCCTTGTAGGTCCTAGGTCCTACAAATTTAATAGTTGATTTAGAAAAGTGATGTATTAAATATGTACAAGTGATGTGCAAAAATCATTTCTCAATCCCGACAAGCAGTAAAAAGCCATGAGGGAACCCAAGAGAAAGAGAGAGATCTAGATCTGTAGGGCTTTTGATACACTAATTATTCACTACAAAAAACTTTGCATTTAGTGGCATGTCTACAGTAATGTATTTTTTGACACCTCACTAATTAGTGGCGTGTCAAAAAGTAACACCTCACTAAAATAATTAGTGGCGTGTCAATCCAACACGCCACAAATTAGAGAAACACGCCACTAAAATAGTGGCATAGTAAATTCAGTAGGCCACTAATTTTTTCGTTTTCCCCCCTTTTTTCCCCTACTCACCCCCTATTTATTTTCGTTTTCCCCCCAATTTCTCCTTCTATCTTCTCTCTTCTCTCCTACACAGGTACGCCTTTCTTTTTTCTTGTCTTCCTTCTTCTTTTTTGTCTTCCTATTATATGTGTTTACAGAGAAACAAATTTTCTGTAAACAAATTTTCAGGATTTTGAATACATAACGGAACGCTGAAGAGCTGAGAAGCAACGTAAACTCAAGAAGAGAATTGCCATGGCCGCAGTTTCGGCCTTTGTGCTAGAGATGTTCACCCTTTCCCCACTGTACACTTTTCGCCATTGTCCTATTCTCGCGTTGTCAAGCAAAAGAGATGTTCTCCCTTTCTCAAACGGCGTCAACTCAAAGAACAGCAAAAAAACGTTGGTTGTGCTACTCTGTTAAAAAATATGTTGACAATTACTATTATGTGTTTACAGAGAAACACATGGTGAGATATCCTCTTGTACTAAAATATATAAGTACTGATGTACTGCTTAGAAACTGTGGTAGGATAGGTCTATACACAGTGTAGACTGTTGCACGTAAAGGAGCTTTAATTTGCAGATTTCTTTCTGATTTTTCTCGTCAAATGGGTGAATGTGATAATGAGAATAATTATATCTCTAAGGAAAAGAGTCAGAAAAATGCCTTTTTTTTTTCTTTTTTTTTTTTTTTTGGAGAAGTATGGCAGAATGATGGCTTATGACGGCTAATGTCAGTTTGAAAGAAGCAAAGCATACGTTCTTCACGCCACAAATTGTGGCGTGGTTGTATAAAACACACGCCACGCCACTAAATCTAAATTACTAACTCCTTGATTACTGACATTCTAGAAAGGCCACTAAAACTCTGTCACAAAACTCATGTATTTTTGTAGTGATTAATCGATGTGCTATTATCAATAGCTATTTCTTGAACTAGCTATTCTTAGTGAGATAACTATTTCACCAGGCTCTATTCTGCGTACTAAACGCACCCTTTATCTTTTTTATGAACTTGTTGATCTTAGATAAGATTTTATTAATTTCAATTATGAAAAACTTTTTTCTGCTGAAGCAATTAACTGTAACAAGTGTTAATGTCAACAAAACTATGTAAGTGATCATACTAGCATTTGGAAAAGAGTTCAGCCTGTTTATATGATTTAGTACGTCAATTTGAATACTTTATTCAATTTGGAGAACAACTTTTTAAAAAATTTGGTTTTAAAACTAAACCATCAATTAAATATCACGTATGAGAAAACTTTCAAGATTATGACATTTTTTTTTTTCAGACTGTCATCGTTTAATAGTCTTAATTTTTTTAAAACTAAATAATTTTACCATAATTGGGTTATTAATTAATTAGAGAGCATTCACTAACCTTTTTACTATTAATTGGGGGCCTTAATCTATCTTTGTGATTCTTCATTATTCCCTTTCTTAATTTCTCGTTTTAAAGTCTCAATATCTAGTGTTTTCATCTTTTAACATGATAATTTTTTTTTTATTATTATAATTGGAGCCTTAATTTGAAAGCATTGACTAACTTTTTTACATAATAGGGGAATTTCTTTCTATCGTGACTCACTGACTTTCCATTTTTCTTCATTTCTTCCTCTAAAATCTCAATATCTTGTGCATTAAATTTTTTTCATCTTTCAACTGGTAATAGTTTTTTTAATCATAATTTGGACCTGAATTAGAGATATTGAATAATTTTTTTACCGTCATTGGGGCCTTTAATATTTTTTTTTATAGAAGGGGTCTTACTCATACGGTTACAGTTTAGAGGCCTTAGACAACTGCCTAAGTCGCTTAATAGAAAAGCCAACAATAAACCCACCCAATGTGAGAGAAGGCGGGTTGCAAAGAACTTCCCCACCCCTACCACCACGTCTATTGTATGGGGGTTCCATGTGAACCACTTCTGCAAGGGTAGGGATGAGTCGTCAAGGAATCCCTCCCGGTGCTCCCACCACCATCAGCAGCAGGGATTTTCCTTCACCGCCAACCCATTCCTTTTTTCTTTTCTTTTCTTTTTATTTATTTTTCATTGTTTATTTCTTTCTGTTTTAAAGGATTTGGACAATGTTTTACAAGTCTTACATAGCCTTTTTTTTAAGATGTGGCACAAATTTTGTTAGTCTTTTTAGACGGCAAATTGAAGGACCATTTTAATGAAAGTTAAAAGCAAATTAATATTCTTGAAAATCCAAAAGCACATGGAGCCGGCCAATTTGGTACTTCTGAAAATTCAGGAGTTTATAAATAAAGTAATAAGCTACGTGAACGAAATTTATACTTAACCCTAAATTAAAATACCCATCATTGATTGAGCTTTTTGATCACGTAGGAGAAGATCGAGGGCAACTGGGTTCCCTACTCTTTGTGAGTAACAAGCAGTGTTTGCTTGATTAGTTGATTACCACATTATGAGAACAGTTTGTCAGTTTTACAAACAAAGTTAGGTGATAGAATAACACAGAAAAGAAATATGAAATACATGAAAGAAGCAAAAAATAATATAAAAATCACATTCTTCATCAGAAATTAGTCTGAAAAGAAAAACTGGGAATTATTAACATGCACGAAAAAAGTAGGCAAAAAATGAAAACCTGAAAGGAAAAAATTGATAAAAAGGACCCAACTTCCCAAGTCCTGAGACCTAACCTTGGTTGGTGTGAGCAGGGAAGCCAGTGCCACCGTCCATGCGTCTTCTGCTCTCGCTTGCTGCAAAGGTGGCTCTCAACTCCTCCCCTGGAAGACCAACACTACCCATCACCCTTTTTTTCTCTCTCGGAGAAGATGAGAGAAGCTGGCAGAAGAGGAAAATGAGGAAGACCCACAAAATAAAAAGCTAAAAGAACAAAAGAGGGAGAGAGAAAAAGGGACAAGAACGGCTTGAGAATCAGGTGTACGGCCGTGTCCTGTGCAGAGCGTTCAATGTGTTGAGATCGTTACACTTACACCCGGCCCCCACTCTCTCTCTCTCTCACTCTCTTCAGGTACCTCCACTACCACGCCAGAGCAGTACAGGTCACTCTCTCTCTCTCTCGAAAAGTCTCTTTCTCGCTCTGAGATTCTCTCTCCCTCCCTACAGTACTAGTGTGGCGTGATGTTTATTGCTGTCCTTTGTAATGTATATTGCTGCCCTCTCGCAGAGAGAGAGAGAACAAAGAGAGAGGGATGTGCCCATGAGGGCTATATATATGAGGTTTGGGGTGGGGAGGTGTACGTGGTTGTACGCCTTCAGCTTTCTTTCCGCTTCTCTGCTCGTCGATTCCTCGCCTCCAGCCACGCGTACGACGACAGCGGCGATACTTGCTACTTTGGGCCCGATATCACCTATGTGCTTTGTTTTGTCTCCCTAACTGCGTGCACATTCACGCAATCGCCCTTTTTTTTCTTTTCTTTTTTAATTTTTTGTCTTGTCTTTGGATCATCTGGCTTACTCCGTCACTGTATGTATTTTTTTTTCCCTTTCGTCCGTTTCTCATTTCGGGATTTAGCCTACTATATATTTTGCATCTTTGCCAGAGAAATGTTAGAACTTCTTTTATGCTCCGCTTGTTTCAGTCTAAAATGATTTTTAGAAAATGAGTTCGGTATTTTACGGTGTTTGGTAGGAGCGAAAATAATGGTCAATGAAAATCATTTTCGGTTTGACCGTAAAAGCTTCTTTAATTTTTGGAAAACGATTTACGATTTTTAAAACCGTAAATCATTTTATGAAATTAAACTATTGGTCATTGCACGCATGTTTGATATCCGATTACCGGAATCCAACAATGGTTGGTTGTCGGAATCTAAGTGGCACCGAAATCCGGTAACATCCGGCCACTGTCGCGGGATGCCCATGGACCAAATCACTACAAAAAAACATACAACTAGACACGTGGCTATATGGCAGTTAGCCACGTGTAATTAATACACGTGGCTAAAAAAATTTTAAAATTTCCTTTTTCAAGAAATAAAATTTTGCTTTATTTTATACATTAATTTATATACTTATATGTATATATCTACAAGTGACCCTAATCCTAGTTTAATGCTATATGTATATTATCTACTTTATTTTATACAATAAAATTTTGTTTTATTTGCTTTATTATATATATATATATATATCTCCAAGTGTTAAATATTGTATACTTTACTAATATACCCCTAATTCTAGTTTAATGCTATATGTATATTATATTGTACAAAACTAAACCTTAATTTAGATATATAGATATACTATATATTGCTATATATATATATATATATATATATATATATATATATATATATATATATATATATTTTTTTATTTTTTTTTGAAAAAATTGTAAAAAATTACAAATGGCGACGTGGCTTTGAGCCACGTCGCCAAAATTGGGCCAAGTGCTCCACGCGGGACAATTCCCGCGCACCACCTGGCCAATATTTCGAAAAAACAAAAATTAAAAATTAAATAATAAATGGACGGAGAAACTCGTTTCTCTCTCTCATTTCCGATCTAGTTTCTCTCTCTCTCTCTCTCTCTCTCTCAGTACCACCGGCCAGCTCCCCGACCACCGCGCGTTCCGGCTTCAACTGGACAGAGAAACTCGTTTTCGTCGTCGTTGACGGAGAAACTCGCCGAATACACTGGCATCGCCAGAGATCCAGGGAGCTCTCTCTCTCTCTCTCTCTCTCTCTTGAGTGGATCTCTCTTTCTTATCCCTTGATGTTTCGGTGATGTAGGGATCGGAGGACCGGCCGGATTTTGAATCTGATTTTGTTGTTTTGGTTTTTTGAATCTAATTTTCGGCAACTGGGCGATTTTGGTGATTCTTGGATTTTGTTGGTGTTTTGTTGGTAATTTTTTGGCCAGAATAAAACTAGATAAATTTCTTTGATTTTGTTGGTGATTTTTTGGTAATTTTGTGGTGTTTTGTTGCTAATTTTTTGGCTAGAATGAAACTAGATAAATTTCTTGGATTTTGTTGGTAATTTTTTGGCCAAAATGAAACTAGATCCAGTTTCTTGGATTTTGTTGCCAGCCTCGAAGAAGTTTTCAGCAAGGGGAAAAAAAAAAAGTAGTTCCGGCGAAAGAAAATACCGGTGAAAAAAAAAAAAAAAAAAATGCAGCAATTAGCCACGTGTATTAAATACACGTGGCTAACAGTTGGCCGCGTATACTTTAGTACACGTGGCCAAGTAGCCACGAGTATTAAGGTACACACGGCCAACTGTTAGCCACGTGTACTAAATACACGTGGCTAACTGCCAGCCGCGCGTACTATGATACACGTGTATTGTGGTACACGCGGCAAAATGTGCATTTAGTAACAACCGGATCTGACACGAGTCGCACACGTGGCCATTTACACATGGCAAACTGTTCGCCACGTGTACTGTGTCCGTACACGTGGCGAAATGCAAGTGGCAAAATGCAATTTTTTTTTATTATTATTTTTTTTTTTTTGTAGTGAATTCCGGCCGGATCTGGCCAAAATGGCCGGATTTAACTGGATCTAGCCATTGATCCAGCCGGATTTGGCCAAAATGGCCGGGTTTGGCCACTGATCCGGTCGAATTTGGACGAATCCAACAATTGATTTGGCCGGATCCGGCCAAACATGCTCGCTGAAATCTGGCAACGGCGATTGAATGTTGCCGGAATCCGGCAACAGTTGCATTTTCGCCTTTCATAATTTTTTCGTGCGCACCAAACGCTAAAAAATATTTTCAAGAAAATTATTTTTTAAAAAAATGATTTCGTCGAACATATTTTACGACGGAAACCATTTTACATCGAAACAAACGGAACATTAGTGTTATTTTTTTGTATTCTTCTATGCTGATAATCTTATACAGCTTGATTTTTCTCTCCTATTTTTATTAAAAAAAAAAAAATATATATATATATATATATACACATCATATCATTATAAAAGGACTAGAGATTAGAAAAAGCTTTAACAATTTTTCATTTTGGTTATATAGATAGGAGTTAAATTAAATGATTAACAACTTAAACTTTCAAAATTATCGTTAATTTAACACAATAACCAAGTTGGGGTTGATCGACAAAGGTGGTTCGGTCAACCATCCATATGTGCAAGCCACCCCTCTTTTTTCTTCTTTAGTTTGCATGTTATTGCATTTAAATAAACGGTCCAAATTAAAGCTGTTGTACCCTATTCAACATCTTTTGATCAATCCGAAGACTAAACCTATGATTTGTTGTATATTAGTTAAAAATGTCTCAACCAGAATGATGTAGACCTTTTTTGCCTTTGTCATTGTATTAATTTTTTGGTAGACCTTTTGTCACTTATGCTCGGTTTATTTCGGTGTAAAATGGTTTTCGTCGTAAAATATTTTTTGAGAAGTTATTTTTCAGGAAAATGTTTTCTGCCGAAAACATTTTTCGGTGTCTGGCGTGTACAAAAAATCACAAATATTTTTTATATTTTTATTCAATCATATTAACTTATAAAAATTAATTTTTATTCACAACATAAATATATTAATGTAAAATAATATTTAAAAAAAAAACATTATGTTTAACTAAAATATACTCATTGACTAACAATAATCATATATTTTACAAATTGAGATTATTTTAAAAAAATTATTTTTAAAGTGGCCGGAAACCGATCAGATCTCGGCCATCTGGCCGTTCTGGCTGGATCCCGACCATCCCGGCCAGATGGTTGAGATCAGACCATTCTTTCCAGATTCCAGCCAGTTTGGACGAAATCTAGCACAGTATCGTCGGAATCCGAAGACGGTGGCCAGATGTCGCCGGATTCATGCAGAAATTGACTCCGGCACCGGCTGAATTCTAACCAGTGTCGGAATCTGGCTTGTCGGAATTTGACGATGGTCAACTGCTTGAGCATGAAGGTTGACTGCGTTTGCCGTCTAGAAAAAATGATTTACGCTTTAAAAAACGTAAATGATTTTCCAAAATTTACTAAGCATTTTTTGTCAAACAAAAATCATTTTTCGATATGTTATTATTTTCTCCCCCACCAAACACCAGAAGATGTCAAAATCATTTTTCAAAAATTATTTTACTCCGAAACAAACGGAACATTATTAATAGGTCAAAGGAAGAGCCTTTGCAACTCAAACACATTATAATTAGCTCACGTTTTGCACAAAGTGCATGCATATGGGATACGTATCTAGTTTAAACTAATTAATTTACTCGCTAAATTAGCCCCGCCTCAATTTAAGCATTCCCGTTATAAACGAAGCACAACAGTCGACATAGTTTTCAACCAACCCTTTTGTTGTGTCATCATTCGAGGTGGCATGTTGCCCAAATTAACACTCTCTCTCTCTGCCCCCCCCTTTTTTCCTTTTCCTGTGCTGTCCCACTAATAATTGATTGCCGGGTAC
Source organism: Alnus glutinosa (assembly GCF_958979055.1). Taxonomy (NCBI): domain Eukaryota; kingdom Viridiplantae; phylum Streptophyta; class Magnoliopsida; order Fagales; family Betulaceae; genus Alnus; species Alnus glutinosa. The sequence continues at coordinate 4,984,015 of NC_084897.1, read as the reverse complement.
TATGCTACATGTGATATAATATATATATATATATATATTATTTTTAATAAGAGAAGAACCTTCATTATAATCGATCTGATATTCAAATGGTTAAAACACTGTAATTAGGGGTGCAAAAACTCCTAAAAACAAAATACAGGACTAATTTTTAACTTGGAGGGTAACTGCCATAACAAATGGATGTACAATAACACATCTCTTTACAATGAGTTCCACTGTGAGGAGATAAGAGAGCAAGATTTGATCTAAAAACAACTATTACAGTTTAGATATAAAATCTATCATAGAAGGCTGTAGAGGTTAACAACAAAATAAAAAACAAAAAACACAAACTAAAACAACACTGGCCGGCAAAGATCATTGTGAGTCGTTGCTGACGGTGTGTGTATACCACACGCTCTCACCAAAGGACCCCTCATCATCAGAAGAACCACTAATCTCCCGGGATCTACCGACCGTAAACTGGATGAGATGAAGAGCCAACACGCGCGGGCGAGGGAGGAGCATTTGTTGACGCGTGTACACCACGCTCCGGTGTACAGACAACCAAGGAAAACAGGCATGGTTGCAACAGAGGCGGAGGACGATGACGAACACCCTGGAGGGGTGCCTAACATGCATATAATGACGGGAAATCATAGATCTAGCTTAAAAAAAGGGCGTGAAAATTAACCAAGCTTGGCACCTTACTTAGATCAACCCATTAGTAGATTAAAGACCACGAACTCCAAATCCTCAGAAAGGATTAGAGAAAATCACATTCACCTCTTGGTTTCATAAAGAGCCACCGAGAGGAAAAAAAACCAACAGCCCACGACTCAGTATCAGGCCGAAACAAAACAATTACAAAAAGCAAAGAACATAACAGAAAAAGCAAAGCAGAGGGTCGGGGGCCAAGCCCCCTTACCCCTCAATCAAGAACTGAAGAGTAAAAGGGTTTACGTTTCTCGTCTGTGTGTGATATAATATTTTCTTTTTCGATGGAAGAAAAAAAAAATGTTTATTTTTATTTTTTTTTGGAAAAATAATTGATTGCCGGGTAATATGGTAAATAAGATCTTTTCCTTCTTTTATATATTTTTTGTCAATTTCTCACATGTGAGTTTCACAGATTTAATGATGAATTTATTTTTAAAAAAAAATGCAAAAAAATGACACTAAATACATCTAAAAATAAATAAATGGAGAGCAAATAAAAACCTCAATGTGAGTACAAATTTTAAAATCTGTTTTCTGGATTTAAAAAAGCAAAAAACTATTTCATTCTAACAAAATTTTATTTAGCTAAAAAGAGCTTTTCAATTTTGGATTGAAACCTGTTTTCACACGATGTCAAGAATTAAAAACTTTAAAAATACGTGAAAGCAACACGTCTGCAGGAAAGATGGGTCAGCGAGTACATGGAATGGAGCACCAATTGGCAATTACAATGGTGAAAGGAACAGGTGTGCGGTCCTATTTTTACTGCTATTGTTTTCTCTTGTAGTCATAAACGGAAATGCTTGCTGCACGACGGATTGTGCAAATATCAAGGCCCATAATCAAATTGGGATCCGGGGATCCGGCTTCCATGTGGTGCGACAAAACAGTACCGTTTTTCACTTAAAAAAATTTGCAAAATTTTTAATAAATTTAAAAATTATAAAAATAAAAATAATAAAAACCAAAAACCACCTCCCAAACCTTGAACTTTTTGTTTTGTTTTGTTTTTTTGGCCTTTTGGGGTGGCCGGACCACCCCCAAAGCCGATTGGGGTGGTTCGTCCACCCCAGATCGGCCCAGCCACCCCCTTGGCCAATAATGGGGTGGCCGGCGTTGGCCAAAGGGGTAGCCGGCCACCCCTTAAGTTTCCCTCTACAGCACCATGCGGTAGTTTTAAACTACTGCATGGAAGCCGGATTCATCAAATTGTGAAATGGCCACTTGGCACACAATTTTTTTTTGTTTTTTTTTTTTCTAAAAAAAAATTTAAAAATTTAAAATATTTTATTTTATTTTTTAATCTATTTATTTTATTTTTTATTAAAATGGACACGTGTCACCATTTTATTGGTGTTTATGTAACGCTTATGTGGCGTTTAACGGAATTTATCAAAATTTTTAACGAAATTTGACTATAGGGATCGATTTATAAATTAAGCCAACTACATGTATTTCTGAATTCATGTTGATACCAGAGGAGGTAATTTATAATTTATGCCAACCATAAAGACGAATAATACAATTATCCCTCAATTAATCTACAATTTTATCGTTGTTAATTGACATTTAAATATAAATGCCATGGATAAGATCTTGTTAACATTCATAGAATAACTAATTAAAGTTTGGGAAAACTATATTTAAGCCCACAAACTACTAATTGTTTTTAAGTAGCCTCTTAAATTATCAATACTAGCGATATGGCCCCCCAAACTACCAAAAAGTACCAAAAGATTCGTTTTGTCAAAATATTGCTATAATACTTTAGCCACGTGTCATTTTTCAATTAAAAATTTTAAAAATTAAATTTTTTTTAAAAAAGAAAAATTTAAAATATGAAATATATATATATATATATATATATATATATATATATATATATATATATATATATATATATATATATATAAAGGGGGTGGCCCGATCGGCCAAACCCATTCCAAGGGCAAAAAAAAAAAAAAAAAAAAAAAAGGTTAGGGTTTAGCCCTTAGGAGTGTGGTCAAACCTACCCCTAAGCCAAACGGGAATGGCCGAGACACACACAGGGCTCTTGGGGGTGGTTTCGGCTACCTCCATTTTGCTCATTGAGGGTGGCTGCCAAAAATGGGGGCGGGCGGCCACCTCATATTTTTTTTACTTTTTATTATTTTTTAACTAAAAAATGACACGTGGCAAGGGTTATTATATGAATATTTCGACAAAAGTTGCATTTTTGGTAGTTTGAGAGGCCAGAATGCTAGTGTTGGTAATTCATGGGGCTACTTAAAAAACGGTTGGTAGTTTGAAGGTCTTAAATGTAGTTTTCCCTTAAAGTTTTCAAATTCAAATACATATATATTTTAAGTAAAAAAAAACTTATAAATTCTATAAGAGAAATGCTAGAGATATCAAATCTTTTTGCCAAGAGATGGGTACCAAGATAATGTATTGATGTAGAGCTTATTCATAGGAACCTAAAACATTTATTTTTATTAATTGTTTTAATTCTCTCAAATGAATAAGCTCCACATCATTTTGATATAAATATCTTCGTAAAAGATTTGGTATCCCTATTATTTCTGATTTTAGAATGATAGTTTATTGGAAAAAGTATATTTTACCCCCCCCCCGATGTATCTTCCCATTTGGCAAATTGACACCCAATGTTTAAAAATTGGTAGATGACCACCTTAATATAACCAACTTTAGCACTTAAAATGATCCGTCCACTTGGTCGGTTAAAAATGACAGAAAATAGGTCACATGCAATCCTTTTAAAGCCTAACTTTCCAAAATTACGTAGATCAAAACGGTGAGTTTGGCCACTCCACAAAGTTTGCTGACGCGGACCCACAATCTTTTAACGCATATATTTATTCCTTCTCTGCCTTTTCTCTTTGGTGTTTGGTTTCCTGGAAACTGAAAGAAAGAAAAAAATAGAAAAAAAAATGGTGGATTCGGATGAGCCTGAGCTTCCACGCACACGCCATGGCTTCATAACTATTCAGTTTGAATCTTAGGTGGCTCCATCGGGACACTGTGTAACACGTACAACTGTCTCAACAGTCAAACCGGGGCCCAACCCAAAGAGAATGCCCAAGTCCAACCCTCCGCCGGTGGTGGCCTTTCCTTCCTCCACTGACCACTTCCTTATTTCATCCAATATAAACAACACATATGCAATTGACATATTGTTTCTGTACTCGCTAAGAATATGATCACTTGCTCTAAGTTTTTCCTCTTCAAGACTGAGTCTAGCCTCCACTTGGTCAAGAATGGCCAGACCTTAGGCAAGTCCTTTAACAAGTGAAAAGTCAGTCCTCTTTCAACCGTGCCATCCGTGTCCTTGTAGATCCGAAATCTCTCATGAACTCCTGCTTTGAAGCTATGTACATCTTCGTGTCAGCTTAGTCTTCTTCGGTTCTCTCTTTTTTGCTCTCTTTGGAGGGTTGTCTGGTGGAAACCAGTACAGATTCCACCTCCCGGGGTTTTCTGAGCTATTCTCATGTTTGCCACTTAGCCTGGCCACCTCCTCCACTCACTCAAGACAAATTTGAAATGCTCCATCAACGCCTACAGTTTGCTTTCCCTCAGGCTCAGAGAGCGAATGACGCAGACAAGCAGTGTGCAAGCGCGTCTTTTGTAAGTGTTCTATACTGTTTACAGATGTGTTGAAAGAATGAACTCAAACAGCGATATTTTATTTCAAGAACAAAACACACATGCTCACAACCTGACTGCAAATGAGAGAAAATGATACGACAAAGATGAGAAAGATCATTTTGAGGTTATTTATAACCAACCAAGATACTATTCTTGGCAATACGTTGAACCAGCCCACTATGTTAGAAATTTGTTTCAGGAGTATTTTAATCATTGTATTGATCGAAGACTACTGAGTAATGGGCTTAATAATACCTGTGTTAGTGGTTGATGGCACTGAGATCGCTGTCTATAGTGGTGTGATGTCGCTACCATATTTTTCGTCGTTGTCAGTGATTTTGGTCACCAAAATCAGCAGAACCGCAATCGTGGCTGCTATGCTTTTGAGTTTTTTTTTTTTCCTATGTAGAAACCCACTCGGGGTGGTTGGTTGGTTTAGTCACCACTCTCTGACCTCTGTAATGCTTGGTTGAAAGCATTAAACATTCCTTCAAGGCTTCATGCCTTGACAGACCATTGCAAGTGCAACAACAACATTAAAGTTTACACGACTTCGTTACAACCTAGAGCACTCCACCCATCGTCACTACTTCTAAACTTAATCCAAAACACTTCTGATCACCCAAAGTAAACCAGAGCGAGGACTGGGCTCGGGTGAATCAACTGTAGCAGGTAGGACTACGTTTGGGAGAGGTGGAGAGGAAGCCACGTCCACGTCTCACGTCTATACTGAGGCTGATGCTAATGTTGGATGCACCTGTGTGAGTGGGAGAGGAAGCCACATCCAAGTCGGTACATAGGCTGGTGCCACGTTGGGAGCTGTGCCGGTCCAAAGGGGGAAAGGAGTCATCACAGGAACCAAGTGTGAGTAGAGCGGTCCATTCCACCATGTTTCCTTTTATAGACCTAGTCTCATATATATATATTCATCCTTGCCTTGCACCGGGATAGTGTTCTGAGAGAGAGCGAGAGAGAGAAATGGAGTTGCGAGAGAGAAAAATGAATTTTTAATTTAAACGGTGCGTCTTTTGGCCAAACTCACGGTTTTGATCGATCCGGGTAATTTTGGAAAGTTAGGCTTTAAAAGGTCACATGCATTGCATGTGACCTATTTTCCATCATTTTTGACTGACAAAGTAGATGGAAGGTTTTAAGTGTCAAAATTGGTTATATTTAGGGGGTTATCTACCAATTTTTAAACATTGGACATCAAATTACCAATAGGTGGAAACATTAGAGGAGTAAAGTGTATTTTCTCCTAGTTTATTAGTATGAGAATATAAGCATTAATGAGACTATCGACTCCATTATATCATCACATGCCCTTTCTATTTCAAATAAAATGAGATGTTGAGATTATTTATTTCATCATTTGTATTAAATTTTATAAATTTAATAGTTTAAAGTGTAATTTCCATATTATGAATGAATATATTTTCATGTTATATAAAAATTTTATATGACATAACATTATATACCGTTAGATACAATAAAATAAAATTTGTATCGTAAAATAGATATTTTTAATTTCCTTTTTTTTTTTAAATTTTTTTTCGAAGATAATCTTATTCCACAAAAATAGTTGTCTATTTAAATATTTTTTTCACATGTCGAAATTCATTAATTGGAACGATGAATTATAAATGCATATTTAATTAACCTTTTAAGTTAAAACTGTTGTAACTTTTTTATGATACTACATCACAATAATCCAACTCTTTTATGTTGTTTTTGCGAGAAGCGTTAATCAACACGAGAGTTGCCATTTGCTTATATTGTTTTGCCTTTGGAGCTGTCATGCAGCTACATATAGATAAATCTTTTAACCACCTTTTACTATTATTATTATTATTATTATTATCGTAGACCGCTTCCGTTTTAACGGTGGTCTCCCTTTACTTTGAGTAACTAAAGGACTTCACAACTTATTACATTTTTGAGACTTCCGATCCTATTAATTGCTTCATTACATATAGAATATGCAACTGGAATGTGATGAGAAAATGAACTACTTTCACACCTTGACCCATTGTGAAGCAATTCTCCCTTTAAATTATACACACGAATCTTCACCGTCATTAAAGTTTCATTTTATTTTGACACGATTGATGCTACTTCAAAAAAATCATTGCACAAATCATCATGTATTTATGCTTCAAGGTTGCCACTCAAATCTCCACACTTCATTCGAGATGGAATAACCCAAGACTTTAGAGATAAGACTCTTTGAGATAGTGGACAAGATGGTGCTTAAGACCATTTGATCTTGTTGGAGCCAAGTAAAGAAGGCTGAGTTTGCAACCGTGTCAGGTGAACCTGCTGAGGGTGTGGGATTGGGAATAGTTTGTACTGGTGGAAGGGTGGTACCTTCAACAAAGCCATTCACATTTTGCTTTTTAAGTCCTTCTTCCATCGGTTAAGAATATATAACACTACAAAAATATTGTCAAATTGCCACGTGCATTTTGACACGTGTACGGCACTGTACACGTGTCAAAATGTTTGCCACGAGTATTTTGACACGCGTCTTACGCGTGTCAGATGTGCAAGACTCTAATTGCACATTTTGACACGTGTATTGAAATACATGTGTCAAAACGTTTTTTTTTTTAAAAAAAAAATCCAAATTGAATTTTTAAAACTTAAATTTGGAATTTTTTTTCAATTTAATTTTGTTATTGTTTATTTAAATTTATTTGGGTTAATAAATTTTTGTTTTTTTTTCCAAATTTTATTATTTTCGACGACAAAAATACAAAAAAAAACAAACGGTACATTATTAGAGAGAGAGAGACGTAGAGATCCAGAGAGAGAGGGAGGCAGAGAGAGATAGGGAGAGAGTAGAGAGAGAGAGTAGAGAGAGAGACATAGAGATACTGAGAGAGAGGCAGAGAGAGATAGGGAGAGATACACACACACACAGAGAGAGAGAGAGAGAGAGAGGTAGAGAGAGAGAGAGAAAGAGATAGAGAGGAAGAGAGAGAGAAAGAGATAGAGAGGAAGAGAGAGATAGAGAGAGAGAGACCGAGAACCGAGCAAAGAGAGCTGGAGAGAGGGCGGCTCACCGGCGGGAAGGGCGGATGCGCGGTGGCCGGAAGCTGGCCGCTGCGGCTGTGATGGAGAGGGAGAGAGAGAGAGAGAGAGAGGGAGAGAGAGAGAGGTAGAGAGAGAGAGACCGAGAACCGAGAACCGAGCAGAGAAAGGTGGAGAGATGGCGTCTCACCGGCGGGAAGGGCTGATGCGCCGTGGCCGGAAGCTGGCCGGCGCGGCTGTGACGGAGAGGGAGAGAGAGAGAGAGAGAGGGAGAGAGAGAGAGAGAGAGAGAGAGAGAATTCAGATCGAAAATGGGTTTCTGCTACCCATTTCCGATCTATATATATATTTAATCTATTATTATATTATTTGAATTTTAAAAATTATATATATATATATATATATATATATATACACACACATATATAAGCGGGAAAAAACACATATAACCGGGAGAAAACACATATACACGTTCTGGCCAAACAATTGGGCACGTGTACTGAGTACACGTGCCCAATTTGGGACGTGTATTTAAATACACGTCCCCAATTGTTAAAATTCTATTTAATAAAAAAAATTATATTTGAAAAAAATAACAGTTTGACACGCGTATTTAATACGCGTGTCTAATTGTTGAAATTCTATTTAATAAAAAAAAATTATATTTGGAAAAAAATAACAGTTTGACACGTGTATTGAATACACGTGTCCAATTGGACACGTGTATTAAATACACGTGTCAAATTGGACGCGTGTATTTAATACGCGTGTCTAATTGTTGAAATTATATTTAATTAAAAAAAATTATATTTGGAAAAAAATAACAGTTTGACACGTGTATTTAATACACGTGTCCAATTGTTGAAATTCTATTTAATTAAAAAAAAATTATATTTGAAAAAAAAAACAGTTTGACACGTGTATTTAATACACGTGTCCAATTGGACACGCGTATTAAATACACGTGTCCAATTAGACACACGTATTAAATACGCGTGTCCAATTGGACACGTGTATTTAATACACGTGTCAAATTGGACACGTGTATTAAATACACGTGTCAATTTGTGACGGCTGTACAATTAGACACGTGTCAAATTGGACGCGTGTCTACAGTAACGGGTACTGTAGACACACGTCAAAATGCTTGTATTTTTGTAGTGATATTTGGATGGCAACTAGATCAATTTCTTTACCATTGTGAGAACAATAACAGCATACATATACCTGACTCCTCCGAATTCAAACAATATACAAGTGCATTGCACCTCACATTAATTGTTATTAAAATAAACACATTACCTTGCTTCTTTTGTGAAGCCATCATATTGAGCTCCAATCAAATCCTAAATGAGTTAATGTTGTGGTAAATTTAACAAATCTATCAGTAAATCCTTTTAACATTGTATGAAATATCTAATTTCAATTTTGTTGAATTGTTTATTTATATCGTTAGTTATATTTTTTAAAACATCTATTCAAATTTTTTTTGTCAACTCTATCGTTTAATCTTGCTCTATGTGAACCAAAATCATGGTTCCGCTATTGCATATGAGTAGATTGTATCGGTTAAATCTTGTTATATAACCTTTTCTTTTGCTTGAGAAATGAATCACATGGATTGTTTCATTTTCCGATGGGGTGTTTAAGTAGTTCATTGAGTTTGAAATAACTACCTACTTGCAAACTACTCATGCAAAAATTCTAAAAAAGATTACTATTTGTATCATACATATTCATTCTTAATTACAAAATAAACCTTACAAAAATTTTAATACTTGTGATTGTTAAAATATGCGTATCACCTTACAAACGCTCAAAGGTAAATTTAATTGCTTAGAGGTTTACGTGATAAGTATAATGTGGACAGTTGATTGTTGCGTCAGTTTATAAAAAATTTATTATAAATATTATAATACCCATAACAACATGTGAGTGCAAAACATTATATGAACCTTTTTTTTATATGATTTGCAAGTGTACATATGAGGGTTGTTTGGCAACCATCTCATTTTTCTCTAAAAAAATCAATATCAAAACATTCCATTATTTCATATTACATTAATCACTTTTTAATAACTTTTTTCATTTTTTTTTTATATCACATCAATTACTTTTTAACTTTTTTTTTTTTTTTTTTTTCATTTTTCCTTACAAAAAATTCAAAACTCATTTATACTTTATATCGCATTAATCACTTTTTATTACTAAAAAAAAAAAAAAAAATTTTTACCAAACGCAGCGAATATCCTCATTTTTGAACATGCCTTTTTGGGTCGGAAAATGTTAGATTTACAACACCAATACAACAACTGTACAACAATCCCTCACATGAGGGTCATGTGAGGAATTGTTGTACAATTGTTGTATTGGTGTTGTACAAGAATCAAATCCCGGTTGGGTCATTGTAGGATACTCCATTAGAAGTTAGAACCCTCAGCTTAGCCCATCCCATTTGAAAGTGGGCTTTTTTATTTATTTATATTAAAGTTTAAGGCCCACTCCATCCAAATATTGTCAGCTGCCATAACGAAGAAAAACGCAACCCGTTTGGTCAAAACCACGGAGGCGCCAAAAATCAGCGACCTAATCCAATTTAGCGAAGCAGAGGATAAGGAAGAACGGAAACCGGAAGTGAGACAGTGCGGTTCAAATGGCCGTTGTAGTCGGAAGCTGCTGCTTCTCTGTGCTCACCTCCACCGTCAAATTCCGCCGCTTCGCCACGTCGCAGAGATCCATTGGCTCTATCACTCCCAAAGCCATCAGTCACAGGAGCAAAGCTTCGAGTCCGAAAAGAGGCTCCTCGTCGTCATCGTCATCGTCATCGTCATCGTCCTCCGCTAAATCCAACAGAGAGGTAAACCTAGCTCTCTCTCTCTCTCTCTCTCTCTCTTTCTATGTGTGTCTGTGTGTTCATGAGACAATTAGGAGTGAATTTGGTGAAAATGGTAATTTTATTTTTGAAGCAATTGTTTCGGTTTATTTAATGGTGCGGAAAAAAAAAAAATTATAAATTATGTGTATGTGACATTGAGTATCTAGGTGTGTACGACATGTGGATAGTGTTACTGTGAACGTATTTGGAGGTCTAATGGATGCACATATCGGATTCGTGTAGCAGACACATGCAGTTGGTTGGGGTGCTTATATATATATGTGTGTGTGTGTGTGTGTGTGTTGTAACAATGGTTAATTGCTAGACATGTTTTCCTTTTGATATGGTGTAATGATATATAACTTAAAAGTTAAAAGAGAAAACCCTATAGCCGATTGCACATTTGAGGCATTCTCAGAAGAAAAAGAAAAGAAACAGCACAACGAGAATATTAGAATATAACAAGAGAGAGTATGATCTCGAACATGGGCCCAATGTGAGGTAGGTTGGACCCATATTTTTTTCTCTTCATATAAGTAATTCAATCTTATTAGAAAGGGCAAAAGGACGTAACCCAAGTGAAAGAGACACCCAGTTAGAGAGACCAATATTTTGAAGCTTGAAGAACTTTATTGTCTCGTTGCCTATTGTAAGGGAGTGTAAAGAGGAAAAGTGGGAGAGAAAATTTGGTGAAATCCCTTTTGTTGGTGTGATCTATGTATTCGAAATATTAGTTCAAGGTCTTATTTGAGTTTACAATTTTGGTTCACTACATGCAGAAAGAAGCTGTTCCACAGAAGAAGATTCCTGGAAGATCAAACGATGAAAGACCTTTTTCATATGCTGATGGAAATAGCGGTGGAGGGGATATTAATCGTACTCAATCAACATCTTTTAAATCATATGGCGCACAAAAAAAAGACAAGAAGGAGTTCATGTTCGATATGAAGGAACAGCAGGTACAATCTCGATCATTCAGTTCCAAGTGGAAATTGATATACTGCTTGCCTGTAGGATTCTTACAAAAGTTACTCTAGGATAAGGTTGTGTCGATGATTCAATGTATCTTTCTTTCCTTTTTTTTTTTTTTTTTTTTTTTTTTTTTTTTTTTTTTTCATTTTCCTTGTGTACGAAAATTTGTTGTTCTGAATACACTTTTCCTTGTGATGAACCTTCCACATTATGACTTGGTTCTCAAGGCCTAGAGATTTCAGTTTCTAACAATTCTTACTCAAATTATATAATTGTTTACGAGATCTGTTGTATTAGAAATTTCTATCGTCTTTCTCCTTTGTGTATTTTATAAAACAATCAATTTGAACAAGTTAAATCGTGGTTGTCTCCTTTCACTCTTTTTCCATACAAAGTGATTCCATTGATTTCAGGTGGAACCTGGGAATCTTCAAGATGGAGCTATTCTTAATGCTGTTGTGAAGGTAAAAGTTTTAAACCATTGTTTTCAACTCGTTCTCTGCTAAGTGATGGTGGAGCCGGATATCATGCTTTTCTTGAACTTTTCCATGCATTTTACCTTCATATATTTGTAATTGGGGTAGCTCGTATGTGTTGTGTTGACCACATGAACTTTGCATCTTAGTGTACACTAAGATGCAAGGTTCATGTGGATCCTTTAGACAATTTAGACAATTCAGTTGGTTGACTATATCCAGTCCCTTGGCTTATGATAAATTCACTGAACATATAGCAAAAGTGTTAATTGGATATCAGGGATAACCAGTCAAGTTATCAACACATTTTTTTTTGGGTCCAGGGAGTCCCTATCGTGCACAGAGCCCATTGCTCATTCTGCTCTAAAGAGCTATATGATGTTCCAAGGATGAGTAAAGAATGCGTCCTGAGCTCTTTTCAAGATAGACCGCTTCTGCTGTAAAATTGGTCAAGATACATATAACTGCTATATGTTTTTTGGGGTGGGGTGAGGGGTTACAGTTATATCCTGTCAAAGGATCCATTGATGGATGTCCGGATTCCTCTCTGTGTAGACAGAATTTTTCATTTCGCATTAGATATATTCTCAACGTTAGTTCATTAAGGATGATTTGTAAGTTTTGTGTCGGATTTTGTAGTATATGTCAGTACTTGTGTTTTAATTATTTGCTATATATTAATGAAACGTTTTCTTTGGCATTTGTCTAGGTTTACTGCACCCATACTGCCCCAGACTATTCCCTTCCTTGGCAAAAACAAAGACAATTTACAAGCACTGGAAGGCAAGTTTAAATATTTAGCTGCTAGTTGTTCTTGAAGAATGTGGAAAGTACTTCAATTAATTGAAGCCACTTGCTTTGATTTTTTCTTTTTATTTAAGTCTTGTGGTTTACTCGTTTTCTGTAATTAACTACTTATAAGCTTTTTTATTTTGGCCCTCTCTTTTATGCAGTGCTTTCATGATTGGGGATGGGAAACTTCTGACAAATGCACATTGTGTTGAATATCATACACAGGTAATTTACTAATATGTCAAAACACTATGATAAGCCTGAAACCAGTTGTATATAAATCATTGTGTCTAAACTTTTCAAAATGCCCATCAAAACAATGAATGCAGCACCTTGCATGTGGAGCTTCTATTGCCTGCTATATCTAGAAGTAGGTAGGTAAGTTCAAATTCTAACTATGCAACCCCTTGCATATGAAGCTCGAACTTCCTCTACATCACCTGGACCCTTTGAACTTATCGTTTCAATGAAGTATTTAATGTTCAGGAACTAGGACAGAGATTCACAAGTCCAATTGTTAATTGTCTCGGTGTTAATCTTTATCAGATATTTATTTTATTTTCTGTTAGTTTTTGGTTAGTTTACCTTGTAATGTCTGGGTTTCTAATACATTTTTTTTTTTAATTTTTTAATTTTTTAATTTTTAATTTTATTTCAATGATTTCAGGTCAAAGTGAAGAGAAGGGGAGATGATACAAAATATGTGGCTAAGGTATTGCTCCTACAGAAATTACCGCTGTGCTTTCTGAGTATGTTTCTCAAAAATCACAACATGATGATTCTTCTCGATGATAAATATCTTTTGAGGCTGAGAATCCTACAAGAGTATTATGATTTTGTTTATCTTCATAATATCTGAAGGTACAAAACCACAAACCATAAAGTAAAGAATCATTATGAATTGATGTATTACATGTGGAACATAAGTGAGCATGGATGGATTCCCTGGGATTTGGAATGGATTCCATGGATGTGAGTATCAATGGTTTTGGTTATACAGGTCTGTCTGTTACAAGTTTGTCAAAAGGGATTTGGTTCTTAAAATTCTTTAGTTGGGCCAAAGCAAACGAGACTAAAATCAAATAGAATTACTGGGGTTGAGATTAATTGTCAAGAGAAGGTTAAAATTGAATGAAAAAAGTAAGCAAAAATATGGGATAAAATTTGTTTTGAATGAACATTGTCTTTTTTGACATATGAGGTATTTGTTTACAGCTGATCTACCTATGGCCATTATTTTAGGCAACATAGGATTGTAAACCTTTTTGATGATTATGCTTTGATTTGCATATATATATATATATATATATATATATATATATATATATATATATAGCTGAACTTGTAATCCTTGAGCTCAATTAATTTTTTACAGTCATGTTAGTCAAGCAAGGTGCTGAGTTGCTTGGACTGAGTGCTTGCTTAAGTTTTTCAGTTTCAGATGGTATGGTCCTTATGGTACATTTATAAGATGTATTTTGCCTCTAAGTTGCATCGTATGTGTTTTATATTAATGGTTTTTAAGGGACTTGGATGTGCTTGGACTTCTATAACTTGTTTTGCTTCTTATCGGGTAGGAAAACCAAATCGGAAGATAGTTTTTAACTGCATAACTGTTAAAGTCTATTGAGAATGTCCTCAAAGTTGTTCAGTCAAGATGGTGCAAAGCTTATTCAGCTTTGATAAGATGTTGGAGTTTATTTTACTTATTCACAGTGGTCTTATCGACAGGTTTTAGCAAGGGGTGTTGATTGTGATATAGCATTGCTTTCAGTAGAAAGCAAGGAATTTTGGGAGGGAGCAGAATCACTCAATTTTGGGCGCTTGCCATGTCTTCAGGTCTAAATTACCCCATTTTGTTAGAGGCATGTTGTCATTTGTACCTCAGTTTTCAATAATTAACAGGCCTTGGGTTGAGTTGTTCACCTTGATTGAAAGGATGATTTCCTGTTCAGTATAATAATGACATATAACCAAACAACATAACTTTATTGCATGAAAAAGTCTATATTTAGCATTTAACTAATGATCCTCTGAACTCAAAGAACTCTATCTGCTGCATGATTTAAAAGCTATATCTGTCCGCCTAATCCAAACATAACATCAAATGTTATAGGGTTGGGTATAGTTCCTTTTTGTTAATCTGACATACCACTTGTAGTAAGGTTATTTAACTTGCATATATTATGGATATGTGAAAATTTGCTGCTATTATTTGAAGATTCTTACTTCATAGAAAGGAAATCCTCTTTATGTGTGCTGTAAACATCTCTTCTAGGCAAATCTATTAAACTGTTTTTTGTACTGCTTTATCAATGGGTAGGATGCAGTAACTGTTGTCGGATATCCCCTTGGAGGGGACACCATATCAGTGACAAAAGGAGTTGTATCACGCATAGAGGTTTGATTTCTAGTCTCTTTGATGCCCTTGGTTATGTCTATCCCAGATTGCCATTAAACAAAAATATAATATTAAGTTTCTTACCAACTCTATATCATCAGGTGACATCATATGCCCATGGATCATCTGATTTGTTAGGAATTCAAATTGATGCGGCCATAAATCCTGGTGGGTGTAAAAATTAAGTTTATATTCTTAATCCTTTCAAGTTGAAACTTCTCCAATTGATGCACTTTCCTTTTGAAAGGCGCTTATATTCAACTGCTCAAAATATTACAAGTTATACCCCTTCCTTTTTCCTCTCTATCGTTTTCCTTTTTGGTAAGCCCAAACATTATTCCCTATCTGTGTGATAGCAACTGCTTATTCTTGCTAGATTTTAGGTAATAGTGGTGGCCCTGCTTTCAATGATCAGGGGGAGTGCATTGGAGTGGCATTTCAGGTAAATTTTCTGGCGCACTATCAAGGTTATCCTCTATTATGCAATGCTGTTTTCTTAGTTTTTTATTGACCAATAATTCTGTGTATCTTTTGCTCCCGCCTGTGTAAAGACCACTTGTTTTTTTGTCTATTATGTTTTTATGAGACATTTCCTTTAGGTTTACAGATCTGAAGAGGCTGAGAATATTGGATATGTAATTCCAACTACAGTCGTGTCTCATTTTCTCGAGGACTATGAAAGGAATGGGAAATACACAGGTGAGAAACGATTCTTGACCTTCATCTATATATAAGGCACAATTAGGGCTCTTTTTCTGCTAGATCTATGTATTTGTAGGCATTTTGGATTTTATTAAACAATGATACTGCACCAAAGATCAAGTAAGCAGAAGGTATAGACCTCTCATCATATCAATTTTAAGGATGTAAATTCATGTTTATCTTTACATGATTCTCAAGGTTTCTTCCCAATTCTATTCAATTTAAGAGTTGAGGCTACTCGTGAGAAGACTAACTTATCAATTATACTCTTTGTACTTTATCCTTGAACAAGAATTATGCCTTCATAATCTGTTCTAGCTACTCTATAAGGTTACTTATATTTTATTCCCCTGTGGTTTGGGTCCATTTTGATTAGTTACTTTGTGTTTAAAAGTTGCACTTTATCCATATGAGATCACATCCTTTAATATTTTTTTAATCTCCATTCATTAAAATTCGCATGTGTAAGTCACATGCCTCAAAAAGAAAGTTCAGAAAATATAAAGGCAATCACATTCCAATGTAAATACATTAAACTCATGAGTAACACCAGTTCTCGTTTTTCTAGTTTCTTTGATTTTATGGATTTGTGTTCTACTTCTCCCTAGTTGAGGGTCTCTCTTGTATATTTCATGTGTACTTAGGTTGTGCCTCTCTACACTTTCTAACATGAATTACTTATAAAAATAAAAAATAAAAATTAAACTTATGAGTAAAAAGCAAGTACAATCAGGTTTGGTAAAATATAACTTTTTGAATTACAGTTGACAGTTTGAACTCACCCCAAACCGTGGTGTATTTTCCCTGCTCTATAATTGTCGCTTTTGGTTTGTTATCTAGTTTGTTTTTTTCTTAATAATTAAGTCAATGCTTCTTGTCACTACCATTTTCCAGTAAAGCTGTTTTTTGATAAGTAATTCAATCTTATTAGAATGCACAAAGGGGCACAATCCAAGTACATTGGAAGCATATAAGAGAGACACCCATTTAAGGAGAAGAACACAAATCCAGAAATTCTTGAAAATTAGAAAAGCAAAAACTATTGTAAGCCGCCATCCAAACAAAAAGTGATTTGAACATAATAGCTTTTAACTCTATTACTGTTCTCTTACAATCTTTGAAGCTCCGAGCATTACATTCTCTCCAAATACATCAAATTAAGCACAAAGGAGCTGTCCTCCAGACTTCTTTTTTTTTGATAAGTAAGTAAAATTTTATAGAAAAGCATAAGGCGCCCCTACGTACACAAGAAGTATACACAAGAGAGCCAAAGCTGACCCGAAAAAATCCGAACAAAAACCCACAGAAAGCCCCCACGACAAAACCTAGAAACTTGAATAACACCCAAAAGACAACCCACAAAAGAACCCAAGCAACGCACCCAAAAAAACCAAGAAAAACCTAGAAACTGAAGAATCACCAGCGAACAACCCACAAGAACCCCCAAGGCATACAACCCTACGACCTAATGGCCTTGACTTTCCTACACCTCGAAGAAGCTTTAATGTCACCGTAATTGACGGAACTTTGTAGATTCTGAAGCACCGCTCCATTCTAGCAAACCGAAGACTCAAACGTCCATCGCCGGAGGAGAGTGCCACCCAAACTCAAAACCCACCAGCCGAAGACCCTCTTGAAAATGAGCTTGAAATAAATTCTTGGTCCAACTTGACTTCTCTAGCTAGCTAACCACTCCACCACCCTTTGGGGCATGACCCACTCTAACCCATCCAATAAAAAAGTTGTTTCTTCATAGGAATTTTTATTGTAGAGATTATACATTTGTTTAAATGTCTTTGGATCTTTGTGCTTACTTGTAATGCACACGATCACATGATTTAGAGTTAGACATAAGCAAAGACAAATGCAACTGAGTTATGAAAGTAATAGATCTTAGTAGCATCAATCCCTTTAAATATCGATGAGCCACATGGAACTCTCTCTATCTCTCTCTCTTAGCTCTTAGTTGTGGTTATTGTGACTCAGACCAAGTAATCTAACTTAACCATTCAATCTCACATGAAAATGTCCCAATAATATATTAAACATTAACTTTCAGGTTTCCCTTGCCTTGGCGTATTGTTGCAAAAGTTGGAGAATCCAGCCCTACGTGCATGCTTAAGAGTAAAGTCTAATGAGGTATGTCTGTTTATCTAGTTTAGAAAGGTTTCTTGAATCAGCTGGAGTAATATAAAGTTCTATAAATGTTTGCAGAGATATCAATGGCTATGAATTCATAAACACGATGTCAATTCTTATCCTTATCTGTATGTGAACTTGGTAGCCCTATGTCTGCCGATTAGTTTAGGTTTCTCACATGTTTCCTCACAATATCTGACTTCTGCAGGGTGTACTGGTACGAAGAGTTGAACCCACTTCCGATGCAAATAATGTCTTAAAGGAGGTGTGTTTACCATTTGCAGCTTGCAGAACTTGATACACTGAGTTGCTCTTTTACCTTCTAAAACAGTCGCCAGAAAGGGATCCTTGGATCATTAGTGCTTCTCAACGTATATAGTATATTAGATCTTTGATCATTTTGATCTTATTTTATGGATACTTTGAAAGCTGTTTTGAAATGACCATGTAAAGTCAAAAGCTACAATAATAGGAGAAAAGCCAATGGCAATGCATGTGTTATATCGAAGTAGCTCTTAAGTTAGCTCTGGTGTCAAAGCATAATCATAAATAGGGCATTTTGATTGAGTTTGGTCTATCTTGGACTACAACTTTGTAATTAATCTCATATATATGTATAAACTATGGACATCCTTGCTGCATTACCCTTATTTTTACATATGTGATTCAAAATTGGACATTTTTGTAATTGTTCAGATTTTTATTGGCCTAATAGAACAAC
Source organism: Alnus glutinosa (assembly GCF_958979055.1). Lineage (NCBI taxonomy): Eukaryota > Viridiplantae > Streptophyta > Magnoliopsida > Fagales > Betulaceae > Alnus > Alnus glutinosa. The sequence goes on along the minus strand of NC_084897.1, from coordinate 4,965,560 downwards.
CTTGCCTAAGATAAAAAGAAAAGGCTAATATGCTTTATGCTTTTCAGATTTTGGTGCTTTTTTTTCCGTAGCATTCCTAAGAATGCTGACTACTATATTTACTTGTAAAAAAAAAAGAAAAAAAAGAATGCTGACTACCAATATATGTTCTAAACTTTAAAAGCACTTGCTCTTTTCAGGGGGACGTGATTGTAAGCTTTGATGGTGTTCGTGTGGGATGTGAAGGAACAGTGCCATTTCGATCCAATGAGCGCATTGCGTTTCGCTACCTCATTAGTCAAAAGTAAAGCCCTCTAAGTCAAGGAATTATTTAACTCAATCTAATACTTGTTCTTTTTTTCACTCTTTGTGCCCCAGGAAATCCATGATGATTCTTTCCTGCAGTTTTTTTAATGCCGTATCCATGATAATGTTGTCATTTTTAATAATGATTCTCTTGTACAGATTTGCTGGTGATGTAGCAGAGCTTGGTATAATTAGAGCGGGAAAGTTCATGAAAGTTCAAGCGGATTTGAATCCTCGAGTGCATTTGGTATGCGATTAGAATATTGATTCTGTATTTAATGATGGAATGCATTAGTTTCACTTGTAAGTTTCATGTCCTGATGCTAATTAGTTTGGTTTCTTGTGCTCTCACTTAAAGGTTCCCTATCATATTGATGGAGATCAGCCTTCTTATATAATAATTGCTGGTTTGGTGTTTACCCCACTCTCGGAACCTCTGATAGAGTATGTTTTTTGTTTTGTGTGCGCGTGGGTTTTTTTTTTAAGTTCCTGGCACTCAGCAATGTAGAAAACCTTTTCATAGAGACATTTTCCTTTTCCTGTACACACACGCACGCGTTATTTTTGAACATTTATTAATTCTAATGACTAACTAATGTTCTTTCTTATTTTTGGATTTATTTTTTGACAGTGAGGAGTGTGAAGAGACTATAGGGGTAAGTTGTGAATTGTAAAGGACTCCTTTAAGCACAATAGTAGTCCAAATTGATATTTGATTACCAAATTGCAAAATATTGGTTTGAAGTTTGATTAGTTGGTCTTTCTTGTGGTTAGTTGAAACTACTGGCAAAGGCACGTTATTCCTTGGCAAGGTTCAAAGGGGAACAGATTGTGATCTTATCACAGGTTAGCTACTTACTGTTTTCTCCAACAATAGGCATGGAATTATTGAGATAACGGCTGTACTCTATGAATATCCTGTCATACATTTATAACTAAATGCTATTTTCTTCTGTGCTTCTGTGATTAGCTCAAGGAACTGGCAGAGGTTCTATATCCTTGTTATTTATTCATTTCATTAGAGAAGAATCATATCCCATTGCAGTGAACCACTGTTCTTCCAGGAAATTGAGCTTTTTTTTTTTTTTTTTTTCTTTTAACCCAAGGGTAAGGGGTGTGCTTAGATTTGATTCCAAACCAACAGCGTCCGTATCCAACTTAAGTTAACCCCGAGATACTGTCAACCACTTTAATACCCGGCTTGATTACATGCTCATGTTATAGAACCAGCAGAAATTATGTTGTTGACTTGGTGTTTGTAGTACAGTTTTGCTTATCTTCTTTTACTTTCATAGGTCTTAGCAAATGAAGTGAACATTGGGTACGAGGATATGAGCAATCAGCAAGTAAGTTACCTATTACCACCTACAACTTTGGCGTGCACTGCCACTTCCATATAAATATACTCAGACAAAAACAATTGCAGGTTTTGAAATTCAATGGAAGTCGAATAAAGAACATCCATCACCTAGCACACCTTATTGATTGTAAGTGGTAACATGCCTTGTCTGTTTCCTGTCCATTCTCTTCTTACTCTCATTTCTTATGGTTGTCTCTGACCTTGATCAGCATGCAAAGACAAGCATCTAGTTTTTGAATTTGAAGACAATTACATTGCTGTTTTGGAGAGGGAAGCAGCTACTGCTGCTTCATCCTGCATTCTCAAAGATTATGGTATTCCATCAGAAAGATCTTCTGATCTGTCGGAGCCATATGTAGATTTATGGGGAGACAACCAAGCAATAGATCAGGATTTTGGGGAGAGTCCGGTTTCAAATTTGGAAATTGGCTTAGACGGACTCCTCTGGGCATAGTTACCATATGTTGAGAGGTAAATCTCAATTTTTCTCATAGCATTCATACTTAGGAAGCATAGGCCAACTCATTGGTTACTCCACAGCATGCTCTCTGTTTTCCTGCTGTAACATTATTTAGGTCTTTCTTTTTATTTTCTCTCTTTCCTTTTCTTTATTTTTTATTTTTTATTTTTTATTTTGTGGGGGAGGGGGGGTTGTTGTAGTTTTGATTGGAACAATTTTCCACATCTATTATTTGGAATAGGTAGAGCACAATATGTTAGAAGGTAATGATGTAATGGTAACTGCTTGAGACAGCCACTTAGCACACCTAAAAAATATTCAAAGCCAAATCCTACTCTGAAAAGGAAAGGAGGGAGTAGAATTTGAAATTTTGAATAGAGATCAAATTCATGGTTGTGATGGTAACTGCGCTTGACAGAGCCACCTGGCATGGATATGGATGTTCTGATCTAGGAAACAAAGCAGTTATCGAAAGAGACGAACTGCCTCTCAACATCAATACAAAATTTCCAAAACTGAGATAGTCAGTGACAGTGCTTCACCCAAGCATTACCCGTGCTGATTACCGTAGATTGCCAGTTTTTTACTGCACTTGGAAATTAGCATATTGTCTTGATTTCGCATACAGCCAAACCAAGTATGGATAGAGTTTCTTCCAAACTTGTATACTCTCTCTCTCTCTCTCTCACTCACTCAGCTTTCAATAACTTTCTCAAAAAATAAAGAATGGGAAAAGCACACATAACCTCCTCAGACTATTACTTCATTGTCAATGTTTTCAAAAACTACCAATTGTGTTAATGTCCTCCCTAATCTACCAAAAAATGTCAATGTCCCCCTAATGACAAAAATACTCCTCATAAAATTATTAGAATTTAAAAGAAAAAATTAGAAATTATTTAAAAAAAAATCTAAAATAACAAAAAATTATACAAGAAAAACAAAAAAAAACAATAACTAGTTTTTCTTCTTTTTTTTTTTTTTAAAAAAAAAAAATTTGTTTTTATAATTTTTAGTTTTTTTTTTCTCTTAATTTTTTCGTTCTTTTTCGTTTTTCAAAATTTTTTTTCTTTCCATTTTTTCTTAAATTTTTTTTTTTTTTTTTTTTTTTTTTATTATTATTATTTTTTTTATTATTTTTTTATTATTTTTAGTTTTAATTCTTTTCAAATTTGTAAGGAAATTTTTGTCTTATTGAAAAAAATTTGGGGTCATTTTTATATTTTTGTTGGTCTTAAGGGGGACATTGACATTTTTTGGTAGTTTTGAAGGGGAACATTGACACAATTAATAGTTTGTGGGAAACATTGACAATTGAATGGTAATTTGAAAGAGATATGTGTACTTTTCCCAATAAAAAGGTGAAAAAATAAATCTGGTATGAAAAACTTGCAAAAATAGAAAGTTCAAGTCTATTCAATGCTATTAGTACAAGTACATTTATTGTTGGACGTTGAAAGCTCATCAACCCATGCTCACCAGTGGAACCTGCATCCTGCAATTGCATCCACTAAGAGCATCGGTATTAAACTCTCCAAATTTTAGTCAAACAATCTATTTTTGCTATTTTATCTATCATTTTTAAAAAGTTTTCTACATCGAACTCTCTAAATATTTCGCTATTTTAACTACTTTTCATAAACATCAAAATTGCACCATAGCAGTATCCTCAATAAAAGGAAAAATCAACCAAAATAGGACATAAACTCCCTTAATCAACACCCATCCATTCGGCCATCCAATCAGAAGAAAACTCCAACAAATTCAACCTACAACTCAACAACCAATTGAAAACCACAATTTCAAACTCTAAATCAATTGAAACAAAGAATGAAATTCACTTATGTTTTGTATTATACAAGGCAAAAAGGGAATGACCTTGTGCCTTCTGATCGATGGGTTCCACGGGGCGATGTCTTCCGCCACGTTGGAGATGCAGATCAAGCCGTTGGTGGAGCCCAGTATTACGATTTGATTGCTGTAGGAAAGGAAAAGGAAATTTGTTGCAGGAGCCTAGATGCAGATCTCCATCTTCTTCAACTTCGCCAAGTCGAAATCCCCATAAAAGGAAAAGGAAAAGAAAAGGGGCACCAAGGAAGAGAGGGAAGAAGCGGGAGAAGGAAAGAAAATGATAAAGAAAAACAAATGGCATAAGGAATGTTGGGGTTAGATTTGGAGAGGTTTTTTGACGTAACTTATTTTGGGAAAAGTTTGAAGAGTTTGATGTACGGAGGAAATTTTAATTTTACTCTAAAATTTGGTGAAACTTTCAAATTTGAGAGTTCGATAACAGATGTTCTAAATACCAATAGGGAATGGTGCAAATGATTTAGCACAGCTTGCTTTTATAACCTCTAAAAGCATCTCCAGCAACCAGAGCTATTTTAACTCCTCAAAAAGCTCACTTTTCTATTTTGCTTTCTCTTTTTTCAATATAAACTTCAGCAAATTATCTATTTCATTCTCTATTTTAATTAAATATAATTTTTTATTCAATTTTATTCCACTTCTGTCTCTCTCTCTCTCTCTCTCTCTCTCTCTCTCTCTCTCTCGCACTCACTCTCGCTCACTCTTCCCTCTAATCTCTCTCCCCTCCATTGGCGAAAGGAATCGTAGGAGGCTGCTCCATACCAAATGGTATGTATTCAGAGATGGGAATTCATGGGAAATTAATATATTTTTATTTTTTTAGCTTCCAACAGTGTGCCTTAGACACCCCATCTCTGCAAGTACCAAAGCTCCAATTACAAGGGCCTTCAGTTGCCAAATAATTGCGACGTAATAAACGAATCAGTGTTTGTGCACTGCATATGTGTCGTCGTGGGTATTTTGCTTATCTAGGTGTTTGTGTTTGGGTTTGGGTTAAATTTTTTGGGTGTTTTGGTTCTAGATTTTCTGTGGATGATTTTGGCGGAGGAAGACGATGAAGAGAGATAGAGGGAAAGAGCCACCAGAGAGAGAGAGTGAGAGAGAGAGAGAGAGAGAAGGCAGAGAGAGACCATAGAGAGTGGCAGAGAGAGATAAAAAAAAAAAAAAAATAAATAAAAAAAATAAATAAAAAAAAACAATAGTTTGTTGTGTGAAGAGTTCATTTTAGAACAAAAATTATAATTTTGGCTACTATGTTTAAAAAAAAAAAAAAAAAAAAAAAAAAAAAAAAAAAAAAAAAAAAACGATATAATTGTCAAACTTGACTATTACGGAGAATCTGACTAGCATGCTGGAACTTGTAAGAAATTATCTCAGAATTCATCAGTTGAAATGCAAGAAGAGCCTAATTTCTTCCTCTGCACCCTATACAACCAAATAGCAAAAGAAAAATGCCATGCAAACTCTGACTTTCATGCTCCAAAATATAAATTTTTTGATATGACAGCTAAAATTATTATTAAATTTTGAATGAATTTTAGATCTAATAGTAATTTTTACTGTTACGTCAGTGAGTGAGTGTAGTATTTTCCAATAACAAAATCCTAAGCAAATGAAATTTAGATCCACAAAAAACATGCTACCTAGAAAACCATATATGAGAGGGAGAAGTTCAGGAAGGCAATAGAGAGATGCTTGGATTTCCTTGGACGTGCGAGAAAGAGAAGATGAATAGACCAAACACTTTTTTCCATGTTTCTAAGAGACGCGGCTGAGAGAGAGAGAGAGAGAGAGAGAGAGACGCCAATCAAGTTTGTTGTGTTAAACAAACAAATTTGGATTTAACGGTAGCTTTTTCTGTTAGTGTTTTTTTTTTAAAAAAAAAAAAAATTGTGAGAATCACAGGTTTTAAAGACACATGGCAGCTTTAGAGACTAAGTTGAAAGAAGTGTCTTCAACCCAATTTAAAGAAAAACTCTGTCCACCAAGTATATGTAGTAGGCAGTCATCTCCTTAATTTATAAATTAATGCTTCTCTCCAACTTCATCCAACTTAATTTGATTCACCGTTTTCAAATCCAAAGTTGCTACAAAACTTTTTTTTTTTCATTGATCATGGCTTGTGTCTTGTATTCTGTCTAACACATGACGTAAGTGAAAATGTGACACCTGTGTGTACAAGACGTAATCAAACTATAATTTACTATTTAAAATCTCACATTAATACCAAAAAAACACTTCTTCAAAGTATTATTATGTTGACCTCATCGTCAACCACGACAACCGACTGAATATAAAAAGATTCTTTTAAAATTTTATCCGGAACATTACATGAGAGACTTGATATCATTAGCAATATTTTGTGCATCAACACTCGCTCCATATAGTCCTCTTCTTGATAGTCCAACGCAGTATAAGCCATTCTTTCCCTTCCAGTGGTCAGGATAATTTGGCTTCGGAAGGCCATCATCGTTCAAAAGATAACCATCCCCCTGCTCAAAACAATAGGACTTAAAAAATTGATTTTTCTTAAGGTTTAACATACCATTAACAATTTTTAACGCGATCAACAATCTAAACAAAAAATTAATAGATTAAAATTAATAAATTCGATTCATTTAATTAAATGGATGTAGGATTAATATTAACGTATATAGCCACTTTATTCTTACGCAATCACGAATTGAGACCCAATTTAATAATCTTCTAAAAAGTACTAGATATTTTTATTTTTTTTTTGTTAAAAAAGATATATAACTGGACAACTTTATCCCTTATCAACTAGTAGCTTGTACCTTAAGCCACAAGTTTGTGGACCTCTTGAAGCCAGTACAAAAAACTATTGTGTCGAATGAACGTGCCTTGCCGTCCTCGAAAAGTACGTCCTTCCCACTCACGCTTGCTATTTCCGCCGGCAACACCTGCGTTTACATCATACATCCCGGCCCAGTCAACCAGTCAACAATCATTCCACAATCAAAGCAAATAAGAGCTATATATATATATATATATATATATATATATATATATATATATAAAAGTAATGATTCACTACCACCTAAATATACAACTTTTCACCACCTTGTCTATGTGTCAAGGTGGTCCCCTACTAACTTTAGAGTTTTTTTATTTTTAAAAAATAAAATAAAGTGGGGGACCACCTTGCTACATAGACAAGGTGGTAAAAAGTTGTATATTTAGGTGGTAAAGAATCATTTCTCTCTATATATATATGTATATATTACATAAAATGCATTTGCCTCATTTGCATGGGCTTAGCATCTCCCCGCAATTATAGTCAAGTAATTCTAAAAGTTTTTCACGCGCCGTTCGGGTAGCTTTTATTATAAGCAAAACAAGAGTCAACTCAATTGTTTTGATGGGTACGAAAGTCAAAAGTGTTAAACCACTTCTATATTTTGTTGGATGAGAATTGAAATTTTCTGTTATTTGTTCCAAGCAGCTGATAATACGAAATTTACCTATTATAAAATTTAGACAGTTTAATAACAGAGAATCATGACAGTCCATTTTTTCATTGGAAAAGAAATTAATTACCCAAAAGAGACATGATTGAAGTAAAATCCTTTTTAATTCAACCACCAACTTGGTCACCAAAACTTAAGGGTGAAGTTATTATGATTAAAGCTGGCCTCAAGAACTTTATAAACTTTCAAACTCTGACCTGAATTTCACCGGACTTGATCTTTTTATAGGCGCCGACGTCGATGACCGGATACTTGCCGTATTTAACCTTCATATAGAAAGGACCTTCGCTAGGCCTTCTTATTCCATACTTGCTCAGATCCCCAAAAACCAGCTTGCTAAGCATCACCAGCAACGAGTCCACCATGCCAACCTCTATACGCTTCAACAAAATCAACGCTAAGTACACCATTTCCCTTGACACGATATGAACCTGCATTTTATAATCCAATAAAAATTAGATTGATTAAACGACCTTAGTGCGACACGATTCACGAGGCATTAGTTTTAAGCTTCGACCTTCTGGCTTAACTCAACTAGTGTGGAATTAGCGTTTTGCAAGGTGTTTAAGGACCTAGTTAGGACGAAATCTCAAATATTCAAATTTTAAAAAAAAAAAGAAAAAAAAAAAAGAAAGCTTTATTTATTACTAATAATTTAAAATGTCAATTTAGTGTGTCTATTTTTCAATTTTTTTTAATTTTTTTAATTTGATAAGTGCAGTTTTCTGAAGAAAAAAAGAAGATTGATTTGATATTCATACCGGGCTTCGAACAATAATGGAAGTGTACTTGGCACCATGATTTACGAGGTCCAATGCGATTTCCATGCCAGAATTCCCAGACCCAACAACCAAAACCTTCTTGTTTGAGAACTGCTTCCCAGATTTGAACTGAGTAGAATGAAGAACCTCACCGGAGAAAGTGTCCAATCCCTCAATCTCCGGCGTATAAGGATCCGTGGCTTCCCCAGTCGCCACCACCAAAAACCTTCCAAAATATTCCTCAACCTCACCGGAGCTCGCATTCCTTGCCTTTACGTGCCATCTCTTGGAGACCTCATTGTACTCTGCCGACTCCGCGGTCCTCCGGTGCAGGGGACTGATCTTGAAATGGGAGACATAGTCGTCTAAGTATTGTATGAAGAGGGTTTTGGGTACGTATTTTGGGAAAGAGAGAGGGAATGGCATGTGGGGGAGCTCGCAGAACTGCTTGCCAAGGTGGAGCTGGAGACGGTCGTAAGCATATTTCTTCCACAGAGAAGCAAAACAATCTTCTCTCTCGAGGATTATGTATGGGGTTGATTGGCGGCTTAAGCACGCAGCCGTGGCAAGGCCGGAGGGGCCAGCTCCGACGATTATGGCTACTTGTTCCGGCATTGATTCTACAAGCTTTGCTTTGCTCCCTTTTGTTATTGCAGATCGAGGAGGAAGAGAGCAACGCCTTTGAACATGGATAAGATGGTCTGGGTTAATTCAATCGATTGATTTTGGTTTCAAAGGAAATGAATTAACCAGTTTACTTCTCATCATATATATATATATATATATATATATATATATATATATATGAACTCTTGGCAGCCGCAGGGATGACCCAGCTTTGATTTGTAATAGGTAGGTGGGGGCCACCCAAATCTGGATTTTTATTAGAGGGCCGACTCTCAAAATAAATCTTCAATTTAATTATAGACAAATTTTTTTTTTTAATTTTTTTTCTTTTCCAAAAAAATTATTCAATTTTAAAGTCATATATCTCGACCTCTAGATAAAACTTGTGATTATATCTAGGGATGGCGTACGACCGCCCCTAAGGGCAGATGTGAGGGTGGATCCTCTCCATTTTAAAGATGAACGTTCTCGTGCCTTCTTCAACTATTATAGAATGCATTTAAATAAAAAAGTAAAAAAGTAATTTAATTCTCTAAATTAAAAAAAAATTTAAAAGAAACTACTGTTAGTGTTATAAAAGAATTAGTTATGATGGTTGGTCACCCCATAAATGACTAGAGGGCAGTTAATTTAAAAAAGAAAAGAAAAAAAAACTTATGACATTGTCAATCACCTCTAAACCAGTTATGAAATTACAATAAATAATAATAAAAATTATATTTTTGGTTCCAAATCGTTTTGAGATACTCTCTCTAACAAACATAATTCAACACATAGTAATGTTTCATGCACAACAATTATAAACACTTTGTACAACAAAGCTGATTTAGAAATGATTTTCACTTCTGCTTTTTTTTTTTATTTTCGTGAAGTGAAAAAAATTTGAGTACAATTATTGTGAAAATCATTTCCACATTAGCGTTGTTCTAGAGTGTGTACAATTGTTGTATATAGGAAACATATCACTTCAACATATTCTACTGAGAATCGTTGATCATTTTATATGGAATAATGTTTCTTGCACAACATTTATACAACAATATTACTGACGTGAAAAATGATTTTCGTTTTTTTTTTTATTTTTTGAGTTGTTTACTAATTGTTATTTTATTTCCACATCAATATTATTGTACAAAGTGTATACAAATGTTGTGTAAAAAACATTACTCTTTATATGATTACGGGATATATTCTCCGATTCTCCGCGGATTATAATCACTGATCTTGTAAACTACTGTTTGATGGTGGGTTGCATTTTGTAACAAGTCAATCTCCTTGCAAATCAATTAGAAAATAAATAAATAAAATAAATAAAAATCTCGTTGCAAATAATGGATTGCCTACTATTGTGGTTGAAATTATGGGTGTACTTCAATTAAATTAAGCTTCTGGCCAAAAAGACAAAATTCTTGAGAAGCTCGTTTTGTTAAGAGGCATGGGGCATGTATGCATTCAATAAGTTTCTCTCGCTCTCAAGTTATCTCCCACAACTCATCAAACAAAAAGTTATCTTATTGCAAGGAACGAGAAACGTTGGCTCACAAGTCACATCGATAATCAATATATATATATATATATCTTGGATTTCTATAGCCTTTGCTTCTATTAAAAACATATAGGAGTAGCTACACTTACATCCACAATTAACGACCTAACATGGCAACACCTCCACCACATAGAGGCATGGGCGAAGAAAAACACAGAAAAAAAAAAAGAAGAAAAGAAAACAAGAGGGGATCAGAAACTACACAAAGAGGCTGCAAACCACGCAACTGGCCATGAGAGGATAGGTCGGAAACCACGCGTCCGGCCGAAACCCAAGCGTCGCCGGCCAACTCGAGCGTCCCGTGGCCGGAACCCAAGTGTCGCCGGCTGTCCCGAGCGTCTCTGCCTCCCTCCGCACGCCTCCGTTCCTGACCCTCCATGCCGTTCGACTGAATGTCGCAAGTTCCGAACGGTGGCAGCCACAGAGAGAAAAGAACCCTCTGAAGAAGAAAACGGAAAAAAGAAAAAAAGAAAAGAAAAATATGTGATGTAGGTGTTGCCACGTTAGGGATGTAAAAAGTGGCTATAAAAAGGTGGGTGTAAGTGTAGCATTTTCCAAAACATATATTCCTTATTTTTAATAGATTTATATTTTTTTAGGGGAAAGTACACTTTACCCCCCTGATATATCCACCTATTGGCAATTTGACGCCCAATGTTTAAAAATTGGTAAATGACCCCCATGATATAACCAACTTTGGTACTTAAACCCTTTCGTCCACTTAATCCGTCCAAAGAGACGGAAAAAAGGTCACATGCATGTGACCACTTAAAGGCCAAAGTTTCAAAATTACCCTTAGTGTTCAAAACGGTGAGTTTCGATCCCCCACCCTCCCCCTTCCTCGCACCACCTGGTTATATCCCAACCAAACCTCCTCTAGCTAGCTCTCCCAATCTCTCTCTCAGAGAGCAAACATGCCTCCAATCTTGCCGGACTTTTCCAACTCCGTCAAGCTAAAGTATATATGTGAAGCTTGGGTACCAATATCTCGTGAACCACATTTTCACACTCACGCTAATACGTATCGATCATGACTGGGATCTTCATAGAGGTTCTCAGGATGGGCCCTTGTTCAGAGGCTCTTGTTCACTCAGTGATTCTCAAAGCTCGGAAAGATTTGGGACTTTCCTCGAACAATTTGTCTGCTCCTTCAACTCTATCATCTCCATCTCCTTTTCTCTCAACCTGGCAGAGTTCTTTCTCTCCTAACAGGCTTCTTGGTGGGATTAATCATCATCTTCCTCCTCCTTTAAGCACCCCAAACCATTATTCTTCTTCTGCTAGTTCAATTATTTGGGCAGCTTTGTATGAACTTCAAAACCCAGATAATGTTATTAGTCCCAACAATTTAGCTCTTGGGTCTTCCTCTTCAATGATGACTTTCAGCTCCAAGACCAGCTCTCTTTCCTCAATGATGGTTCCCCCAAAAACCAAGACTTTTTTTACCCTCCATCAGACTTATATATCTTCGAGCCCGACTGGTGCCGACGGCGACCCTCTGCCTTTTCCATATTGGGGAGGCTTTGTACACCGTCGAAGCTACTCTTTTAGCGATGTTTGCTTGGGTACAAAGGACCACATGTATTATCACCCACAACGCCACATGACAGGATCATCCTCATCAACCACTTCCCGCAAGGCATGGTGGTGATTGACAGCACACCATGTATAATCACATGGACGTGTTACACCTGGCTTCCATGCACATGCACGTGTCTACAAAATTCTATTTTATAGCCTCTGGTATTTTGGCAGAAGAACCAAGCAGACAATGACAATGCACTAACTATTACTTATGCGAAATCATAAGTGAGTGTCGTGGCAAGCAAACATTGATTTTCTTGTTGGGCTATCCCTGGAGGCTGCAAGCAGAACTCAGACTCCATGAAGAGCTCGATGATTGACTCAGTCTGATCATCACAGTCTCCTGAATTGCAATTCAAGAAATCACATACTCCATTGTCCGCGGACTTTGAAGAGGCACGTGCATGCATTCATTACATGCGACCTCTTCACCTGCATATATACAGCAATCCACCAATAGATCAATGTTAAAATGCCTCGTTAAGAAAAATCAACCCATACTTTCATGGTGATGATATAAAGATACTAACCTAGTTAACATTGAGTGTGACCTTTCCAAGCCCATTCTTTCCCATGATAGCCTGAACCTACTTAAAACAAAAAATGAGAGCTGAACATCATAAATCAATAAAACTTTCACTTAAATTACCAATTTCTCCATGTTCAAACAAATAAAAATGAAAAAATAGCAATCAACATTGTCTTAGATTTGATTCATAAGACTGGATAAAGTACAATTGATAGATAAATAAGGTTCTTCACGAGAGACAGACTTAACACATGTATAAGATAAGTCGCAGTGAATCAATTAACGCACTAGAAACAAACAAATTTGTGAAGAATGAAACAAATTGATATCCTTTAAATGTAATTCCTTTACCTTTCACTCACTCACAGTCCTGGAAAGACAGCACAGAGATATTAACATCTATCGGTATCCTGCTACGCACCACAGCTTGATATGTCTTAGTCTGGCCTCCATCAGCAAGCTCCTCGGCCTCAAAGGTAATATTATACCTGAACAGATCACAAGACTAACACATAGCTTTCAAAACCCTCCCAAACTTCAGTCGAGGAGTTGAAAGCTACATGCAAAAGTCACTTTGAACAAAGAAACACGCATGTCTCTCCTGCTGCACGCCATGTTTGGTGCTGCTCTTGATGCTCAAGAAAACCATGTCTTAATGCTACCGGGTTTGCATGGTTCGGTCCTTGTTTTGGAAAAGAAAACAATCTCCATTCAACGGGATTTGTGCTACAGGTTATGGAAAGAATATCGAGTCGGTGGACCACGAACAAAGCCAAAAAATAGAAACCTCCCCTCCAGTCTGGTTGTTCTTGTGATTTTTGGTGGGGGCGTCCCGACGACCTGGTGGAGAGCAAGCTCTTGGGGTGCTGCCGGCTATCGACAAGAAGGACCTGAACTATGTGAACGAGAAGAAAAGGAGGAGAGGATTCTGAGGGGAGAGGACAGCGAAGTGGCCTTCTCTCAGGAGTGTTATTTCTTCCACGTTGTGTATATTCACCACGTCGATAGTGTTGCTGTTGAAAGCATGCATGGCACCAACCCTGTTTATCCAGCCCCAAACAGCAAGGAAGCTGAGAAGGATGATGAGAAAACAACAGAGTCCGCTCAAAATGCAGCAGAAAGCCTAAATGAAACGGTGTGTTTTGGCCATTAAATGAAACGATGTGTTTTGAATAGAAGCATGGGTGATTTTGGAAAGTTAGGCTTTAAGTGGTCATATGCCTTGCATGTGACCTCTTTTCCGTCTCTTTGGATGGATTAAGTGGACGGAAGGGTTTAAGTGCCAAAGTTGGTTATATTAGGAGGGTCATTTATCAATTTTTAAACATTAGGCGTCAAATTGCCAATAGGTGGATACATCATGGGGGTAAAGTGTACTTTCCCCATTATTTTTTATTAAGATCGACTTGTATCGTCATTTTATTAGCGCTGACAAGACACTTAACAGAACCTATCAAAATTTTTAAGGAAATTTGACTCCATGGAGTGATTTGTAAATTTAGCCAACTACATGGATCTTTGAATTAATTTTGATACCAGGGAAAGTGATTTGTAATTTAGGCTAACTACATGACTTACGAACTCAATATAAAATTAGCCAGTTAAGATTTGAGGGGTCTGACTCGTTTAATGAAATGGGTTGGGTTAGAGTTGACTTATATAGTCTTATACTCGTGTTTTGATATGAACCGAACCCGACACGCGACATTAGGGATGACAATTTTTTCTATACGACCCATGAACCCAACGCGAAATTAGTGAATTTGGGTTAACGGGTATAAGTCGTTTAATTAAATGAGTGAGTTGGGTTATAATTGACTTTTATAGTTTTACACTCATGCCTCAACACAACACGACCTGAATAAAATACGTATTGAGTTGGGTTCTTCTCCTATCCGTATCGAAAAAATAAGTTAATTGAGCTAATCCTCTTATACGGTTAGTTAAGGATATTTCATAAAAAACATCTATGTAACCATGATTAGATGACCAATCATATATCACATTTATTATTTTTTCCCAAATAATTTTACTAAGAACACTTTTAAATAATGAATTTCATAAGTCCAAATTTTTTAAAGATGAAAAAAAAAATAATACAAAAAAGACGCTATAAATATTCCAAGATAAGCTATACTCAATGATATCCATGCTGCATACCTATATATTTATATATACATAAATACACATACCCCACAAAAGGTCCACTCCACGGTGTGTGCCAACACCCAATTAGGAGGTATGGCATTAAGCAACTCTCTCTCATTATTAAATTTTCCACAAACATTATCAATATAAAACATTATTTATAAAATAAGAATTCTTTAATAACATTATTGGATGATGAAGTATGTAAAAATCACTTATTTAGATTTATATTGCCTAAAAAAAACTTAAAAATAAAATAAAATTTGTAGAGTAAATCCAAAAGAGAGATTAAAAACATAAATGATAATAAAAACCCAGTTAGTGGAAAAAAAAAAAAAAAGAAAAAAAGAAAAAGAAAAGTGAAAAGACTGAAATAAATGATTGTTGTTAATTCTTTTCTAAGAAATAAATTGATCAAACTCTAATTTGCGGTCTCGTAAAGGAAAATAAAGGAGGGAGGCATCTTTTTTTTCTAGCCTTTAATTAAGGAAATGATAAAGACTAAAGTTTGTTAGGTAAACTATACATGTAAATATGGTGTCATCAATTTTTATTGGTCCCGGTTGATGTTCCTCACGTACCATGATTGAAAATGGTTCAACATCATCTTTATATCATTAATCAATTGCTCGTATCGATTCTAAAACCTTTTTTTTTTTTTTTTCCTCAATGCATACATGAGTTTCAAACCATTTCCCTCAACTATAACTAGTTGAAGTCCCAGATCTCTACTATGTTTCACGACCTTCCTAGCTGATGTTCCTCACGTACCATAATTGAAAACAGTTCAACACCTTCTTTATATCATTAATCATTTGCCCATACCGACTCCAACAACCACTTTTTTTTTCCTCAATGCATACACATAACCCCTCATCTATAACGAGTTGAAGTCTCAGATCTCTACTAAGTTTCACGATCTACCTGTTAAATCACCACTTGTTCCAACAGGTTAAGCTAGTAGGAATAAATAGATTTAATAATTTTAATTTATATTCTAACAAAAACGAAACGGTGTGGGCTCCCTAACAACAAAACCCAAACAAAAAAAGCAATATAAATATGAGAATCATTTTGTATTTTGTTTTGGTTGTTCTTCTGCAACGATCTTGCCATTGTGTATGAGATTTTCCTACTGAGTGCATTAGAATCATGAACTGACATAGACGTTCATATGATCACACTTAATTACCACATCATCTACTAAATAATTAAATTTATATATCAATTTTTTTTTTTTATTCATGAACTAATAGATAAATTTATAAAAAAAATTCTAGTAAAAGTGATAATATTGCTTACTTTATCGGAACAAGCTTTTCGAATTCGTCACAATTCTTAAAGAGTAATGTTATTTAGTAGATTGCTATACGGCTGTTATATAACTGATATACCGCGACAAAAGTACGTTGTTGAATCATTGGATGTCATTTCAATCATGTCAAGCATGTCAATATGTGGTGCAACATGCACCAATAATAGATGAGACAATATTATTGGAAAGTTTCGTCGTTTTCGAGCAGTGTGAAGAACAAGATGCGTGATAGATGATCATGGATGGCCTTGCTTCTCCAGGCTTCCCAATCCAGCTTGCAAGTTAGGAAATTTGCTTGGAATTTCCTACCAAAAGAAAAAGTTTGCTTCAAGTATGATTAAAGGTGAGGGGATTTGGAGGGATTGAGATTTGTTTGTAGAGGACAGGACAAAGGAAGCTTGTACGGTCCTCTAGGCTGTCTAATAAGGGTGAAAAAAAAAAGAAAAAAAGTTGATGAAACTATGTTGCTTTGTGTAGAGTTTAAGCTACCTATTGGGATACATTGCAAAAAGTCTATAAACAATCAAAATAGTAATGACATATAAATATTGGTAATTAACACTTGGATCGGCTCTTGTTTGAAAAAGGTTGATCGATTATATCACGTTAGCAAAGGGAAATAAAAGTGTGTTATATAGCATTCCTCCGATGAAAATTGCTCACATAAAAAACAATAACAAATTTCTAAATGAACTACATTTTTTGGGAGGGGTTTAAAAAGTGGGGATTGAAATCCGTTCCTTGCAATTTTTTTAATTTTAAAGAGTCACGCAGGATCGTTCATTTTTAAAAGCCACGTATTCCTTTAAAAAAGTTGAATATATATATATTTAAAACAAAATAATTAAGAGATGGTGGTGCACCCTTGAGAGTAAGAGGGTGGTGTCGAGGTTGGCTCACGAGTCCATCAAAGTGGTCGCACCCCCTCAACCAAAACCAAAGGGGGTGACCAAGGGGCTGGTTGACCACCCCAACCACCTCTTTAGAGTGGCTAACTGTCATTTTAAAGTGTAAAACGATGGTCGGCCACTCCCATGAAGGGTTTAGTTGGCTTAAGTCCATCTTATTTGCTACTCAAATTTACTGGTTTTCTCTCTTCATCCTCCCTGAAGGGGTTATAAAAAAGAATAGACATAGAGAAGTGAAGTGTTGAATGGACTTTTGTTACTTTTTAGTCCTGCGACGCTTTATTACTTGCCATTTTACTTGCCTGTAGTCTCATACCTTTGTCCATATTACTTGCCTGTCAGCATAAGGAGCAGGAGAAGGCGAAAGAAGCAGGGGATTCCTTGTCCAACGGATCGAGTCAACCAAGTGAGACTATAGCAAACAGGCACAATGGAAAGAAGAAAGCAGGCACATGGGAAACGAACATGCATGCAATAAAAGGCCTTTACTTCAAGTTTCCATAAAAATATGTGAAACTATAAAATGAGAAATGCTATAATACTAATTTTTTTTTTTCTAAGAGATAGATACTAAGATGATGTAGAACTTATTCATTGAAGATGATCGAAACAATTAATAAAAGGAAATGATACAACTGGTATCAATAAATAAGCGCTGCATCATCTTAGTAAAAAAAAAAGGTGCTCTTGCTTAACATTGTCCTTGTTTTGGCGTGAGTTTCTTCTGGGTCAGGAAGTCACTCGTCGCCACATTATCTGTCTTAAGGTGGTGGGTCACCCATTTGAATTTTTTTTAATATATTTTGTTTTGAATTTCAAGATTTATGTCGCTAAATTTAGGCATTTCATTTTGAATGAATGCCTTGAATCTTTAGAAGTAAAGGCTTTACAATTTTT
Organism: Alnus glutinosa; assembly: GCF_958979055.1. Lineage (NCBI taxonomy): Eukaryota > Viridiplantae > Streptophyta > Magnoliopsida > Fagales > Betulaceae > Alnus > Alnus glutinosa. Next base: position 4,947,783 of record NC_084897.1, on the reverse strand, counting down.
TTACTACCACCCAATTGTTAATGCACCTCTCAAACTACCAATTTTGTCAATGTCTCTCACTAAAGTATCAAACTATGTCAATATTCTTCCGATGACAAAAATATATTTTATAAAATTATAAAAATTCTTAAAATTATATAAAAACAAAAGGAAAAACAAGGTTTTCACATTTTTTTTTTTTTTAGATTTTGTTTTATATAATTTTCAGTTTGGGTCAACCCCTTAGATTTTCATCTTCCACTTTCCTTTTTTTTTTTTTTTTTTTTTTTGAATATTTATATATTTGTCTTACTGAAACCTTTTTAAGGTTACTTTTGTCTTTTTGTTGACTTTAGGAAAGATAACGACATTTTTGGTAATTTAAAATGGGCATTGACATAACTGATAGTTTGGGAGACACATTGACAATAGAGTATTAGGTTAGTAGCTTGATAGAAGTATGTATATATATATATATTTTAATATTGTTGAGGATCTCAATCCAAAAAGTAGTGTATGTTAGCAATTACAAATAGATATATTCTGTTAGATTGAGATTTAGTGTAATAACTTTTTTTTATGAGCCGTTCATTTTAAATGAGTGGCTCAAAATCATGGTAAATAAAAAAAAAAAAAAGGTTTGTTGTGTAGTGATTAATTGTGAATATTGTAACTTCGAAAAAAAGAAAGAAAAAATATCTTTAGATATTCTTTTTTTTTCAAGATTGTAAGGATCAATTTTAGCTGAGGTTGTCAATGTCACTTGTCAGCTGCATGGAATTGACTCCAATGATGTTAGAGGATTACCAACAACGCGCTTATTATTTTCCATCGAGCTCTTCGCTAATGCCAAATCAAAGATCAATTTCTACAACCCCACGTGGCCACCTCTAATCGGTACCTATATTTTTCTTTTTTCTTTTTTTATGCTTCGTTTATTTCTACGTAAAATAATTTTTAAAAAATAATTTCAGTATTTTTTGGTGTTTGGTAGGGACGAAAATAATAGTCAACCGAAAAATAATTTTTGTTTGACAAAAAATACTTAGTAAATTTCGAAAAATAATTTACTCTTTTTAAAAGCATAAATCATTTTCCGAAGACGCCAGACACATTTAACCCCTATTAAACACCACAGTGGACCCTCACTTCAAGCAGTCAACCATCATCAAAATCTTGCTGGTACCGAAATTCGACAGCATCCGGTCAATGTCGTCGGAATTTGGCCATCTTCGTCGGAATTCGGTCAGCCCAGATTCCGGCCATCTAGCCAGAAATGCCGGATTTTAGCCGACTGGCCTGATCTAGCCAGAACATCCCGGCTGGCCGGATCTAGCCAGAACATCCCGGCCGGCCGGATCTAGCTAGAAAATTTCGGCTAGAACGGCCGGATCCCTGCCAATTGACTGGGATCTGGCCAGAAGGGCCAGATTCCGGCCAGTATGCCGGAGTCTGGCCGTTCTGTGCAGGGCTCCTGCAATTCTGGCCGGAATCTTGCTAACCCAGATTTCGACGAAACTGTTCGGATTCCAGCCTTTATCTTGGATTCTGGTTATAGTAGCCGGAATGGCAGAATCCAGTAAAAATGGTCAAAATTCTGTCGGTCAGTGACGGAATCTCGTATTCGGTAATTTTTATATTATTTTACATAAATATTTATATGTTTTGAATAAAAATTGATTTTGATAGGTTAATATGATTGAATAAAGATATTAAAAATATTTGTGATTTTCCGTACGCACCAAACATCGAAAAATGCTTTCGGAGAAAAATATTTTTCAAAAAAATGACTTCCCTGAAATCATTTTACGACAGAAACCATTTTACGTCGAAACAAATAGAACATTATTTTTGGGTGCTCTTAGTTTGACAATTTGTGCTTTTTTATCATCGGGTTTGGAATGGGCCCAGCCTCGTGAAGGCCCACTAAACCCATACCCACTCCGAAATAACCTCTAGGGCCCTCAAAACAGAACCCCTTCATGCTCAGGCTTGCCGGGCCAGCTCACTTAGTAAGGCCCAACGTGAAGCACACACCTTTGGAAGAAGAACCCATCTCAAGGCAACAAATCCCCATATGAATGACATGGAAAGTCACGTTCCTAAGGGAAAAAAGATCTCTAGATTAACATCATCTATAATTATTTGTTCGAATTTAAAAAAATTCGGGTAGGTGATTGTGAGATATTACTTATGGAACCCACCTGACCAACTAAAAATTAGGCTGCCCAACTACTTATCCGGTCATATAGGTCTCATAAGTGAACTCTTACCATCACTTACCACTCGAATTCTGTCAAATTTAAACAAATAATTGTAGACGATCTTCATCCAAGATCATTCACCTCAAATGTGATGATACATAAAGTTATACTCTTTAAGGGAATAAAGAACTTTCTCCAAGAAAAGCTACCTCCGAGAAGCTTCATACGACCAATAATAGACTCAACCTATAAAAACTCGGTGAATGACTGGACACAGTACACTCTCAACACTCTCAAACATCTCTCTCTTTCACTTTCTTGAGTTCATTTTTTCTTTTTTCAGTCACTAAGTTTAGAATAGGAGGTGGTGTCGTCGATCCCCCAACAGCTCGCTACTTTGACCCTTCTTTTGACTTCTAGGGTTCTTGTATTGTGGGTCTCCCAGTGTAGCATCTGTATTAATAGGTTTAATTATTTGACTTAAAAGCTGTTTTATTTTGCATTTTTTTTTTTTGTTTTTTGCTTATTTTTTTTAATTGATATGAGTAAGGGTGACTTGAAACTGTTGTTTTTCGAGCTAAATTTCTGGTTGTTGGATGAGAAAATGGAAGAAAAGAAAAAAGAAAATTGTAAAGCTTTATGTCCTTTTCCAAATAAGGGTTTTTGCATGCTTAGGTAAGGCCACTCTTGGACTAACGCCCGGCGTTCTACAGGTTCAAGCAGGTTAAACTTGGGCCAGTGATCCAATTCCTTTGGGCTTTTAATTTTTGGGCCCAAAAAGAGAGACTCATTTTGCTTTTCGGCCCAGTGAAGAAATTACAAAATTCAGAAAAGGATAAAACTGCTTTTGGTTTTTAGCTGAGTTAAGAAATTAAGTGTACGTTGGGTTTACTAGTTTTGAAACTTTTGATTTGAAAAAATTAGCGAGTTTAAAATATAGTTAATAAAAATTTAATTTTTAAAAATATTGTTAAGTGTTTGATAAAAAATGCGGTTCAGGCTTTGAATTTAAAATCTCAATTTAACCTTTAAAATTGTGCGTTTCAAAAAAATGCATCTCTTACCTGCAATTTGTAAATGTAAATTTTCACATTTTTAAATTGATATTTTTTCAATCGCACTTCTAAATGAGACCTTTTTTGAAATTTTATTTTAAAAAACACATTTAGCATGTGAAATAGCGGAACTAAACGCACTTTAAAGCATATTGTCGTCTTTTACTTATATAAATAGAGACGATATCCTTCTAAAAGTTTTTGAGAGGAAGATAGAGAAAGAGTGCAAATTAAGATGCAAAAACTACCCATTTGGTTTCATTTTCGGCTGAACGGAAGACAAATTTGAGATGATCATTATTAGATTTTGATTCAATTGTGATTTTAAAGTCACATGACATTTATGAGGACTCTAGTTCTCCTTAAAGCATTACTCGAGCTTGTTATCTAGCTACTACCTTTAGAGGAAGTAGAAATTTTAGATTTCCCTGAACAAGATTATTTGGTTCAAGTGTATATGCGATATTTTGATTAGGGAAAAAATTTAAATTTAATCCCTAGGTTTTTACACGATTTTAATTCAGTTTTTAGAATTTTAATTATGGCAATTAGGTCTTTAGGTTTGTCATTAGTTTCAAATAAGTCACTCTATCAATATATGTAAGATTAAATAATGGCATGTCATGTCAAACCAATCAATTAATGCCATGTGGATCTCGTTTGACATGTCACATTTGACTAATCAATTAAAACAATTAAAAATATTTTTTTAAAAGAGGGGAGTCCAATCACCACTAATTGGTAAGGGGAGCCACCCCTTACCACATGACTTGTAAAATGAGAGCTATGTGGCATTTACTTGATTAGTCTAACATGAAATATAGTTAATTAATTTGATACGAAGTTAATGGAGGGACTTATTTGAAACTAGAGGCAACCCTAAGGACCAAATTGAAATAGCATTAAAACCTAATGAGTAAATTTAATTTTGCCCTATATTTTATTCAATTTTTTAGTGGATCAACCTTGACATGTTATGTAACGACATAAGAGAAAAACTATCTGTATATACGCTATCAATCTAAAGGAAATAGTCAAGTTGCAATTGAAGCTCTCTAAAATCATTTATAATGTACAATCTTACTTAGTACTCATGAATATCATTATAATCTACAAGCTCATCTATTCATGTTCTTAATATAGAACTAAATTTTTAGAGTGTCGCCTGAGAACATAGCTATTTATCTACAGCCATGTTATATTTATGTTTATTGTCTTTTATTTTATTATCATTGTTGGATCGAGCATTTAATCAACTCATCTGAAAATAAATTGGTGTCTAATGAAGAAAGTCAAAGTCTTTTATGGTATTCGAAATCACACTTCTCAATGCATATTTTTAGAGCCATCTACGTAAACAAAGTAGAAAGTTCTCTTATCAAGACACTGTTATTTTTGTAGTTAGTCTTGGTAATTCTAGTCTTGAATTGATTTATCTTCTATGTTATCGTTTAGGTAGTAGTTCTCTTTTATCCCAAGTCCACTAAAACAGAGATCTTATGATGCTCTGTATCCTATGAACAATATATCAACTGAAAAATTATATTTTCTTTACTATTTGCTTGAGTGAGATACTTTTGTTCGGGATGAGATTTTTCTTTTTTCTTCGGTGGCGAGACTCTACCAAAATTCATTTTCGGCCGGAAAAACTGTTCAACATAAATTTATGTATTTGCTCTTTTGTCCTGCGACAGCATGTTATTCCAACAAAGAGAGCTTCGTCGGACTTTCACATTGTTGGTCGGTTTTTTAAAAGAATTTTCAACAAACAAACAAAAGAAGGAAAGTGGATGTTAAAGGACTTTTCCCAATTACACAGTACTTCTTTCACTTTTTTGCCTTTATTATCATTATGGAAAACGATACAAATTCATTCTTTACACATCTCTCTCGTTCATCTCATTTTCAAACTCATCATTGAATTTGTGGGAATTAAGAATATAGAAAGAATAAACAAAATAATCCTCATCACCAGCATCAACAGAGTTGGAATGCTCAAAATTTGTGTCACTTTGTAACATCGACTTGCAACTTTCTTATGTTGTCTACGTGTCCCAGTAAAAAACAGGATTTCATGGGTGGACTGCAACAACAATGCTGAAAAGGAAAAAGATAGAAGGACACCTCATCAACACATGCTCCAGATGAAAATCACATATCAATCTTGTCCCTTAGCAGAACATGCAGGCTGTATTATCATAAAAGGGTCCCACTGATCTTCCACCACCACCAACACTTCCACAAGACCCTTTTTTATAGCCTTAATCATGAACCCTCCTCACATTCCTCACACATTCTTCTCCCCTCTGTGTGTGTGTGTGTGAGAGAGAGAGAGAAACACATTTATAACAGTTCATAATAAAGGCATTGATTCTATCATTCTATCATCATTTATGGGTTCCTTTTGTTGGTCAATCTTGGCAATGTCGATGATCTTCTTCATGGCCTACCAGTCTTCATCAGCATTAGCATCTGAAGCACCAAGTAGGAAAGTTTCAACTATTTCAGCTGCGCCTGCTGTCTTGCCAGGTGTTCCTCTGTTCTCTCCAGCTCTGTCCCCAGACATCACTCCCCTGTTTCCTTCTCCCGGCGGTGTCACACTTCCTCCTTCTGAGTCATCACTGCCGACCATTCCTTCAAGCCGGACTTCAAACCCGGATGCTATGGCTCCCGGACATGATACGGCCTTCCCCCCATCTGGGTCGCCATCATCCTCTGTTTCTACAGCTTCCTCCGGCGGGCCTCTAAACTTGGCTTTTTTGTTGGCTTTGGTGGCTGCTGTTTGCATAATGCAATTCCCTGGTATGTGAGGAGGTGTTGATGGACAGCTCCAATTATTGTTACTAGTGGTTCCACTTTATGTTTGTAGATTTTTCTTTTCATTTACCTTTTCCTTTTGGTAGTATTAGTATGATCTAGTGTGAAGTTAGGTGTAAGGCATTGCTGTGAGTTGTGATAGGATAATGTCTGCAAAAAATTATAAAATAAGTAGTAGTTGTTTTTGCAGTCCCCTGTTTTATTTTATTTTATTTTTTCATATTGTATTGTCACCAGTGAAAGGATTATTAAACTGGGGGCTTTCTTTCAGGTCTTGACTATTTGCCTAACAAAAGTGTCCTGCCACTGGACAGTGATTCTTCTCTTTTCTTATATTTTTAAATATTATTTTTATTATTTTTTATTAACTTAAGCTTATAAGGCAAGTGGTAATTTAACGTGTTATCAAAATAACGGTCTTGAATTCAAACCCTGCATAGTATTAGAATATTAATTATAATTTGACACTATTTGTGGTGTTCGTGCTGTCATTAACATTTACATTAAACTCACCAAAACATAAAGGAAATGGGTTTACCTATCATTCAACGATCCCTTTTCTTTTTTTAATGAATTATTCACCTATCTTTAACTGAATCAAAAGAGCCATATATATTACTTTGATACAGCATGTGAACAGTAGATCACTTACAGTATGGCTAATAATTTTTTACAAACTTAATACAAAATTGTCAAGTTAATAAGATTGAGTAGTCTAATCTATTTAATTAAATAAATCGAATAAAAATTGATCTATATAATTGTATACCCATGTCTCGACGCGATCTGAACCAACACACGAACACAAATTGTTACCCTCCAAAATAGCATAAACCAATAGTACAAGTAAACCCAAAAAAAAAAAAAAAAAAGGGTGGGCATGAACATCAAGAAGAACGATGGAAAATACATTGAAAAGAAGTGTTAGATTAACTTTCCGAAGGGGAATTCTCCTTAATATAGACATCTCTGTAGAATGTGTTACAAACTACACTACTGACTAACATATTAACACCTCTACAAAGCAACAACACTAACCTTCGAGGATCCACTAAACAAGTTCCCTAGAAATGTCCCCTTAAATTTGTTGAAATCAAAAAGAATCCGTTTCTTGGGGTCGGAGGAGTCTCTAGCAAGACACTTCCTCAGCCTCACGTTTTCATCCTTGAGCACATCCACCGCTAAACTCAGCTGTCTTATCACCTCTCTCTTCTCTTCATCTTTCTGCACTAGTTCATCTTTCTGAATTCTGTTCTCTGCTTCAAGTCTCTCTATTTCTTCCCTCAATTTCCTCACTTCATCATTGCTGGTCCTACTTGGAATTTCCTCTTCTTTAATTTCTTGATCATCTTGAGCTTCATCTTCCTGTTCAGGATCATCAACTTCGGACTCATCAGACTCATCAGACTCTTCAGGGTCACAAGTCTCTGAGCAGTTGTCGTCCGTCATACTCTCTAACTTTTCTGGTCGAGTTTTAGTTGAAGAAAATGGGGACCCCAAGGTTGTCAGGAGGCGAGTGCTAGAGTCCGACTTCAGTTGATCATATCGCTCGGCTAATGAACGGTGAGCCCGATAAAACTCTTCAACCATGCTGATTAGCTCCGGTCGCTTCTTGTAATACATCTCTGCACGTTGAGCAAAGGAATCTGCATCTTCTTCAATCACTTTTAGCATGGCCTTTGTCTTCTCATCCAGCTCTACCACAAAATAAAAATAAAAAATAAAAAAAGGATAGCCATCAATACAAACAAATTGACAGGTTTTCTAAAGGACATAAAGGGTTTAATACTTTAAAGGTCATAATTAGAAAAAATGATTGAAAATTCTAGCAGAATCTGGAGTTGCCGGAGATTGAAACTATGGAAAAATGCAAGCATCTAATTTAGAACGTGAACATGGATTATGGCTTAAATTTACTGTTGAGCACGTGGTAAACTTGTTTGACCAGTCACTTGACACTACCATATGCTAAGATCTATGTGCCACCAAGTTGTTCAGACAACTCAAATAAGATTATTAATTTTTAACGAACTTCATGCAGGGTTCTTCATGCCCAAACTCCCATGTTTAACCACCAAATAGAAAGGAGAAAAGGGGAAGAAAAAGAACGTAAAAAGTTAGATCAATGAATAGGGGCCCCATGGTCCTTGCTACTTTCTTAGTGCTTAGAATCTGCTTTGTGTGTTTAGAAAGTTCCTTTTTGCATTAACAAGGCCTCAAGGGGTCCAAGACAGGCTATGGAGGGACAAATCCTAAAAGTAAAAATGTATAAATAAAGCATTTGACAGCTCTTGGTGGAGCCAAGGCTAATCAACATTCAACAGTGAGGACCACTATGAGCGCTCTCACCATTACATTCCATATAATCATCACATCATTGACTTCAGATGGTATCAGAGCCATGAAGACAAGACGTGGTACCTGTTCCGGGAGACAGATTCCCAAATTCATCTCCACAATGTAACAAAAAAGTGTTTTGATGTAAAATTAGTTTTCATGCTTTTTAGAAAAAACTTCATTTTCAAACTTCCCCTAAAACGCTGTTTTGGGCTTTTTTTAAAGCAAAAAAGTCGAAAGGTACTTTTTAAGCTTTTTACCAAACGGACTTTTTGCTTGACACAATTTTTAAAGTACTAAAAACACATTTAAGCTCCTCCTTAAAGTAAAATCCCAAACAAGGTCTTTAAGTGTTTTGTGTTTAAAATTGTTTGTTAATGCTTTTGCTTTTTTGCTAAAAACTAAAAAGCGCTGTCAAATGAGACTGAATTTTGTTAGTCAGCTAGCCTACCACTATACTTTAACCAGAGACTTGGAATTGATTCAAGTCTACAGCAAGCAACCCCTTAAGTTAATTTGCCAACTGAACTTTTCAACCCCCCTGCCCTCACCCTTCTCAAGTATTGACTTTTCCCTAATAGCATATAAAGATTTGCCTAATTGAAGACTCTCATCATCCAAATCTCCAATACGGTGGTCCATCCAAGATATTTAGCTTTTTTCTATTTTCCTTTCAAATTTTGGACAAACTAACAAGCCCTAGATCTAGAAATTTTGTTTGTATTCATTTGAGATAATCCTCCCAACATTACAACAACCAGTCTCCTCGAGACTTGTTCAGTTGAATCACTTGTAGTTCAAAATCCCCTCTAAAAATGCACTTCGTCACAGAAAAGTACGAAGATTCAAACTTTGAAAAGAGAAGATTAAAAATACACAAATATTCATACAACAGTACAAAGATTCGAACTTTCAGGAAAGAGAATTAAGAATTCACATTTTCCAGCGGTCAAGAATCAAGAACCAACCATCAAGACCCACTTAACATATCTTTGAAAAAAGGCAAGAAAACCCAAACAAGGAAATAAACAAAAAGAGGGATTAGGTAAGGTACCTGTAAGAGTGGATTGAAGCCATAGTGAACGCCTTGAGCCGTTGTGGCTGTCAAGCCACCACCAATTTGATGATTGATTCTTCATCATCATTCACACGCTGATAACTCCTTATCTTCACAAAATCAAACCCCACATCTAAAAATTATTTTTCTTTTTTTACTATCCACAAATCAATTAAGAAACATACAAAGCAAAAAGATCCCTTTTTTTTTTTTTCAAAAACTCAAGGAATTAGAGGGAACTCTCAAAGGGGGGCCATTCTAGTCATTTGACGTCCTATAAAGATCATAAAAGTAGACACAACAAGTGTAAACAAGATATGATGATCTAGCACACGACTAGTCGGTATCAGGAGAACGACTGTCGCACAAAGGAAACACTGTAAAACTAAATCATATCAAAGAAGGCTAACAATACACCACGACCCACAAAACAAAATTTGATAATAACCCACCAACAAAAGAAAGAAAATGGTCTCTTCAAGATTCAGGCTGAGAGCAGAAAAACTTTTCCATGCCCATCTAAACCCATTACTCGAAGCTTTACACAAGAAGAAGAGAGACTGTAGTACCTGGTTCTGGCTCTTCTCCACGGAGATACAAATGGTGGGTCTCTCTCCTTCTCTCCCTCTTGTCTCTATGTGAGTCGTGATGAGAGCGTGTGTTTGTGTGTATTTAAAGTCTGTGTTGGATTTGTAGTTTTAAATGCACGACCTCGATAGTCTCCTTTTAGAACTTAGATTGTGCTGTAGACCATTGGGATTTCGACACGTATGTAATCCAAGCCCAAAAAAATGCCGTCCACGAGGCTTGAATGGCGCTGAAAATGACTACACTACCATATAAACGATGATTCAAATTATTTTGCGAATCCAACTCGGTTCCCACAGAAAAAGGCCCTTCATAATTTCCACATCTATAAGCTTGTTTGGCAAATAATGTACAGAATATAATAGTGAGTTTGTTAATTTTAAAATTAGTAAAAAATGGTGATTAAAAAAAATTTATATAGAAAAATGAAAAGGTTTTGTATTGTAATGAATTTTTTTATTTGAATAATAATAAAAAATTATTTATGTGATATAAAAAGTAAAAAAAGTGAGAATGTTTTGATATTGATTGTTTGTTGGAAAATGTAAAAAAAAAAAAAATTGTGAATAGTAACCAGCACTATTCTGTTCTACACTGGAGCTTGCCAAACATGCCCTATATCCCAGATTATGTTAGACTTTACGCTCATATAAAAATGAGTAATGCTACATATCACCCCCCCCCTTTTTTTTTTGTCCTCTCAAAATTGATATTGCTCTTAAAATTATCATTGGATCAAAATTAAATAGTGATTTATCATAAATTCAATTGTGATTTTAAGAGCCACATTAATTTTGGAGGGACAATGGGGTAATATGTAGTATTACTTTAAAAAAAAAAAAAAAGAATCCTATTTATCTAATGAGAGGAGAGTATTGTTTTTATTAGGATTTTAGCAGTAGATAATAACAGAGAATAAAAAGATAATATGTTATTTCTAAGTAGTTATGTATTATCTTTATTAATAGGCGTTAGTAATATGATAGTAATAGGATACATCCCTATGAAAGTAGTTTACGTTTATCACAAATTTTCATATAACTATAGACTCGTAGCAAATTTCAAGTAATTTTCTATTGCCAATTCCAAATTTCTCTCTACAAATAAAGAGAAGGATTTTACATTCTAATCATGGGTAAATTTTATGAAATATGTTTTCTTGCCACGTCATTTAAAGTTTCAAATTACTAGGCATCATATACATTGTTATATACTATATAAATATTTTATACAAGCATGACTGATAGAATCTAATTGCCATTATAAATATATATTAACCATGACTAATCTAAAGACTAATAGATCATAACATATCAGCTTTATCTTAGACGGTAAAACAGATATCATGATCCAAGTCGTATAATATACGTAATTTTTGAAGAGTAATGTTATATAATATACTATTATTTTTATATCCCAGTATGTTAGCGTGACATTGTTAATTTACATTTAAATTAGTCATTATTAAAATGAAAAAAATAATCCAATGATAAATTAATAATACCACGTCAGCATTGTGATGTGGTATGTATAGAGCATTATTCATTTTTTGGATGGTCTAAAACACTGTTCATTTTTAGAGATTAATATTAGAGTATTATGGGAAGTTGAAGCTAATTGTTGTCGGTGGACCATGTGTGGGGGAGCGTAGTAGGACCATTTTTAAAAAGCGAGCAACGGTCGAAAAAATCATAATTAAAGAACCTTTTATAAAATAATCTGAGGGGCGAAAAATGGCGAGCTTTGAACAGCTGTTGAGATAGATGGGACAAATTGGGTTCTGCCATCTAATAACTCCCTTTCAAGCACTACACTCATTTAACATTAAATTATGGGAAAAATGGCCTCATAAACTATCCGCAGATTTTAGAATAGTTCTATGAATTTTTAAATGTATTAACGTGACTTATCAAATTATTAGAGTGTGCCAAAAAGATTATTTTTGTTGAAATATTTCTATAATACTTTTATTCTCCTAAAACCTAAAAAATAAATAAATAACTTTTTTTTAAATAAATATAACACTAAAAAGTTAAAGAAATTAAAAAATTTTAAAATTTTTTAATTAAAAAAAAAAAGAAGAATAAAAAAAGTGGTGGCTGGGCAGCCATCCCAAATAAAAAAATAATAATTTCTTTGAATTTTTAATTTTATATATATATATATATATAAAAAAAAAAAGTGACATGTGTCGTCATTTTATTGATGCTAATGTGGTATACTAACAGAATCCATCAAGTGTTTTGATGGAATTTGACTACAGAGAGTAATTTAGTTTTATAAATGTATATTTTTAATATCAATTTTTTTAGCAAGAGTGACACATGTCATCATTTTATTGGTGTTGACGTCGACACTTAATATAATTCAAGTATTTTGACAGAATTTGACTACAATGATTAAATTGTTATTTTTTGCCTACCTTGAAGACATTTGAATTATTTTTTATTCTGCAGCGAGTGATTTGTAATTTAAGCCCTACATGGATTGATTTTGCATTTATTTATTTTTGTTTCAAAAAAAAAAAAAAAAAGGTTCAATTTAGTCTTTTTTTTTTTTTAAAGAGAGTAAGGGTATTATAGGAATATTTAGATAAAAGTGGCATTTTTGACACACTAGGATAGTTTGATGGGTCATATTAGTACACTTGAAAATTCAAAAAGTTATTTTAAAATCGGTTGTTAATTCATGAGGCTTTTTTATATTTTTTCCTTCAATTATATATGTTTCAATATTGACACAATAGAAAAGCATGCAGTAATATTATACCGTGTGATATGAGCATGTGATTTACATGATTTATGCATGATTTGAATGTCTCCTATTTTTTATAATTAGTAGAAAATACTGGTTTTAAGAAAATGTATTTTTAAGAAAGATTTTAGTCGTATAATTGGCAAATAAAAACACGTGTTAAAGTAGTTTGAAAGTTTTCGATATTAAGTTTTAAAGAGAATAAATAGTAAGAACACTTGTTTTGTTTTCATTAAGCACGTTTAATCCTACAAGATACTACAACATAGAGTCAGTAAAAAATTGGTACTAATACTTCGTTTGTTTCGACGTAAAATGATTTTTAGAAAATGATTTCAGTATTTTTCGGTGTTTGGTAGGGGCGAAAATAATTGTCAACCGGAAAATGATTTCTGTTTGACAAAAAATGCTTAATAAATTTCAGAAATTGATTTTCGCTTTTTAAAAGCGTAAATCATTTTCTAAAGACGATAGACGCATTCGATCCCTATTAAACAATACAGTCGACCTTCACTTCAAACAATCGACTATCACCGAAATCTTGCCGGTACTGAAATCTGACAGCATTCGGTCACTATCGTAGGAATCTGGCCATCTTCGCCGGAATCCGATCAGCCCAGATTCCAGCGACTGTATTCCGGCCATCTGGCAGGAATTTGGCTAGAACCGCTGGATCTGGCCAGGAAATTCCGGCCAGAACAGCCGAATTCCGGCAGTTCTGGCAAATTCCAGCCAGTATGCCGAAATCCGGCCGTTTTGTCTGGAGTCCGGCCGTTTTGGCCTGAATCCGGCCAACCCAGATTCTGACGAGACTGTTTGGATTCCGGCTAGGCATGTATATGAGCCGAGCTCGGGCGAGTAGTGGTTGTTCATGCTCGGCTCGTTGAGAAAATTTATGAGCTCGAGCTCGGCTCGAGCTCGTGACGGGTATTAGATATGGAGCTTGGCTCGACTCGCCAAGAGTAAAATCATGTCCAGGCTCGAGCTCGAGCTTGGTTTTTTGACGAGTCGAGTGTCTTATCGGGCACTCGGCTCGCCCGTCTCGCGTGTAAAACAGCCTCTCAACCTCTTCTCCTTATTTCACCATCTTCTTCTTATTTTCTTCTTCTCTGCAACAAGGCCTCTTAGCCTCGATCTGCATTTTCCGTTCGGTAGCTCCCTCTTGATTTTTCACTCTTGAGTGCCTGTGAGACGAAGAGAGGAAAAAAAAGGGAAAGTTGGGCATATGAGAGACAGAGAGGAGAGGAGATCGAGGGAGATAACTTAGAAAAGATAAGGCATTAGGTGTAAGGAGGAAGAAAGAAAGAACAGAAGGAAGCTGCTAGACAGGTGAAGACGTGAAGTGTTCAACCCTTGGACAGTGTGTTCAATCCTTGGACAGTGTGTGCGACGTGCGTGAGAAGACTAGTGTGGGGAGTAGAAGCTGGACACCTGGCATGGATAAAGCAGCTGAATGTGATGGTCCATATGGAAAACAGCTAAGCTAACTCACTGTTTTAGTATTGAAGCAAGCCTTCATTTCGTATAACAGTATGAGTGTATTAGTGGTTGTTGACTTGTTGTAAACTTGTAAACAATTATTTTTTTTTCTCCTAAACACGGCATGTAGCGTCATAAGTTTGTTGAAAAGTCAAGAGTCATCATACCACTCTACAAACTTAGACAACTAGTGTATATTGTGTCTTGCTTTTTCAGACTTCAAAGGGGTAAAAGATTTCAAAAACAAAAAAATAAAATAAAATAAAAAAATAATAGAGGAAAGGGTCAAAAAAAAAAAAAAAAAAAAAAAAGGGCTCAAAGCAATATTGTGCACTGTGCACGTACAAGGACATAGGGCGCAGAGGAGGGAAAAATGGGGGTGGGGGGATTTGGGGGGATTTTCAAATAGCTTTGTCAGAAAGTTTCAGACAAATTGGTTTGGAAAAATTTAATTTTTTTTAAAAAAATAAATTAAAAAACGAAAAAAAATTAAAACAACAAAAAATAACGATTTTTTTTTAAATAAAAAATAAAAAAATAACTGAAAATTATAAAAGCATGTTTTTGAAAGAAAGAAAAAAAAACAAAATAAAATAAAAACCAGTTTTTTATTAAATTAAAAAAAAAACGAAAAAGAACAATTTTTTTTTTAAAAAAAAAAAACTGAAAAATTATTTTTTTTTTTAAAAAATAAATAAACAAACAAAAATTATTTTTTAGGGGAATATTGACATTTTTTTGTAGTTTAATGGGGACATTGACATAATTGGTAGTTTGGGAGGTACATTGACAATGATGTGATAATTTAAAGAGGTTATGTGTACTTTTCCCTTAAAAATTTAAAAAATTATTATTTATACTTAAAAATAATTAATTCTAACTTATAAGTTACATATTGATATAATTATACATTTATACTTAATTAGATAATCTGGTAAATGTTAATCATAAATCCATAATTGATATTTACACAAATTACATTTAATCATTATTCATTAATTCATAGGCTCAAGAGTAAAAGTTTACAAATTATTTATTATATTTAAACTATAATAATAATAATAATAATAATAATAATAATAATAATAATAATATAATCATACTTAATTATTATTTTATACTTAAGTTAGAAGTGTCAAGTATATATCAAAATTATCTAAGTAACAAGATACTTAATCATTATAATTTATATTAGTTACTTGGTGTGAATTGTATACTTATGAGTCATGACTTAAGTAGTTATATGACTATGTCATTATGTGGTTATAATAATTTATTGTTATATCTTAATTTTTAATTATATATAGTTATGAATTATGATTCATATCATATAATATGAGATTATTTATGATATGATATGAAAATTATGAATCATACTTAATTACTTATCCTAACTTTATTAGTAGCTAATAATAACATTTATATGACATGATACAACTAAAATTGATAGAACTTAGATAACATTTAATTATAAAATGATACAAAATAAGTATTTTTTATATGATTATTACATAATACATTGTGCCATATGAGATGAGATTTCATATCATATAAATGGTCAGATCATGCTTAAATTGAATCAAATGAATTGTTTGATCACATCATTTATTGTTGTTACATCATAGTAAACTGTTAGAACTTATATCACACTTAATCATATAATAATACAAAATAAGTATTGTTTATATGATTGTTACATTATATAATAAAGATATAATGTGCTATATCACTAAAAATTTAATATCATATAAATGTTAGATCATATGCATTTCATATAAATTTTAGTGATAATACATATGATCATATAATCTAATGATATGAATTTTAATAATTATACTTAATTTGTGATTATAAGAAACACATCGTTGATTTTAATGCTAATCAATTGATATGGGATTATACCAATTACATTGTCATTGTATAAGATATGATTATTTGAATAATAGATTAAGTATCAAGATTTTCATTAAATTATATGATTAACAATTTATTGTTAATTCAAAAATCATTAGATATTTAATTATTAGACTTAGAGTCTTAGTCTCTTAGATCATATAAGATATAATCAATTTAATTATTTTTTATAATTAAATTATATATTATATAGATACTTATAAATATAACTAATAATTATACATTGTATAACAATAATTAATTATTGTTAATTAATAAGTGATATATATTTATTAATAAATATATACGAGTTGAGCTAATAAGCGAGCCGAGCCTTTTTACGAGTATGTTCGCGAACTTTAAACGAGCGAACCGGGTTTTATACGGGTATGTATCGTTTAATAATCGAGTATATTTTCATGTCCACGAGTAGCTCATTTAATAACTGAGTCGCGCACGAGCCGAGCCTTATCGAGCCGAGCCCGAGCGAGCTCACGGGTAGCTTTGCTTCGTTTACATCCCTAATTCCGGCCTATATCTCGAATTCGGGCTATAGTAGCCGGAGTGGCGGAATCCGGTAAAAGTGGTCGGAATTCTGTCTGTCAAGGACGGAATCTCGTATTCAATAATTTTTATATTATTTTACATTAATATATATATATATATGTTTTGAATAAAAAATTAATTTTTATGGGTTAATATGATTGAATAAAAATATTAAAAATATTTGTGATTTTCTGTACGCACTAAACACCGAAAAATGCTTTCGCCGAAAAATATTTTTCAGAAAAATGACTTCCCTGAAATCATTTTACGACGAAAACCATTTTACGTTGAAACAAACGGAGCATAAGTGCATAAGAAAAATGAATAGCGAAGGATAACTTTATTTAGGTATATATTAGAATGTAGATCTCCCCATAATGACGACATGGTGTTCGATCATATTATAAAGGAGAACAAATGCGGCAACGATTTAGTGCTCGGTTCGAATATAATCCTTATAGCTATAAAGTGTTGTTCATGGTGACGGTCTGGTGCTCAGTCTTGGTACAAACTAGGAGTGTTCAAACGGAGCAGTTATAACCTAAGGGTGTTCAAACTAGGGTCTACTATTTTCTTTAAAAAAACCTTGTTAGCGAATCTCAATAAATCACAGGAATATGCACTTTTTAGACGTAGAAGGACCGAAATGCCCTCAAATAAATTCCAGTTCCAGGGGATCTCAATATTGAAGCCACAGTTAGTGCCCCGAGCTATTGTGCCTTTCCAAACCTCTCCTCCTTACCTTCGCAAAATCAAAACCAACATCTCAAATTTCTTTACTTTTTTCTTTTTCTTTTTTCCTTTTACCATCCAGAAAGGCAGAAATCAACTATGTAATATATATATATATATATATATATATATATATATATATAAAGCAAAAAAAAAAAAAAAATCCCATTTACTTTTTGTTTTTGGAATTCATGGAAATGGAGTGATTTGCTTAACAAATGTGTTGGTAAAGGGACACTTAAGGATTGGCTATACATAGATTAATTAAATTTGGCCCAAATCTCAAGTAGTTTAAACTCTTTATTTTCTTTTTCATAACAGTTAAACTCTAATTAACTCTACTTTTATTCATGGCCTTCATCACTGCAGCGAAGTCATCGGTCTCAAGGCTCCACCAAACAGAAGCAATACCCAAGAGGAAGTGAGGTTTTCGCTTTCCACGTTACCGAACAAATGCGCTCGGGTTTTGAACAACGGCATTGCAGCTGCAAACTGCAGAGGAATGGACATGGCTTGTTATATTGAGACTAGTCATGACCATGGCATGGACATCTTTCTTTTCTTTTCCCAGTGCATCTTTTGTTTTGGGAATTTATATATAGAAAATCATACATCAAATCTCAAGTGGCTATCAAATTACATAATTTACTATATATGGTTCTCTATATCTCATTACTGGACGATGCTTTCGGTCGGTGAACCGGGGACATGGGGAACAAATCCCCTCCCGCCAAACACGGGACGCATGAAAGCATTATCAAACTTTCTCCAGTAGTGATGGACTGTGTGAGTTGGGGTGCTCAAGAGCATTCGTAAACTAGTTGGACGGGGAATGTTGGTCCCCATGTCAGCTTCTGAGTGCCCCCCATTGGTCAGAAGTGGAAGATTCAGATCTTTAGGAGTTAATTCAGAGTACATCAGGATTCCCGAGTGTTTTTGCGTTGGTTGCAAGAACCTCACAAGAGGCTTAGTCAATATTCCGCCCACCTGAAATGAAATCATCATCAAACACAGCTTATCTACAATAATTATTCGCTTTCATCACAGTTTACAACAAATAACAAATAGGATGGTCTTGGTTGGACCTAGCCTTTGTAGCGTTTGAGCAATGGACGGCCCAACTCTCGCATACCATGAAACGATCTAAAATATGTTTAGGTATGGAATGTCACATAAATGCTTGGAAGTATGGTGGTAAGAATTCCCTAATGCTTTATGGTGAAACCAAGAGCCACTCAGCCCATAAGAGTCCCCTTTACAATGAGATTGCCACCTTCAACCCTTTTTCTTATATCCATCTTCATAGTCGAAGGCAAAACTTCAAACTATACATGTACTCATAACAGAATGGCACCAAAAGAGACCTATTGACCAATGTGTAAAAAGCCAGGCCTCCACACTTGGCTAATATCATGCAAAAACAAAAAAAAAAAAAAAAAAAAAAAAAAAAGGAACAAAAATACCACTACCATCGGACTACTAGATGTTCAATTTTCCAATGTCGTTATAAATGTGTTGAATTCAACTCCAGGATATAATGGCCACCTTAACCTAGTACTTAAGAAGAAAGAGAGGGATGGGGGGAACCACATGCATCACACTACATGGAATTTAGGGCAAAAAATTGCATGCAAAAAAGACACCATTCTCCAACAGATGACTACAAGTCCTCATCTTCCCATTTATCCATAGATATCGGATGCCTATCAAAATTCTAACCGAGTAATGCTATATGCAAGAGTCTTATCCCTCTTTTATCCTCCCATACGTGATATGGCTTTTAAAATCACTATTGGATTTATGATGGATTATTATTGGATTTTAATCTAATGGTGATTTTGAAAGCCATGTCACCTTTGGGGGGATAAGAGGGAGATTCAAATCTTGCATATAGCATTACTATAATCACATTAACCTAGTCGCTGAGGAGAGAGTTGGGATTGTGGAAATCACATATGTTTAAAAACAGACATAAATTGTAAATAATGGCAAATACTCTTGTAAAACAGAGCAGTCCAAAATCGAGGACAACTTTTTTAACCTCAGTGGAATGAGGTATCTTACCACAGTAGTGAAGAGAACAACTGTGATGGTGCTGGTGATCATCATTGCATTTGCCAGCTGTTGAGTATGTCCTGCCCTAGCAAACTGCACACACATCATGATGTGTATCGCTAATTTAGTTTTAAGTATTCAAAACAGTAGGAATGATAAGACTATATATGGTAACATTATCATGATGTCACCTGCTACTGCAAAAAGATTATAGCATGGAAAATGCACCAAGAAATAAGGAAAATGACATCCTCACCACCAAAGCATATATCCTTATTCAGCACCAAGACACAAATTGGTGTGACCCATGTGGCCCAACAAAGGTCCCACCCATGCCCAACATGAATATGGGTCCCGACTCAAATATTGTGAGAAGAGCCATAACACTCGTAATGTGTAGCAAAGTATACTTGTCCCACTTTTACCTGATTATAAGCAAGTGCCACGGATACAGCACCTCGCATGAGTCCAGCCCACCATATGGTCACCTGCTTGAGTAATTTTAATGAGCAACTGAGAATTCAGGGAGATGAAAAACTCAACACAACAATATAAAATATGTCTACCTGCTGCTTAAATGCAATTTTGTCATTCTGAGACTTCTTGGTTAAGTTGGATATAAAAGATAGGGGGAATACAAAAGCTGCCCTTCCAATCAGAACCAAGCCAAGCAATATCGAACTCACCCCAACTGATGTCCCAGGACTGTGAAAGTAAATTGAGCTCAAATTACAAAAATGACAAAACTATTTGCAACAATCAAGTTACATAGAAAACAATTGTGATAAAAATATAAGAGAATTTGAACTTCCTGTAATCCTTAAAACAACGCAGGATGAACATATCAACAATAAAATATATTGATTACAGGGCAAGATTAAGCTTAGTTGGATTATTCTTTTGTAAACTTGTAGATTATTACCTCTTGCTTACAACTGTCCACTTCTCGATGTCCAAGGCATCCATACCAACATATAGGAAGATGAAAATCTCTGAGATAAATGACAATGTAGCAAAGGCATGCCTGCATAGATTAATAATTAGGAAAGAAAAGTGGGTTTCAATGTCTAAGAAAATATTTACAAAGTTAACATACCTAGTTGTGACTCTTGAACTTTCAGTCACATTATGCCAGGTGTAGTGCGACATAACAATCCCGCAAAAGAACACAGTAAGAATGCCACTTAAATAGAACAGCTGGAAGACAGGTTTTAACATCATCATTAGACCACAAGTTCTATTACATGAAATCTTCAGCTCAACATATTAAAAGAATCTTACTTCAGCCATCATGTATGAAAGGTAAGCCATTAGCATCATAAGAGCAACTTCACGATCAGTAGAGTGCCTGGCAACATTTTAAAAATTTCAATTCCAAGTAAATAAACTTAAATAAAACAGAACATACGTTTTTCTTGTTTTCTTTGTAGTTATCTTGCTTGATACAGCTGAAACGTGTAATTTTTTTTCGTTTTTAGAGAGTCACAACAATGGCATTATCGTTTATCACCACATTCTGTGCACTATTCTTGACAAAATTGTGATTGTAAAATCATCACAGCTGAATGAAGTTCATGGGCTATACCAGACAATTGCTATACCTATGAAAACTTTAGCACATCCTGCATAATTCAATTAGTCACGTCCAATAATTGTTGATTTATTTTCCTAATTGATCATAATATTCTGCAGTTAGACAACTACTTCATTACGTAAATTGTTCTTTGTAGCCAAAGATTAGCAGATTCTGAAACAAAAGAAAACTAAGGTTAAATGCAAAGTGCACCACACCTATCAATACTAATAGGTAAACTCCACTGAACAACACCTAAAGTTCCCCAATCAAAAAATAAAGCACATTTGTTTTATATTAGAGAATCCAACAGATTACATGTGATAAAAATAAACAGAAGAAAAAGAAAAAAAGAGGAAACTTGACATAAAATCGAGAATTAAATACTAATAAAAAGGCAATTACTAGCCCTTGGCTACCTGCCAAAGTACAACTTCTTTATTATGTATGCACTAAGCAATCCAACCTGCAAGTAAAAGATACAAAATGT
Organism: Alnus glutinosa; assembly: GCF_958979055.1. NCBI lineage: Eukaryota > Viridiplantae > Streptophyta > Magnoliopsida > Fagales > Betulaceae > Alnus > Alnus glutinosa. The sequence goes on along the minus strand of NC_084897.1, from coordinate 4,926,224 downwards.
CAATAAATAATATAATTCCCCATGCAAGATACACACATGCATCTCATAAAAAATAAGAATAATAATAATAATAAAAAACTAGAACTGCATCACATACAAAATTGCTTTTGTATAAAAGGAAATTGTCTTCCAGAGAAACCTGAGGATTAAGTAACTGGATTTCGTTTATAACTATTGAATCTTCCCCATGAGAAAAGCCAAGTGATTTAGACCCAAAATCTTCCCCGTAGTCAGATGTTACCTAGAATTTCTAGTCTCACCTCATTTACTAGAGCATATAGATTCTTTAATTTATTAATGATTCTCATTAAGGTGAGCTAAAGGGTCTCAAAAGCATGAAGAAACTCAATTCATAAATCGTGTTACCACATAGAAAGGCAAAACAGAATAATATTGCTGACCTAATATTGCAGCAAAAAGGCAATGTTAACAACCGAAGAAGATGAGCGCGCGCGAGCACACAAACAATGATGGAGGGCGGGGGGGATGGTAGGGGCCATGGCCCCCCCTCAACTGTTAAGAAAAAAATAATTAAGGTAAAAAAAAATATATAAGATTTTTTGCCTATTGGCCCCTAGCAAGAAATTTTTTTGGTCCCTTGGCCCCTTCCCTTTTATCATCTCTTCAACTGGTTGCATCTCATTTGGAACAATAACTTAATTGTCAAAACTTTTTCCTTTAATATTTCACGGGTAGCAACGGACATGTCTAAAAAAGGTAACAATGGAATGAGCTTTACAAAGTTGCATATGCTTTGTTCAAAGTAAATAAAAGGGGTTTAGTAAAGCAGTGCATTGGAAGAAGACAGACGAGAAATCACACACTTGACAAAGCTCGATTTCCTAAGGATGTGTGACAAAGATAACATAAAATGGGGATTCATTTCAATATAGCTAAAAATCATTAGAAAGGTCTAGAAGATGTGTTTTATTTGTTTTGTGTTGCGTTTAGCAGAATGTGTTGTGTGCAGAATATAATGTGTTTTGTATAACAGTTAGTGGGCTACTGTGTTAGTTAGAGTGGGTTGTTCTAACAAAAAAAGTAAGAGCATGTTAGCTTCAAGAGCCATGTCATCCAGGTAAAACCTTGCGAGAACGCCGAGAAGCACACAATTCATCCAACTAAAATTTCTCAATTTCAATACAAAAACTGAGACTTTTTTATTTTTGTTTTTCATTCTCTGAATCTTTGGAAAACGGTTTTCTTTAATTTTTTTTTTTAAAAAAAAAAACTTTCTTTTCAGTTTTGCATATTGATTTAAAATTGAAGGGAATAATAAAAACATAAAAACTAGGTTATGGTTAATTTACTTAAAATTTGGCTTTATATATATTCATACTTTAACCCCTACTTAAAAAAAAAAAAAAAATTATTTGGCTCCATCCTTGCACACACACACACACACACACACACACACACACATAGAGAGCGAGAGAGAGACTCACTGCTACCCCCAGAACCGTGCTGGTGAAGAATAAATATAAGAAACTGCCAATTAATCGCAAGGCATCGGTTGAGGTGATATTGGAAAGGTCAAATCTCTGGATTGCATTGAAAAGTACCACAGATGTGGCATCATTGACTACACCTTCCCCAAAGACTAGACTGTACAGTAAAGGTGTCTCTTCCTGATTAAGCACCTGCCACGAGAGACGGAAACTTAGTGAGGAATGCTTTATCTAGTTATTCACCAATTTCTTGCAATTGTACACAGACCTGCTGCCTTTTCAATATTTGTTACCTGCAATGTGCAAACAGAATCTGTAGCTGAAAAGATAGCTCCAAGTGCTACAAGTAATGAAATAAACTATAATTAGGGCCAAGTCAAGATTTTTAAGCTAAACCCTAAACCCTAAACAGCAGTATAATACATAATGATTTTTAAGCTTTATGTGAAGATATGGCTTTAAGAGGAAGGAACTTTGTCTACAGCCAATCATGGTATAGCATTCAGAACATGACTGTGAGACACAGACAACCAGAGAGAAAACAGAAAAGAACAGTACAGATTCCAACCCAATTCATAGAGCAAAGAGGTGTGAAGAGACTGAGCTCCACCTTTAAATTTGGTGTCCAAAAGATCCCATACCAATAGAAAAATGTAAGTCTACCAAATATTGATATGAAATTTAACATAAGAAAGTGAGGATTACCAAGATAATCTCCAATCTCCAGGAAACCAACATCCAATTTTTTGAATAGCTGCATTGAACCTGGATCAAGATTCTAAAAGTTACAACATCATAAAACATAAATATATGCTGAATAGGTATCAATAAGGCCAAACATAAAGTTACAAACAAAAACCAGTTTTTTTTATCGTTTAGATTAACCATTTCCTTTTATTTTTCATTTTGGTGGTACCTTTCTCTTTCCAACCAAGAAATGGCATGATATGCTGAGATTCTGATGATAAATGTGAACATGCCATTTGAAATCCATCAAAATCATTCATGCACTGGTTCTAGTAGTATTAACTTGTACACTTGAAAGAAAATAATTTTACTGACAGATCCAAGGCAAGCACACATCTTGGAGTAAATATCATAAACGTCTGCTAAGGATTCACACAATACATTTACTCTCGAAGGAGGTTTCTAATATAACAATGGTCTCAAGTTTCAGCATTTTACAAACTTCAACCTCATAACAAGATAGAATAACATTACAGAAGTTTTGTTATAATGATATCCAGCATCTAGCAGAGAATGTAAACCCAATTCCCTTCTAACAAAGAATGTAAACGTACTTTTTGAGTAATAACCTAACGGAATTGGTTCCGGTGGGAATTGTTGATAATGTGCCTGAGCTGGCTTGGATTTTGGGTTGTGGGGTTGCGTTCCTGCCTTTGAAGTATCTTGGTCTTCCTTTGGGGGCATCATTTAAGGCCAAGCATATATTTTTTTTGATAAGTAATGCAAATTTATTAAAAAAAACAGCGTAAGGCGCCCCTAGTACACACGGAGTATACAAGAAGCAACAACCTCACAACTGACCCCACACAAACAGCCCACAAAACAACACAACCCTAAGCACCTAAAGCTCACACCTCTCAATCTCATCCCACCTCCTATGTTCCTCGTCAAGAGCAGATAGGAAAGCCACAGTTTTATCCTCTTCCCCCTTGTCCCCGGACCCTATCGAAGACCAAAACAAGGACCACTCCATAAGAGAAATAGCCTGGGAACCGCATGTAGAGTTGAGAGAACTAGCTCTACTAGAACAACCCCCTCCAGAGAAACCACGATCTGCCGGAGGAACCAAAGCATATATGGGATGGTGTTATCGAAAAAATAGAATATCGGTTGGCTAGTTAGAAAATGTTGTATTTGCCTAAGGGCGGTAGGGTTACCCTTATCAAGAGCACCCTATCCAACTTACCTACGTACTTCATATCCCTCGTTTCTCTCCCTTCAAGTGTTGTAAACCGTATTGAGAAGCTCCAACATGATTTCTTATGGGGTGGGCTAGGCGAAAAGTTCAAATATCACCTGGTGAGTTAGCCAAAGGTGTGTACGCCAATCTCTGAGGGAGGGGATTAGGAACCTGTTGAGGTTCAATCATGCTCTTTTAGATAAATGGCTTTGGCGATATGGGCTTAAAAGAAAGGCTTGGTGGAGTGTTGGTAGGCTCTAAATATGGAAGTTCATGGAGAGGGTAGTGTTCTAGTGAGCCTATTGGGGCCTATGGAGTGGGTTTATGGAAGAATATTAGAAGGGGTTGGGGAAAATTTTGTAGTCACACCAAATTTGAAGTGGTAGATGGCTCCAAGGTTACATTCTGGCATGATCTTTGGAAAGGGGATATAGCCCTGAAGGATGGCTACAAGGTTAGAGTCTCGCGCAAAGGATGCTCTTGTTGAGGCTCACATGGATTTTTCCGGAGGTGCCATTTAGTGGAATGTGAGCTTTGCTAGAGCAGCATAGGATTGGGAGGTGAATGTCTTTGTCTCATTCTATAAAATGTTGTATTTAGTAAGAATAAGATCGAAAAGGGAAGACAAGTTGTGTTGGATCCCTTCCAAAAGAGGATTGTTTAGTGTTACATCCTTCTACAATGTCTTGGGTTGTCACAATGGTTTCTGTTTCTATTGGAAGAGTGTTTGGAGGATTAAGGTTCCGTTGATGATGACCTTTTTGTGTGGATGGCGGCCCTAAGGAAGATTCTTGCCATGGACAATCTCCGGAAGCGGCGCATCATTGTAGTTGATTGGTGTGTTATGTGCAAAAGGAATAGAGATTCCGTTGACCATCTTCTTCTTCATTTTAAGGTTGCTTGTGCCATTTGGAATGTCTTCTTCAATCGATTTGGGTTGTCTTGGGTTATGTCTAGACGAGTAATCGATATGTTTGTTTGTTAGTGGACTGCTGGCAACACTCGGAGTGCTACTATATGGAATATGGTATCTTCGTGCCTTTTGTAGTATCTACGGAAGGAATGGAATGATAGGTGTTTTGAGGACTACAAGAGAACTGTAGATGAGTTAAGATCTTTATTTTTCAACACTTTGTATGTTTTTGACAGCTGCTTGTGTTTCTCCTTTAGTGATTAGTTATCAGGATTTTCTTATTCTTTTTGCCTCTACTACCTAAGTGGCTTCTCTTATATACTTCTTGTGTATATGTGGGCATCTTACGCTTTTAATGATATTTCCATTATATATATATATTTCTCATTCTGGAATTTGAAAAAAAAATTGCTTTAACATTCAGATTCAAAAGTATTTCTAGTCAACGGACACATTAATAAGATAATCCTCCACTTGTCAACAAACTCAACATAACTTAAAAATTGTTTTGTATAATTCTTGTAAATTTTTTAATGCTTCTATTACAGTATCACTGGCAATTATTTTCATAGGGAAATCTAGGAATACTTTCTGGCTCCCTCATATAATATTTCTTCCTAATTTCTAGCAACAGAATTTTTTTTTAATAATTAATGAATCAAAATATAACAGGGTGTAGTCAATTAAACTCATACAGCACAAAATCACAGGTGGAAAACCCCTCACGCCAGTATGCATAAACATTTTCTTTTTAATGAGTAAAATGCATGTATATAAAACTCAAATGGATGTGTGTAGTTGCATATACATGCACAACAAGCAAAATATCGGTCCAGTTAGATAACATGGAACAATGCAACATCTTGTATTCAAGAAAGACTGCATGCTTGTCATATCCATATGATGTAAGCATGTCTGCAGATTGTGAACATACCTAGTGATATGATGAAAAAGGATATGAAACTACCAACAGCACCAAACAAAATGATTGTCATGAAGTTTCGAAAAAAGTGCTTCTTTTTCACCTGAAAACTGAACAGGAAAAGGATACGATCAGAAACTGAGTATCAAAAATTAATTTTTAACATACGAAAAAACCTTCTCTAATGCAGGCGTTGATAATTATAATATACTCAATCCATCCACACCTCACTCAAAATAAATAAAAATCCAAAAGAGAACACATCTATTTCAAATATAAGCAAGGGGAATATAAATACTCAGTTCAGGAGAAAAGAAGCTAAGCTTTATATTGTCTCTAATTACTAACTGTAGTCCACAAGAACAGAGATGAGGGATAAGACTAAATCAAAACAAATGCAAATATGCTCTAAAATTTAAAGTTTAAAGTGAAGGAGACCCTTGCTTACATCAAGTGTACTGCACTGAAGAAGCAATATTTGATTGGGGGGGAGGGGAAGCAAAGAGAATCAACAAAAAGGTGAAGCTTTTGATAGGGAGAACCAATCTTACCCAGCATTAAATATGATAGGTGGTAGAAGGTATATAAAGAAAAGATCTTCACTAAATACTAAGACGTGTGAGCTTTTTCCCTTGGTAGTTAGTAGAATTACAGTTCCACAACAAAGACCCTGTAATCAACCCCAAAGAAAGTTATCCACAGAGTTCAATAATACTACAAAAATTATATACTATTACGAACATTACATTTACTATAATTGAAAGTAGCAGGCCAATGCCCTATACAATATAAGGTAGAGAAACTCACAATGGCAAGGGCAGTAATTGACTCAGTCATCCATCGATTCTTCTCAAGAAGATGCCCGATTACAATACAAGCACAAAGAAGCACTATGAATAAAGTTATAGCATTTACTGAAGCTTCGTCAGGGCCTGCCAGGCCCATCCTCATCAGAACAGAGCCCAAAGCGAAACCCATGAAGCCACCTCAATCTCAAAAAGGTCCAAGAAACTCACTGTTTGAAAAAAGATTTATCTCAATGTATGTTAAAAGTACATATATATTATTCTGTAATAACAACTTCATGTATATATCTAAGCATCCAATGTTTAAAGAGACACGACCAAAACTCTCAGATCAAGGAATCAGCACAATGACTTCAAGTACGAATATCAAACCATATTAATCGAATTATAACATCTATCATAAACATTAAAGATATGTGAATAAAGAACCAAACTAAGTACTCTACTTAAACATTAAAAAAAAAAAAAAAAAAAAAAAAAAAAAAAAAAAAAGGAAAAAAAGAAGTGGAAAGCTGTGATTAACTTTTTTTTTTTTACCAGTAAAAAGCTATGCTTAACAGAACATATAACACCAATATTCACTCTCAACGAAGTTTGATTATTCAATTAGGAGTAGAACAAAGAAGCGTCAACAAGAAATCATAAGCCTCGAATTGTTTCCTTTTTCTATTTTCTTTGATTTTACCAAACACGAACAAATAGTCTGCTTCACTAAAATCAAAACAAAATTTGGCCTAAAAAAAGTCCATTTATCCACTCCATTTCCTTTAACGCTAATCAATTTCAGTTCTAGGAAACCAAAAGCACAGAACAATACACAACTTAACACCTACGACATCGCTTTGCTTTCCTTTTCCTCCATTTTCTCAGGAACCAAACAAAATCCAAACCTAAAGCAAAATCAAACATCGTAGTCGCTAACCAGCTCAGCTCTTCCAATTTTAAACAATCAAAGGAAAAGAGAGAGAGAGAGAGAGAGAGAGAGAGAGAGAGAGAGAGAGAGAGAGAGAGAGAGAGAGAGAGAGAGAGAGAAAACATCAAATAAAGCGTAAGACCTAAGCTTTCACTTTCCTCCATTTCCTCATCAACCAGACAACAACCAACACTAACAAACTCGAGAAATTGTTTACCTGGAACTCCTTATGCATCTTAATAGCCAGAGAATTTGAGAGAGAGAGAGAGAGAGAGAGAGAGAGGACGAAGGAGGGAATCGGAGAGCTAAAAGTTGAAAGACCGCCAAAGGAAGGTGCAGGGAAGAGTTTTATACGGTTGCGGTGCGGGAGCTGGAGGAAATGTTGCATCTTATGTTTGAGCCGTTGGATCTGTCCTGACCGAGGTTCAAATCAAAATAGTGTGAAAAGAACGAAAGATTCTCGATAGGACCTACCGAGAATAATGCTGAGTCCTCTCAAAATTTGACTTGATTTTTAAAATCATTATAAAAAATTAATAGTAATTTGAAGGGCGCTTGTCTGGAACTCTTTGTTACGTGGAATTAGCATCGTTTCAAATTATTTGTTTAAATTTAAAATAACTTAACAAGTAATTGTAAAAAATTACTTATAATATTTATCTGATCGGATAAATAGTTAGATAATTCAATTTTTAGTTGGTCTGATAAGTCCTATCAGTGGTCTCTCATAATCACTTTTCTAAATTTTCTCAAATTCGAATAAATAATTTGCGAGGATCCTAATCCATCTAAGGAGGACAACCCATGCATATTGGATTGAATGAACAGTTAGAATTGTCTTTTGAGTCGTTTTCTTTGAAACATCCAATGGACCAATTGTCGATATTCATACAAAAGACCGGTCGCAATTTTTATTATTATTATTATTAGTAGTAGTTTATCCGGCCGGAAAACCGTAATTAGGTATTAACCGGTAATCAGTAACCGAAAAATTAGTTTGGTACCCGATTAAAAATGACCGGTAACTGACTACCCGGAACCAGTTTTAGCCTTTTTAAAAACCTGATTATATATATACCTATACCAGGGAGCCAATTACTGGTTTTAACTTTTTAAAAAAATTTCATTACTTGATCCGAATAATCGGGTACCAACCGGGATACCGATTCCGAAGCCGATTGGTATTTTTTAATAACTGGTGACCACAGAGCCCGTTATCGATTTTAGCCAACAACTGAAAACTGCCACTGGGTTTTCACCCCTAGGTAAAAGTGCTATTTTTCTTTCATTTCTTTACTAATAATTACTTGCCCTAGTTGTTCCCACTTGCTAAATTATAATAAATCAATTGTTATTTTGAGACCAATATGGAATGTTCCGATTAGAACCTTCTCCGTAACTCATTTCACTTAATGGAGGGAAGTATGGTTCAATTAGATTTTATATATTTAATTGTGAATATATTACTACATAGTAAATATATTATTATCTTATTCAAAATTTTAAAATAATATGATATTATGTATACCGTTAAATGTAACAAAACAAAATATAAATAATAAATTGATTTCTCTCCATTTTACTCTGATTTGGAATATTCAATTTCAACCCCCTATGGGCGGATTTCAGCCCTACTCCGCCCATCGTATCCACACAAAGCTGGACACAATTTTCACTATCCGTTCGCCTATCCAAAGAGGGTGGAGTCCGCCCAAATTGCGATTATCTATCTATATCTCTATGCAAAGTCTCCTTCTTTTCTCAGAAAAACAGCTTGTTTGGGTGTTAGGTTTTTTTTCAACTATTTTCTATTTTTTTTTTTAATTCATATTTGGCTTGCAATCCAACTCAATGCAACCCAATTGGTTACCCAACTCTAATTTTTTTTTCAACCCGTATTTCATACATTAATCACATAGGTTTTTCTAATTTTTAATTTTTTAATATATTCATTCACAGCCATGGGGTCAACCAAGTAATGCCTGCCCCCTTCCCAAAATCTGAATATATAAGCCTAAAAACAAGAACAATAAAGCAGAATTACAACCAAGAATAATAAAGAAGGGTTAGGCAATAAAGAAGGGTTATGCATAAACAATAAAAAATAATGATAAATCTTATTTTGATCTCACCCATAAATACACCAAAGTGATATATACTTCACATCTGAGTACACAATCCTCTCATGATTTATTAATATCATAAGTAATACCGAGAGTATTGGTTTTTTTTCTTTGACAATATTTTCATGAAAAAACAACTCCAGAAGTTTGTTCAGTGCATATTACCTACACATCAACTTGAAGAACTTCGTCTGATCAAAATAAATCACAAAGATTCGATGTGTAACAGTATTCGCAAATGGAATGCCCAATTCCATTACCGACTGTGAACTATCCATAAGTTTAAGACTATAAGGACTATGGACTAAGATCTTGTGTGATAACTCTTGATTCACACCATGAATCATATTCAATGTAATCCAAGGACTTTTCACATGCAAAATATACAGAAACCAATATTAAGTATGTAAAATAACATATGCCATATATTAAAAAATAGATAAGTGAACAACTTTATTCATAATAAACTTATATGTCAACAATACATTAGAGCATAAACCCCAATAGATGGGGTAGAGGGGATTGGTGGGAGGGATCAAGATCCACGGCTATTTCTTATAAATTGTTGTGGACAACAATTTTGAGACACAAGGTTAAGAACATGTCACTTAAACCTCTTCTTAAAATTTCAATTTTTAAATCGAAATTTAACCACTTTCTTTCTTCTTCATTTCACTATTTTACACATTTTTCTTCTTCATTTCTCTCTCTCCCCCACCCACCACATTTTCTCACACCTGCTCCTCGATCAAATAGGGGTTGGCAAATTATCTGACTATCGCCTACCGAATCACAATCGAACCGACATCAACCGCCTACTGACTCTACTGACAAAGTTGACTTAACCAACTTAACCGAACCGATTTAACTACCTACCGAACATTTTGTGGACAAATTATCATACTACCGCCTACTGACCACTTACCGAACCGACATCGACCGCATATCGACTCTACCGACAAAGTTGACTTAACTTAATTAACCGCCGCCACGCCCACCCCTACCTTCGAGCGTCTTCTTCAGCTTCCTCTGGCACGAACACGATCGAATAAGAAGAAGAAAAGCACAAAATCCAGTCTATCTGATCGAGCACACGAATTGATCTCCTGCCTGCTTTTTCTTCCTTCCTCACCAAAACATTTCTTCCATGAAAAAAAAAAAAAAAAAAAAATTAGACCTATTCTATTGAAACATAGAAAATTACCCATTTGACTAAAGCACCCAAGAAAAGAAGAATCCAAACTTCTATACCCATTCATTTTCGGTCAACACCCATAACCCGATCGGTTCAAAGAACTGAAATTTTCTAAAAGATTCAAAGACAAAAGAGAGAAGGGAATCGCCTTGCTGAAAGACCATCACACACGGTACTCACGCAATATTCAATAGGTAAGCTTTTCTCTCTTTTCTCTCTTTTATTTGTTTTTGGTTTATGGGTTTTTAACTTTTTCTTACATTTTCTCTATTTAACTTTCGCCGACCATTTCTCTTGTTGCAGAAGAACCGGTTCTCATTTTTCGCTAACCAGGTCCACTCGGAGATGAAGAGGGAATTTTGACAAAGACCAACAAGAAGAAGACAATGAGGTTGAAAAGAAGACGGGGAGGGCATGAAAAAATCATATAAAAAAGAAGGCCTTTAAAATTTCGGAGAAAGACTGAATGAGAGAGAATCTAAAAAAATGGTAAAAACCCATAAACCAAAATTCAGATGTAAAGGAAACCAGAGTGTCAAAAAAAGAAAAGAATAGAGAAAACCCACCTACGTGGATTGAAGAAAATGAAGATGAAAACCTTTAAGAGGGAAAAAGAGCTTTTTATTGTTGCAGCCCGAATAAGTTGCAAAAGCCTCTCAAAGCTCATTTGCAAAAACTTCTCAAAGCTTCTTGGTTTTTTTTTTTTTCTTAAAAAAAGATAGAGATAATTGCACCGTTGGTCCTTGTGGTATATCATAATTATTTTTCACTCTCTATGGTTTAAAAAGTTCATTGGAGGTCCTCGTGGTATGCAATAATTACAAATCGATCCCTGGCGTCAAATTCTGTTAAATTTTTTAACAGATTCCGTCAAATGCCACGTTAGCGACACGTGTCGCCAATAAGATGGCGACACGTGTCCACCGATAAAAAAATATAAATTTATTAAAAAATAAATAAAAATACTTATTTTTTTTAAAAAAAAAAACCAAAAAAAAATTCAAAAAAAAAAAAAACCTGAAGGAGCCGGCCACCCCCAGTGGCCGGGGGTGGCGCGGAGCCATCCCAGTGGCCTGGGGGCGGCCAGGCCACCCCCAAAGGGGTGGCCGGCTCCTTCAGGTTTTTTTTTTTTTGAATTTTTTTTTGTTTTTTTTTTTAAAAAAAAAATGAGTATTTTTATTTATTTTTTAAATTTTTTTTTATTACGGTGGACACGTGTCGCCATCTTATTGGCGACACGTGTCGCTGACGTGGCATTTTGACGGAATCTGTTAAAAAATTTAACAGAATTTGACGCCAGGGATCGATTTGTAATTATTGCATATCACGAGGACCTCCCATGAACTTTTTAAACCATAGGAAGTGAAAAATAATTATGGTATACCACAGGGACCAACGGTGCAATTATCCCTTATTTTTTTTAAAAAAAAAAATTCAAAAAAAAAAGAGAAAGCTCAAAGGAGTGGCTGGGCCACCCCCTGTGGCTTGGGGGTGGCCGCACGCCACCCCTTGCAGCCAATGGGGGTGGCGCGCGGCCGCTGGGGGTGGCTGGCCACCCCTTTGAGCTTTCTTTTTTTTTTTTTTTTGAATTTATTATTTTTTTTTATAAAAAAAAGTATTTTATTTATTTTTTAATAAATTTATATTTTTTTTATTACGATGGACACGTGTCGCCATCTTATTGGCGACACGTGTCGCTGACGTGGCATTTGACGGAATCTGTTAAAAATTTTAACAGAATTTGACGCTAGGGATCGATTTGTAATTATTGCATATCACGAGGACTTCCCATGAACTTTTTAAACCATAGGGAGTAAAAAATAATTATGGAATACCACAGGGACCAACGGTGCAATTATCCCAAAAAAATATAGAAAAGAAGACAACATGAAAAAGAAAAGAAGACAACCTCAAAGTAGGTGGCATGTACCAAGCCGTGAGATGTATCTCACGGCCTATATTGTCAAAAGTGCTACACGGCAATTCTTAAAGAATTGCCGTGGATCTGAATTCGGTGGGGAGGAGGGGCATACTGGCTTGGGGACCGTTAGGGGTGTAAACGAGCCGATCTTGAGCGGGTATTGCCTATTCGGGCTCGGCTCGTTTAACAAATAGTAAAGCTCGAGCTCGAGCTCGAGCTCGACACGAGCTGAAAAATCTTGTGCGAGCTCGGCTCGCGTAACAAAAACTATTGCTCGAGCTCGGCTCGTATCATAATTAGGGGTGTAAATGAGCCGAGCTCGAGCGAGCCAGTGCCGAGCTCGAGCAAGCCAGAACCGAGCTCGAGCTCATTCATTACGAGCTCGAGCTCATTCATCACGAGCCCGAGCCGATCTCGAGCTTATTCATCACGAGCTCGAGCCGAGTTCGAGCGGTAATAATTAAGTCAAGTCGAGTCGAGCCGAGCTTATACGAGTTTAACATTTGTTCTTTTATTACCATTAATTCTACTTTCCATCAAAGTTAGAATTAATTAATAAGAATCATTAACTTCTCGTAGTTAATTAACCAACACTTTATTAAGGTGTATTAATTAACCATTAACCAACAATTAATAAAGGAGGATTAATTTACACATTAAGATCGAGTCTAATAAGTTGTCTTATGTGTCAGGTCATGTGGGACATTGAATTCTTACAAGAAGCACTTGTTATTAAAACATGTGATTCTCACATGTTAAGGGACACATGTTAATCTTATATGTGAGTTGTATTAAATTTTATACCTACTGGTTTGTAGGAAATTTATGTCATTTAATTATAAATAAAAAAAATGTAACAATAGTCAATATAAATATTAAGTTAAAACATTAATAATTATAATAATTATATTTTCATATGGTTCTATATATCAAATGATAATAATACCTTTTTTTTTTTTAAAGTCTAATGATAATTCTTAGATCATATGATTCATATCTAATGGTTATGTAGCACAAATGCACAATGTTATATCATATGATCTAAATTCTAATGATAACACCTAAATTATTATCATAATTAACACATTAGTAATTCCAATCGAACCAATCGACCAATCCTAATAACTTAATTTGGGATTATATGAATTACATTGTCATTATATATGAATAATATGATTAAGTTTAAAAAGTGTTATTATAATTCGTATAATTAATATGAATTCATACTTATGTATATAATCTATATACCTAATCATTGTATCTAAGACTCTAAGTATTATTAATAATTATTAGATACTTAAAATCTTACATCATACTTAATCAGTGTATCTAAGTATCTAAATACTTAATCATTTTATTTGTATGCTCATATGATCTTAGATTTTGAATCACGTGATGACGGTGATGTAATGATTCATAAGTATCTAATAATAATACTTGTAAGTTATAACATTGAATATAGTGAATCAATAATTACATGTTATATGCTACAATGTTAATTATATTATTATATGATCATATAATCATATTATATTACATAAATAATATAATATGAATTATATGATTAAGTATTTGAATTGTCATTATATCATATGATTATATGATTAACAATTAAGTATTAATATTATTCACTTTTACTATTTTATATACATATTGATACAACCAAATAATTATAATCAATTAATATTTATTGACTATTTTTATTTGTTACTTAATTCATGCTTATATATAGTATATTGTACAAATAAGTTATATATTAACAAATTAAAACTTATTTTTAACATATATATATATATATATATATATATATATATATATATATATATATATATATATATATATATATATATATATATATATATATATATATATATATATACGAGTCGAGTCTTAATAAACGAGTCGATCCTTATACGAGCGGGTTCACGAGCTTTAATCGAGTCGAGCCGAGTTTATACGAGTTTGTATTGTTTAATAATCGAGTTTGATTTTCGTGTTCACGAATAGCTCATTTAATAATCGATTCGAGCACGAGTCGAGTTTATTCGAGCCGATCCCGAGTAAGCTCACGAGTAGCTCAGCTCGTTTACACCCCTAATCATAATTTAAATTATTGACTTTAGCAAAATAATGTGCACTTGCACGTATTAGAATTTTGCAATAAAAGCAAACAATAAGGCAATTGCCAATGAGTCTAGAATCTGAATTACAATTATCTATGAATCTATAATAAGTAATTAAATATGGTCAAATTGAGCATTATGAATTTATGAGTCATAAATCATAATTCATAACTACCTACTAATAATACTAATATTATATAATGATACGATCTAAGTATTATCATATGATAGCATATTTAATGTATTAACATGATTTAACAACTCGTATGATCTTAAATCTTAGATCTTAGATCACGTGATGTAATGATTATTAAGTATTTAATGATAAACTCATAACATATAATAAAGTGATTGCATATTTTATATTTACATGCCATATGGCACAATGTTATATTATTATATGATCATATAGTCATATAATCTTATTATATAACATGAATAATATGATTAAGTATACAAATTGTCATTATATCATATGACTAATAATTAATTATTGATATTATTCACTTTTATTATTTTATATACCTATAACCAATTAATATATACTAACTAATAACTATTGTTATTTATTACTTAATTTATGCTTACATATAGTATATTATTTATTAATATACTATATTATAAAACTATATATATATATATATATATATATATATATATATATATATATATATATATATATATATATATATATATATATATATATATATATATATATATATACGAGTCGAGCCTTAATAAACGAGTCGATCCTTATATAAGCGGGTTCACGAGCTTTAGTCGAGTCGAGTCGAGTTTATACGAGTTTGCATCGTTTAATAATCGAGTTTGATTTTCGTGTTCACGAGTAACTCATTTAATAATCGATTCGAGCACGAGTCGAGTTTATTCGAGCCGATCTCGAGTAAGCTCATGAGTAGCTCAGCTCGTTTACACCCCTACTTGGGGTAGTACTTAGTAGAGGTGAAAACGATGGAATGGTGATGGATTTGTTTGGGCTTGTCAGGAAGGGAGATCTGATAAAGGGCTAAGTTTGAATGGTTGGGGAGGCAAAATAGTTGGGCTCTTGATGTGAGTTTGGGCCCAGGAGGAAAGGAAGTCTTTCAATTGTGCAGGTTGGCCTGAAGAGGGAGAGTCCGAAATTTCTTGGATATGGGTGATGGCAGAGTCCATGATAGGTGGAGGGGTGAAACCCTAAATGAAAGGGTAAGGAAAGTCGTTAACTTGGAGGTATTTTACCCTGTTAAAAAAGTACATTTTTCAATTTTATCTATTCATTTTTTCATATAAATTATAGCAAATTATTTATTTTATTTAAATATAATTTAAGTATTATTTTCACAGAGAGAAAAAATATTAAAAGATTTGGACATTGTGCTATAGTGAGAAGGAACTTATTGCTATTCACTTACACTGTGTTTGAGATTACGATTTTATAGATAAAAAGTGCAATTTTAAACTAAATCGAAAAAAAAATGAATCGTTTGAAATTTTTTTATTTAAAAAAATTGCAATTTGAAACGTAGAAAACTGTTTTTTCAAATTGCATGCAAGAAGTTTTTTTTAAAATATAGAATTTTAAATACTAACCAGCGATTTTGTCAAACGTTTAACTATGTTTTTTAAAAGATTACTTTTTGAAATTGTATATTTTAAAATTACATTTTTTTTTTTAAATTGCAAACTCAAAATCACCCTCAACAAAATAAAAAAAAGAAAAAAAAAAAGTAAAGTATTTTGCTCGTTCTGAAACTAATCTATTGGAGAAGAAAAAGAGTTAATAATAACTGAATATAGCTATTATTATCTAAAATCTGCTAGAAATGCTCGGAGGGGGGGTTTACTTTAAGAGTAATGATTCACTACCACCTAAATATACAACTTTCTACCACCTTGTCTATGTGGCAAGGTGGTCCCCCACTTTAATTTATTTTTAAAAAATAAAAAACCTCAAAAAGTAGTGGGGGATCACCTTACCTCATAGGTAAGGTGGTGAAAAATTATATATTTAGGTGACATTAAATCATTATTCTAACTTTAACTTGTCGCGGTACGACGTCGAGGGACATGCTTTTATCGATAGTGGTTGACTCGTAAAAGTCTGCATCTTATCTGCACGTACAGTTCTAAAATACAACAACAAAACCAGTACTCTGCGCCACTCTTTGCGTTGTCCAAAGCCTGGTCTCGGTCGGTCGACTTTATCAGATGCAAAGGTGATAAACTGCACATTATTGTTTGCTCTTATTATATTTGGTATATGTAATTCTGATAATCACTTATGCTGTGCAGTTTCACAGTGAAATGTACGTACGCGTTTGCTTCTGCACTGAAAAAGTTCGTTTTTTTTTTCTTTCCATTTTCTAGGTATTTTGTTCCTGAAAGAAAAAGAACTGATATTGTTTAATCGTCTTTAGCTTGGATTCTAATCTCACGAGTTGTCTCTAGAGTTGGGTTTCCGGCCTCTGTTTATACAAATCAGACTCTTCCGCTCCGTTGAACTCAAATTCGATCAGTTGTGCATGCTGTTGTTCAGTTGAACTCAAACTCTGTTTGTGAACGAGAAATGATTGTTGCACAACTCATCATGACATAATTTTTGTACAACTTCAACTGTTAGATCTGGTTTTCTATATATGGTCCTACATATCCAACAGTTAATTTAAAAAAAAAAAAGTTGTTAGAATTATAAAAGAATTGTATAGAAGTTGTAAACGCCTCACAATTTCTATTGAAATTGGTAAAAGTAATTTTAATAAAAATATTTGTTTCTTCATTATCATGTCTAGCGGCACAGTTTTACAGTGAAAGTTATTTTTACTTCTGCCCTGAAAAAATTCCTATGGTGCACAATATATATGGGGAGGTTGCACTTAGAATATTAGACGAAAAATTGTGTGTCTAATCAATTTTCCATTTTCTTAGGAACTGAAATTCAGCTTTTTGTGACACTAAAAGAAGTTCGTGGGTCTATTAATAATTTGGAGGTTGATTCTTCATATTGGACATTATATCATTGATAAGGTCAGTTATGAGACGGCGCTGGCGTCAGCAAGAAAATGGGGAGAGGTTAGCATCTTCTTCATCTTCTTCACTTCTTCCTATATATGTACTAACCATATAATTACCTCTACATTGATATGATAATTATCATTTTAAACTGATTCTGTATGACTTAAAGGCACCATTATATGTTACTTTTGTAACAACTAAAAGTTTGACCTAGCCACATTTATAATCATTTTTTCCCCCACATAAATGGTTACGTTATTTTTTGTCATTATTAATTAACCAGTCGAATGAAAGAAAACATATATATATATATATATATATATATATTGCCATGTTAATATTATGGTTTAAGGTGAGATAAAAACTTAGCTTCTAGCGTTACTTTATTTACATTCATGAGAGGGTTTAGGGTTTAGAATTTAAGCTTTTTTTTATTGACGTTTAGTCCTATTGGCTCCTTTAAGCCAGCCAGGGGGTGATCACTTCAAAGAGTTACTTGTAAGTGACCCCATGTTAAAATTGTTGGTTATATATATGTAAGATCACAATTAAAATTACCTTTAATTCTTTTGTTGTTTGCTTGAAAAGTATATATATAAATTTGACATTGATAAATTCTAACCAAATTTAAGCTTCTTGCAACACTACGGTGATGCAAGCCATTTTGATCAAACTTGTTTCTGTGGATGATTATTTGTTCTTTATTTGTTAGAAGCATCTTCTGGTTTGCATTCATCTTTGTTATTTTGAAGTTTAATTTTGAAATAGTTTAATGTAATTCAACGTAGTAGGCACACACATCGTGAGTGCTATGATTTCTAATTCACTAATTAAAACACCACTGGTCTTTAGGTTTGATTCGTAATTTTTTCCCAAAGAGAAATGTCATGTAGAGGTTTTTATTCCTGTCTAACTGCTAAGGAAACCCTAGATACATGATCCCGTAATTTTTCTTTTCTTTACACAGAAAAAGAAAAGTCACCTTTTTTTCTTCTTCTATGAAATACGGTTTAAAGAAATTTATTAGAGAGAATTAATTAATACTATACAACTTGACAAGGGTGCTTGTTTTGATCAAATTTGTAATTTGCATTGCATTCAGAAATTTGCTTTGGTAGAAATGTTTGGATGAACTTTTTTTCAAGGCTTATTCTGGTAACTTGTTCACCCATACAAAATCTCACTCTTCACTATGAATTGAGATCTAGTGCAATATCTAGAGTAATGCACCAGTGCAATCTCTCTCTTATTTGATTGTTTATTTAATATGAATGACCCATATTGTTATATCAAATAAAAAAAAGGGTAGTTTGTAGTGTAAAGAGTTGTGATTGAGGTGACTGAACCACCCTTTTATCGCCAAAGGAGTAGTTAGGCCGCTCCAAAAACCACTCTAACTTATGGCAAGGAGGTGGTTCGGCTACACCCGAACTGGGTATTAAGGGGTGGCCGAACCACCTGAATCACCCCTTTGGCCACATGGATGGTTCGCCTCTCCTCTCAATACTCTATGTATTGCACATGATCTCAATCCCTTCACTACTTTATGATAAAGGAGAAGTTTCAATTATGAAGTACTAATTAATAATTTGGCTGTAAATGTGACTATTTTGATACATCTATGACACAAGTCATGAGAATTTCAGTAGCGTCTCAGTGGAAGTATACCTTGTGTTACCATAACATATCACACTGCATTGGTTGCACTTAACACTGAATAAAACACTGTGAGCCGGATGTGATATAATATGTCCAGGAAGTTTTTGTGATGTGAATATTTGGGGACAAAGAATATCTGGTATTAATAAACAATACCTAAATAGGTCTTACAGACACTTGATCATTGTATTCTGTGTAGGTGTTTATTCCAAATATTTTCTCAAACAAGACAAGCTCGAATTTTTTTGACACAAGGAAGTTCTTGAATGCTGTCATTGTCTTGCAATATGTACCAAGAATTCTGCGAATCCACTTCTCGCGGAAAATGCTTATCGGGTCGGGCAACAAACGTGCAAGGAATGTATTGGTTGAAGCTGCATTTAACTTCTTTCTATATATCCTTGCTAGTAATGTAAGTTTTATTATTAATTTCCTTTTTTTTTTTTTATCAAAAAAAGAAAAAAAAATCATATTCGTTTTACCTCATCTTGAATTTTCCATTGCTTATTTCAATTTTACTTTTGTAAGTGTTATAATTTTATCAAGGTTTTGCTTGTTTGTTTAAAAAAATAACATTATTTTGGGTTTCAAATGAATTAAAATCATGCATTGTGCAACTAATTTATATCCGTTTATAACTATAACTTATGCTTACGAAACTCATTAAAAACCTACAAGTTTAAATGAGAGGTTATGACATGTGAATCATGCACAAATTCGTTTTAGACTCCAAGTTGTAACAATTTAGATAACCAAACTCATCAATGGTTAAGACAAACAACACAGTTAAAAGTCACCATAATTTTTCAAAAAAAAAAAAAAAAAGTCACCATAATCCAACAAAGCATAAAATGAAATTAAGAAGGATTTGGTAATGAAATAAATTTTTTGAAGAACTCTTTAAAGTAAAATCACTCAGAAGGCTAGCCAACCCCAAAGGTATCCATTATAGAATATTTATGTTACAAATTGATCTACTTTCAAAATCTTTGTTACTCAAGACTCAATATGCAACTTGGGCAAATGGCCCATTCACCTTCATTGCAACGGCTCCAAAACCTCTGGTCTTCTTCTACTAGGATCATCTTCATGAACAAACTTTGTTTGCTATAACCTAGAACTTTGGCGGCCGAAGGTTTCTATTTAATTTGGTTGATGAAAAACAAGGAGAATGAATAAACTATTTAAGGCTTAACAGCGTTTAGAAACCTCTCTAAGAATAATGAAAAATAGCCTTTAGGTCTTATGAAAATCGTGGCTTATGAGGCTTATATAGATGGGGAGAAAACTAGAGTATTTTTGGCTTATTGGTTAAGGTTTAAAACAGCCTGCCATAGTTTGCTTGAACAAGATTAATTAAGTCTAGTTTGAACGTGAGCTATGGTTTCATATACATTTCATAGCGGTGTTCGAACAAGGTTCGAAAATGAATATTGTGATCGGGGCTTTCTGTGAAACCTTGTGAAACAACTTAAAAAACAATTTTGTTTGAATAGTGTATGTCGGGCCTTTTTGGAACTTGAAATTTAATGCCTTGAATCCCGGTTCGAACAGGCCTACGATCTTGATTGCGATTGAGGAATACTAGAACTTGTTCTTGAAGTGCTTTTTATGTTCTTGTTCAAATGCCATTCGAATATGCTAGCAATTGAGGCATTTTCTTTGGCATATTGAACTTTGAAAAAATTGCCTCAGCTCGAATGCCATACGATCGAGGTTGCAAATGAGCTCTTCTATTCTTCAATTTGAACCAAGCTATTAAACCATATCTCAAGACTGACTTCATCCCTAAACCTAGACTTACAACACAATTATTGGGAACACATATGAATTAATCACATCAATAGCAATGAAAAAATCCCAAGGGTTTGAGCTCCATGATAAACATAGCACCAATTTTTTTAGAATAAAAAACTCACATGTGTATTCTTGAAAGAAGTCGCATACATTGATGCACTACAAAAAAATTGGCTATCGCCACGTGTCTACAATAGCGGTTATTGTATCCACGTGGCCATATAGCCACGTGCATTGGTGACCACGTGGCTAAACGCTGCATGTAAACAGTTGGCCACGTGTATTTTATACACGTGGCCATATGGCCGTGTGTAATTAATACACGTGGCCAAATGGTCACGTGTAAAAAATACGCGTGGCCATATGGCCACGTGTATAAAATACACGTGTCCAAATGGCCACGTGTATTAATACACATGACCATTTGGCCACGTAAATTAATACACGTGGCAATATGGCTACGTGTATTTCATACACGTGGCTAAATGGTCATGTGTATAAATCCACGTGGCCATTTTCGCCACGTGTACTTATAACACGTGGCTAAATGTCCACGTGGATTAATTTGGCACATGGCCATATGTTTGCCACGTGCAAATATGCCACGTGGCAAACTGTTGATTTTTATTAATTTTTTTTCCATTTTTTTTAAAGAAAACAAATATATATATATATATATATATATATATATATATATATATATATATATGTAGACATAATAATATTACTATATACATGTATACTGATTCATTTTCTACACTATATACCAAATATTAATGAATTAATTAGAGTTTAGTTTTGTACACTATGCAAATAAATTCTTGTATTTAAATTTTTTTCCTTTTTTTAATAAAAAAAATCTTATTATCATTACTATATACATGCATAATGACTCGTATATACCCCAACTATAGATTTGCGCTATATATAGTTAGAAAAATGATCCATACACTCATTTCTCACAACAGCCTCACAACAAGCTGACGTGGCGGGTAATATTTTATTATTTTTTTTGTTTTCTTTTGTTTTCTTTTTGTAAAAAAATAATAAAATATTACTAGCCACGTTAACTTGTTGTGGGGCTGTGTGAAAAATGAGTGTAGGGATCATTTCTCATATAGTTATGGTTTATAGTATATACAGTATTTATGGTTAGGTTTTAGGGCTATGTGCTATATGTAAAAAGTATGGTTTACAAGTTGAGTTTCTTAAATATAGTTTATGCGTTAGGGCTTAATTTGTACTATGTGTAATACATACTCTCAGGGTTAGGGTTCGTACTTGCGTATTACAAAGAACACAAAAAATATATATATTTATATATAGTATTTAAGATTTACATAAAATATTATGGTTTGGCGACCGGCCTATTGCATGTAGCATGTCAGTAATATATTAAATATTTAATACATTTATATATGTTGATGCATAATTATTTAAATAATATATTTGATGTATTAAAAATATCGAGAATGATATACTTCTTATTTTTTTACCCGAAGTTAGTTACCATGATGTGTACTTAATTTTCACTTGCAGAGAAGCCAAACTTGTCGAATAGAACATCCATCTCAATGTGTTGGCCTTGTGGTCCCGATCATTCTAGCATACCTACACAGATAGAAATTTGCATGTCTCTATCATTTGATCCAGTTCAATGTTCAAAACTTGGTCGAATTGTGACTCGCTCACTCCACGTGGCTGAACACAGTATTTGTCACCAGCTCAAATCTCATAATGTTGATTTTGCAATTTTCTCAAATTGTAAGCACAGAATTAAATGTGCACATATATATGTAAACTTTTATTCAACTTTAACCTTAGTTTAGTGCTATATATAGTATATATACGTTTAGTTGGGTTTACATTTTTGTACTTCACATATAAAATATATACTTTATTTTTAGGGTTAGGGTTCAGAACTATATTTAGTATACTAAGGGTTCGGGTTTATATAGGGTTTATTTTGCACTTTAACAATTTAGTACTAATTTAGTTTTAAGGTTACGATTTAGATTCCGAGCATAGGGTTTAGCAATATGTACAGTACATATACTTAGGACTGGATTAGGGTTTGTATTTGTGTTTAGGTTGCTAAATTATATATATATATATATATATATATATATATATATATATATATATATAGAAATTTCAATATAATTTTTTATTTAATAAAAATGCTACAATGGGCGACGTGTATTGAAATACACGTCGCCCATTTGAGACGTGTATAATATTACACGTCTTTGATTGGCCACGTGTACTTATAACACATGGCCAATCATTTGGTTGGTCCACCGCGCAGGACAATTCCCGCGCGCCACCTGTGGATAATAAAAAGAATTAAATAAATTAAATAATTAATAATTTAATATTAATTTTTTTTTTTAATAAATGGGTAGCTTCCTCTGGAAGCTGCCCATTTCGATCTCTCTCTCTCACTCTCTCCGTCAAGCACCGCCGGTCATCACTGCCGCCCGCCTTCTCTCCGGCGTGGTCACCTCCACCACCGATCATCAATCTATCTCACCGGCGCTCTCTCTCTCTCTCTCTCTCTCTCTCTCTCTCTCTCTCACGGACCGGATATCTCTCTCTCTAGCTCTCTCTCACTCTCTCTCTCTCTCTACTGGCCGGGACTACTCTCCGACCGGCCGTTCGTGGATTTGCTCTGGTAATATATATTAATGCAAGGTTTCAATTTCCGGTTCTACATATATATTTTCCTAACTTTTTTTCTTATTTGTTCCTCAAAATATGCAGGTATATATATATATATATATATATATATATATATATATATATATATATATATATATATATATATATATATATATATATATATATATATATATATATAAGCAACCCTAAATCCTTACACTACGATATCTAGCTATTGTGAGTATTTTCTTTCTTATTTTTTGTCCAGAAATTTTTATTTCTGTGTTGTTCGATTCTGTACGTTGCCGTGGTTTTTTGTTGCTGTGGTTTGGTTCTGCGTGTGATGAATTTGTGTTGCTGTGCTTTGATTTGTTGCGATGGTTTGGTTGCTGTGGTTTGGGCAAAGGGTGGAAATTTTTTGTTGTGGTTCGGTTTTTGAACAGGTAAATCATCATTAAAATCAATTCTCAACAAGTACAAAAATTGATCCCAAATAGATAGGATCTAGGGACAAGAACATTCCTAAGAACAATACTTCTAACACTCAAAGACAACTCCTCCAACCAGCATTGATCCACATAATTATTAGAGGCTTCCTTAGCCAAATTGTGGGCTGCAGAATTACACTCTCTTGATGGATATTTTCAAGGAAATGTCCAATCCCTGAAGAATAAGGAGGCTCTGAATTTATTTCATTGATAACCTGAGCAGCATCACCTTCGAATATAACATCGAACATACCAATTTCTTGACTGAAATGCATAGCCAATAATGCTACCATCACTTCCGCCATTTTGGGGTCGGCATTTACCTGCTTGGTAACACTTTTTGCCCCCAAGGGAATTCCATTGCTATCCCTGGCAATAACCCCCAATCCAATCCATCCTCTCTTTATGTTCAAAGAGGCATCCCAGTTAACTTTGATTGTTCCCACTGGAGGAGGGAACCAGGACTTTACTCTCTCCCTGCTGCCTGTGCTTTCTCCCATTTGACAACATTGCTCCTTTGTATTACATTTTTTGTATTCTAACAAGGAAGTAGTAGCTTCATTATACACAACATCTGGATGAGAGAAAGTACCTTCAAAAATCAAAGCATTTCTACGGAGCGAAATTTTTCTTGATGTCACCGCCATTAGCTCTAGTTCTTCCCAGCTCATTCGGCCCATGCAGTATTCAAAAAGCTTTCTAAAGGTCGGTCCCTCACACGAGCATTTTTGAAAGCAAGAATTTTTTGTCCCCCACACATCCCTTGCTGCTATGCACGACCAAATGGCATGGAAAATGGACTCTTCTTCTATAGTACAACATGGACAAAATTTATCCTCCACTACCCTTTTGTGAACCAGGTTTACCCTTATAGGGAGTAAATCATGACATGCCTTCCAAAGAAAGATCTTCACAGGATTTGGGACTTCTAAAGCCCATATTGTTTTCCACACCTCCAGCCCCTTTGCCATGTGAGAGCACTGGCCTCCTTCTTGTTCTTGAATCTCTATACCCAGGTGATAGGCACTTCTGACAGTGAAATCTCCATGCTGGGTGCCCCTCCACAGCAATCGATCTTTAGGCAAAACAGGGCTAAGGGGGATGTTTGTTATGACCTTGGCTTCTTCCTCCGAGAACACAGCCTAAATCAAAGTTGTGTTCCACCATTTCATTTCGGAGTCTATCAATTCAGCAACCACATCTTTCTTATCAAGGATTTTGGGAGGTGTTTGGACTTCATATGTAGTGGGGGTTGGTAACCACTTCTCCCCCCACACCTTGATAGATTTTCCATCCCCTATTCTCCGCTCTAGACCCTGCCGCATAAGCTCTCTTGCTTTAAATATGCTCCTCCATGCATAAGAGGGCCTTGTTCCTAGAGACGCCTCCAGAAAAGGCACCTTAGGGAAATACTTAGCCTTTAGAATTTGTGCTGTCAATGAAGAGGGATTTTGCAAGATTCTCCAGCCTTGTTTTGCTAACATTGCCTTATTGAAAATAATTAGGTCCCGAAAGCCGAGCCCCCCGATAGCTTTGGATCTTCCCATCTTCTCCCAACTTATCCAATGAATTTTGGAAGTTTGAGACATATGGTTCCACCAGAAATTCTGCATCAATTGGTTCAATTCTCTACAAAGTGAAGTAGGAAACTGGAACACCCCCATACTATAGGTTGGAATGGCTTGGACTACCGCCTTCAAAAGCACTTCCTTCCCCACTTGTGATAAAAATTTCACCTTCCAATTTTCAAGCCTTTGAGACACTTTCTCTATAATGTTCTTAAAAGCTAGATTTCGGGATTTTCCAACAAAAGTTGGTAGCCCTAGGTAAGTATCAATACGATGCGCCTCTGACAATCTGGATAGCATTAGGATCTCCTGTTTTCTCTCTTGGCTGGTGTTTCTACTAAAGAATATAGAGGTCTTGTTCATATTTAACCTCTACCCCGACCCTGCTTCATAAACCTCCAAAATTCGAAATAGCCTCCTCCACTCCACCGAATTGGCTTTGCAAAACAACATACTATCATTCGCAAAGAGAAGGTGGTTCAGCTGAGGGCCCTTAAATGAAGTTGGAACCCCAGTGATAGCACCCTTTCGTTTCGCCCGATTAAGGAGAGCACTGAGAGCTTCTACACATAGGAGGAAAAGGTAGGGGGAAATGGGGTCCCCCTGTCTAATCCCACTAGACGGCCGGATATTCCCCACAAGCTTTCCATTCACTAAAACAGCATAAGTCACTGTCCGGATGCATTTCATCACCAAGTTTACCCATTGAGCTTCAAATCCCAATCTGTGCATAACCGCCTCCAAAAAAATCCATTCAACTCGATCATAAGCCTTGCTCATGTCGAGTTTGAAGCCCATGAATCCTGTTTTGCTCCACATCCTTGTTTGCATAGAGTGCATCGTTTCATAGGATGTTGTTTGTTATCAGTCTTCCAGGAATAAATGCACTTTGCGTAGGGGAAATTATGTTTGGCAAAACTACCTTCAATCTATTAGCTAGAACTTTTGATATCAATTTGTATATAACGTTACACAAGCTAATAGGTCTATAGTTCAAAACAGAACCAGGAGAGAGATTTTTTGGAATAAGGGCAATATGAGTAGTATTAATACTAGCATCCATCTCACTAGTATTCAGAAAATGCAAAATAGCAGCACATACCTCAGGATGAATTATGGCCCAATTTGTTTGATAGAAACAAGCTGAGAACCCATCAGGTCTCGGGGCCTTAAAGGGGGGCATTTGGTTAAGGGCTGCAGATATTTCCTCTACAGTAAAAGCCGCCAGCAGTTTCTAGTTCATAGCATCCGTAACCTTTCTTTCTAGAGCATCGATGCTAGCTGTTACAGCCAAATTATCTCCAGCAGTAAATAATTCTTGAAAGTAGGATATAAAGGCTGTTTCAATCTCATCCTTTGTGTTACACTGCCTGCCATCCTTGTCATTGATCACCGAAATTCTACTTCGACAATGTTTTTGATTTGCACTTGGATGGAAGAATTTGGAATTGCGGTCCCCATACCTTAGCCAATTTTCTTTAGCTCGTTGTTTCCATCTTAACTTCTCCTGTTCCAACAGGGAGTGCAGTTCTTCCTTAAGCGGACCTTCTGCCCCAGGACTACTCAACTGCTCTTGCCCCTGAATTTTATTAAGATCCGCTTCTAGTTTTTTAATCTGTTCCTCCACCGGATTACCTTGCTTGCGCACCCATTGCTTCAGTGATCGTCGACAGCCAACCAATTTGCTCTGGATATTCTTCCATGGATCAAAGTTTCGCTGTTTTACCCTCCAGACTTTTTTGATAACTTCCTGACGCCCCATCTGCTTTGCCCAGCTAGCTTCATACTTAAACATATTGCTCTTTTCCCATTTCACATCTTGGGTATGAGAAAAATCCACCAACAAAGGATGGTGGTCCGAACTACATCGAGGTAGGACAGTGACATCCACCACATCGTAGAGAACCGTCCAGCTCGGATTCGTCAGAGCCATCGTAGAGACTCGTTTAGTAAAGGTAGTGAGTACTATTGTAATACGTGTGTTACAAACATTATTTCCTTTACAGTCATCTTTAAATGTTCTACCATTTGGTATTAAAATATATTCATGCGTTTTTATGGCAAAGGAAAAAACTAATTTATTAAAATATATTCTTGAGTTTTTATGGCAAAGGAAAAAAACTGATTTATTAAATTATTTATTTATGAGTTTTTATTTTGTAACAATTGGTTATTAAAAATTGTTTTTATGGCTTTTTGATATTCAAACGTTTTGTCTTTATCAAAGTTTATTACTTTTGATTTGTAACGGTTTATAGTTATGAGTCTTATGACCGTTTGCCATTCATGAGCCTTAAAAGAAAAATCTGTAGTGTTTATATTTTTTTGATCGTTTTTATAAATTGAGTTCCCAATGCATTTGAGAATTTATTCTTTGGCTAAAACCTCTAACATATTTTCCACCGTACATACATTCCAACGTGAATTTGGTTTTAAGCTAAAAAACTATTTGTTATACTATTAGATTTTCTACAAGAAAAATTATTCTGAAATCTCCCATCTATTCAAAGGGTTGTTCAATTTGATCTTTGTTTTTGAAAGTGTGTCCTTAACGAAGATAGAAGCTATAGTCTAATCCTGGGAGGTTGCGTGTCAAGAGATCTGATTACACCGAGTTATACACTCCATGAGGCACGAATCAGCCTTTGAGGACAACGCTCTTTTTGCGTGATTCTATAGTATTGTGAGATCTTTCTTTAATCTAATTTTAATCTCTTGTACAATATTTATTTTATTATTATTATTATTTCGGATCAATATGGTATAATAGCAACAATAATTTTTTAACCAATTATTTGTTTAACAATTATTTATTTAATTGTTAATTTTCAAATTGATATTTTTTTTATTTCAATAAGAACTTTGTGTACCATCCAAAATTATTTCCAACAAGTACTTGGTTAGCCATATGTACCAGCAGATCATTCCGTTGTTGTGGTGTAAGGAGGCTGCTTCCATATTGCCGCATGCTTATGTGTTCATCGATTGTGGATCGTTCAATTGTTATAGAAAACAATCGAATTCGGGCTTTGATGCCAATATTGACGCAATACGGAAGGGAAAACAATAGAAAATAAAGATAAATCTTATTTTGATCTCACCCATAAAATGCATTAAAGTGATCTACACTTCATATCTAAGTATACAATCATTCCAAGATTTAAAATCAATATCATAAGTAATATTGAGAGTACGATTAAGATAAATCACAAAGATTCGATGTGTAACAGTCTCCACAAATGAAATGCCAAATTCCATTACAGATTGTGAACTATCCATAAGTTTAAGACTACAAGAATTATGGACTAAAATCTTGTGTGATAACTCTTGACTTACACCACATACCATATTCAATGAAATCCAATGGCATTTCACATGCAAAATATACATAGAACAATATTAAACATGTAAAATAACATATATCATATACTCAAAAATAGATCGGTAAATAACAATTTTATTCATAATAAACTTATATGTCAACAATACATTGAAATATATAGTATAAACCCCAACAGATGGGGTAGAGGGGATTGGCAGGGAGGAGGGGCGTACAGACTCGTACTGGCTTGGGGTAGTAGTGGTGAAAACTGGTGAGATTTGGTATGCAACTGGAGCATTTGCGGAAGGCATAAGGATCGGGCTGATATGGGATGGGGTGATGGATTTGTTTGGGCTTGTTAGGAAGGGAGAGATGAAGATCTGATAAAGGGTTAAGTTGGAATGGTTGGGGAGGAAAAATAGTTGGGCTCTTGATGTGAGTTTGGGCCCAAGAGCAAAGTAAGGCTTTGAATTGTGCAAGTTGGGCTGAAGAGGGAGAGTCCAAAATTTATTGGATAAGGGTGATGGTAGAGTCCATGATAGGTGAATGGGTGAAACCCTAAATGAAAGGTAAGGAAAGTCAGCTGCATTAAAAAGGATTAGGATCCTTTATAATTATTTGTTAGAATTTGAGAGAATTCATGCAAATGATTATGAGAAACCACTTATTGAACCCACCTAACCAAATAAGTGGTTGAACAACCCAATTTTTATTTGGTCAAGTAGATTCCATAAGTGATCTCTCTCAATCACCTGCTCGAATTCTTTCAAATTCGGACAAATAATTGTAGAGGATCCTGATCCCATTAAAAATTGAATAAATGATATTTGTTGATGGCGATTGAGTTGGTTAGAGCATCTCCAGCAGTTGGAGGCATTTTATCCAGTAAAAAAGTACATTTTTTTTTAACCTATTAATTTTTTTATACAAACTTCAGCAAATTATTTATTTCATTATCTATTTTATTTAATATTATTTTTAGAGAGAGAAACTTGGACATTGTGCTATAGTGAGTAGCAACTTATTGCTATTCACTTAGGGTGCGTTTGAGATTGCATTTTTTAGACAAAAAGTGCGATTTTAAACAAAATCACAAAAAATTAGAAAACTGCATTTTCAAATCACATGCATAGGGTTGCTTTTTTGAAAATGTAAAATTTTAAATGCTAATCTGCGATTCTAAGGCCAAACACTTAACTGAGTTTTTTTTAAAAAAAAAAATCACTTTTTTAAATCGTAAATCTACACAGACCCTTAACAAAAAATATATTTTACCTACTCTGAAACTAATCTATTGGAGTAAAGATATAGCTATTATTATCTAATCTGTTGGAAATGCTCAGAGTGGGGATTTACTTTGTTGCGGTAAGACTACGAGCAGGGCTGGCTCAATAGATTTTGAGGCCTAATGCGACAAATTTAGGTGGGGCATTTTTTATATTTAAATATTTGATTTTTTCCGAAAGACTTGCAAAATTCATCTTTGTTATGAAATATTTAATTTCAACAGATGTCATATTTTGTGTTGAGCTACATATAATTCTTTTTATGTAGAATTTAATTTACTTCATTCTAAAAATTATTTTAATGGACAATTTAGTCTTAATTTTAACTTCATGTAAAATTATGAGTTTAGTAATTGTTTTAGGGGTACAATTAATGTAACATTCAATTTTTCTTTATTTTCCTCCTTATATCTTGAAATTCAATTCTTTGTATTTATTTTTTATAGTAATTGAAGCCTTAATTAAAGAGCACGGACTAACTTTTATGTCATAATATTATTTTTTTTACTATAATTGGAGCCTTAATTAAAAAGTATTGACTAACTTTTTTTGTCATAATTAGGCTTTAATTTTTATATATATTATAAAAAAAATATAATTATTCTATCACTATTTGAAGCTTTATTTAATTGGGGTTTAGGCGATTGATACAGCCTCCAGTTCAAAAGAGCCAATTAGTTTCATTGGAAGGGCAAATTTGTTATTTCATATTTTTTTTAAACGAATTTACTCGTCTATTTTAACTAACTCCCTCCTCTTCGGTTCATTTGAATAGGAAAGCATCCAAATTAAATGAGCCGGAGAGGATCCAAGTTTGACTACGAGGGACACTCTCAGGGAAGCATCCAAATTTGACTACGAGGGACACTCTCAGGAAAGCATCCAAATTGCTTTCCAAATTAAATGAATCGGAGAGGATCCAAATTTGACTACGAGGGACACTCTTTTTATTTTGAGTATCGATGTTCGATAGTGGTTGACTTGCAAGCCTTGCATCTAATCTGCACGGTTCTAAAATACGACAGCAAAGCCACTCTCCGACACTCTTTGCGTTGTCCAAAACCTGGTCTCCGTCGGTCGGTCGGTCGGTTTTATCAGGTTCAATTCACTCTTATATAGATGCACATTCTTTTTCTCTCTTATTATATTTGGTATACGTAATTCTGATAATCACTTATGCTGTGCAGTTTCACGGTGAAATGTGTTTGCTTCTGCACTGAAAAAGTTTTTTTTTTTTTTTTTTTTTTTTTTTTTTTTTTTTTTTTTTTTCTTTCCATTTTCTAGGAATTTTGTTACTAAAGAAGTTTGGGGTCTAAATAGTTTGGAGGTGGATCCCTCAATTTGGACATTGTTTCTTTAATAAACATTAATGAAAGAAAAAGAACTGATATTGTTTAATCGTCTTTAGCTTGGATGTGTAGCATGCATGAGTGGTCTCAACGTAAACGAAAACACGCACAAAGTATTTGATGAAAAGCCTCAACCCAGTTGCCTGGGTTCGTGAGGTTGTTTCTATTTATAACTGCAGTGTTTTACATCAATTTACATTGTACAACTTTACAGAACATACAACCAAATAGGATTCTAATCTCACGAGTTATCTCTAGAATTGGGTTTCCTCGGTTTATACAAATCAGACTCTTCCGCTCAGTTGAACTCAAACTCTACTGCATGGGTTTTGAGAAGGAGAAATGATTGTTGTACAACTCTTAACACAACTCTTATACAACTCTAACAACTTTTTATCAACTAGTAAAGTATACTCAAGTTGGACTTTTTACTTTTTACTTTTATCTTTTCCTTTTTTAAAATTTTGTTTCTTAACTTCCCACATGCTATATATTGCAATGTTTGATAATGTTTTTTATTTTTCAAATATATATATTTATTTTATTTTTTTGGTTCCTTTTACCAATTAAATATCCATCTAATGTCTGGCATTGTTTTGTTGCTCTCACGGTCTCACCATTTCTATTGAAATTGGTAAAAGTACTTTTAAAAAAATATTTGTTTCTTCATTATCATGTCTAGCGGCACAGTTTGACAGTTAAAACTTATTTTTACTTCTGCCCTGAAAAAATGCCTATGGTGCACAATATATATGGGGAGTTTGCACTTAGAATAGATGAAAAATTGTGTGTCTAATCAATTTTCCATTTTCTTAGGAACTGAAATTCAGCTTTTTTGTGGTACTAAAAGAAGTTTGTGGGTCTATTAATAATTTGGAGGTTGATTCTTCATTTTGGACATTATATCACTGATAAGGTCAGCTATGAGACAACGCTGGCGTCAGCAAGAGAATGGGGAGAGGTTAGCATCTTCTTCATCTTCTTCCTATGTACTAACTATCTATATAGTTACCTCTACATTGATATGATAATTATCATTTTAAACTGATTCTGTATGACTTAAAGGCACCATTATGGTAGCATTATATGTTACTTTTGTAACAACTAAAAGATTTACCTAGCCACATTTATGATCATTTTTTTTCCCACATAAATGGTTATGTGATTTTTTGTCAGTATTAATTAACAAGTCGTATGAAAGAACGCATATATATACTGTACGTAAGTTTTTTTTTAACGAAAGATTTGAGTATTTCATTGATAAAAAATTCACGAAAATAAAGTTCTTACGCATAGCTACATGCTATGAGGTTATAAAGTCATAGATATAAACAAAATTATTACAATAAGGTGTATCTATGACTTTCATTTTCCGCTAACCTATGTACAAAAAGAGTGAAATAACAGATCTGCTCCGAGCAGACTGGATTTAAGCCAATGGTAGCCAAATATCCTAAAAATTTATTTAAACATGCCGTGAGAGATAATCCCTCACACTTGACTAACCTTCATCCCATAGATTGCCAACGATGACAGATTTAAAGAGAAGAAAACTCTTATTCAAAGCAAAAACACAACCAGCAAACAGCAGCAACAGCCACGAAATAGATGAACGACATAACACAGAGGTAGATGGACGAATGCTTAGCGAAGAGGCACAACTGCTGATCTGGTCGGAGAATACCTACAAACAAAAGAAAAACCAGAATAGGAGGAATAGGGTGGGAGCGAGGAGTAGAAAGAGAAAATGAGATCTGTTTTTCAAGAAGTGAAGTGTAGGACCGGCTAAAAGGACTCTCAATTTGCTTTTTATGCCTTTTATGTTTTGATGACTTCTTTGGGTGCTTATTTTTTTAAATAAGTTTAGAGCGGCTTTTAGGAGCTAACAAGAAGAAATGAATATAATCCGATTATTTGTTTGTTATATTCTGTCCAGGGATCAGGATATAATTCAGTGGCAATTTCCCAAGAATGAATCGAATGATGGATTTGATACAACGAAAAAGACAATTCTTCACCCAGAGGGGTGGCTCTGTCGACGATGGAATATGATGTTTGTAACGTCGTGCGCAATTGCTTTATCATTGGATCCTTTGTTCTTGTACGTTCCCGTGATAAAAAAGGATAACAAGTGCGTGGCGTTCGATAAGGGACTAAAGATCATTGCTATTTCTTTGCGATTGCTCACTGATATGATTTATGTTGCGAATATCACTTTGCAATTTATTAGTCCTTATAAAAATGAGAGCTTACACGCACTTGGACGAAATGAGGTGGTCACTGATTCTTGGAAAATAGCAAAGAGGTACTTGTTGTCCTACTTCCTAATGGACATTCTCGCTATTCTTCCCCTCCCACAGGTAAGGGAGCTGTATATGCTTCAAACTTTTTCTGTGTTTGTTTTTTCAAGATTTTTTTTTTTTTTTTTTCATCGAGTATTCTTTCAAGTTTAGGTGCTTGGGAGATTCTATGATTTTTCCTTGGTTTTGTCATACTTATGCATGCTTGCCTAATTGTAATGAAACTTATTTTATGTTACACAAGCTCTTCAAATTTCAATTTCTTATGATTTGGTAAGCGTGTGTTTGATTGTTTTAGATTATATGACACTCACTATTATTTATAAGAGTAATGTTAGAAACTACATTTTTATCCTACAGTGCTAATATGACAGTCCCAACCAATCCTTGATTTTTTTTTTTTTTGTTAATTTTTAAATAATGATTGATCCAAGGATTAGTTGAGACTGCCATGTCAGTATTATGTGATAGTTGTGAGATAAAAACTTGGTTTCTAGTACTTATCAAAAAAAAAAAAAAAAAAACTTGGTTTCTAGAATTACTCTATTTACATTCATGGGAGGGTTTAGGGTTTAAAATTTAAGCTTTTTATTGATGTTTAGTCCTATTGGCTCCTTTAAGCCAGGGGGTTACTTCAAAGAGTTACTTGTAAGTGACCCCATGTTAAAATTGTTGGTTATATGTAAGATCACAATTAAAATTACCTTTTAATTCTTTTGTTGTTTGTTTGAAAAGTATATATCTAAATTTGACACTGATAAAATCTAACCAAATTTAAGCTTTCTTGCAACACTACGGTGATGCAAGCCATTTTGATCAAACTTGTTTCTGTGGATGATTATTTGTTCTTTATTTGTTAGAAGCATCTTCTGGTTTGCATTCATCTTTGTTATTTTGAAGTTTAATTTTGGATTAGTTTAATGTAATTCAACGTAGTAGGCACACACATCGTGAGTGCTATGATTTCTAATTCACTAATTAAAACACCACTGGTCTTTAGGTTTGATTTGTAATTTTTTCCCAAAGAGAAATGTCATGTAGAGGTTTTTATTCCTGTATAACTGCTACGGAAACCCTAGATACATGATCCCGTAATTTTTCTTTTTCATTACACAAAAAAAGAAAAGTCACTTTTTATTTTCTTTTTTTTTTTTTCTAAATTTTTTATTTTTATTTTTTATGAATACGATTTAAAAAATTTATTAGAGAATTAATTAATACTATACAACTTCACAAGGGTGCTTGTTTTGATCAAATTTGTAATTTGCATTGCATTCAGAAATTTGCTTCGGTAGAAATGTTTGGATGAACTTTTTTTCAAGGCTTATTCTGGTAACTTGTTCACCCATACAAAATCTTACTCTTCACTATGAATTGAGATCTAGAGTAATGCACCAATGCAATCTCTCTTATTTGATTGTTTACTTAATATGAACAACCCATATTGTTATAGCAAATAATAAAAGGGTAGTTTGGAGTGCAAAGAGTTGTGGTTGGGGTGGCCGAACCACCCTTTTATTGCCAAATGGGTAGTTAGCCTGCTCCAAACCAGCCTTTGGGGATTGCCAAACCACTCTAGCTTATGAACAAGGGGGTGATTCGGCTACACACAAATTGGCCATTGAGGGGTGGCCGAACCACCTCCTTGGCCACATGGGTGGTTTGCCTCTCCTCTCAATACTCTATGTATTGCACATGATCTCAATCCCTTCACTACTTTCTGATAAAGGAGAAGTTTCAATTATGAAGTAATTAATAATTTGGCTGTAAATGTGACTATTTTGATACATCTGTGATACAAGTCATGAGAATTTCAGTAGCGTCTCAGTGGAAGTATACCTTGTGTTACCATAACATATCACACTGCATTGGGTGCACTTATCACTATATAAAACACTGTGGGCCGGATGTAATATAATACGTTAAGGAAGTTTTTGTGATGTGAATATGGGGACAAAGAATATCTGGTATTAATAAACAATACCTAAATAGGTCTTACAGACACTTGATCATTG
The DNA here is from genome assembly GCF_958979055.1 of Alnus glutinosa. NCBI lineage: Eukaryota > Viridiplantae > Streptophyta > Magnoliopsida > Fagales > Betulaceae > Alnus > Alnus glutinosa. Next base: position 4,890,476 of record NC_084897.1, on the reverse strand, counting down.
TATTCTGTGTAGGTGTTAATTCCAAATATTTTCTCAAAGAAGACAAGCTCGAATTTTTTTGACACAAGGAAGTTATTGAATGCTGTGGTTGTCTTGCAATATGTACCAAGAATTTTGCGAATCCACTGCTCGCGGAAAATGCTTATCGGGTTGGGCAACAAACGTGCAAGGAATGTATCGATTGAAGCTGCATTTAACTTCTTTCTGTATATCCTTGCTAGTCATGTAAGTTTTATTATTAATTTCATTTTTTTTTCAAAAAAAGAAAAAAAAAATGATATTCGTTTTACCTCATCTTGAATTTTCCGTTGCATATTTCAATTTTACTTTTGTAAGTGTTATAATTTTATCCAGGTTTTGTTTGTTTGTTTAAAAAATAACGTTATTTTGGGTTTCAAATGAATTAAACTCATGCATTGTGCAACTAATTTATATCCGTTTATAACTATAACTTATGCTTATGAAACTTGTTAAAAACCTACAAGTTTAAATGAGAGGTTATGACATGTGAATGCACAACTTTGTTTTAGACTTCAAGTTGTAACAATTTAGATAAGCAAACTCATCAATGGTTAAGACAAACAACACAGTTAAAAGTCACCATAATTTTTCAAAAAAAAAAAAAAAAAAAGTCACCATAATCCAATATAGCATAAAATAAAATTAAGAAGGATTTGGTGATGAAAGAAATTTTTTGAAGAATTCTTTAAAAGTAAAATCACTCTGAGGATTAGCCAACCCCAAAGGTATCCATTATAGAATATTTATGTTATGAATTGATCTACTTTCAAAACCTTTGTAACTCAAGACTCAATCTGCAACCTGGGCAAATGACCCGTTTCACCTCCATTGTAATGGCTCCAAAACTTCTGGTCTTCTTCTAATACTTGTCCGCTACAACCCAGAAATTTGGTGGCTGAAAGTTTCTATGTAGTTTGGTTGATGAAAAACAAGGAGAATGAATAAACTATTTAAGGCTTAACAATGTTAGAAACCTCTCTAAGAATAATTAAAAATAGCCTCTAGGTCTTATGAAAATCGTGGCTTATGAGACTTATGTAGATGGGAGAAAACTAGATTTTTTTGGCTTATTGGTTAAGGTTTAAAACAGTCAAATGATGTTTCCCAAGAAGAAAACCTCAACCACATGGAGCTAGCTAGGTAGAATTCTAATGCACTATAATTACTGGAAATTTAAGTAAGAAAATCTGCATTTACCATGTTAGTACCCAAGGCACAGGTGATGAATTGAAGTACTTTTGGGTCTCTCGCCTCTCTCCTCTTTTCTCGCCCCAGCGGTGTGTAAATGATATATCTGCCACCTCATCTCATACACGTGCAGCATCAACTTCATGTCCAGATTCATCAACACATCCAAATTCATTTGAAGACTCATTCAAACATTCTCTAACTAACGGATAACTTAGAGATAGGATATTCTGTATTTTTGAATTATATTTTCTGTTATACACTTTTGAATTTCAAACTTAGATAGGATTACATGTAGTCTAATCCTCTATATATACTGTTCTGAACATCAATGAAATTATTCAAGTTCAAAACCTTTCATGGTATCAAGGCATGTGGTTTTTGACGAATCCCGATTTCCAGCAAATGAAGGTGTCCTCACTCCTGCCACTACAGGTTCAGTCATTCTTGTTTCCTTTCCAGATTTTTCTAACATTTCATCTTCTTCTTCTGTCCAGTTACAGCAGGTTCCCACAGCCAACTCTATTGCACTACCCGACACACCTTGTCCTCTGCCGAGTGATACTTCACTCTCTGCATCATCCCTTGACTTATCTCCTGATATACAGGTTTCTTCTCCTAATTTTTCAGCTTCTTCTCCACAGGCTTCTTCACATCATAATGCATCATCTACTCTTTCACCCCCACCTGAGACCTCTTTAGTTCCTGTTTCTACCGATCCCATGCTCACCCGCTCCAAAACAGGTAACTTAAGGACTCGCTCCTTCCCTAATTTCACTTCCTTCTATTCCACCAAGCACCCTCTATGTGCTCTTGCCAGTGTTTCTCTTCCACCAGAACCTACATGCTACTCCGAAGCAGCCAAGTCACCTGAATGGAGAGCTGCAATGGGTGATGAATTTGATGCCCCCATTGCAAACCAGACCTGGTCCTTATGTCCTAAGCCTTCCACCCACAATATTATCCTTTAAAGTTTTTGTCACTTTATTCCAGTTTGAATCAAAACTGAATTCCATTAATAGAATTCAATTGATTCTATCAATCATTTCATTCCAAACAGAGTCAATGGCACTACAGTTTTACTGAAGTTTTTCTTCCAGAAAGTCTATATTCATGGGAAAAGTAGTTACCACTTTAATTGTCAATTGTTTCATTTGTCAATCTGCAATTACATGGATTATACATGTTTTTACAACTACCTCAAAAACACATACGTTATTCGTGTGTGGTGAGTACTTGAGTTGATATGATGACGGGCTCTCAATAGCTGGGGACAGCTTCATATTAGAAAACATAAGCAAGCAAATAAAACTTTTGCTTGAGAAGGTATCTCAGGCTCTAGAAGTATTTGTCTCACCCAAAAGAGATACATTTAACATGGGCTATCATTTTTCTCCCATTAAAGCTGCATCAAGTCACTTAAAATCCAATGTTTGTTAAAAGGATGTAAACAAAACGTTCTTCCAATAAAAAGTTTAGGATGCCTGTATGGCTAATCTATGCAGGGTTAGAGCTTTATCCAGCAATAGAGGATGCCCGTGCATTACTTCCTCTAGCATTTCCATGGCTCGCATTGACTAACCTCGAACCTAGACCATTTATATTCACATTTTCAAAATCATTTACTATTACTGTCTTCCCCCCTGCCCCCCTTTTCTCCTTTTAAATGGAACTAGTATTTTGTCATATTTACAGAGTTCTTACCTTCTTTTATTATTTTAAATTATTTTTTGTTAGGATACCTGTAAATTTACTGATCTTTAAGAGACTTGCTGGTCTTGTAGGTATTGGGTGCCTTGTGGTACTTTTTTTCTATCCAACAGGAGTCAAATTGTTGGCAAATAGCCTGTGAAAATCATATTGGATGTACCCCAAGTACTGGTTTTAGATGTGATCACAGTTCAGGAAATTACACATTTTTAAATGATTATTGTCCAGTAAACCCACCAAATATTACCCTCTTTGATTTTGGTATATTCCTTGGTGCCCTTCAATCTGGTATCATAGCATCCACAAATTTTCCACCAAAGTTCTCGCATTGCTTCTGGTGGGGCCTACGAAATTTGAGGTATGAGCATGTTAGGCTAGCTTTATCATTAATTCAACAATTTTGAGCTATTCCACAACTATTTGTATATGCTTGTCATCAATAAACATATCATATTGAGATAGTGTAAATTCTAAAAATGAAGAGTTTCGGTTGTTTTTGCACATTTGTTGAACCATGCAGAGGACAATATGATAGAACAGGAATTCGTGCAATATCACTGCCACACTAGTGCATTTCCTACATTGCTTCTCTCTCTCTATCTCTCTCTAAAGTAAGACTATATTGCATTTATTCAGATGGTTTTGTCGTAATCACAAGAAAAAAGAAAGAAAAAAAAAAAAGGGAAGAGAGAAGCAATCCTTGATAAGCCAAGCTTAATTGCAGCTGAAATTTGAGATTTATTTTTCAATTGGTAGCTTAATTGCAGCTCAAATTTGAAATTTCGTTATAATATGTACAGCTCTCATTGTTTAGATGATGGTCTTTGTTTATTGTTTTGTTATTTTGGGGTTGTGATCTAGGCTTCTGTTTGCGTATGTTGAGCCCTACATACAGCTAGCTCTAGTCTTAATTTATATTAATAATTACTGATACATTATTGCTGCCCCAATTTTTGCAGTTCTTTCGGTCAAAACCTTCAAACAAGTACGCTTTTTTGGGAAAACTTCTTCGCAGTTTCTATTTGTATTTCTGGATTGCTACTGTTTTTGTACCTCATCGGAAATTTGCAGGTTGGTAACTTGGTACTCAACATATATATATATATTTTAAAAGATTCATTCCCGTATTTATTTAATTTTGTATGTGAGCATTAAAGATGGTTTCTATACGCCTACTACGTAGAACACAGCATGTACATGCTAAGTACTTGGATAAGTCATCTAAAAGGCTAACCTTGAAGATTAACCTAGCTGTATGGTTGTTCACACTTACCCATCATAATCTTTGTAACTGCCTTTTGTCTTATTTTGTTTGTTTATTGATTTTTTTTTTTTTTTTTCCTTTTCTAAGATTAATGCCCCTCCTTAATTATCTTGATTTTGTTTTCTTGAAACATTGCTTGATTTTGTTTTTTCCTTAAGATTAATTATTTTGATTTATTTATTTATTTAATTATCAATAAATAGAATGGCCAAGAAACATTCATTTAACAAAATCTTTTTTAGTGCGTGAGATCAACATTAAGTTTTAGGATAACCCCAAGGGGTTGGCTCAAGTGGTGAAAGCCATAGACTTTGATAGTTATCCCTATCAGGTCTAAGGTTCAAATCCTCTTCGATGCAAATAATTTATTAGAACCACGCCCCTTTGTGAAGTCGTGACTTACCTAATCCGTGTGGTGGGGGCGCATTTCACGAGTTTGAGTTTTAACCTTCAAGGGTGGGTTCACGAAGAAGCTTTATCTTAGAGGGTTCTTCGTCATCCAAAAAAAAAATTAAGTTTTAGGATTAAAAAGGCTATGCAGCTCAATGCAGATGTTATGGATTGACTATTGACAATGCAACCATGCAGCTCAAAGCTATAATAGCTTTTTATAGCTAGTCAAAATTATGTTATATAATAATTCTTGTAATAAATTTAGTTTAGGAACCAACTTTGTTCTATAATAATTAATAGTTCTAATTCTTCATAATTATTGTTTAAAAATATAGAGAAAATAAAAATTTGATCCTCAAGTTTTCACACATTTAAAATTGCTTCTTAGAATTTTTTTTATTTTTATTTTTTTTAAAAAAAATCGCTCCCTAAGTTTTGGCCACTTTAAAAATCACTCTTCCATTAGTTTTTCTGTCCAAATTATTGACTGACTTTTTGCCATGTCAACCAATTGTCAAGTCACATGCAACCATATAATAAAGCGGACACATCATACAAACAGAAATTAACTACAAACTGGTTTGTAGTTAATTCTTACAAACCAGTTTGATAAAGTGATGTCTCCCATACATGTGAGAAATATATGTTTTTTTATTAGCATTAATAAGAAAGCAAGTGCTTTTCACATGCTTTAGGAGTAGATATTACTTTATCAGAGTGGTTTGTAGGAATTGGCTACAAATTAACCAATTTGTAGTTAATTTTGTCCACATCATACCCATATTTTTTCATGAAATTCCAATTATACCCTTAAAAATAATAATATTGGAAAAAATAAAAAATTTAAAAGAACAAACCACCCCTCAAAAAAAAAAAAAAAAAAACAGTGGAGGTTTTCTTTTTTTTAACTTTTTTTAAAAAAAATTGAAGATGATCGGATGTTCACAAAAAATTATGATGGGATAACTTGGCAATTGGCTGAGGCAACTGAAACTCTTATCAGCAATTTGGACGAAAAAGTTGATGGAGGAAGTGAATTTTTAAAGTGAATAAACCCTAGGAGTGATTTTTTATTTTTTATTTATTATTATTATTATATATATATAGGGGAATACTTTTTAAACGTGTAAAAACCTGGGGACTAATTTTTTATTTTTCCCAAAAAAAAAAAAAAAAATTCCTTAACTACTAAATATAAGAATAAAAAATAGTCATTTTTAAATATACTATTAGGGCTGTAATCGAGGTGAGCCGAGTATTAAATGTTCAAGTTTGGTTATCTTATGCTCCGTTTGTTTCGACGTAAAATAGTTTCCGTCGTAAAATGGTTTCAGGGAAGTCATTTTTCTGAAAAATATTTTTCGCTGAAAGCATTTTTCGGTGTTTGGCGCGTACAGAAAATCACAAATATTTTTCATATTTTCATTCAATCATATTAACCTATAAAAATTAATTTTTATTCAAAACATATAAATATTAATATAAAATAATATAAAAATCATCGATGACGAGATTCGGTCAGTGACCGACAAGATTCTGACCATTTTTACCTGATTCCGGTTAATATAGCCAGAATTCGAGATAAAGGCTAGAATCCAGACAGTTTCGTCGGAATCTGGGATAGCTGGATTCGGGCGAAAGTGGCCGGATTCTGGCTAGAGAGGCCGGATCCCTGCAGGCTGGTTGGATCTGGCCAGATCTGGCTTGCCGGCCGGGAACCGGCCTCTCTGGCCAAGGCCGGTCGGAATCCGGTTCTCTGGCCAGATCCAGTCAGATTGCCGGAATCCGGCCGGTCTAGCCAAATCCGCCCAGATGGTCGGATTCCGGTCAGATTGGTCGCCGGAATTTGGTTGACCGGATTCCGGCGAAGGTGGCCGGATTCCGTCGCCAGATTCCGGCGACATTAACAGGATGTTGTCGGATTCCGATACCAGCAATATTTCGATGGTGGTCAGCTGTTTGAACAAGAAGGTCGACTGTGCCGTTTAAAATAGATCGACCGCGTTTGACGTCTTCGGAAAATGATTTACACTTTTAAAAAGCGTAAATCATTTTTTGAAATTTACTAAGCATTTTTGGTCAAACAGAAATCATTTTCCGATTGACTATTATTTTCGCCCTTACCAAACACCGAAAAATGCCGAAATCATTTTCCAGAAATCATTTTACACCGAAACAAACGGAGCATTAATCTTATTTACGAGCTCTTCAATTAACTTATTCATTCCTTATATGAAATAAATATCATGATAGTTTATTTTTTATAAACATACTAATCGTTAGTGAATTAATTATTGTGAGAATCTATGAAATTAGTTAAAAAATCACTAATAATTCTGCTAACTATTTTTTATTTTATTTTAATCTTCCATTACTGTTAATTCTAAGAAAATCTATTTGTGTGAAGTGAAGGTAAAAGCTATATTTAGGTTTTAAAATATTGATTAAATTCTATTTGCTTAAGTTTTGAAATAAATAATAATTTATTAGTAGAATTTGATAAATTGAAGTGGCCCCATTGCAGATTTACATGCAATTGGAGACATTTATGTGGTTGGAGAATGAAAAGACAAATGAGACTATGAAAGCCACTAAGAAAGCTAAGGAGCAAGACATAGAGTTGTGGATGCACAGAAACCAGCTCCCTCTCAGTTTAATACAGCAGGTCAGGCCTCACGTACGACGCATGATAGAAGAAAATAAAGATATTGATGCCAGGAGTCCTCTCCCTCATCTTCCCAAAGAAATTACAAAGGAGATTATGCGCTGTATGTACTGGCCACTACTAAGGAGAGTAAGTTCCCCCTGCATGCCCCCTTCCTTTTTCCTCCTCCCTTTGAGATATTGTAGGAACAATTAATCTTGGGCTGAGGTAGCGATACGAGGTAGCTGCAAAGGAAAAATATAAGCACAAGAGCTGGTCGTGCTTAAGTCAGTATGATCGAGAAAAATAGTTAGAGCCTGTTTAATATGCAGAATGACTATTCCATTAAAAGAAAATGAATACCTATTATTGGCAATGAAAAAATGTGAAATGAAATAGTTATTCACAATCTTTAGCTTGGTGACAACACATATGGTCTCATTGAAACGGAACGAAAAATTACTAAATCACGAAACAAACGAGCTTGAGTTATTTTGACATTTTATTGCTTTTAACAAGTGATTAAAATTTTAGGGCAAGAAATGTAACCGGGATGTGAACTCGTGTTTCTCAAAATGAATTCGGAGAGGAGCCGGTTCCTTTAAAAGGAGGGGTATAATTGTCTAAAAAAAAAAAGTAAAAATGAAAATTCTGCCCCTCCTTTTAAAAAAACCGGCTCCTTTTTAGTTCATTTCCATTTCCACCGAGAGGCTGGTCTCACACTTAAAGCCCTCACATCCTCACTACTACCTTCCTTCTTATAAGAGTTCTCTTTAGGAAATTTTTTTTTTTTTTTTTTTTTTGTTTTAATTTTTCGCTGTGGGATGAAGAGACCGACATTACCTTCATGGCTTTTCTCTTGTGGGATCGCCTTTATTCCCTTGGCTCTTCTATGTGGGACTTCTCCCCAACTAAGTCTGCAAAAGAAATTGCAAGTCAATACGCTTAAAGGCTTAAGTTAAGATTCAACTTTTGCCCCCATATCCTAATCTCGTGCAACAAACATTTTGACTAAATAATGGACGACTGAAACACAACTCTTGAAAAACGCATGAGGAAACAACCAGAGGAGCTTATTGGACTCCTTTGTGGTCATTTGATACGGCTACATTAAGCGCCATTTGTTTTAATGTAAAACCTTTTCTTTATTTGCTGGTGTTTGATACGAGTTGAAAAGTTTGGTTAAATTGAAAACATTTTCGGTTAAGCTAGCTTCGTAAAATAATTTCTCTTCTTTATTTTCATAAACTATGTTTTAAGTTTGAGCTATTCCTTTACGCACGCACTATCTTTCAGAGTTCATTCTTTGCCGCTGTTGAAGGTCACTGGAGGTAGTCAGAAGCCGCCATTGGAGTTCGCCGAAAGTCTTAGCTAGTCGGCAGAGTTTGCCAGCCAACGGCAAAATAAACGATCGAAGCCTAAGATTTTCAAATGCTCAACATGGACATAAGCAGCCATAGTTTTGGAAATGCCAACAATGACTATACAAAATGCATGAAAAGTTAAATTACCTATGCATGTAACTTTCTAATTTATGGTGCGGCAAATGTGGTAGATTTTGTAGATTTGCGGCTCAATCTATGCCATTTTATGGTATTTCTGATCTCACACACACACACACACACACACACACACAAAACATAAATTATTTCAATTAATTAGTATACTAAGTACTAACTATTTAATATGAATATAAATATATCTATATATATATAACTAAACTAATTAACTATTAATACTTATATGCTACATTACTACAATCATAATATTTTAACTATAAGATTTGTATTTATGCTTATATATATATATACACACACACACGAATGAGCTAACGAATTGAGTTGATCGAGCTTTATACGAGCTTGTTTGCAAACATTAGTCGAGTCGAACCAAGTTTTATATGAGCTTATATCGTTTAATATTCAAACATAATTTTGTGTTTATATATAAACAGCTAGTCCATTTAATAATCGAGTCAAATTTAACCAGGCTTGTTCATGAGTAGCCTTTTTCCTTTAGAAAATTAGCAGGGATGGAGAGACAGCACCCTACAATCAGTTTACCAATATTGTCTTATCTTATAATGAGCATGGTGCTATATATAATATATGGATGTATCATGAGCATCTAATGGCTAGTGCACACTTGTCCTCAAGAAGCATATCCCGCATCTATAAGCCACATATATATTGTAATGGCCATTAGGAATTGTGGATCCATTGTCTGCTTGTTTTTTTTTTTTTTTTGAAGTTGGATTCTTATGCACGGCCTCAGTAATTATTCGATCTCGTTTCTTATTAATTTTTTCTTTTTGGATCTGTTTAAGGTTCCGATGTTTGAAAAGATGGATGAACGACTGTTGGATGAACTGTTTGACGGTCTCAAGCCGGTGTTCCACCCAGAGAACAGCTACATTGTTTGGGAGAGAGAAACAGTTACTGAGATGTCCTTCATCATGCGAGGGAAACTATTGACCATGACAACCACTGGTGGAAGAGCGGGCTTCGTCAACACTTATTATCTTAATGCTGGTGACTTCTGTGGCGAAGAACTTCTTACTTGGGCTCTGGATCCCCACTCCTTATCTTATCTTCCCATCTCAACAAGAATTGTCCAAGCCCTTACAGAAGTTGAAGCCTTTACTCTAAAATCGGACAGCTTGAAGTTTGTAGCCACTCTATTCCGGCGGCTTTACGGCAAGCAAGAAGCTCTCCATACTTTCAGATATTGCTCTCAGCAATGGAAGACTTGGGCAGCTGGTTTCATACAGGCAGCCTGGTACCGCTATAGGAAGAAGAAGCTTGAAATGTCTCTCCGGGCAGATGGCAATTATATGTTGCAAGATGCATTGGCCAAGGCTGGTGGGAGCGGTGGGAGCTCACCAAGTTTAGGTGCCTCTATTGACGCCGCACGGTTTGCTTCTAATGCACTTCGCACATTACGGAGCAATAGTGCACGGAAGCTAGCAAGGGTGCAAGGGAGAATCCCACCGATGTTTCCTCATAAACCAGCAGAGCCCGATTTTACTTATGAAGAACAATAGGTGTACTATCCCTAGTGATTTTCATGTTTGGTTTTGTTGTATTAAGGGCGAAACTAGAATTGTTCTTCTTCCACACAGAGTATTGGAATCACTTGATGGTAGAAGAAAGTCACATTTATCTGTAAGAGGTCTGTGTCTAATAAATTGTTAACTGTCTTTTATCATGAGAAACACACACACACACATATATAGCATGTACTTCTCACATATTTTTTTAGTAGTATTGTATTAATAAAAAAATATCACTTTATTAAGCTGGTCTGTAAGAATTAACTACAAACCAACTTGTAGTTAATTTCCGTCCTGCAATGGGTGAAATTGGGGGCCGTACGTAGTTTGCCGTAGGTGTAGGTGCGTTGTTCAGGTGTTTGGGTATTGGATGACGAAAAATTGAAGAGATATAGAAACTCGGGGCTGACGTTGTTGTGTTTGTGGCTGGGATGTTCGAAGATATGGCTGGAGTTCATGTGTCTGTGGCTGAGTTGTTCAAAGATGTGGCTTTTGCATGGTTGGTGTATAGGTGCGTTGATGGGCTATTGAGCTGGGAGGTTGGGTGGGGCGAACTGATGCGTTGCGGTTGTGAGTAGAAGTCTATGAGCTAGGCAGTTATTAACTATTAATAATGGGAAATGATAGGCAGGGGACACTCATCCGTCCCTGTTCTACTTTTAATAATAAAATAATATATTATATAAACAAAAAGTGAAAAAATCAAAAAGAATAAATGAAAAAAATATATAATATATTATTTTATTATTAAAAGTAGGACAGGGGACGGATGAGTGTCCCCTGCCTAACATATATTATGTATATTTAAAATATATAAATGAATTACTGAAAAATAAAGTTTGGGTTAAAATATAACAAAGGGACAAAGGCTCTTGAACTAACATTCGATTTTAAAATAATCTCATGAATTTCTAAGTGTGCTAAGATGACTTATCAAACTACCATCGTTTTCAAAAAAAGCTATGTTTTTCTGATAATACACTTATCCTCAAAAAAAAAAAAAAAAAAAAAAAACAAACTATTTTTTTAAACAAGAAAAAAAAAAAGAAATTAAAAACTTTAAAAAATTTTAAATTAAAAAAAAAGAAAAGAAAAAAATGAAAGGGGTGGCTGTCAGTTGGGCAACTTTTCCTTTAGGGGTGATTAGCGAGCCACCCACAGCCCATGGGGATGGCCACGCGCCACCCTAGAGGTAGTCGGGGGTAGCTCGCGGCCACTACAAAAAATTAGCAATTTAGTGACGTGGCTACAGTAACCCACTTTATGACACGCCACTAATTAGTGAGGTTTCATTTTATGAAACGTCACTAAATAATTTAGTGGCGTGCTAAATATACCACCTCACAAATTAGTAGCGTGTTGATACTGACACGTCACTATTAAGTGGCGTGTCAATCTGACAGGCCACTATTTAGTGCCGTATCAAATTGAGAGACAAGCCATTATTTAGTGGCGTGTCACCCTAACACGATACTAAATTAGTGGCGTGGTAAATTCAGCACGCCACTAATTTTTGTTTCGTTTTCCTCCCTATTTTTCCCCTACTCCCGCTCACCCCCTATTTATCTTCATTTTTCCCTCCCTTTTCTCCTTCTATCTTCTCTCTTCTCCCATACACATGTACTCCTTTCTTCCTTTCTTTTTTCTTGTCTTCCTTTCTTCTTTTTTGGCTTTGTTTTTTTTTTTTTATTCATATATATTATATGCGTTTTGGTTCTCCTTTTCTAAAGTGTTTTAGTCAAATGGGTACTTTTATGTGTTTCAATAAAAAGGGTTTGATTTTTGTTTTATGGAAGAAATGTTTTTGGTGAAGAAGGAAGAAAAAGGAAGCAGGATAGGAAGGCGGAGAAGAGCTCCGGCCATTGATGAACTGATCAGGAGGATATGGCTGTTGTGTTGTAGTTGTAGTACAAATGTAGAGCAGTTTTTGTTGGGGAGGATTAGGAAAAGTCAAGGAAGAAATGTTACAGGTCTGATCAATCGCATGGAAGGCATGGGTCTGGAGAGCAATTTCTGTTGAGGAGGAACTTCAGTTGCTTCTAGATGAGCGAAATCGCATGGGTTTGATTATTATTATTTTTTTGGCCACACCACAATTAGTGGTGTGGGTGTTATAGCCACGCCACTGAAGTTAGTGGCGTGGCCAAATTTGCCATGCCACTAAATAGGAATTAGTGACAAACTGATTAGTGGCGTATCAAAAACGCCACTAAAAGTTAGTGACGTGTCAGACTACAAAAAACGCCACTAAATGTAGGTCACTAAAAATCAGTTTTTTTGTAGTAGGCCACTCCCAAAGGTAGGCATGGCCTGCAGGCCACCCATGGATCAGGCTGGGGGTGGCCGTGAGCCAGCCCCATGGGCTACCCAACTGACAGCCACCCCTTTCCTTTTTTCTTAAAAAAAATAATAATCATATTTTTGTTTAATATATTTGTATTTATTTACTAAGAATGACACAAGTTATCATTTTATTGGTGCTGACATGGACATTAACAGAATTTGTCAAGTGTTTTGACTGTATGGACTAAATTGTTATTTTGGTCAACCTTGATGACTTTCTTACATTGAATGGTTTGAAAAATACTATCTATTAAAAGTATAGCATGTATTTTCAAACCATTTGATATAAAAAAACGATCTAAATTTACATAATCTTAGAATCTACAATTAAAATTGTAGGGGGTCCTTATCCTGAATTGGCAGCTTTCAATTTCCATTAAGTATGAAAGTTAATTACGAAGATGGATTAGATTTATTGGGATCTCGAATAATTTTCTATTCAAATTGCACTTACCCAAATAAAATCTAGGTTGTCATCTATCTAAATAGATAAGTTTTATATAAACTCTCTGATAATTATTGGCTAAATTACAATTTGATCAGCAAAATACTGGACATTAATCCAAGAATAAAACAGATGATTTGGCTATGGAACAGTCTTTAAAAATAGAAATAGCAGTGTAGGCCATCAAATTTTGTTGTTTTGTGAAAGTTAACGGGATTCTATAGGCACCGGGAATGTCATGGATCGATATAGAGAAATGGAAACTTGAAGCTTGAAGCTTTCTGGTAGAGAGAGAGAGAGAAGATGGGAATTGAAGAGTAATCTAGAAGGGTGGAGTTTTTCGGTTCAATCTTGCCACGCGGCAGAAGGAGACAGTCCCTGAGTTGTTATGCGGTCTAGCTGGAACCCATTTGGGTATCCAAAAATGGTGCGTTCAAGAGGGGAGAAGTGCGTGCGTTTTATGTTGCTTGTAGTGTCGTTTTTATAGGTCTGTCGTTTTATGTTTTGTCTATGCGTTTAAGGGGTCCGGTTGTAAAGGTCAGTATATAAGACCTGTTATGGGAAGGGTTAGGTATCTTGAGAATTGTTAAGTTAACTACAGAGGGAAGGCAGCCTCGAACTTGCAATATCTTTGTTTTTCCAATTATTCAATGAATTTCCAGTGAGCATTTCTTCTCAATTCCCTTCTAAATTCACCCTAAACACCTAAACGGGGATTATACCTGTTACAATTTGTGACGACTCATTTTTTTTTTTTTTTTTTTTTTTATACAAAACATTTCATAAATATTAATCTCTTAAAATACTAATGGATCCTCACAGTGACACGACGATGTGTTGCAAAGCCACATATGGTACATACCCCATAATATGTACCTAGTAAATCAGAGTACAACATCTAACTACTATGCAGTGGAAAACATAAACTCAATAGCAGAAATCACATCTTAAACATCTATCATAAATTAATAACAACAAGAGCCATTTAACATCTATGTGTTCAAATCTTTCATCAATATAAATACATAACAGAAATGGCTTTATACAATAATGAGTGACACATGCGTCACAAGCCATAACAAAACTTATAAAACTGAGGACGCCCATGGTCCCGCATTTACGACCGTTGCGGCGAGCTCTGGTCATAATATCCCAAATGCATGTCTACAACCCCATCAACTACGACCCGAGTACCTGCAACCAAAGGGACATCATCTATACGGTTGTGGGGGTTTGCCACATCCGTATAGATGAAATGATGAGTTCACCGCCTCAGTACATAATACTGAGACCTTAGTGATATTAAACTAACTGAGTTTTCGCAAAGAACCAACTTTTTCTTTTTAGTCTCGCGTACACTATAACAGTTGTCAGTTTATAAAATTTTGTTTGAAAAACCCCATAACTGATATAGCAAACACCGACTATGAGAAAACATTTAAAACATACTATGTAGTTGGACTCATACGTAGAAGTTCCATTGGCTTGGAAACAACCACGTATAAACCCACCTACAATAATACTTTTATGTTGGTAGCTCAAATGCACATATGTCAACGTTATTAACTGTGATGACATTGTGCCTCAGGGTATTACAACTTCATGTCAAAGCACATAGTTGTTCATGCGGTTACTAGAGTAAGACTCTGATATCCAAGCACTTCTTACTGATGTGCAAAGACAATCCATCTACCTACTCCCAAGCCACACTGATATTGCAACCAATAGCGTCAAAACCAAGCACACTAAGCTTAAAACATGCCATCTCGCTCTTTAGTACAAGCTTACTATCATTTTCTGAACATGGTTAGCACGGAATCCTAGGGCATTACAACTTCATGTCGAGCACATAGTTGTCCATGCGGTTACTAGAGTAAAACTCGGGTATCCAAGCACTTCTTACTGATGTGCTACGACAATTCATCTACCTACTCCTAAGACGCTGTATTACTCATACCGAACCATGACAATACTCTTGTTTGTCCAAGCTCAATGTTCTAAAATTATGCAACTAGACGATAACAGTATACATAAGCTCTTTTGCCATTAAAACTCTTAGGTATACTAATACGTCTAGTATAAAAACTACAATATTCTATATCATGAAAACATAACACAATTTAAACAATGATATGCATGCTTATGATGGTCCTTTCATTCCTTGTGAGATTTTTCTTCCTTTTCATTCTTTGAGGCTTACTCTTCCTTTCATTCTTATGCTCATGCTTTATGCTTTACAATTCAAACTCTATACTCCTATTCTTTGCAAATCATGCTTTCTTCAAATTAGCTAAACCAATCAACATGTAATTTTATCATTCTACTTTGCATAATTTAAATCTCAACCGTAGCTCACATTAAAACACTCTAAATCAATTCAACACATTTCATTCATACATCATTTCATAACATCATTGATATATTTGAACATACTCTAAAATACTCAAATCAAGCAAAACATGTATATTCAACATACAGTTGGTTCGGATTTATAAAATAACATATATATTTTGCAATTCTATAATGTATAAAAATAACAGTTTTTCAGTGAGTAAAATATCACATGGTTGCATTGGACTCACGACTCCAACTCTACATTGAAGAACCCATTGAAGTCTCCAATTATGACACGATCCTGCAAATACTTATAACGTTAGACTACGCTATGGAACTCTACACTCTATGACACATAGACTGCCCGCGTGCTCTTGCGTCACATTACCCGTGTCTAAATCTGGTTAATTATCCTAAACTATTATTAGATTATCATTTAGGTTTAGGTTCACATTTTATTTCATTTATTAACGCTAAGATGTATTTACTATATTTCATTAGCTTATACATTATTGTTGTACCACATTATTATTGCTGACCTTTTTATAGTTTGTCATTTATTTACTAAGTTAACAATATATATATATATATATATATATATATATATACACACACACAACACTTAACCTAAACCATTAGGTCTTTCCAACTTAGAACCTTAGTGACTTATACTTTAAAGGTTATCTTAATGTCTTTAATTATATTAGCCTAAAATCCATAATCTATTTATATAATCACTTTACCTATTCACAAGTTTATTCTTTCTTTATGCCAAAATATTTTATGTGCTCACTTACTTCATGTTGCCTTCACTCCTCAATTTATATTAGTCATTATCTTACTCATTTAACCACTTACGAGATGATAACTAACTCAACTCCTTTTCGTAAATGGAAATAGCATGTTCTCTACCAAAAGCTTGTTACACCAATCAATAACTTAGTTAAATCAAAGCATCTCCAAATGAGTCGTAAAGTCTTCAAACCCCACCAAAATTCCTAACTCATAGACATAACCATGTGATCCTACTAACACCCTAAACCACTAGGCCAGGTTCACAAGTCAATACAAGCTTATAAATAAGTCCCTACTAAATTAAAACCTCAAAACATACTTTTAACATTCAAACAGCTTCATTCAACTTAAACTTCCCCCTAAACCAATAATTAACAATATATCTATAAATATCACAATCCACTTCTCTATTGGTCATAACACAATGGCCTCATGAACAACAATGGCCTCAAACCGATATCAACAACAATGGCCTCAAACCGATTGTCTCCCAAACCACCCAATCGACCACCAAAAATTCAACCACTCGTCTACAACACCCATACAACCCAGCCAAACATCTACTACCACCAACTAATTAGCCACAAACAACCAAGGTACCCAACAACTCAATCCTCCAAAACACCCTTGAAAACAATACAATTCAAATTTAAGAACACACCCATCAAATTACAGCCATCGAAGATCAATCCATTCAAATGATAATACCCATTCAGCTACTCCATCCGAGCACTACAAATCCAAACAACTAAAACATCAAACATCCAACAATAATCCAATCAACAGAACTAATCTAAATTAAAATATCATTCTCATATTTAACAAAGATAAATCAAATATGAGAATGAGAGAAAGAAGGGGGGGGCTGCGTCCGTGTGTCGGGCATGGGGGAGAGATAGAGGAAGAAAGAAGAAAAGAAAGAAAAGAAAAGGAAGAAGAGAGGAGTGCGTGAGAGTAACCGGATTGGGGGAAAAAGAAAGAGAAATGGAAAGAAAAGATAAAGTGCCATGTGTCATCATGAGATTGATTGAGAGAGGATCATGTAATCTTCTCTTAACCAATCCGGTGGTGACATGTGGCAAGTTAGGATTTCTTTTTATTTAATGCCCCCATCTATTATTATTTGCAGTAGGACCCCATCTTAGTTTATTTCTATCATTCATTAATTAATATTTGACCACATATTTAATTTAAATACAATTAATTATTTGTTCAACTAGAACCCGTTATTATTATTTTATTCATACTATTTTATCTTAAACTTATTTTATTTCAATAGTATAATTATCGCTTAGGGTGTATTATTAATCTCATCTATTTAATAAACATAACATATTAATTGCTACATTTCCTATTTAATTTCTTGGTCTTTACACAATTGGTATCAAGAGCCACTCGATCCATCACCCACTGCTTCCTTTTCTACCCATTTTTTTCCCACTTCTGATCTTTAGCTTATGCAAACCTGATCAGCTACTATGGCGGAACAAACCCAGCAGCTGAAAGGACTTACATGAAGGGATGGCGCGGCTTTGTGGTGACATGGCGACCATGGCCACCTCTAACGATCTAAACGCTGCTATACACTCGGTCGAGTCTCAGATCCAGCGTCTTAAGGATCTGCTCCTCTCTCAATCCGGCCAGGGCAATGGCAAGGAACCTCTTATTCACTTTGGTTCTTTAACCATCAGATGAGTTTGGGAGAGACTTCTTATCTGGATGGCTCAACTTCCGGTGAAGGAATTATTGAGGCCAAAACAGTCCGACTGGACTTTCCTCTGTTTGATGGTGAGGACCTCGAAACATGGAGTTATCGTGCTGAGCAATACTTCGAATTCTATAACACCCCGGCTAATCATCACATCTCCATTTCGTCCTTCCATATGGATGGAAAGGCCCTAGTCTGGTTCCGGGAGCTCCGCGCTAGTAACTCTCTCACTACTTGGGAGGAATTTGTTCGTTCCATGCAGATTCGATTCGGCAGAAGTTCCTATGACGACCCTATGGAGACCTTGTCGAAACTAAAAAAGGTGGGCACACTGAACGAGTATAAGAATCTGTTCGATACCTTGGCTCTTAAGGTTTAGGGACTACTTAAAGGTCACAAACTTAGCTGCTTTTTAAGAGGCCTCCGTGATGAACTCCAAGTCCCAGTCCAGATGTTTAACCCTAAGAGCCTTGTTGATGCTTACTCTTTGGCACAGATGCAGGAGGAATGTGTCCTTACTACTCAGCTGAGTTCAAGGTCTACCTGGCACTCAACTCTGTTCCACCCATCTCACTCCGGGTGGAGTGCTAATTTACTGGTTGGAGCTGCTAAGGGAAATATTTTCTCTACTCCCACATCGCTGAATGTTCAGGGTCAACCTAGGCCGCCCCCTCTCCCTCTCACAGGCCCGGGTCCAGTGGGGGAAAGACAATTTTAACCAGAACTAGGCCTTGGTTCTTGTCTAAATCACTCAGGCGCAGATGGATGAACGTAGGCGGAAAGGCTTATGTTATTCGTGTGATTCACGGTGGAGTAGAGACCATGTATGCACTGCTCCTAAGTTGTTCCTCATTACAGCTATGGAGGACGTAGATGCTGCCCTTGTATAGGACACACCCCATGTTGATGAAGACCCGAGAGAATTCTTTTTAGAGGAATTTCCCGAGATCTCTTTAAATGCCATCACGAGCACTCCGAGCCCTATGACGATGCGAATTGTGAACTTTCTTAAGCTTCATCCAATAGTCATTTTAATTGACTCGGGCAACACGCATAATTTTGTGGATACAAAATTAGCTGCCACCCTCAGTATGCATCCCATGGGTCACGATGAAATTAAGGTTTAAATCGCCAACGGGCAAGAGATTGTGAGCCTTGGCCAAAGTAGGGAGGTTGAGCTGAGGATGCAAGGTTATGCTTTCAGGACTGATTTATTTATATTGCCTTTGGCTGGTTGCGACGCCGTATTGGGAATTGACTAGCTTCGGACGTTGGGGCCTATATTATGGGATTTTAATAAGCTTCAAATGGAGTTCACATTCCAAGTGGTTGCCTGCATGTTACAAGGACTAAAAAAAGGTCTGACTATTCACTTGGCAGGGGAAGATTCTTTTAAGCTTCCTAAACAGGAACGGAAGGGGTTCTTTCTCCAGCTGCAGGGTAGTTCTGCCCATGGCTCAAATCTTCTCGAGCTCCTTGCCTCTAGCTCCTCCCAACATGTTGTTCCCTAACAACTATCCGAGACTTTTGAGATTTATGCAGACATTTTCAAGAATCGACAAGTTTGCCTCCTAGTAGAGTTCATGAACACTCTATCACCCTACGAGAGGGGGCTCAACCAGTCTTGGTTGGCCCTTATCGATACCCTTTTTATCAAAAGGAGGAGATTGAGAAAATCGTATACGAACTCCTACACTTATGGGTAATTCGGCCTAGTCATAATCCTTTTTCTTCCCTAGTGCTGCTAGTTCGCAAAACGGATGGCACATGGGGCATGTGCATGGACTATAGGGCTTTTAATCAGGTAACAATTAAGGACAAGTTTCCTATTCTGGTTGTAGATGAGCTTTTAGATGAACTTTGTGGGGCACAAATTTTTTCTAAACTGGACTTAAGGTCCGGTTACCATTAGATTAGGGTGGTAGAGGATGATATTCCTAACACGGCTTTTAAGACACATGAGGGGCATTACGAATTTTTGTTTATGCCCCTTGGGCTCACCAATGCCCCCTCCACATTCCAAAGTCTCATGAACAGTATTTTTTTGCCATACTTGAGGAAGTTTATTTTGGTTTTCTTCGATGATATCCTAATCTAAAGTAGGGATATGCAGTCCCACATTTAGCACTTAACCCTAACACAAGATACTTTAAGACAACACCAATTGTTCGCTAAGTTATCTAAGTGCAAGTTTGGGTGCTCTAAAGTAGAGTATTTGGGCCATATAGTTTCTACCAAAAGTGTTTGTGTCAACCCCGGGAAAATTCAAGCCATGGTCGACTGGCCTTTTCCCAAATCTATTAAGGCCTTGAGGGGTTTTTTGGGACTCACGGGCTATTACAGGAAGTTCATCAAAGGCTATGGGTCCATTACTGCCCCATTGACTAGAATGTTGAAAAAGAACTCTTTCGGGTGGTCAACTGAAGGTCAGGTCGAGTTTGAAGCCTTGAAATTGGCTATCACACAAGCACCACTCCTTGCCCTACCTAATTTCTCCCAACCCTTCATCATAAAATGTGATGCAAGCGGCCTAGGTATTGGGGCTATCCTTATGCAGGAGAATCGACTGATTGCCTACCTCAATCAAGCTCTTAAGGGGAAGGTCGTCCACATGTCTACATATGAACGCGAACTATTTGTTTTGGTCACAGCAATACAGAAATGGCAACCCTACCTCTTGGGAAAACCATTTATCGTTCGCACTGAACAACAAAGCCTTAAATTCTTGCTAGAACAGAAGGTTGGTACTCATTTCCAGTATAAATGACTAACCAAACTCATTGGTTATGATTTTATTGTAGAGTATAAAAAGAGGGTGGAGAATCGAGTAGCGGATGCCCTCTCTCGGAAGGAAATCGAGCCGGCAGAAAAATTCAGTTATCCCTCTTATCTATCCCTACTGCTAGCTGGGTGGAGGATTTGAAACAACAGTATATGGAGGATGATGAGCTTAAGCAACTTTTGGCTAAGTGGCATAGGAATGAACTAGATGCCCAGCATTACTCTCTTAGAGACAACCTTCTCTTGTACAAACACAAGATCGTACTCGGTCAGTCACCTCAATTGAAGGCTCAAGCACTTCTCTTTGTTCACAGTGAGCCTTAGGCAGGGCACTCGGGCTATGAGAAGACACTACATAGGGCAAAAATGGACTTCTACTTGAAGGGCAAGAGGAAGGATATTAAACGGTTTATCCGGGAATGTGATGTGTGCCAGCAAAACAAGCACCAGAATACCTCTCCAGCAGGGTTGCTGCAACCCTTGCCTATTCCTACCCGGATTTGGACCAACATCTCCATGGACTTTGTGGAGGGACTCCCTATCTCTAAGGGTCACTCGGTCATTTTGTGGTGGTCGACCGACTGTCCAAGTACAGTCATTTTATCTCCCTCTCTCATCCCTACACTGCAGCCACAGTGGCCTACCTCTTCATTTCCAACATTTTCAAATTACTTGGGATGCCTCAATCCACATCTTCGAACGGGATCCGACTTTCACTAGTCTCTTTTGGAAGGAACTATTCCACCTACAGGGCACCTCTCTAAAGTTCAGTATTAGTTATCACCTGCAAACTGACGGGCAAACTGAGATCATTAATAAGTGCTTAGAAAACTATCTAAGGTGAAAATATTTATTGACTTCTAATTTATGTGCAAACAAATATCTAAAATGCAGAATTTAAATAAGACAAGATATTTGTTACGAAGTGGGAACTCTATAAAGAGAAAAAACCACTATGGGGCAGCCAAACCCAGGAAATCCACTATCCAAAAACAAAGCTAGTTACAAGACACTCATACTCACATAACCCTATGCAGTAGTCATACCTTTAACTTTGACGTGTAACCCAACATAAACGCTTCCCAACCAGATCTTCCACTTGAAGGGGTTTTTGATGGATTCTTTTACCCTAGGGCCGACCCCTAAGATAGACTTCACACGAACACTTGAACATACACTGGCACCGGCTTGAGAGCTAGCGGATCTTCGATTCTCCCTAAACACCCTCTCAAAGCACTATGGAATTCATCACCGAATTCTGTACAAAACACTAGCCTAGAGCGCCCTATTTATAGGCTTCAAGAGACCTCAAAAACTGTTGAGATTCGGACTCTGGCTGGCGAGCGTCTGGACGAAAGTTAGCCACGTCGGGATGGTTTTTTGCAATATCCTTTTAGAAACAGTGCAATTCTATCTTTATCAAGATCACGTCCGGACGGTTTGACCTAGCTTTCAGACGGTATTCGCTAAAATCCTTTCCGCGTTCGAACGGAACTCTGGAATATTCTGAAATACTAGACATCATCCGGACGTGTTGCCACGTCGTCCGGATGGCTTGCAGAGACTTCCCAAACAGTGTCTACTTCTGAAATCAAACTCCTTGTTGAATACTGATTGACCTAGCGTCCGTACGGTGTTGCTCTGACGTCCGGATGGCTTCATTGTTATCTGCTGGACACTGATGGGCGTCCGGACAGAAAGTTCTCGTCGTCCGAATGGATGTTGCTAACTGATGAGCGCCCGGACGGGAAGACCACATTGTCCGGACGGTTGCTTGGGATCTGACTTCTCTGAGTTGGAATCTACACAGAATCTTCCTTGAACACTGAAATAGCCTTCAAGAAGCTTGTGACACTTACAACTTGTCATAATACAGCTCTTTCCACATCAAAGAAATAAACTCTGAATATCTGAAGACTTTGAAATATATGGCATCCCTGTGAAAGCAGCAACATTACATAATAGTGATTTTGTCAACAGAATGTTGCCAATCAAAAACTAACATAAGGTGTTTCACCCAAGACAGCCCTTAGCATTGGATTGCCTGGCTCCCATGGGCCGAATACTGGTTCAACACAACGTGGCATTCCTCTACCCACATGACACCCTTTGAGGTGGTGTATGGTGTTCCACCACCTTGGCTACTAAAGTACATACCTGGAACCACCCGAGTCGAGGCCGTGGACGAAGTGTTGAGCAACCGTAAGCAAATCCTCGGCCTCCTCCAACACAACAACTGGCACAAGACCGAATGAAAAAATATGCAGACTTGAAGAGAACAGAAAGAAAAGTTGAGATCAGGTAAAAGGTCTACCTGCGGCTCCAGCCTTATCGCCAGTCCTCGGTTGCCTACCAGTGTGCCCTCAAGCTGGCTCCCCGCTTCTATGGGCCATTTTTAGGCCTCTGCAAGGTTGGGGAAGTTGCTTATGAGCTCGATCTCCCATCTGAGGCCCGTATCCATCGTGTTTTTCATGTTTCATAGCTCAAGCCCAAATTGGGCTCTGCGAAGCTCCCGCCAGTAGATGGTAACGGTGTTTGATAGGTCTTGAATGTTACACATTCAAGCCCCTTAATTTGCTATTGTTAAACCCTTAGCCTCATTGTAATCTAACATTTTGCATGGTTTTAGTGTTTTTAATAGTTTCAGGTGGTTAAAGCAAAAAGACCAAAAAGCCCTCGGAATTGAGCTTAAAACGTATGAAGGTTTCTGCCACAATCGAAGTCGATCGATCGACCAATTAAGTCGCTCGAGCGACTCGTAGATCAATCGACCAATCCTGTCGATCGAGCGACAAAGCGGCGCCGAAATGCAGACCTGCACGTTGCAGTTCTGAAAATGCATTAAATGCATGGAAGCATGTCAGAGGCGTAAGCTCTAGACTTGGACGGCACTATTTTCATCATGAGGATGCTTTCTTCTCTTGGAAGGAAAGGTCCTCTATAAAAAGAGGATCAAACGCCCACTTTGAAGAATGCTTCTTCTCTTAGATATTTTTAGTCTATAGGTTAGTTTTTGAGCGATAAGGAACAAGAGCAAACAAACGTGAGGGAGAGTTATTTTTGACAGTGTTCATGGACAGTGCATCATGGGGGATTGCTCAACAACATCAAGTGATCCAAGAACTTCCATGCGTGGCTAAGCTCTCCCTAGGGTTTTGGTAAACCCTATCCAAGTATCAATGGCTTAACTTTGTTTTGTTCTTTGGGATATTTTATTTTGTGCATTGATGATTGTATAACTATGAGGATTACATTTTTGTAATTGATTTTAATGATTAATGCAATCTTGATGAAATGTTATCTTGTCTATGAGAAAGCTTTTTATGTTGATTGTACTCAAATTATATTTATTGTTCAAAAGATGATAAGTATAATGGTTCTGCAATGGTATTATTTGAACATGGAACAAGAGATTTTGATAGTTCATGCCTAGGATAGACAAGTCATGCTACACCTTAGATTAGTGTAATATAGGTAGATGATTTGTACTAATCCGAAGATGAGCTACACTTAATCCTTGTTTGTTTGTAACCAAATTAATGAATTTGATAGTCCATGCTTAACAAAGATGGATTACACTTATTTATTAATGATGGTATTTTATTGACACTTTGTTTTGTGCTTGACAACCACACAAATAATATCATGTTCAGAATGAATATCCCATGTTAATATGATAGCCATTGTTACGAGGATAGTAGTGAAATCAATTCCCTAGTTTCCATCTCATTAAGTTCAACTTTAATTTATTTTCCAGCATTTAATTTCTGTTGTTAGTTTATAAATTAAAGATCACAAAAAAAACATCATTTTTCTAAGGGATAAATTATGATTAATTTTATTAAAGCTTGATAAACGCAACCAATACAATTCTTGTGGATCGACACCCTTAATATAGACATTATCCTATAGTGATTCGTGCTATTGCGAGTGGTATTATTATTATTATTGAAGTACAAAACAACCACATCAGTGTTCTCCGGCCGGAACCCGCCGAAATCCTTGACTGTCGAGCTTGACCGAAGAATCACCACCCTCTCATTGAACTCTTGATTCGTTGGGAGAGCCATTCGGCTGATGACGCCACCTGGGAGGAATTCTATTCCCTAAAGGACGCCTACCCACACCTTATGGGAAGGTGTTTTGAAAGGGGGGTATTGTCATGGATCGATCTAGAGAAATGGAAACTTGATGCTTGAAGCTTGAAGCTTTCTAGTAGAGAGAGAGAGAAGACGGGAGTTAAAGAGTAATCTAGAAGGGTGGAGTTTTTGAGTTCAATCCTGCCACGCGGCAGAAGGAGACGATCCCTGAGTTGTTATGCAGTCCAGCTGGAACCCATTTGGGTATCCAAAAACGGTGCGTTCAGGAGGGGAGAAGTGCGTGCATTTTATGTTGCTTGTAGTGTTGTTTTTATAAGTCTGTCATTTTATGTTTTGTCTGTGTTTAAGGGGTCCGGTTGTAAAGGTCAGTATATAAGGCTTGTTATGGGAAGGGTTAGGTATCTTGAGAATTGTTAAGTTAACTATGGAGGGAAGGCAGCCTTGAACTTGCCATATCTATGTTTTTCCAATTATTCAATGAATTTCTAGTGAGCATTTTTTTCTCAATTCCCTTCTAAATCCACCCTAAACACCTAAACAGGGAGTATACCTGTTACAAGGAAGAAAGCAAGAGACATGAGGGGTGGGGACTATTGCGTCAGCTGGGAAGGTATGTCCCAATGTCGTGGGTGTGTGCTAGGGATTTCAATGAAATTCTTGATCGGTAAAAAAAATATGGGGGGCTTGAGCGCTCTAAAAGCCAGATGGAAGCTTTTAAACAAACGCTAAAGGACTGCCATTTGACTGACATGGGTTTTGTGGACCTAAACTTATGTGGAGTAATAGAAGAAGGGACCATTTTTTTACACAAGAAAGGCTGGGCAGGGTAGTGGCTAAAAAGGAATGTCGTGAGTTATACCCCGTGGTGGACGTATATGTGGAGGCAGCTCGAAGTTCAGATCATTCACCTATCTTTTTGGTTTTGAAAAAGTCATATTCAGCACATACAAGAAGGGGCTTCTGTTTTGACGCTAGTTGGGCACTGAATAAAAGCTATAAAGAGGTGGTTAAAAAAGTGTGGAGGGTGAAAGAAGAACGGGGGAATAACTTGGAGAATTTCCAATGAAAGCTCAACACATGTCATAATGCCTTAGAAACTTGGAAAAAGGCCGATGTGGGCCAGGTGGAAAGTCTCGTCACCCAGAAGTCAAAACATTTGGTTGTATTACAAGGAGTGGAAAGGCCGGGGGGGGGGGGGGGGGGGGGGGGGGAGGGAGGAGAGATGAGAGATGGACCAAATATCAAAGACACATCAAGAATTGAACATTATCATGGAAAAATAAGATATGCAGGGGCGGAAAAAAGCAAAAGAAAATGGCTCATGCACGGAGATAGGAGCACTAAATATTTTCATGCTTGTGCCAACGACAACGGGCCAATCAGATTAGTAAAATTGTGTATAAGAGGGGAAATGTATGGGAATTACAAGACGATATTGGGCAGGTGTTTATAAATTATTTTAATAATTTATTCACGTCAGATGCGTCAGGAGGTATGAAGGAGTGTCTCAGGGCTACAGAAAGCAAAGTTACATATGCGATGAATACCAACTCTTGAAGGAATTTACAGTGGAAGAAATTAGTACATCTCTACATTAGATGTCGCCTCTGAAGGCTCCGAGGCCAGGCAGTTTTCTTGCATGTTTCTATCAGGAATATTGAGCAGTTGTGGGAATGGAGGTATGTAGTGTTATGCTCAGTATTCTTAATTCAAGTCATATGAATAAAGAGTTGAATTCCACAAATATTGCTTTAATTCCAAAAATAACAAATCTTACAAGGGTTAGTGAATTTCGTCCCATAAGCCTTTGTAATGTACCATATAAAATCATCTCGAAGGTCCTAGCTAACAGGTTGAAGGAAGTCCTTCCACATATTATTTCCTATAATTAGAGTGTGTTTATCCCTAGACGATTGATCACTGACAATGTCCTAACAGCTTATAAAACTTTACATTCTATACATATGAGGCTGTGGGGTAAGAAGGGATATATGGCTTTGAAACTTGATATGAGTAAATCATTTTACAGACATGAGTGGGGGGGGGGGGGGGGGGGGGGGGGGGTTTGGAGGCTGTTATGGTTAAATTGGGTTTTGCACTTATCAAGACATGTGTTACGACAGTGAATTTTTGCAGTGATAATGAATGGGCCCTTATATTTGCCCCATGAGGGGAATCTGTCAAGGTGACCCCATTTCACCTTATCTATTCATGATTTGTTCTGAGGTGCTGAGCTCCCTTCTTAGTCAGGCGGAGCGTTCAGGGAGACTATCAGGTGTCCCTACTTCCAAAAAAGAGCTATGACTTAATCATCTTTTCTTTGCTGATGATAGTTTATTGTTTTGTCAAGCAGGTCCACAACATTGGCATAGATTAAATCGTTTGCTAGCAATCTATGAGAGAGCATCAGGACTGAGACTAAATAAGGAGAAAACTGATATTTTCTTTACAAGAAACACCACTCCAAAGGCAGAGAAGACGATAATGGACCTTACTAGCATTCCGGTCACTCAACGATATGACAAGTATTTGGGTTTACCATCTCTCGTGGGAAAATCTTGAACACTAGTATTCAGGAGTATTAAGAACAGGGTATGGAAAAGATTGCAAGATTGGAAGTTGAAATTTCCATCTCAGGTGGGGAATGAGATTTTGCTTAAGGCGGTGATCCAAACAATTCTTACTTATTGCATGAGCGTCTTTATGATGCCAAAAGCTCTATGCAATGAAATTAACGCTTTAATGCAGAAATTATGGTGGGGACATCAAGGAAATGATTTTAAGATCCATTGGATGAGTTGGGAGAAGCTGGGAATTTCGAAAGCTCAGGGCAGTATGGGGCTTAAGGATTTGGTCTGTTTTAACGAAGCTTTGTTGGCCAAGCAGTGCTGGAGATTACTTCAAAATCCTGATAGTACGGTGGCAAAAATTATCAAAGCGAAGCATTATCAGGGAGGCACCATTTTGACAGCACCACTTAGGACAAGGCTGTCATTTGCTTGGCGGAATATTCATGGGGCCTATGATGTTTTGACTCAAGGACTCTTCTGGAGGATCGGGGATGGTTTTGATGTTAAAATCTAGGGGGATAGATGGTTGTCTACTCCCACTACATACAAAGTCCAGTCTCCTAGACAAATTTTAGCGATGGAAGCTAAGGTCAAGGAGCTTATTGATCAAGACACAAAATGGTGGAATAGGGATTTGATTGATAAAAAAATTTCTCAAGAGGAAAGAATGGTTATAAATTCATCCAAGAAGGACGCATTAATTTGGAGGCGTATTGCAATAGGTGAGTTCTCTGGTTAGAGTGTCTATCATATGGAAAAGGAAAAACAAGATCTTATAAGAGGTGACAGTACAACCCAGTTAAGAGGGTCTGACATCTGGCGTATTATTTGGCAGTTAACGATACCTAACGCGGCAAGAATGTTTTTGTGGAGAGCGTGCCATAATCTTTTGCCTACTAAAGACAATATGGTGAAAAAAGGGATAGTGAAGGAAGCATCATATCCTATTTGTACTCTTGTAGATGAAAGCACCAATCATATCATTTGGAGCTGTCCATCAGCGATGAATATATGGGGGGAATGTGGGAAAAAAAAAATTTAGAAATGCACACACTGCGATCCTGAGTTTATTTTGGTAGTAGAGGAGATGTTTCAAAGATTTGATAGGGAGGATTTTGAATTTTTTGTGGGGATCGCTAGGGAAATATGGTTTCGACGTAAAGTTGTGGTTCATAGAGAATTTAACGCCCCTTCTATTATTGTGAGAAGGACTCTTGAGGTGACATAAGAGTTCATAAAAGCAAATACAAAAGAAATGAGTTCACCTATGGAGGCCCATAATGGGTGCCATCAATGGACACCTCCTTCTGAAGGCCAATACGAGGTCAATTGGAATGCTGCGATGGACACTAGTAGAGGCACTGGCAGCTTTCCAAGCAACTATTTTTAGCAAAGAATTGGGTATCTATCACATCATTTTGGAAGGAGATGTGCTTTAGGTGGTTAAAGCTTAAAAAGCTACAGATAATAATTGAAGCAAATATGGTTAACTAGTGGATGATACAGTTTTACTTTTTTCTTTTTCTTTTTCTAGTTGGCAGATCAACCATGTTCGTCGTGAGGCAAATTGCTGTTAACACAGGGCCGGCTCTATGTTTGGTGAGGCCTTAGGCGAATATTTTAGATAAGGCCTTTTTGTAATATTTAAAATATTAAATAATTAATTTTTTATTTTTATTTAAAAATTATTTTTTTCCCTTTTGAGATTCAACGTCATATTGTTATTAAGAAATTTGCCTCTACGGATTCATTTTAATATTCATTAATTTCTCTTTCTTTTATTTTTAAAAGTTTTTTCATATCAAATGCATATTTCTAGTAAAAAATTATAATTAAAAATAGGGTTAAATACACTTCTGGTCCCTGAGTTTTGAAAACTTTATTTTTTTAGCCCCTGAGTTTCAATTCGCATCACAGATGGTACCTTAATTTTTGGAAAAGACTGAGCTAGTACCTCATGGCAAGAAAGAAAAAATAAAAATCAAGGGTTTTGGTCGAACCACCCCCATGGCAAAAAAATAAAAAATAAAAAAATTTCAAGGGTTTTGGCCCTTGGGGGAAGCCGAACCACCCCCATGGAGCAAAAGGCTTCAATTTTCATTTTTTTGTCATGAGCCACTCTCTTCTTTTTCTTTTTCCATTTTTTTTTTATTTTTTTTGTTTTAATTTTTAGGATAAATGTATAATAAATTCCTGAGTCGGAGCGCGATTTGAAAACGGTCCCTCACTTTTAATTTTCAACATTGACTCCTTAACTTTTTTTCGCGATTTTGAATTGGGCTATTTCTAATAGTGCCATGTGTCTATTTTTGCCACATCACGTTAAAATATTATTTTTTTAAGGGTAAATGTATAATAAATCCCTGAGTCGGAACGCGATTTGAAAATGGTCCCTCACTTTTTAATTTTTAACATTGACTCCTTAACTTTTCGCGTTTTTGAATTGAGTCCTTCCTTTCATTTTTCGTCCAATTTCGCTGTTTCGATTAATGCCACGTGTCTATTTTCGCCACGTCACATTAAAATATTATTTTTTTAATAATTTATTTTAAAAAAAAATTAAAAATTTAAATAAAAAATAAAAAGAAATGATTGGGGTGGCGGCTACCGGGCCGGAGAGATAGAAAAAATTAATTTAAAAAGATAATTAAAATTGATGGTTTGGTACCGACAGCCACCCCCCAAACCCCATTTTTCCTTTTATTTTTTTCCTTTTATTTATCTTTTTAAATTTATTTTTTCTACCTCGCCGGCAGCCACCCCCATCCTTTCTTTCTTTTTTAAATTTTTTTTAAATGAATTATTAAAAAAATATATATTTTAACATGAAGTAGCAAAAATAGACATGTGGCATTAATGGAAACAGTGAAATTGGACAGAAAAGGAAAGGAAAGACCAAATTCAAAGACGCGAAAAAGTTAAGGAGTCAATGTTGAAAATTAAAAAGTGAGGGACCATTTTCAAATCGTGATCCGACTCAGGGATTTATTTTACATTTACCCTTAATTTTATAACTAATTTTTAAAGATTTTTTATTTTTGTAATTTGTTATATTGTGACATGTGTCAACCCTCAAGAGTTGACACGTGGCGGACCGTTAGTTTTTGGACGGAAAATTTGACTGAAGTACTAATTTGATATTTCCCAAAACTGAGGTATTATTTGTGATGCGAAAGAAACTCAGAGACTAAAAAATAAAGTTTTCAAAACTCAGAGACCAAAAGTGTATTTAACTCTTAAAAATATTTGGAAATAAGAAAGTTACGTAATAGAATAATTGAACCTGATTCAACATAGGCTCACTTTATAACACTCTTAACCTGCACAAGAAAAGAATAATTTATTTTTTTAATAATTAGTAATGAGTGGCTAATTATACAAATTGACTAGTATTTTTTTTCATATGCTTAATATAATTTATTAATTTTTGTTGAAAAAAACATAATAATATTTTATAAAAAAACGGCGTGGTTGTTTGACTTGCAATAAGGTAGAAACAAAACATTGGAAAAAAAAAAAATAATAATAATAAAAAAAACGTAAAAAAACAAAGAAATCATATGGTTGTGGTCCTGTGGAGTGTTTGAAGTGAAGTGTAAAAAAAGTAAAAAGATGCATCGTCCCAGACTCAATATAGCAAAAGAAAGAAAAAAAAAAAAAAAAAAAAAAAAAAAAAAAAGGAAAAAAAAAAGTAGAAGGGCTAGAGATAGGTGCAAGAGATTTCCAAAGGCGGAGAGGCGGTAGGCGAGAGCTGGCCGGTAGTCAAGTGGGTGAACTTGTAGAAGTGGTCATGCGCCTCCTACTCAGGTAGTGCAAAATCGGTAATGATTTTGGTAATTTGCTAAAGTGATTGTTCAAAAAATAAGATTTCTGTTTTTATTTTTTTATTTTTTTCAAAAAAAAAAAAAAAAAAAAAGATTTGAGTTCCTGACTTGGGATAGTTGTTATTTTATGTGGGAGTTCTAGAAAATCGTTGTATTTCTTGCATAACGGTTGATTTTTCTATGTGTGGAGTTCTAGAGTCTACCAAACAAAATCTTAGCGATAATTCACTTTTTTTTTTTTTTTAATTGTACTTCTGGGCCTTGACCTTTGATTTTCTCCATTGGAATGCACCTTCTTCTTTTTTTTGCTTTTTTTTTTTTTTTTTTTTTTTTTTTTACTACGAATCTCTCTGTTTTATTATTATTATTATTTAAATCTATACTTTTATAGTGTCGCTAATGTTATTATGGGGCCTTCTTCCACTGGGGGCCTTAGGCGACCACTTAAATTACCTAATGGAAGAGTCGGTCATGTGTTAACAATTCATAAATAAGGTTTGAATAGAAAAAATCCTTACATGTATATGTGATATTGTATTTTTAGAGTGAAATGCTCTAGGTTCTTTGATTAATGAATGAGATAAAAATATTTATTAAAAAAAAAAAAAGAGTTTCCCATGTATTTTAATATAAATTAACATTTATTTTTAGAATATGTTACATATATTTTAAAAAATGCATGTGAAAATAAAATTATATGAAGGAATCACTTACTCTAAAAATAAATATTAATTTAATAGACAGTACTATAAAGATTTTCTCCCATATATAATTTAGATAAAAAAGTGACACATCTTCTAATAACTTTTTTTTAGCACATATAAGTTGAGTTATGCGCTCATATCTATAAAATAGAGCATTTTACATTTATCTAGAAAATAGAAATTTACCACTTTACCCCTTTTGTATAGACATGCCAAAAAAAAATATAAAAAAAATATTAAAAAAAAAAAAAAAAAAAAAAGTTTGAGGTGGGTCGGGCCACTCCGACCAGGACCCGATCCGACATGGGAGACATACCAAGCCGCTGGATGGCATCGAATCGCATGCAGCAACAAATATTGGTCCCGGTGGACCCCAGTAGGGACAACGAAAACCTAGGCCGCTGTGCTTCCACGATGCCATTTCTTTACATCTTAGTTCTTACATTATTGAAAAATGACCAAAATGGGTTTTTCTCTCCCTGACCCGGAATCCGGGCTTTCTTCGCCTTAGCATGTTTCCGTAACAGTGCTTTCTAAGGTTTGTTTCAATATCTGTAAAAGTTCCGAAAGTTGTTGCAAATGTTTGATGTTCACTTTCTGTAGGGTGGTTGGGAATGTTTTGGAGAGGGATATGTTAGGAAACAAGAAAAAGAACTGAAAATTTGGTTGTGTTTCGCGGTTTAGTTAGTTGCTTTTTGGTGGGTATCATTCAGTTCCTTGATTCATTGGTCCAAATTGACAATTCTAGTCGAGTTTTGGGATTACTCTGGATCTGGGTTCTGGTTATGCTTCTGTTTTAGATAAATTATGGCGGTTTTTCACATTTTGGGGGTATAGAATTTGTGGTGATGGTTGATCAATGTTACCAAAGTTTAGTTTTTTAAGCTTCTGGGGCTTCTAGATTTTTTTATTTCCTTTTTTTGGTGAGAAATTTGGGAATTTAATGGCTTAGTATTATGTATATATCATTTTGGGAGTGATTTTGGTTGATTTCGATATTTTACAGGAAGAATTTGAGTTTCATTTTCTTCAAAGTATAGATCTTGGCTTTTGCTTCTGCATATTTGATGAATGGTGTTTACTAGGTTATATTTGGTGAGAAATGTGGGTTGCTTTGGAGGGAGTGGGAATATTTTGATACAAGTTTTCTGTTGTTTGAGGTGTAGAGAGTTGAGGACTAAAGAGGCATCAAATGTCGATTAAGAGCATTATTCAGGATATGAGGGGTGAGTTTGGGAGCATTTCCAGAAAAGGGTTTGAGGTGAAGTTTGGGTATGGGATGAGATCCAGGTCCCACCGGGTAGTCCAGGATAGCTTGGTGGTTGCAATTGATGCTTTTAAGCAGAGCTGTTGGGCTAATTTACCACCGGAGCTTTTGAGGGATGTGTTAATGAGGATAGAGGCCTCTGAAGGTACTTGGCCTCCCCGGAAAAACGTGGTTGCTTGTGCTGGTGTTTGCAGGAGCTGGAGAGATATCATGAAAGAAATTGTGAGATCCCCAGAAATTTCGGGCAAGTTGACATTTCCAATCTCCTTGAAGCAGGTATGAAATAGATATCAGTTGCTGTTTTCAGATTCAACTTTATTTGTTTCTGTTGTATGTTTCCTATAATTTGTTTCTCTTATCATGTTATAGCCTTACGTGTGTGTTCGCATGTTTACCATCATCGTTTTTGCAGTCTATTTTAAAAGATTCAGCAACCAGAAATGAAAGTTTCACATGTGTGCATTCCTATCTATTAATGGCAGCAAGTGGATTTTAACTTGACTAGTTTTCCTTCGAATTTGTTTCATGGAGGATATTGGAACTGGTTCACAAACAATGACATGATTAGTTTGATTTGTTAGCAAACATGCTGCCTCAAAAGTCTTTCAGAAATTTGTGAGTCAGGAGGTTGTCTAATTTAATCCAGCCGACCAAGCTTGGAACCAGTATCACCATAAATGCTTTTGCTTTAGCAATTTGATCCACAGGTTGCATGATCCCACATGTCAATGGTTTTATTTTAGAATATAAGCTCTTGCGACAATCTTTCTTGCTTGTGTTTACATTTTCCTGCAAAAAGAAGAAAGAAAGAGGGAAAAATCTTCTACAGCTATTGGTGTGATATTGGGGGAAGATGTGTAGGAGTGAAGAAAAACCAGACTTGGGCTCTCACTCTGTTATTTTAGGTATAGCTTTGGATATTCATGAATAATATGTTAATTATTGAATCAGAGAAGTTTGGTGTGCATATTTTTTTGTAAGTTTGATCATGTAAGAGATTAGGCAATTTGTAGATATTTGTGCTTCCATGGTTTAACTAGGGATCCCTAGGAGAGCCGTAGAAAAACTCATGATTTTTTCTAAAACAAAATGCAATCAGTTAGAAACCTCTACATTCATGCATTCTGGTGTAGTGTTGTTTGGAATTTTGTTATTCAAAAAATAGCATTCTTTAGAATGCGAGCCCTCCTCCATTCCCCTCTCAGTTCCAGAGAAAAGGGGAAAGAAAAAGAAAGTGTTAGTCCATAAAGACAAAGCCACAGTTGCAGAACATGGTTTTGAGAATGAAGCAGAACTTCCATCATTTCACAAGTATGATCTTGAATGTAAACTGCTCTTTATTTTCATTTGCTTTTGTGATACTAGTAAACTTGGCATCATGATGATTTATGGATAAATACATGACTTTACGTGCAAAAGTTATGCCACTTCTCTCTGATCATTAACATTACATGGATTTGAAGTACTGAATGTAAAGAATTAGACTTCAAAAAAAAAAAAAAATGGAAAAGAAAAGAGTCGATTAGTCAGGACTGGCTTAATAGTAGCAGTGTTGGACATTTTAGGTTTGACTTTCTGTTATCCCTCTAAACGGTGGTTAGTTTCTAAAGACCATCCATTTCCTGTATATACTTGTGATTCTTGAAAATTTGAATTTTGTTCTATGTGCTTCATGATGTGTATTATTTGAAACTACTGGAAGCCATCTCTCCTCCTCTCAAAAACCCTACTGAGGTA
The DNA here is from genome assembly GCF_958979055.1 of Alnus glutinosa. Classification (NCBI taxonomy): domain Eukaryota; kingdom Viridiplantae; phylum Streptophyta; class Magnoliopsida; order Fagales; family Betulaceae; genus Alnus; species Alnus glutinosa. Next base: position 4,855,596 of record NC_084897.1, on the reverse strand, counting down.
TTCCTTTCTAGTAGGGTTATAATCTTTAATGCATGTGGCCTTGTGCCATACAGTTAATGTTCAAAATCATTTGTTATCCTTTTGCAGCCTGGCCCAAGGGACTCCCTCTTTCATTGTCACATCAAACGGAATCGTAGCAGCCAAACATATTATCTTTATCTTGGCTTAAATCAAGGTCAATAACCAAACATTTGTTCTTTGCAATGTATTGTATTATTGATTTTAGGGATAAGTTTGCACTCTTCTCAAACTACCACTCAATTGACAATGTCTCCCCCTCCCAAACTTTAAATTGAGACAATATTCTCCCAAACTACAAAAAATTGTTAATATCCCCCTAATAACAAAAATAGCCTTAAAAAATCTAAAAAATTAAATTTAAAAAAAGAAGAAGAAGAAGAAGAAGAAGAAGGAGAAGAAGAAGAAGTTTTTTTCCTCGAATTTATTGGGGCATTTTTGTCTTAATGAAAAAAAAAATAAAAAATAAAAAATTATGGTCATTTTTATCTTTTTGCTTGCCTTGGGGGACATTGACAATTTTTTGGTATTTTTTATTTTTTTATTTTTGGGGGGGGGTGACATTGCCAATTGGGTTGTAGTTTGAGGGGGGTATGTGGACTTTTCCCATGTTTTTACTTTGCAAGGTTAGTTTGATTAGTAGAGACTTAGGGTTCCTACTAGAGAAGGAAAGGTTCAGCTTTTCTTTGGTTTCCTCTCTGAGCTGTTGAAATCGAACACTTTTGCATTTTTCTCTCTTGGCAGTTTCAACTGATGATGGCAAGTTCCTTCTTGCTGCGCGGAAATGCCGGCGCCCTACTTGCACAGATTACATTATCTCTTTAAATTCTGATGATGTGTCAAAAGGGAGTACCACCTATGTGGGAAAGCTGAGGTATGTTGAGCTGGCATGTGATATTACTGGTTCTTAATTATCTTGTCGGCCTAAGTGTAGAATCTTACTTTCTGTGATGGCAGATCAAACTTTCTGGGAACCAAATTCACAATCTATGATGCGCAACCTCCACATTCTGAGGCAAAATTCACCAGGTGTCGTTCGACCAGGATAGTTAATTTGAGACAAGTGTCCCCTAAATTCGCTGCTGGCAACTGTCCCATTGCCCATATTTCATATGAATTGAATGTGTTGGGCTCCAGGTATGATAGATATTCTAAACTACTTCCTTATCTTCAAAGAAATATGAGAAATAATGTAGAACTGGCATGATGAAAAGTGAAAACAATAGTTTGACTCATTTCTGTCATGTTTAGTGACTACACTATTTTTGCTATGTGAAACTGAAATTCTCATATCATGTAAACCAGGGGTCCTAGGAGAATGCAGTGTGTCATGGATGCCATTCCTGCCTCTGCTGTTGAGCCAGGAGGTGTGGCAACTCCGTCTGAATTCCCTCTCGGCAGTCTGGATAGTTTTCCATCATCCCTTTCTTTCTTCAGATCAAAATCAACCCGCAGGGAGAGTTTCCAATCTGGACATTTTTCTGGTCAGAGTGAGGGAATGCTGGTTTTAAGTAACAAGGCCCCTAGGTGGCATGAACAACTCCAGTGCTGGTGTCTGAACTTCAATGGACGTGTGACAGTTGCTTCAGTTAAGAATTTCCAGCTGGTTGCTTCTCCCGAGAATGGAACTTCTGGGCAAGAGCATGAGAATGTCATTCTCCAGTTTGGAAAAGTGGGAAAGGATGTATTCACCATGGATTATCAGTATCCAATCTCAGCTTTCCAGGCATTTGCCATATGCCTCAGCAGCTTTGACACTAAGATTGCTTGTGAATGACTGAAGTGCAGGTCCAGATTTAGTCTCATTACTTGGATTCCCAGTAGTTAATTGCTATGTGAGTAGAAGCAAATAAAAAGATTTTGTGGTATGAATATAGATCGGTTCTTTTTTCGAATGTGCCCTTTGCATTTTCTTAATCTGCAAAAGTAATTTAAACATATATATATTGTGCTTAAATATTTCATATTGTAATGTGAAGTGACCTGACACTACTCAACTAATTGTCAATGTTGCAATTAGCTATGAATCTTATATGATTACTTAAAAATGTCTTTAACTAAGTCTTTTAATATGAATAATGACTAATCACACCAACTAAACTATTATTTGGGTTGATTTTAGTTCCCCACACAAAATAGCAGCTCACATCATGGGCTCTTTGGAACCCTGTGTGCTTCTAGTCTGGATTTTACTAAGCCTCTATTATTTTGAATTTGAAGCAATTGAAGTCCTGAATTTTACCTGATATGTGTTGGCAGATGCAGTAGAAGTTGATTGGAAGACTAGGGTTGCAGCATGGACATCAGGCAACAACGCCTCCAGCGGCTTTCCTCGAGATGCCATCTAGGCAGTTAGGCTTTTTACTTTTCTCTGTACATAAAAATTGTTGGTGTTGCGAGCAAAACATGCTTATGCCGGTTGTCTTCTTGCTAACATAGTTTTGGTCTTTTTAGTGCTTGCATAGTGTATTTTGAGTGTGAGAAATACTCCTGAGTTGGGACTAGTTTGTGATTTTCTTAGTAGTGTTGTGTTCTGGCGGCCTATATTATTATTATTATTTTTATTTTTATTTATTTTTAATAAATACTGTTTGTTCCTGCTACATGTTTAATTTGGATATGCAGTACCATCCTTAATAGATATGTTTCTTGTCAAGTCCTGAACTATTGTGTCTTATCTCCAAGTGGCAAATTCTTTATTTTATAGAAACATCGTCTCCAACATATTTTCACATCCTAAATGATATAAATTTCCTACAAACTGGGTTGAAATTCTAACCTAGTCTCTAAGAGCGACATGTATCCCTTAGCATGTGAGAAGAATATGTTTTACAAATAAAATTTGCTTCTCACATACTTTTATGGTAAAATTAATAAAAAAAAATATTGATTCTCATATGTTCAAGAGACATGTCACTTTTAGAGACCGGGTAGGAAGAATTCTTCCATCCTAGTTAATAGGACATTTCCGTACGGCTTATAATTGTCTCCCATTCCACAAATAGTCTGTTATCACCTCTTATTTATTTAACGCACAAATTGTGTATGGGAGGAGACTAAAACTCTACTTAACATACTTGCACCAAATTCAATATTTATTATATAATTTTAGGCACGCCAATTTATTCTTCAATATCATGAAATAAATTATGAATAATCATTTTAAGGTCATGCCATATATCTCATGGAATTACAAAGATTATAACATGCATTACATTAACATATTTTAGAACTTATTGGATTAAACACAATAAAATCCACATTATCTCATATGGCATATTTTAATAATTTTTTTTTTAAAATATTTTAGAGCACATTGGATTTAAACACAATAAAATCCAATTAATTTAAAATATGTTAACCATATTATGCATGTTATTGTATGAAATAATCACACAACATTCCAATCGTAAACTCATGGAATAATCACAAAGAAAATTTCATTTAAAGTACATATAAATTTTTATGCGTCTCTATGGGCTGGCCCAAATAGGTTAGCCCAATAACTTTTTTTAGACAGTTTTTTTAAACAGAAATTGGGTCGGGCCTAATCAAGTTAAAAACCCTACTCAGAGACCAAATTATTGACCCGAATTTATTTTCATCTCTTCGCCCCTGCCGGCTGCCGCGCCGCCTCCTCTTAACACACACGGTGGCCTTGCCGCCAGACAGCATGGTGGCCAGGAAAGGCCGCCACCCAAATAGCAGTGGCTTCATTTGGCCATGTGCCGTGGCAACAGTAGCCCACACGCTGCTTTGCTCGGCATGGCGTCTAAACTAAGGCGGGGCGCCAACGTACACATGTTTCTTTGCAACACTCCGACGGTGAGGTGCACACAGCTCCATGGAGTTACAGAGGATCCAAAGAAAGAAAAAATCATTTCATCAAACAAGACATTATAAATTACAGTCACTTGTCGGTCAATATGTTGTTAGAAATATTCAACATATTATTCTTTAAACTAATATGCGCAGCGGAAATAAATTTGACAGTGATCTAGGCTTACCTCTAGCCATCTTTGTTCAAGCGCTTCCATGAAGATCTGAAGAAAACAAAAATATTATTTGAGAGATCTTCTAACCTATGCCTATTACCGAATTGCCGTACTGATGGTGTACACAAGCTATTAATTTATAGGCTAGGTTAGGGACCCTCAAATATAGTAAATACCGTATTGTTCCTCCCATCAAGGAAACAATATTATTAATTGATTTTAAATCAATTAATCGATTCTATTACGGTAATCTAAATTAATAAAAATTACCATAACCATAATACCGTATATTATATTTATTTATTAAAACAGAATAAATATAATAAACACCGTAATATGTGATATAAAGGCCACATAAAGAAATAATATCTTATATTCTCCCACTTGGCCTTTATGGCACATTACCTTATGGTATTAGGTTCTTTAGTTTGGCCAATCACTTATGGAATCCTCCCACTCAGATAAGAAATGTTTCACACGAATCATGGCGGTAAAACCATTATAAAATTAGGTCGTCCCTTCCATGTATCACAATGTAAAACACTCCTTACATGAGTACCTTATGGATAATCAAGCTTTATGAATGAACTTCCTATAAGTCATTCGGGTCCAACTTTATTTATCCTCATGGATAAAATAATAATTGTGCACAAAATCTTTATTATAATAACTTTATGTCTATAGACCAAAAAGAGACAAATCAAGCAAAAAATGAATTAATGAGTTTCATATACTCCGCATGACTTTATTCTTTCTTTACTGGTAAACTTTAAGTCATGGGATCCACAATCATTAATTCAATACTCATATGCTCAATAGACCCTTTATGTCTCTTAATGCTTTCTCTCGTACTGAGATACTTGATGTCGATTTACTTCTGTTTCTACTCTTTATTTTTATAAAATAAGACTATAGTAGAATTACCGCAGAGTATCTTTATGGTCTAACTGTAAAAAATCGACAATATTGAGACTTTCAACAAAATGTCTCATCCATCATGCCTGTGTACTAGATTCATAGCACGCTAGAATTTTAGCTTTCTTGGTAGACGTAGCAACCATAGTCTGCATACTGCATCTTTAAGATATATCTCTCAATAAAAGATATATACCATAAAGTAGACTTTTTACTATCTACACAATCAGCAAAACTCAAATCCGAACAACTAACCACCTTCAAAATGGAAAGTGTATCCTTAGGTTAAGTTGTACTTCTCGGTTCCTTGCATATACCGCAAGATTTTATCTGCAGCACTTTATCGACCCAATATTCTTATTGTCAGTCATATGGTTATACATAATGCAGACGCTTAAAACTTTTCATCTACCCTTATTCCAATACCTTTTGGGACATTAATCTGTATTTAATTGGTCCCTTTTAATTGCTACTGAAGGTGCATAATCCTTCATTCTAAATCTTCCCAAAACTTTTTCAATGTAGGCCTTCCGAGACAATGTTAATATTCTTTATGTCTCTGTGAATCTCTATGTCAAAAGACATAAGAGGTTTCACCCAAATCCTTCATTTCAAAGTTTTTGTGAAATGAACTTTATGTAGCAAACCTAAATCACCACTTGCAAAAATAATATCTACATATAGGACTAGAAAGATTATTGTACTCCCACTGACCTTAAGGTATATATACTAATTAATAAGGTTTTCAATAAACAATAAAACAATAACCTTGTAAAAAGTATATTACCGATGAGAGATCCATCACAGCCCATAAATAGAATTCTTTAATTTGCAAGCTTTCTGACTGTTATTTATAAAACCTTATGATTGTTTCATGTAAACCTTATCTTTAAGATCCCCATTCAGAAAAGTTGTTTTCGCATCCACTTGATGTAGCTCTAGATCAAAAATAAGCTATGATTATCTTGATGAACCATCCTTAGACACTGGAGAGAATGTTTCACGATAATGCCTTCCTTATGAGTAAAACCATTGGCTACGAGTCTAGCTCGACTTTTGAGCAATGGATTTATCTCTTACTTCATGGCACTGAATCTCAATGTGGAGTTTTCTCCACTCATAGCATGTGAAAACAAATTTGGATCATCTTTATGTCCAATGTCAACATCAGACTCTGGGAGATATACAACATGATCACTAAGAATTGTTGATCTCTTTATTCTATAGGATTTTCTTAATTCTACTTCCTCTGCATTTTGCAATGGGAGAATAGACTTTTGAACCTGTTCTGTATGAGTTGGTTGTTCTAGAAATGATTGTGGCTCAGGATAATCAATTTGATTTTCCCTAAATACAATCAATCATTCTCTATGAGGAGGAGATTTGGCCAACTCTAGTGCTTCCTCAAATTCCAATTTGTGTGAATGAGCACTCCCACTAGGCTCCGCATCCTCTAGAAATTTTTCAATCAACAACTCTAGGCTTATATGAAGGATAATAGAACTTTAAAACCCTTTAAAGTTTACTAGATAGCTTATAAAAGATCCGCTGGTTGTCCTTGAATCTAATTTCCTTAGGCGAGGATTATAAATCCACTCTTTAGCAAGGCAACCCTATATGTGTAAATAATTTAAACTTGGCTTCCATTTATTTCATACTTTAAAAAGTGTCTTAAGAATAACCTTAGATGAAATCCTGTTTAACATATACACAACGGTTTTCAAAGCTTTACTCTATAAGGGTAATAGTAGATTAGTATTACTAATCATTTTCCTTTTGTGTGTACCTACCTTAATACTCTATGCCTATATCAGATCTTATGATCTTCATGTTGTTTCTCTTCTTCTTTCTTATAGGTATTAAAAGCATTCAATACCCCAGCTTTAATATTTAGAAGATAGAGATACATAAACTTTATATGGTCATCACTAAAAAAGATAAAAATATCTCTGACCATTTAGGCAATGAGTTTGAAAAGGTCAACACTTTTCAATATACATGATCTCAAGAATCTTAAAAGGCTCTCTTTGGCACCTCTAATGGTCTTGTTGGTATGCTTTCCCTTATGCAGCCCACACAAGAACCAAAGTCAGTAAATTACCGACTTTTATTTTCTGTATGAAGATATATTTCAATCTCCAAAGCCATAACAAGAGCATTTTTAAATTCTCAAAGACTCTACTTTACGTCAACATCAGTACGCAGAGACAAACAAATAATTTTGTTTCAAAAGTTGGGATATAGGTCAATTTTAAATATACCTTAAATAAACCTCAACCAATATTCCACCAAAAATAAGAAAAATTTCAAGTTTAAAATAAAATTGAATTTTTTTTTTTTTTTTTTAACAAGCCAAACTAGAAAAATAAATTTCTAAAAGATTGTGGAATATAAATCATTTTTGAGGTAAAAAATATAACTGAATCTCAAAATTAACCTATAGATCCCAACAACCTTAAATTATAAACACGTGTTATTCATTTTAAAAGACTCTGCATTTGTGTTGACAACATTTGTTAAACCATAATCAATCCACAACAAATTTGAATGAGTCACTAAAAGAGATTCACGACATACTAGATATATGAGATTATCTTTATTTTAAGTCATTTCTCATACTTCATGCAATCTTTCTTTATATGCCCTTAATTTTCCTTATTGCATGAGAAATAGAACATCTTGATTGCCATAATACTTTATTGGCACCTTATTCTCATGCTTTAAGTGTTGGACATGATTGAATTTATCGGTCCTTCCCTTGACATGAGTAACCATATGAACACTTTATGAATTCTCTCATATCCTTGAACACACATGGTTAGAAGTTTATTTACTAACCATTTATCCTTACGTGTGTTACAAGATAAAATTCTACACTTAGAAGAGAGAATTCAAAAAATTGAAATAGACCAATAATGACTTAAAAGATCTCAATCTTTAGGGACTTAAGCTAAGCTATAATATCTTTCATTCCCATAATGAGATTATAAACACTTTAGAAACTGTAAAAGGTTTGTCTTTAAAGCTTTTTCTATTAAGATTCTGGCCAAGTTTTGTTTGAGCTTACTAAATGTTCATAAACAACCTTTATAAAACTTTGGCTCTAAAACATTCAGGAATAAATCTCTGATGACTTTAGTGACATGAGATTTCATGAACATTTAACTTAAGTGATTAAATCACTCCCACTGTTCATGCTTAATAATCTCACATGGCGTACTTAATTCAGCGAAAGTAGGTGGTTTGTCCACACGGAGCACCAAATTTTTAACACCCCAAATGAAAAAGCATATTAATATATATATATATATATATATATATATATATATATATATATATATATATATATATATATATATATATATATTTTTTCAGTCAGAAAAAATATTACCTTAAAGTATTGGAATATAAAACTACCAAAAGTAGAGTAATATGAATAGCTGCAATGATCAAGAAAATAAATACTTTAATACTATGAATTAACCTTATTTTAAATTAGCCAATGCCAATTTAAATAGTAAATTTCAACCTACCTGTGGGCAAAGGTTGCATCACGCATGAAATTTACTCTTTATTAATAAGACTAAAGCAAATTTAAATATTAATAAATAAAATTCTCCGTACCTGTGGGCAAACGAGAGAAATTTTACTTTCAATACTAAATTTGTTATCTTATTCTAATTAAGTCATAAAAATAAAAACTTCCCTGTGGGGATAAGTAATTAAATTTATGAATTAATTACAAGACGATGTTAATTTTTCTATATGAAGTTCACGTGTATGATCTTTATGCGATTATTATAAAATCGAGATGCTGTGGCTTTCCCAAAATCATAATAATCACGCTGTAATTCATGAACATCTAATAAATCTTTACGAGGTTCATGCGTGTAATCCTGATGTAATTATCATTAAAATTTGGGATGTTGTGGCTCCCCAAAAATCATAATGATAATTACGTGTGTGTAATCCTGATGCAATTATCATCCAAATTTCGGATGCTGTGGCTCCCCAAAATCATTATGATAATTGCAACTTCATTAACATCTAACAACTTTATAGATGCCCCCTTAATAGCCCCAGGAATATAACAAACCAATACCTAAATGGGCTAAACAGCATTTTCTAAGGTGCAACCAGGTGAGTTCCCAGGAAAGTGAGGGGGGTCACTTGGACACACTTAAATCCCAAGACTTTCCTAGCCAGAACTTTTCTAGACATTGCATTCTTGGCATTGCTGTAAACACACTAGTATATATGGTATTGTTAATTATTCTTAGATCTAAGCATCAAGCAATTTATATTTAAACAATATAAATTCAACAATTAAAAATATATCCTTCAATTCATGTATTAAATAAACAATAATTTTAATACACAATACTGTAAATAATAAAGGGAATAAAACCTTAATGTGAAAGCATAAAACCAGGCTTAATTCAATGGTTTGAAGCTTGTCACTTTATGGACATGAAGGTCCCAAGTTCGAACCCCATATGAGCCAAATCTTTTATTTTATTTAAAGGCTACTGTAATGGGCTACTATATTTGGTTGGGCTTCTGGGTCTCAAGACTCCAAATGGGCTACTGTATTGGGCAATTAGGTCAACCCACTTAATCGGGTCAGGCCTCTAGGTCTATGTATAGTGCTGGCCCAAATTTGGGTTTATGAATAATGTTGGCCCAAAACTGCATGGGTTTTAAAAAACCCTACCCAAAATATATCCAACCCAGAAACCTTAATGGGTTGAAACCCTACACGGCCACCAACCAACCCGACCCGTAATGTTTCAAATGGGTTGAAAACCCTAAAAAAATGGAACCCTAGCCTCCGCCCCTTTATGAAAATACCCATATCAAGATTACGGCAACTCAAAAATAGGCAGTATATCACAATACACAGAATAGTGATAATAAAAAAAAAAAAGAAAAAGAAAAAAGAATTGCCATATCAAATTTATGGGTTTTCAAACGTATGTGAACAACAAATTTAATTGTATTCACAAAACATCTACTGGATTGAACAAAAATATGTTCACAAAACTATGATTTAACAACCAAACGTGAACAATAAAAAACAGACCATGTTCACAAAAATTATGGATTTAACAAAAACTTATTGCTAAGCAAAATAGCATAGAAGTGGCTCTGATACCACATGTTAGAAATATTCAACATATTATTCTTTAAACTAACATGCGCAGTGGAAATAAATTTGATAGGGATCTAGGCTTACCTCTAGCCATCTTTGCTCAAGCGCTTCCATGAAGATCTGAAGAAAACAAAAATATTATTTGAGAGATCTTCTAACCTATGCCTATTACCGAATTGCCGTACTGATGGTGTACACAGGCTATTAATTTATAGGCTAGGTTAGGGACCCTCAAATATAGTAAATACCGTATTGTTCCTCCCATCAAAGAAACAATATTATTAATTGATTTTAAATCAATTAATCGATTCCATTACGGTAATCTAAATTAATAAAAATTACCATAACCATAATACCGTATATTATATTTATTTATTAAAACAGAATAAATATAATAAACACAGTAATATATGATATAAAGGCCACATAAAAAAATAATATCTTACATATGTTAGTATATATGAAGCTAGCCGTTGGGTGCATGTGGTTCTGTAGTAAGTTACAGAGGATCCAAACTGTTGTTAAGATCAACCATAAAGGGCCGTTGTACCGATCATAAAGCTTGGAATGGTAGGTTTGGAAAACAATAATTAGTTGTCGGTTTGACTGGCAGCTTTGACGGGAAAGCCGAAAGGTGGCCGGTGTACGTGTCATCACGTATAGCTTTGATTGAAATCATGTAAACTAAATGCTTCGAGGTTAAGGTAGCTTCTTCTAACTTCTCACAGATTTCATTTTAGATATATATATATATATATACTTATCCTAATTCCTAGAGGCTGGACCCAGTTTTGATATATTTTCTTGGTTTTTTCCCTCAAACCAACCCAGCTGTAAATTCTCTTGCTTAGCATTTCTCTGTCGGTGCTGGTGGTTTTGGTGGAGGGGGCAGCTGCGGTGCCGGTGCTGTAGAAGTCTAGTCTAGCCAGATTATGGGACCTGGGGGCGGTGGCGGAGGCGGCGGACATGGGGGAGGTGGCGGTGGACATGGGGGTGGGGGACCTGGTGGCTGGGGCGGAGGACCTGGGGGTGGGGGACCTGGTGGCTGGGGCGGCGGACCTGGGGGTGGGGGACCTGGTGGCTGGGGCGGCGGACCTGGGGGCGGCGGACCTGGCTGGGGTCCTGGACCTGGAGGTCCTGGTTTCTGGCCTGGACCTGGTGGTGGCTTCTTTGGAGGATTCGCTAATGGTTTATGCAGCATGATATCTTCTTGGTAAGTCAAATCCCTGCTGAATCAACTTTTTTATGCCGAGATAAATGCTATTTAGCAAGCGGACGACGTGGTAGTAAATTTTAGACTTTTATTTTTTTTTTATTTTTTAACGAGTTTTTATTGATCTTAAGGATTTTTATTTTTATTTTTTAACATGAGCTGACTAGTAACCAAATATAGAAAAGAATAAATCAGTTATTTCGATAGTGCTGGATCTCCAATGTCTGATTCGAAAGAGTTTTGATCTCTAAGAATACAGTAAAACAATAATCAACCCATATTTTTGTTATTGGTAAATTTCTTTTAAATAGAGAAACAATATACTATACTTATTACATAAGAGATTAAGTCTTGACTTTTAAGACTAAGACAACTTTAATTAAAAAAAAAAAGATTTTAAATTAAAAATCTATTCTTTATTAGAGTATTATAAAATAAATCAAAATTTACTCGTCATGTAATTACAGTTATACAATAGTTGTATAATAATATAGTAAATAACGCTTAATTAATTAGCGGAAGTATTAGCATGAATTGTTTAAAAGTATAGTGTGGCTTGTCATCAGAGTACGTGGCACTGATTCTGGATTTTTTTTGTTTTCCCCTCGATGGGGACTGCAGCTTCTACTGCCTATGCTGCTGTTGGTTGCTCCAAGATTGCTTCGGCGGACCGCGTGGAGGCGGCGGGCCACCGCCTTTCTGATTTTGATTTATTTTACTGCACTGTAATGGTTTATCTTTTAAATTGGGTCACAAAAATAATGGTTGGCTTTATGATCCATGACATGCTTGTGAACTCGATCTTGATTCCCCCTAGCCCCAAAATTTTCCTTAAAATTTTTCCACTTTATTTGCTGCTTTTTTTACAATGGAATATGGATGGTATACAAGGGAAATTAAAATGCTTTTAAGCAATTCTCTGGAATGGTTCTGGTGATCAACTGATTCTTTTGATGGGTGCCTAAACATGGCAGAGACTGAGTATTATAAATCGAAATTCAGCGATTTAGCTAGGCCATCCAGAATTCATGGCTGTTGCACGGTTTTCAATTGATAAAATTTGGGCGCCATGGTGTCCATGGCGAGGCCGACGGAAGTTTACAGAGGCCATCATGGGGCCTTTGGACATTCATGGCGGTGGCCACTGTAGGGACGCCAAAATTTCTTGCCACCGGAAGTTTAGAATAACCATTCCGGGTGTTTGGGATCATGAGCTAATCAAAGAATGCGCAACGGAATACCGATTCCAGAAAAAAAAAAAAAAAAAAAAAAAAAAAAAAAAAAATTAAATATAAAAAAAGTTAGATTAATTAAACTAACATGTACAACTTGTACTAGTAAATTAATAAATAATACTTCATTATGACCCTCTATTTATAGACTAAGATTTACTTTCATCTAACCCTAGAAGATAAGATAGAACTGTAGCAAAGATAGGATTTGAGTCATATGAGAACTACAATTTTAATCCCTATTATCTAGAATGTAGAGATAGAATTGGAGTTCATAAGAGAACTACAATTCCTATCCCTACTGTCTAGGGTTTTAACTCTAACCTATTGCTACCAACTATTCAGCATGAGCTTGAGTTTTATTCATTAGGCTCAACGTTCATTTATCTCTACTTAAGCCATTTGGAATTAATTCAAAGAGTCTATAGCTCTTTAATTGCTTAAGCCCATGGAAATTAATTCTTAAGTACATAGCTCTTTAATTGCTTAAACTCATAGAAAAATAATTCATAAGCCCAATTATCTCTGAGTAATGAGCCACATAAGAATCAAATTCCTTTGGCGCGTGTTTTATCAAATAAAACAATCCAAATAAATAAATATATAACCAAGGCACATAGCATACGGTCAATTTACTTACACCATAGTCAAATACAATATAACTTAAGAACTTTTCATCACCCTTAGCAGTTAAACCCGATGGAAAAGTTAACACATGCGTGTCACGTGCTATGTTCAAAGATAACGTCTCATTTATACCCTTGTTTTAGCACGTTAAGTTACCTTAATGCCCTTGAAAAACAACACATGCCTTTTAGGTCAAAAAATACTAAAAGCCACAACCTTTCGAGACTTTTGTTGTCTTCAAGCCAACAGGGTCACGATCTTTGCTGGAAGGGTTTCTTCGAAAAGCAACCAACCCATGGAATCTTCCATTGAAATCAGCACCTCTGGGTCCACGCAACGCAGCGGGGCCACATCTTCAATTGAGCGCATTTGTTTTTGTCAGCGGCCGATGATGGTGAAAACCGCCTACACCACCGAAAATTTCGGTAGGAGATTCGTGAGTTGCGAAAATTGGAAGGTAAGTTAGTGACTCGAATTTTTTCTGTTCTTGTATTTTTGTGATAAGTATATAATGATCATTGGTTGTTTGTGTTCGATTCTAATGTAGGTCTGTATTTCTCAGTCATTGTATGTCAATGGTTATTGGTTGTTGGTGTTCGATTCTTATGTTGGGTCTGCAATCTGACTCGTTTCTTGCATGAAAAGCATTGTGTAAACCTAAAGTTTACTGAGTAATGCGTAGATGAATATCAGGTTTTATTTTTCTTTTCTTTTGTTGTCATTCCGAAAATAGGTCGAATGTCCTTCTACTAAATTAATTAACTAAATCAAATTCTTAAAAAATGTACACTGTCATATCACTCCAAAAAACAATGGAAAACCTATAAGTGGTTCTGTGTATACATCATGCTTAAGTTCCCAATATTCCAAAATAATAATGAGAATCTTCTCATGAGTTGAAACCTGCACAAATTGAAGAACATATAATTCATTGGGATTTAATGTGAGAAAATCAATATATAGGTTGAAACCCAGTATAGGTTAAGCTATCTATGATGTCTCTACCTTCTTAGTGAAGTAGTTGAGGAGCTGCATAAAACTCACTCTTATTGAATAATGGCCTCAAATTGTTGTGGTGATTAATCCTTGTTATTGGTTTTACAGATTAACCGTGATTGTGGGTTCTTTGAATGGCTTGATCCTGAGTTGTGTCAATATAGTATGAGAGTGGCAAGACAATTGTGGTGGAGGCACGAAGTGTTGGTAGCAGAAGCAAAGCGATGTGAAAGCATGGTTGCAGATGAAGTTGGGAAGGTAAAAGCTGAAATGGGGATAGAGATTGGGCAGCTCAAGGCATTAATTGAGAAATAGTTTGAGCAACTGAAGTCAAAAGTGGAGATTGGGGAGGTCAAAGTCCACACAGTGAAGAAGAAGTACCAAAAAGTCCTTCTTTATTCATGGATCTTTTGCGCACTTTCACTATTTTTGTTTGGATTCACTTACAAAGGGACGCACAATGGCAAAGTCTGTCGTATGCTATTGCCTTGAGTCGTCCATATGTATTGGTTTAGTACTTTAGTGTTTGTAATGAAGTCTATGTACCCCATGTTTTGAAGCTATTGTTCTTATTGTGGTGACACTACTTATAGTTATCATTAAAATTTTATTCAGTTATATGTACCATACTAACATGGACTTATGTGCTAATTAACACTAAGTCCAAATTAGGTGAAAGTTAATTTAATTGTAGACTAATAACTTGGTTTATGTTACCTAATATTCCCCATTGTGCTAGTTGAGATAAATAATATAGAACTCAGTCTATTGTGGGAGAGATTGCTAAGAAAAATATTTATGTATGGCATTGACCTAACTCCATTATACACACCAATCCTGTGTAGGAGCAGAAAACAAGCCTCATCTACTGGCCCTTCACCGTTTGACCTTGAGAGCACCAAACCACCAATGCTATATTATAGACCTTAACCTATTGCTGCATATAGTAGCAAAACCCTTTACAAACCAAGTAAATAAACCCAAACTGCAACAGCTAATATCCAATCATAACAAGGATTGCAAATTCCAACAATATACAAGAGAGATGTGTTTAGACAACTCCTTGATACTTCCTGTAGCAATAGGTAATATGTAATTTCCTAATCAACACAGAATTGAAAATAAAAAATAAAAAAAAATAAAAAAAAAATAAAAAAAAAAATAAAAAACCAAAGCACTATCATTTGGCAATGTTGTAACAAGCCTAGGAAAATGCCTACATAACCTTCAAGGACATAACCCTAAAAGGCACACACAAATCCACTCTCCAGGTACTGTTACAATACAATCTAATTCTAACAAACACATATCTAACACCACATTAACAAGAATATTAACTACCATGGGAGAACACATTCTCCCATTCAATATACATATTGTATCAAAACATAACCCTACATATTTCCTTACAAACCATGCCTTAAATATTGTATCTAAATGCCACAGAAACTGGTTCTTCTCAAAACAACAAACATCAGCTTTTTGGTTCTTCTAAAAACAACAAACAACAACAATTAGTTCTTCCAAATTGGGTTCATCCTTTTTTTTTTTTTTTTTTTTCTTTCGCTTGCATAATTTGAATCCCTTTTTCAACAGTTGACACAATATTTTTGCCTTTGCCTTTGCCTTTGATTGCTGAGGCATGTGATAGACCAGTCTCTGCTACACGTTGAGGTTCTGAATCACTATCAAGGTCAATGGTTACAGTTGGACCTTTTTTAATAGGAGCACTGCGGAACATAGCCTTCAACCTAGTAAACTGTTGAACTTTTAGAGCAACATATACTGCTTTGGAAGCTGCTTGGGTTGACACTCTGCCCTATGCTAGAGGTGGGAGAAATCTTGCAGCACTAGATTGAGTGTTTCTCAGTGTCCTTGCAACCTCAGGTGCTGGTTGAAAACTTTGTGCAACCTCAGGTGCAGGCTGGAAACTATGTGCTGGCTTAAAACTCCTTGCATCCTCAGGTGCTGGCTGGAAACTAGGTGCTGGCTGGGAACTCCTTGTGGCAACAGATGGACTTGGGTTTGCATTTTTCTGTTTATTTGTTAATAGCCATAAAGTTAGCCATAGTATGACAAATATTAACTAACTATAGTACCTTCATACCAACTCTTCTTGTAGGGGTTTTGGTTCTTCTACATATGCTAGAACAGCCACTTTGTGACTGAATAAAATACCATAAAACCAAAAAGTTGAGATAAATATATATGTTAGACACATAAATTATTTGTAAAAATAAACATAAGTAGTAATGACAGTGACTATAGTCAACTCACACTTGCTGTAGGCTGGCTAGGACACTTGACCTCTGTTCCAGATTGTGAAGCTTATGCGGAGGGTCTAGCCCCATTTAGTGGACATGCCCTTTTATTATGCCCAACTACCATACACTTTGAGCATCTCATCCTTGATTCAAATTTCCTCATTCTGTTTGGATTTTTAGGGCCTCTACTCTCATCAGGACACCTCCCTCGTAGCTTCCTAGGTCTACCTGGGGTGACTCTTCGTCTTGGAGGTTCCAATATGTCATGCCCAACAACATGGTCTCATTGTTCCTCACTAGGCATAGGGTATATTAGCCGACCTGGGCCATGCAGCCCAATATGCAAGTGTTAGGGAGATTGAGACCTGAAAGCAACCTCTAATAAGATTATAATATAGTATGTTGGGATACTATTTAATCAAAAGTTCAAGCTTATGGGTTTGGACCCAGCTGTTTTATATTGATAATCATCGCTTGTGACATCTTTCTAACATGAGAAATGACACTCTGTATACTTAAAAGTAAGCAATATATTTAAAAGCCAGAAAATGGTATGTGAAAAATAAAAAATGGGACAGTTGTTGGAATCTTAAAGATTCTAAATTTCTTATTAAAATCATTTTTGAAATAATTAAGCAGCATTAATACTGCTGGCATTTATCATCAAAAGTGAACACAAAAAAGATGTCACTTTATTTATCTATTTTTTTCTCTAAGCTGATGTTAAACTAAACACTAAACAGTGGATTGTCGTTTGGATAACCTAAGAGGCATCTAAACCTTGAGATTACAGTTAATTAATCCAGCTTCTATCGAAACAAACAAAAATTGCACATCTAATAGACCTAAATAATCTTTAAAATGATCGTCACATGAGTCGACTTTTCTCCGGCACCTTTTCTCCGCATACCCAAGTTTTGTGTATGATCATTTGTGATTCTTCTTTTTTTTTTTCTTTAGCTAAATCAACAAAATGAGATATTACATGTCATTAAGCCACATAATGAATGCGGCAGGGGCTTAAGCTTAATTATATTATTAATCTAAGCAAAGCTTACTAATTAAGCTAGTTAGAATAAAATAAAATTGATAGGTTGTTGTTTTGTACACAAGCACATTAACACATTAAAATAAAATTCCATGGACATCAGGCAACAAAGCCTCCAGCAGCTTTCCCCGAGATGCCATCTAGGCAGTTAGGCTTTTTACTTTTCTCCGTACATAAAAATTGTTGGTGTTGCGAGCAAAACATGCTTATGCCGGTTGTCTTCTTGCTAACATAGTTTTGGTCTTTTTAGTGCTTGCATAGTGTATTTTGAGTGTGAGAAATACTCCTGAGTTGGGACTAGTTTGTGATTTTCTTAGTAGTGTTGTGTTCTGGCGGCCTGTATTATTATTATTATTTTTATTTTTATTTATTTTTAATAAATACTGTTTGTTCCTGCTTCTTGTTTAATTTGGATATGCAGTACCATCCTTAATAGATATGTTTCTTGTCAAGTCCTGAACTATTGTGTCTTATCTCCAAGTTGGCAAATTCTTTATTTTATAGAAACATCATCTCCAACATATTCTCACATTCTAAAGGATATAAATTTCCTACAAACTGAGTTGGAATTCTAACTTAGTCTCTAAGAGCGACATGTATCCCTTAGCATGTATGAAGAATATGTTTTACAAATAAAATTTGCTTCTCACACGCTTTTATGGTAGAATTAATAAAAAAAAAAAAAAAAAATATTGATTCTCATATGTTCAAGAGACATGTCACTTTTAGAGACCGGGTAGGAAGAATTCTTACATCCTAGTTTATAGGACATTTCCGTACGGCTTATAATTGTCTCCTATTCCACAAATAGTCCGATATCACCTCTTATTTATTTAATGCACAAATTGTGTATGGGAGGAGACTAAAACTCTACTTAACATACTTGCACCAGATTCAATATTTATTATATAATTTTAGGCATGCCAATTTATTCTTCAATATCATGAAATAAATTATGAATAATCATTTTAAGGTCATGCCATATATCTCATGGAATTACAAAGATTATAACATGCATTACATTAACATATTTTAGAACATATTGGATTAAACACAATAAAATCCAAATTATCTCATATGGCATATTTTAATAATTTTTTTAAAAAAATATTTTAGAGCACATTGGATTTAAACACAATAAAATCCAATTAATTTAAAATATGTTAACCATATTATGCATGTTATTGTATGAAATAATCACACAACATTCCAATCGTAAACTCATGGAATAATCACAAAGAAAATTTCATTTAAAGTACATATAAATTTTTATGCGTCTCTATGGGCTGGCCCAAATAGGTTAGCCCAATAAATTTTTTTAGACAGTTTTTTTAAAAAGAAATTGGGTCGGGCCTAATCAAGTTAAAAACCCTACTCAGAGCCCAAATTATTGACCCGAATTTATTTTCATCTCTTCGCCCCTGCCGGCTGCCGCGCCTCCTCCTCTTAACACACACGGCGGCCCTGCCGCCAGACAGCATGGTGGCCAGGAAAGGCCGCCACCCAAATAGCAGTGGCTTCATTTGGCCATGCGCCGTGGCAACAGTAGCCCACATGCACGCTGCTTTGCTCGGCATGGCGTCTGAACCGAGGCGGGGCGCGCAACGTACACACGTTTCTTTGCAGCACTCCGACGGTGAGGTGCACACAGCTCCATGGAGTTACAGAGGATCCAAAGAAAGAAAAAATCATTTCATCAAACAAGACATTATAAATTACAGTCACTTGTCGGTCAATATGTTAGTATATATGAAGCTAGCCGTTGGGTGCATGTGGTTCTGTAGTAAGTTACAGAGGATCCAAATTGCTGTTAAGATCAACCATAAAGGGTCGTTGTACTGATCATAAAGCTTGGAATGGTAGGTTTGGAAAACAGTATTAGTTGTCGGTTTGACTGGCAGCTTTGACGGGAAAGCCGAAAGGTGGCCGGCCGGCGGCCGGTGTACGTGTCATCACGTATAGCTTTGATGGAAATCATGTAAACTAAATGCTTCGGGGTTAAGGTAGCTTCTTCTAACTTCTCATAGATTTCTTTTATATATACTTATCCTAATTCCTAGAGGCTGGACCCAGTTTTGATATATTTTCTCGGTTTTTTCCCTCAAACCAACCCAGCTGTAAATTCTCTTGCTTAGCATTTCTCTGTCGGTGCTGGTAATGCTTAGAGGTTAAGGTAGCTTCTTCTAACTTCTCACAGATTTCTTTTTATATATATATATACTTATCCTAATTCCTAGAGGCTGGACCCAGTTTTGATATATTTTCTTGGTTTTTTCCCTCAAACCAACCCAGCTGTAAATTCTCTTGCTTAGCATTTCTCTGTCGGTGCTGGTGGTTTTGGTGGAGGGGGCAGCTGCGGTGCCGGTGCTGTAGAAGTCTAGTCTAGCCAGATTATGGGACCTGGGGGCGGTGGCGGCGGCGGCGGACATGGGGGAGGTGGCGGCGGACGTGGGGGAGGTGGCGGTGGACATGGCGGTGGGGGACCTGGTGGCTGGGGCGGCGGACCTGGGGGTGGCGGACCTGGAGGTGGGGGACCTGGAGGATTCGCTAATGGTTTATGCAGCATGATATCTTCTTGGTAAGTCAATGCCATGCTGAATCAACTTTTTTATGCCGAGATAAATGCTTTTTAGCAAGCGGACGACGTGGTAGTAAATTTTAGCCTTTAATTTTTATTTTTTTATTTTTATTTTTTTTAACGAGTTTTTATATATTGATCTTAAGGATTTATTTATTAATTTTTTTAACATGAGCTGACTTGTAACCAAATGTAGAAAAGAATAAATCAGTTATTTCGAGAGAGCCGGATCCCCGATGTCTGATTCCATAGAGAGTTTTGACTTATAGAATACAGTAAAACAATAATCAACCCATATTTTTGTTATTGGTAAATTTCTTTTAAATAAAGAAACAATATACTATACCTATTACATAAGAGATTAAGTCTTGACTTTTAAAACTAAGACAACTTTAATAAAAAAAAAAAGATTTTAAATTAAAGATCAATTCCTTATTAGAGTATTATAAAATAAATAAAAATTTACTCGTCATGTAATTACAGTTATACAATAGTTTAATAATAATAATATAGTAAATAACGCTTAATTAATTAGCGGAAGTATTAGCGTGAATTGTTTAAAAGTATAGTGTGGCTTGTCATCAGAGTACGTGGCATTGATTCTGTATTTTTTTGTTTTCTCCTCGATGGGGACTGCAGCTTCTACTGCCTATGCTGCTGTTCGTTGCTAAAACATTGCTTCGGCGGACCGCGTGGAGGCGGCGGGCCACCGCGTTTCTGATTTTGATTTATTTTACTGCACTGTAATAATGGTTGGCTTTCTGATCCATGACATGCTTGTGAACTCGATCCTGGTTACTGGCTTTTTTATTATTTGTTTTTCCGCTTTATTTCCTGCTTTTTTTACAATGGAATATGCATGGATGGTATACAAGGGAAATTAAAATGCTTTTAAGCAATTCTCTGGAATGGTTCTGATGATCAACTGATTCTTCTGATGGGTGCCTAAACATGGCAGATTCTGAGTATTATAAATCGGAATTCAGCGATTTAGCTAGGCCATCCAGAATTCAAGGCTGTTGCACGGTTTTCAATTGATAAAATTTGGGCGCCAGTATAGCGTAAATGGCGAGTCCGGCGGAAGTTTACGGAGGCCAACATGGGGCCTTTGGACGTTCATGGCGGTGGCCACCGTAGGGACGCCAAAATTTCTTGCCACCGAAAGTTTAGAATAACCATTCCGGGTGTTTGGGATCATGAGCTAATACTTTGCTAATCAAAGTATGCGCAATGGAATACCAATTCCAAAAAAAAAAATTTCTTCAAGATAAACAAAGCTTGATTAATTAAACTAACATGTACAACTTGTACTAGTAAATTAATAAATAATACTTCATTATGGCCCTTTATTTATAGACTAAGATTGACCCTCATCTAACCCTAGGAGATAAGATAGAACTGTAGCAAAGATAGGATTTGAGTCATATGAGAACTACAATTTTAATCCCTACTATCTAGAATGTAGAGATAGAACTGGAGTTCATAAGAGAACTACAATTCCAATCCCTACTGTCTAGGGTTTTAACTCTAACCTATTGCTACCAACTATTCAGCATGGGCTTGAGTTTTATTCATTAGGCTCAACGTTCATTTATCTCTATTTAAGCCATTTAGAATTAATTCCAAGAGTCCATAACTCTTTAATTGCTTAACCCTATAGAAATTAATTCTTAAACACATAGCTCTTTAGTTTAGGTTAGTGCTGCAAATGAATTGTGTATGTACTGAATTAAATTTATTGTGCATAGTTATTGTAGTGACTTTGAGATAACCGAATTAAAAACCCTAGTTGTGACTTAAATGGCACATTAATCTTCTCCTTAGCAATTGTTTGAAGCAAAGGATGGTACTGCTTGTTGTGAAAACCTCTAGAAATTAATTAGTGAAATTATTAGTGTGCGAAGGACTATAATTTTCATAGAAATTAAGGGGATTAACAAACCTGTTGAGTCTAACCATTATTATTTTTATTTTATTTTTTCCTTTGAGAATTTTATGGGTGGAAAGATAAGTTGCTCTTTTTTGTAACGCAAATATTAACTCTCCCATTTTTGGAGTTGAGCATTATAATTTTGAAGCAACTTAGATGAGATTAACTCATAGATAGGCGCTTACTCTCTAAAACTCGCCAATATGTCTAGTTAGTAGGAATTTTAAATCTTGATGTGCATTACGAATATTTAAATATTCTTAGTTGGCGCATTAATTTAAAATATTAGCGGAGCATCAATAATAACACCGTTAATTTAGCTCAAATTTTATTTTATTTTTTCACGGGACATATGGGTCAAACCAAAAATGCGAAAGTTTGAGCGTCCCATGAGATATGGGTTGAGTTGAGAGAAATACAACACCAAACGTCTTGGAAGCATGGTAGTTATAACAAAGTCAAGGATGGCTACGTACAACTTAGTTAGTCTAAACATATTGCTTGTGGTTGCACTGATGCAAAAGGGCTTGAAGGCTTAGATAATTTCTGGCAAATATTTTTTTCCTTATCTCTTATATAATGGATTATAGAATAGAAAAATAATTGTATGAGCAAGAAACAGAAAAATATCGTTGATTATTAGACATTAGCATGAAAGTAATGAAGAAGTGCATGAGTTGCACACAGTTACAACGTTATGTTTTTGCACTTAAATACAACGACATTAACGAACTCAGTACTTATAACGACCTAAGAAAAAGCGCTAGTTACATTTGCACTATCACCTTAAAAGAACTAATGAATTTGAAACTTTCTCTAGAATCACTTATAAAGCCCAGTTTCACCTAGTAAGTAGGCAATGTGGGACTTAGCACTCATCTATCTCTTAGGATTAAATACAATTCGCCCCCCCTGAAGTTGTCGGTCATTTTCAATTTGGCTACCAATGACACGCCCCCGTTTTGGGATAAGGGAAACACGAACTTGAGTATTAAAAACATTTAAATGGAAGCGTGCATTTACAACATATAGATTGTAAATTCCTATTTTTATTAATCCTGTCTATTAACAATTCTTTATAATGCCTTGAACTCCAAAAAGAAACATACTATACAAAGTAAAAATTTAGTCGGTCCACAATGATCTAATGCTCTTAGTGAGGTCTATGCAAATATCAAGAAATGACATCATCTTACTAGGTCATCTGAAAAGATTTTGGAGAAAAATGGGTAAGTTCGACAACTCAATAAGGAAATTACAACACTAGAGAAATAAAAACATACCATAAAATCTTCACGCCATAATCTTTAGTCATTCATAATGACAGTTTATGCAAAATGTCAAAATGTTCAATTAAACATGAAACTTATGAGTGAGTAAATGAGGAATATGAGTAATGGCATGCATAATGACAGTTTGTGCAAAATATCAAAATGAACTATTAAACATGAAACTTATGAGTAAGTGAATGAGGAATATGAGTAATGACATGTATAAGAAATTTATAATGATCTAGTAAATTCTTTTTATCTGTTTTCTCTTCAAAACTGTAACTGTGGTTTAACTATTTACAGATTCTACACCGCTATTACCCTTGAGCGGAGCACGTTGGCTTTTGTCCCAATGACCTATGGACTCAGTCTGTCGTCACAGAGAAGAGTCGCCGGGTTGGGAATCTTCCCTAGGTGAGGGCCAACCCCGGTCTGTAGCACACACCGTATTTCGGTATGCTTGCCATGCTACCCTATTAAGTACCGATCATAACTGTAATAGTGCCTCAGGGTTAAACAATTACTGCACATGAACGTTTTCTGTAATTCTGTAGGCTCTGCTAAGAGCCGTTTTCATAACTATAGTCATGTGCAGATTTTAAACTTTAAATCCTCTTTTCATTCAAAGCTGTATTCATGTATAAATCATAAACTTTGAAATGCTCTTTTCACAACTGTAATTATGCATAAAATCCCTTAATTATAATTATATTTATGCATAAATCATAACTTTGAAATGCTCTTATCCACAACTGTGATTATGCATAAATCAATACTTTAAAATGCTCTTAATCAAAACTATAATAACTTTGAAATACTCTCATTCACAACTGTAATTATGCATAAACCAATACTTAAAAATGCTCTTAATCATAACTGTAGTTTATGCACATACTTCTTGAATAACAACATATGAGTAATAAAAGTTTGGCATTAAAAATCACATAAGTAAATGCTTTGTAAAATTCTCCAACACTTTTATTTTTCAAAGGATTTGTAATAAAATCTTGTTGAAGGGTGTTTCGATGTTGTATCCCCTTACCTGGACTTGTCATGAGCGTCAGGATCGACCTTCTACCTAAATAAATTGCAAGAAGAAGTTTAGAGAAATATTCTTAAACTAAGGTATCCTATAACATCCAACCATAGACCTCCAAATTATACTACCTATCAATATTACTACTTAGTAGACTAAATCGTCAACATTCTAGGAATTTCAATACGAACTCATTCAGCCTAAACCATATAAAATATGAATAGAATAACATTATTAGTATCAATAACGCTTAAAATACTTTAAAATAGGGAAAACTTCAATTTACCCCCATGAAGTTGTCACCAATTTGCAATTCTACCACCAATGTTTCAATTTTGTTAATTGCACCCCATTAAGTTTCAGAAATTTTCAATTTAAGGAATCCGTCCAAATCAACTGTTTGACTTAACGAAATTCAGCCTTTGTGCCGCGCACGTGCCCTTTTTGACAAAATTGCCCTCTTTAAAACGGCATCGTTTTGGACATATGGAAACCAAAATTGCCCTCTTCAAAACGGTGCCATTTTGTAAGTCTTCTCTAAGCTCCAAAACAACACCGTTTTGAAGACAAGCGCTCAAAAAAAGACAGCCTCGCCGAGGAAGACAAACTCGACGGAGATGGACTGGCAGCGTGCGGGTTGTCCGTGACAGAGACGGGGTGCACGACGGATGCCAGTGCGGAGGCCTCCTGGTATCGGCCAAACTCCAAAGTGACCTTCTCCAAGTTTCAAAACGGCACCGTTTTGAAGACGAGCCCTAAAACAAAACCTAGATCTCGTCGGGGAAGACAGCCTCGACGGATGCTAGCACAGCAGCCTCCTGTCATTGAGGACACAACTTCACCCTAGCTCAACCACCTCGGCCTCCAGCGACAATTCCGCGTCGTTGAACGACTCGGCCGAAAATCGACGAAACAAAGTATTGTCGATTTTGGCCAACGCCGGGAGGCCTCCGAGCCAGCATCCGCTGCGTAGTCCATCTCCGTCAAGGATGACCCGCTTACCGCTCGCCGCCAACCAATCGAAGCCGTCTTCCCCGACGACGCCGTCTTTGTTTTAGGGCATGATGTTTTGCCTCAAAACAGTGTCGTTTTGTTTTCAGAAATTTTAGTTTTGGTGTTTCACAAAACGATGCCGTTTTGTAGAGGGCATTCTCGTCCATTTTCATCCCTAACAAGCACGTGAACAGCACATGAGCTGAATTTCGTTAAATCAGACGGTTGATTTGGACGAATTCCTTAAATTGAAAATTTCTGAAACTTAATGGGGTGCAATTAACAAAATTGAAACATTGGTGGTAGAATTGCAAATTGGTGACAACTTCATGGGGGTAAATTGAAGTTTTCCCTTTAAAATATAAGGACGGCGTAACAGCACTTTTGTAAAATAGTAGTTTTTTACTCGGGCATTATAAAGACACATTTTTATATTTAACCACCCTGCTTTGAAAAACCCTATTTTAGAAGCAACATCAAAAGCGTTAGATAACTTGATAACAAACAATCTTAAAATATTAAAATAAAGTTTATTTAAAACTTACAAAAAAATATCCTTGAAATATTTTGTAAAACACACGTAGAGAGTGAGTGGTCCTTAAGTCCTATTTCTTTTTCTATCTTTTCTTTGTTCTTTGTCTCTTCCCTTACATATATTTTTATATATATACATGAGTCATGTCTTTTAGAAAAGAAGAACTAAACCAAAAAGATGATGAACCTACGAGAGAGAAAAATGGGTCCTTCTATGTTCTTTTCTTGTCCTTTTCCTTTTATCCATTTTCTAAAGACATCTTTATTTTATCTAAAGAAATTTGCAATTCAGGCATTTCCTCACCCTCAGCAATTAAACCTGACGGAAAAGTTAACACGAGCATGTCACGTGCCATATTCAAAGATAACGTCCCATTTATACCCTTGTTTTAGCACGTTAAATTACCTTAATGCCCTTGAAAAACAACATACGCCTTTTAGGTCAAAAAATACTAAAAGCCACAACCTTTCGAGACTTTTGTTGTCTTCAAGCCAACAGGGTCACGATCTCTGCTAGATTGGTTTCTTCAAAAAACAACCAACCCATGGAATCTTCCATTGAAATCAGCACCGCCGGGTCCACGCAGTGCAGCGGGGCCACATCTTCAATTGAGCGCATTTGTTTTTGTCAGCAGCCGATGATGGTGAAAACCGCCTACACCACCGAAAATTTCAGCAGGAGATTCGTGAGTTGCAAAAATTGGAAGGTAAGTTAGTGACTCGAATTTTTTCTATTCTTGTATTTTTGTGATGAGTATATAATGATCATTGGTTGTTTGTGTTCGATTCTAATGTAGGTCTGTATTTCTCGATCATTGTATGTCAATGGTTATTGGTTGTTGGTGTTCGATTCTTATGTTGGGTCTCTACTTTCGGGTTTTAAGTCCTTGTAGTCTGACTCGTTTCTTGCATGAAAAGCATTGTGTAAACCTAAAGTTTACTGAGTAATGCGTAGATGAATATTAGGTTTTATTTTTCTTTTCTTTTGTTGTCATTCAAAAAATAGGTTGAACGTCCTTCTACCAAATTAATTAACTAAATCAAATTCTTAAAGAATGTACACTGTCATATCACTCCAAAAAACAATGGAAATCCTATAAGTGATTCTGTGTATACATCATGGCTTAAGTTCCCAATATTCCAAAATAATAATGAGAATCTTCTCATGAGTTGAAACCTGCACAAATTGAAGAACATATAATTCATTGGGATTTAATGTGAGAAAATCAATATATAGGTTGAAACCCAGTATAGGTTAAGTTACTGTTAATGCATTCCTGATCTTTTGAATAATTGTCTCAAATTGTTTAGGTTAAGCTATCTATGATGTCTCTACCTTCTTAGTGAAGTAGTTGAGGAGCTGCATAAAACTCACTCTTATTGAATAATGGCCTCAAATTGTTGTGGTGATTAATCCTTGTTATTGGTTTTACAGATTAACCGTGATTGTGGTTTCTTTGAATGGCTTGATCCTGAGTTGTGTCAATATGGTATGAAAGTGGCAAGACAATTGCGGCGGAGGCACGAAGTGTTGGTAGCAGAAGCAAAGCGATGTGAAAGTATAGTTGCAGATGAAGTTGGGAAGGTAAAAGCTGAAATGGGAATAGAGATTGGGCAATTCGAGGCATTAATTGAGAAACAGTCTGAGCAACTGAAGTCAAAAGTGGAGATTGGGGAGGTTAAAGTCCACACAGTGAAGAAGAAGTACCAGAAAGTCCTTCTCTGTTCATGGATCTTTTGCGCACTTTCACTGTTTTTGTTTGGATTCACTTACAAAGGGACGCACAATGGCAAAGTCTGTCGTATGCCATTGCCTTGAGTCGTCCATATGTATTGGTTTAGTACTTTAGTGTTTGTAATGAAGTCTATGTACCCCATGTTTTGTAATGAATGTCTATGTACCCCATGTTTTGAAGCTACTGTTATTATTGTGGTGACACTACTTATAGTTATCATTAAAAGTTTATTCAGTTATATGTACCAGACTAACATGGACTAATGTGCTAAATTACACTAAGTCCAAATTAGGTAAAAGTTAATTTAATTGAATTGTAGACTAATAACTCGGTTTATGTTACCTATTATTCCCCACTGTGCTAGTTGAGAAAAATAATATAGAACTCAATCTATTGTGGGAGAGATTGCTAAGAAAAAGATTTATGTATAGCATTGACTTAACTCCATTATACACACCAATCCTATGCAGGAGCAGAAAAGAAGCCTCATCCACTGGCCTTTCACCGTTTGACCTTGAGAGCACCAAACCACCAATGCTACTTTATAGACCTCAACCTATTGCTGCATATAGTAGCAAAACCCTTTACAAACCAAGTAATTAAACCCAAACTGCAACAGCTAACATCCAATCATAACAAGGATTGCAAATTCCAACAATATACAAGAGAGATGTGTTTAGACAACTCCTTGATACTTCCTGTAGCAATAGGTAATATGTAATTTCCTAATCAACACAGAATTGAAAAAAAAAAAAAAAAAAAAAAAAAAAAAAAAAACCAAAGCACTATCATTTGGCAATGTTGAAACAAGCTTGGGAAAATGCCTACATAACCTTCAAGGACATAACCCTAAAAGGCACACACAAATCCACTCTCCAGGTACTGTTACAATACAATCTAATTCTAACAAACACATATCTAACACCACATTAACAAGAATATTAACAACCATGGGAGAACACATTCTCCCATTCAATATACATATTGTATCAAAACATAACCCTACATATTTCCTTACAAACCATGTCTTAAATATTGTATTTAAACACCACAGAAACTGGTTCTTCTCAAAACAACAAACATCAGTTTTTTGGTTCTTCTTAAAACAACAAACAACAACAATTAGTTCTTTCAAATTGGGTTCATCCTTTTTTTTTTTTCTTTCGCTTGCATAATTTGAATCCCTTTTTCAACGGTTGGCACAATATTTTTGCCTTTGCCTTTGTCTTTGATTGCCGAGGCATGTGATAGACCAGTCTCTGCTACACGTTGAGGTTCTAAATCACTATCAAGGTCAATGGTTACAGTTTGACCTTTTTTAATAGGAGCACTGCGGAACATAGCCTTCAACCTAGCAGACTGTTGAACTTTTGGAGCAACATATACTGCTTTGTAAGCTGCTTGGGTTGTCACTCTGCCCTACGCTAGAGGTGGGAGAAATCTTGCAGCACTAGATTGAGTGTTTCCCAATGTCCTTGCAGCCTCAGGTGCTGGCTGGAAACTTTTTGTAACCTCAGGTGCAGGATGGAAAATATGTGCTAGTTGGAAACTCCTTGCATCCTCAGGTGCTGGCTGGAAACTCCTTGTGGCAACAGATGGACTTGGTTTTGCATTTTTCTGTCAATTTGTTAATAGCTATAAAGTTACCCATAGTATGACAAATATTAACTAACTATAGTACCTTCATACCAACCCTTCTTGTAGTGGTTTTAGTTCTTCTACATATGCTAGAACAGCCACTTTGTGACTTAATAAAATACCATAAAACCAAAAAGTTGAGATAAATATATATGTTAGACACATAAATTATTTGTAAAAATAAACATAAGTAGTAATGACAGTGAATATATTCAACTCACACTTGCTGCAGGCTGGCTAGGACACTTGACCTTTGTTCCAGATTGTGAAGCTTGTGCGGAGGGTCCAACCTCATTTAGTGGACATGCCCTTTTATTATGCTCAACTACCATACACTTGCAGCATCTCATCCTTGCTTCAAATTTCCTCATTCTGTTTGGATTTTTAAGGCCTCTACTCTCATCAGGACACCTCCTTCGTAGCTTCCTAGGCCTACCTGGGGCAACTCTTCGTCTTGGAGGTTCCAATATGTCATGCCCAACAACACGGACCCATTGTTCCTCACTAGGCATAGGGTATATTAGTTAGGCATATGCTTTTTTGTACATCTCTAAACTGTAATAATGGACATAATCCTCAGGTTCCCCACAATCAAAGAGTATAGCAGAAACTGAATGCCCACATGGGATACCAGTAATTTCCCATTGTGTACAACCACAAGTTTTTTTATGCAAGTCCACAGCATACCACAATCGTCTGGGAGCTTCCACTGCAAATAACTTCTCACCAGCAAAATGGGGAACACATTCCATTGCCTCTAGCCCAATTGACTCCAGCTTCTTTACCACCTTAGGACATAACTTCCCAGTCAATTTTGAAACGCCATCTCTTTTGACTTGATACCTCCTCATGAATTTTATTCTTATCATCTCCAACATGGTCAATATAGGCTTGTCACGAGCTTTCAGAATGTAGGCATTGAAACACTCGCATATGTTGTTCACAAGAAGATCACATTTAGGGTAATCGTGGAACCATGCTCTAGACCATCCACTTGGATCAATCTTGTCCAAGTACTCGAAAGCAGCTGGGGTCATTCTTTTCAACTCCTGCATATGTGCATTGAACTCGACTTCGATATAGGCACATGCTATAGCCCATAGCTTATCTTTCAGTGTAACCCTTCGATGCCCTTCATCTCTAAAGTTTGCCCATAAATGTTTAATACAAATTCGATGATCTGCCATCGGGATCACATCCTCAAAGGCAGGCATAAGACCCTACAAAAACGAAGTAAAGAGTAAATTAGCAATAAATAAAATGAGTAGTATACATATATATATATATAGATATGAACTAATGGTGTGCAAAGCAATCACCTTCTGTCGATCCGATATAAATGTCGGCCTAGCATGCCGGTCATGTGTTCCAAGATCTGACACTAGGGTTTCCAAGAACCAAGTCCAACTGTCCTTGGTTTTGGCTTCAACAACCGCATATGCAATCGGGTACTATTGTCGTTGCCATCCCGACCAACAGCAGCCAAGAGCATTCCCTTAAATGGCCCTTTTAAAAAGCACTCATCTACCCCAATAACTGGCCTACAACCATCTAGAAATCCCTTCTTCATGACTGCAAATGATATGTATAGCCTATGAAATTTGGGTGGAACCTCAGGGCATGGTTTTTTCACCTTCATCAATACGGCACTTCCTCTATTGGTCATTCTCACAGTTTCACAATAATCCCACAACCTCTCATACTGACACTCTGATCTGCCATAAATTTGTTTTCCAGCCTTCCTTCTAGCCCTATACATACAATTTGCACTCACATCTACCTTCCACATATCCTTCACTTCATCCAATATCACATCCAATGACATGTTGGGCTGAACCTTGAACTTGTCAATTACCTTGTCAGCTATCCAAGTTGCATTTACAATGGAATTTTTATATTTCCTGCCACACATATGTTTTGGCTGCATAGAAATTATTTGGAATGACTGCTCATCTACCATCTGTCGGCCATACACACGATAATGACATTTAGGATCTCTACACACCACAATACACTTTCTCCTTTCATTTCTTTTAAATCTGATGTCTTTCCCCCTTCTCACATTATACATCTTAACAGCCTCTCTAAACATTTTAATGTCTGAGAATTTTTGTTTCAGTTTGATGTCTGGATCAGCTAGGTCAACTGCATGAAAATCATGATTGGGTGCATGTGTAACTTCTTCATCTTCCCCACTAGGACATGGTGACTTCAGTATATCACTCCTCCCCATGTTAGAATTAATGTCCTCGTCATCAGCAATCTCAAATGAGCTCATGACACTGCCACCACCTTCAAACATACCAACATTATTGACATCATAATCCATTTCAACAGTCTCAGTATTGTCGTCATCATCACCCTCATCAGTATTGTCATTAGCCTCACCCTCGAAAGAATACTGTGTGGAGGGTCCAGCCCCACCACCACCACCACTAGATTGTGTGGAGGGTCTAGGCCAACCATCACCTCCATCCATATCAACATCGAACAGATCTTCATTATCACTCAACCCACCTTCCCACCACGGATTATACAAACCAACCCTAGCTCTATAATTATTTTCATCTTCATAATCATCTTTTTCATTATCACCTTCATCACCTCTCCCTTCCCCAAACGATACAATGTATGAATGCACAATGTTATGGCTGATATGGCAAGAAGACAAAAACAAGACATCATCGTCAGAAGTTATTAGGTACAAACCATTCACGAGACTCTTCACAGGGTCTTTAAAATACATCAAATCTCCAGACTTGTAGCCATATTCTTTTAAAATACATTCTATCTCAAAGAATGATAGCTTATCATGATCAAAAGTCTTATGATGTACTATAGCAGAACCACTAACATACTCACAGCCGAAGTGTCTATCAAACTTGCCCCCATAATGAACCTCAAAGGCCAATTCGGGGGACCCTATCCTACATGATGAAATGGTAAAATACTTGAGTAAACAAATAATACAAAAAAACATAATAGACTTTTTGAGTAATGAATATAAAGACTGCAATAGTAGACTTTTTAATTATGATATTGGTATAAGACATGAATGTAAGCCAGAAGAAGAGGTAGAGAGAGAAAACGTCAGGGTGTGTTATCCCTTCCACTAGACAAAAAACAAGAGAGTTATTGAAAATAATACAATCGGGTACATTTTGGGACCACTATTGTTAAACTAGCATATAAATGTTTCTCCCAATCAGACAACATGACAAAGACCCTACGAGGCAACTAAATAAATTGGATTTACAGACCACTATCGTTATTGCAGTGGACCCAACCTCACAAAATGATAATGCAACAACCGACAACATCTATGCACACTTGAAAGCAACATATGATTACAACTCATCAGTTAAAGTCGACCCAAAACAAAAAGCTAACAATTTTACAAAACCGTCAAACTCAACATTCACATGTGAAAGCAACATCCCAATACAATAAATTTCATAACATTGCAAAATTCATTAAAGGAATTTCAGAATATGGTTGATTTTCAACACAATATAAATTCGAAAATCCCCAATTTCGACACAACCCTAATTTTAAAATGTTCATTTTTTCACTTACCTCCAACCACAAAATGGAAATCAATGCCCTCGTGAGAGAAATCCC
This sequence comes from Alnus glutinosa, assembly GCF_958979055.1. Classification (NCBI taxonomy): domain Eukaryota; kingdom Viridiplantae; phylum Streptophyta; class Magnoliopsida; order Fagales; family Betulaceae; genus Alnus; species Alnus glutinosa. Next base: position 4,822,799 of record NC_084897.1, on the reverse strand, counting down.
TAATTTCTGTAACACACGGTCGCAATGTCACACTTTGTAGTTGTTGATAGCAGATGAGATGCTCTGGTTCGAAGAACACGAGAGTTAGTGTTTTCAACTGATCGAAGAACACGAGTGTTAGTGTTTTTTTTTTTTTTACCTAAAAGGCTTGTGTTGTTTTTCAAGGGCATTAAGGTAATTTAACGTTCTAAAACAAGGGTATAAATGGGACGTTATCTTCAAACATGGCACGTGACACGCACATGTTAACTTTTCCGTCGGGTTTAACCGCTGAGGGTGACGGAATGCCTGAATTGCGAATTTCTGAAACTTCGGGAGGGTACATTGCAATTTTTAAAACTTTGGTAGCCAAATTGAAAATGGCCGACAACTTCAGGGGGGACGAATTGTATTTAACCCTATCTCTTATAAACCACTCACTCTATGTGTGTTATTTATCTCTTCCTAATATGAAACTTGAGTGTTATACTGAAGGTACGCGCTCTTGGCCGAAAATGAGGTCATCAAGGTCTTGAATTTGGAGGAGGGCTGTGCGTTTACGTTCAGTGCATGGGGCTGAGCATATACTCAAAGCTCTTTGAATTTGGTGAGCTTGTAACCCTTTCTTCTCTCTCTCTCTCTCTCTCTCTCTCTCTCTCTCTCTCTCTTTTCTTTTTGTGTGTGTGTGTGTGAGAAAAAAAAATGAAATAATAATAATAATAGTGTGTGTGTGTGTGTGTGTGAGAATTTCAGAATCTAATACATATCAAAATTTCATAACATTGTAAAATTCATTAAAGGAATTTCAAAATCTAATACATATCAAAAGGTGACCATCTCTATTTGCACTGTTGAGCCTGAACTTTTATGCTAAAACCAACATAACATTTCCCTTTCCGAATAGCCCAAAGATGTTTCCATGCAACTTGGCACTATGCCCCGACCAACTAATTGATGAGAACCTGAAAATTCTTTGACTATGTACTCCTAGACACAAACTCAATCTCCATAACCCATATTAAGGACAAAGAAGATGAATAAAAGTTTCTCATTCAAATATCAAATTCTCAATATCCTAACCCTTTCTAAGTGCAAACAATATGCTCAAGAAATTTTCAAACAAATTTTGATTTTCAATTGTTAAGAGTACCAACCGGCATTGTTTGATACTTTCTGTTTTCAATGATACCTAGCTTCATCACTCTTGGTTCTTTTACTTTAAGGAAGAAAAAAACATAGGCATCTCAACCATTTCTGGTTTGGTTCATTGATTGGTGGTGTTGTATGAAAAAGGGTGCAAACCCAAGTGTAAGTTTTCGTAAGTAATAATTCTCAGTAAGTATGATGTCGATGCACAAAGAATGGTAGATACTAAGTAAAATTCCTACTATTGTGCAGAAAAGTAAATTAAATTGATTTTTCCATTAATAAGGTGGGGCAATTGATAGATGATAAACTAAAATAAAATTAACTAAGCTAAATTAATAAAAAGAAAAAAAAAAATTAGAAGAAAACACCAAGGCTTCAGGGATCCACCTATCAATTTATTATATATTTTTGAGACATATATTTTTAACTCAACTAGGTTGAGAATCAACTCTCCTAATTGGAAAATAAAACAATTAAGCGCAAGGAAAATATAAATAAATTAAACATGGGTTGATTGAGAAATTGATTTCAAAAACATGACACAATAAATTAAGCATTCAATATATTTTCGAATCATAAAAATCAAACAAAGTAAGCATTTGATATAAACAAAAATCAAAATGAATCAAAAAAAACTTGTTTTATTAAATTACTCTCAAATAAAAATCATTCTCAAATTTAATCATTAATCTATGAAGAACAAAAAACTTAGTCTCAAGAACACATAATACAAATATTAGGCTTCACCTCTAGCCTTACCTAGAGATTTAGCTACTTATGTTTATGAAAAACATAAATGACAAATAACAAAACCGGTTGAGATTCTCCAAAACTGTCCCTCTCTGCTCTTTCGTGTTCCTACTCATTTCTCCTCTCCTCCCCTGCAACTCTTCTGGCATGAGCAAAACATGATATATATAGACTAATTTGTTAGGTCTTTCAATGCTGCATGCATGCTTTCTTGATTCTTTCATTGTTAAGGATTTATTGCAAGTCTGGCCCTTCATAGAAATAAAATCACATATCTTTACAATTAATGTAGTACAACTTCTTCATGTCTCAATACATGTGTCGATGAGTTATGCATGGAAAGACTTATTCGGTGCTGATCCTTGTTCAGGGAAGGTAATACGTGTGAGTTAGATCCCCACAAATGTGTCAGGTATGAAAAGAAAATCAATTTGCCTTGTTATGGAAAGCGATGCTCCTTCTTATTTTTCATGTTTTGTTTTCTTCTATGTAGGCCCCACGAATTTCCTATTTATTTCCTTTGTCCTCAACGCCTCTTTCTCTTTCTCTTTCCTTTCCTTATTCCTTTTTCTTAGACTTTCATTTATTTGCTTGGCTTGGTTTCTTTTTGTCCATTTCTTTCATAGGCTTGATTGGACAATTATGAAAAGGTTCAAACAAAGCAATTTCTTCAATTAAAATATTTTTTTATGCTCAAAATTAATAATTCAACACTATTCCTTAATTAAATCTAAAATGTAGAAATTAAAATAAAACATAATATGATAATGCCTATTTTAATAGAGAAAATATGCACTTTTAAGCTATTATCATGTGGATCGATTTGAGGCCAAATGAACAAAAAACATCTTTTCCATGAGATATCTGTATACTTCAAGGACAATTATTTTGGATACTTCAACAAAATGACTCTGAAATAAAATTCTTAGACAACAATATAACAGTTGAAGGCAAAATTTAGGACCAAACATACTTCATAATGAATAAAGAGATAATTTCAGAGGAAAACATATACGAAATAAACAAACACGTGTGGATCCATAACTCAAAGATTATCCTGCCCTCCATTGATGGCAACCGAACTCTGCGTGTGGAGTACAACTTCGAACGATTCCTTAAGCCCTTCAATTTGAAGATAATTTTTTGTCTGTGTAAAAGGATCATACAAGACCAACTGCCCCTCACTGTTCTCCATGAACAACTTCCTTTTCTTCCAAAATCCCAATGGCCTTCCCAAATCCATGGGAATCTCAATGCTAACAAATCTAGTCCACGACTCCTTAACACCAAATTCGAGCAAAACCCATATCTCCAAAGACATCTTTATATACCTACAATCGAGAGGAAAAATCGCCATAGCAACATACCCGTTTAACTCCATCAACTGGGGATAAAAACGCAATGGATCTCTAGAGTACGGAAGCGGTGTCGTACGGAACACCTCGTCGGTGAAATCAAAAGAAATAATTTGACCGCCATCTTGCTCCGCCAACCATAAGAAAACCCCACCCAAAGCCAGAATCTGTGAATGGGCAAAAATACCGTAAGGCACGCGAAGGTCAAGCAGTCTCCAAGAACCACTGCTCATACTGTAGACTTCCGCTATCAGCGCTGAAATACCAGAGCCGTTCACAACGTGACGAACGCTAACCACCTTGAAGTCGCTGGAATTGGGGTCGAAGTCGAACCCAACGCTGGAGGGAGGAGGAAACAAGGGCGGGATAGCTTTGAATCCTACATTTGGTGTGGTGGGGTTCCAGAGATAGAAGCCGCTGGTTCGGAAATCGTAAAGGCATAGTAGCCCATTACAGGAAGCGGCAAGCTTAAGGTAATAATTTGGTCTAATGAGGAAATGAACGGGTGCTAGAGGGAGATTCATCGGGATTTGAGAAACACAGTCGAGGGTGTCGTAAGAGAGTGAATAGAACACAAACTTTACGGCATTCGATTTGTCTGTGGTTTTGACGAGGATGAGAGGAAGAGGACGAGTGGGATTTTGGGTGGTGAGAATAGAGTGGTTGAGGAGATTTGTAGAGAAGAAATCATGGTTTCCGATCAGAGCAAGCCAGGTCTTCGAGACGCACCTGAATCGGAGGAGGGATTTTGGCGGCAACCTCGCAGTATCTCCACCAGAACGTCTGGAGGTAGATAGGTTGATGACATTGTTTTCCCAACTCCGGGGATGATTCATTCACTATTTGAACACAATTTGTCCAATACTTCAAGACACATTGAAGTGGTGCAATAGAATTCATTGTGTGATGTCTTGAAGAAGTTGTGTACAAGTTGTATACTAATAGTGAATGAATCATTTCTTCTGGCAATAATTTCAATCTATCTCTGCGTTGTCCAGCCCACAGTATTTGACGGAGACTTAGACTCTTCCGTTTTCATAAATACGGATGGAAAATTGAAGATATTGAAACCCACAAATATAAAAAAGAAAAGGAAAATAAAAATAAAAAAAAATAAAAAATAAAAAATAAAAAACTGTAACCCTTCGGTTTTATATTAAGAGGATCATTAATTCATATAAAATGGGTAAATTATAAAAAAGTTTGTAAGTGTTAAATTTAATATTAGTTCATTTGGTTTTATAGCAATATTAAGAAGTTTTAATTGTAATTTAATTAATTATTTTGAAATGATAACACACTAAATATTTTTCCTCAATCATTACTGTTTGTATATAGTATATGACTGTATGATTGCATGTAACAGAACTTACAATCAGCGGAGATAGGCGAATTGAGTAGGAGAGAAAAAATGTATTTTATTTTATTTTTTAATTTTTTTTGTTTTTTATTCTTTATTTGTTTTTTTTCAAGATGATTTGACAATACCCGTTTAAGAAATGGTTGAAATATTGCAATATAAAAGAATTATGTTGAAGTTGCTGGATAAAATTCCACCGGAAAGTTATGTCCTTTCCGTTCCGTCCTTTCCGGACACCAAATTTGAAGAAATGGTTGATATATATATATATCCGTATCAGTCGAGAAATGTGGCAGAAGATGCAAACTAAAGTAGTTGAAAAATAAGATAAACAAAATGAAACAGATCTTAACACTTATGGCTTTGATGCAGTAAAGGGCGGAAGGAGTAGAGGGAGAGATCAAGAGAGACCTGAGAGAGAGTTGTAAGGGTGGAAGGAGTAGAGGGGGGATCAAGAGAGACCTGAGAGAGAGTTGTGTGTGTGTGTGCGCGCGCTGTGGTTTTTGGAGTTCTTGATTTCTTTTTTTTTTTTTTTAGCTGCTAACAAAACGGTGCTATTAGAGTTAGTCCTTCAACTCATGCCGTTCACGCCATCCTATTTTAAGTCATGCATTATAAAACTCCCACTAGGCAATAACTGAAAGGCGTGTTGTACTCTCAAACGGTGTTATTTTAGACTATAGTATCTATGCGGTACTTTCTAATACTGCATAGAAGCTGGATCCAAGTTTCTTACCCTTTTGTGTGCACGTGTGTGGGTGGATGAGATACGGGGGTTTAGTGATATGGTATTAGAATTTGCATGCTATAGGATTTTACACATATAGAATAAATATCTCATGAAAAGTTATCTTGGCTTTAGTTTATCTTAAAGCATGAGTACTTTAATTAAATAAAAATAGTCGTATTTATTTATCTAAGTTAGTCTTTTAATTATTTATAGTATCATGGTGCATAAGTATTTAGTAGTAGGTTTCTATTGTTCATTGTAGGAGTTTATATTTAAATCTAAATCTTATATTCCTTCTATTTAAACAATGTCATTGAATGAATAGAAAGGTAAAAAATTAATTTCAAACATTTTGTTTGAAAAGGTCTAGGTTCCTCAGAATTTAAGGTTTAGGTTCCCTCATAATCTAAAAGGTCTAGGTTTCTTCAGAATATAAGGTCTAAGTTCCCTCATAAATCAATTCACCTAACATTTAGGTTAGGATTTCTATCTTAGATTAAGCATTTGTGTTTGTCTTTGCGATTTTATAGATTAAAAGTTTAAATTTAATAAAATTGCAGAAAATGTTTTGTTTGGAAATACGTTTAAAAATAAAAAATAAAAATAAAAATAAAAAAGGCCCATATACCTGCTCAAACTATCACATAATTGACAATGTACCTCCAAACTTTCAATTGAGACAATATCCATCCCAAATTACAAAAAATTGTCAACGTCCCTCGACCAAGGTCAGTAAAAAGACAAAAATAACTTTAGAATTTTTTTAATAAAACAAAAATGCTCCTATAAATTTGAAAAAAGAACGAAAAACTTTTTAATTTTTAATTTAATTTTAATTCACCCTTTGTTTTTATGTATTTATTTATTTTATTAAAGATATTTTTGTCATTAGGGGAACATTAACAATTTTTTTGTAGTTTGAGAGGAACGTGGTCCAAATTGAAAGTTTGGAGAGATATTGTCAATTGTGTGGTAGTTTGAGGAGGTACGTAGACTTTACCCTAAAATTGCAATTTGAAATCGAAAAAAAAAAAAAATGCATTTTTAAATTGCAAGCAAGATGGAGAGTTTTTAAAATCACATAATTTTAAAGGCTAAATTTCAATTTTAAATATCAAACTACAATTTTACCAAATACTTTATTACATTATTCAAAATTACACGTTTTAAATTTCTATTTTTAAATTGCAAGTTTTGAAATCACAACCCCACACATACTTTAAATACAAAGATAATCAAGCACTTGTTGCATATACATCGCATGTCATATTCACTTCCTACGCCGCAGTTCTAACTTCTAAGGATCCCACATGTGATGTTGTCAGTGATCAAGGAGTTTGAATGCCTGATATTGAATTATACAATTATGTAATGTCTATAGTCTATTTGCAATTATCAAACTATACGAAAATTCAAGAGTTAAATTCACTAAATTAGGTTGCAAGTAAAGGAATAAATAATTCCTCATATTAGCATTTTGACACATTTTCGAGTAATGCTATAAATCACATTAATCACATCCTCATATTGTGAGCCATAAAAATAGATCCACCAAAACATCTATACCCACATTAAAATAAGAGAAAAATTCACAAAAGGGTATTGAAGTATCGGCCAGTTTGAAAAAGAGTACTGAACTTCCAAACATCTCAAAAAATGGTACTAAACTTCCGGAACGTCTCAAACTAGAGTATTTAAATTTCCAAACGTCTCAATAAAGAGTAATCCGTTAGAATTTGCTGTTAAATTCTGCTAAATTTTTTAAAATCCCCTCAATTTTTTAGAAAAAAAAAAAATTGTTAGGATTTAGGTATTAGTCAGAATTTAACGAAAATTGAAAAATTACTCATGCATGACTCTTTGAAAATTTTTATAAATTTTTTTTAAAAAATAAAAAATAAACATAAGAGTATTTTGAAAATTTTGACAAAATTTAACAGCAAATCTTAACAAATTACCCTTTATTGAGACGTTTGAAAACTTAAATACCCTAGTTTAAAACATTCGGAAGTTCAGTACTATTTTTTAAAACGGCCAACACTTTGATTACCTTTTGTGAAATTATACTTTAAAATAATAATAATAAAAAAAAAAAAATCTGGGAATCATAAAAATAAAAAAATAAAAAAAAAAAACTCAAATTAATTCATGTTTTCTGAAAGTAGTTTATAGGAACTGTTCTCAAATCACAAAAAGAAAAATATTTCCTTTTTTTTTTTTTTTCCCTAGACTTTCCCTGCAACAAGTGAGAGCCTCAGATTAGCATTTTTGGCACATTCTTCAACGCAACAAACAACCCATGTAGGAATTCTACACGGAGCGCAAAATGTGTTGTTGCAGCTCAGGCCATAATGTTTGTCATCATCAGCAATAACCCAACAATAATGTTCCAGTTCTGTTTGTCTGCTAAGAATTCAGGGGAAAATAGCAGAAGGAAACCAACCAAAAAGGAAAAAACAGATACTTTGAGTCTTACATTTATTCTTCTTGCAAAATCCGAAAAACCCAATTGGATTAACCTCAGCTGGGATCGGATTCAGGTTTTCTAAAACCCCAAATAATCAAAATATGAAATAAAATTCAAATAAAAATAAAAAGAGTAAAACGAAAAAGCAAGCCAGCTTTCTCTTTCTCGGAAACCAAACAAAGTAAGATTAGATTTCAGGCAATACCTTATACCTAAACCAATAACTGACAGAGTCACAGTGAATTTCCATGCGGAGTAGAAGGAGGCGGCCTGGTCCGATTAGGGTTAGGCTTGCGAGAAAATTCCAAACGTGAAGATTTATTCTATCGAGGATTTGCAGATGTACCCTTTAAACTTTATGTATTTCCCATAAATATAATTTTACTTTATCTGATTAATTAACAGTCCGCTTGTTACGTAAATCCCTTGCATTCCTGTCCCTAGACATTGTCGTATGATTCGTGTCACAATGATTTAGTGTGCGTTTGGAATTGCGATTTCGTAGACAATAAGTATGATTTTAAACTAAATTGTAGAACATAGATCGTTTGGGAACTGTGTTTTTAAAAACGATTTGAAAATGTTGAAAATCTGCTTTTTCAAATCGCAGATAAGATGGTGTTTTTTTGAAAACACAAAATTTTAAAGGTAAATTCGTGATTTTAAAGGCTAAACTGCGATTTTACCAAACGCTTAACTGCGATTTTAAAAATCACTTTTTTTAAATCGCATATTTTAAAATCGTTATTTTAAATAGCACTTTTTGAAATCGCAAACCCAAACGGACCCTTAGGCTGGTGTTATTTTTGTTTTGATATATATATATATATATATATATATATATATATATATATATATATATATATATATATATATATATATATATATATATATATATATATATATATATATTTTTTATTTTCTCTTTTTGTTTCCTCTTTTCAAAATAAAAATAATAAGAAACGGACAAAAACTTCTTACAAATTAAATTATAGAAAACTTCCTACAACATCAAAATCTTTAAAATTGTCATGTGTCCCAAAATATTTGAGAAATACGTGTTTTTTTTTTTTTTAATAACATGTGCTTCTCAAAAAGATATATGACACTTTTAGAGAGAGTGGGTTTAATGAATTCCCAGTGGTGAACCCAGCCTTCTGAATATGGGGAGACCAAATTGAAAGAAAAAAAAAATTAAGAGGGCAAAACTAAAAAAATAAAAAATAAAAATTAGAGGTAAAATTTATTTATCTTTTTTTTTTTAAAAAAAAAAAAAAAAAAAAAAAAAAAAAAAAAAAAAAAAAAAATTGAGGAAAAAATTTTGGGGTTGGGAGGCCAGGTCCCTCCTAGCCCTCATGTAGGTGGACGCCCCTTTGAATTCCTAGAACCCATTTTATAAGAAATTTATATCCTTAACAAACAACTTATAACACAAAACATTCAATTTTTTTTTCTTTTCATATTTATGTCACATCAAAATAATTTTTAAAACCAAAAATAAAAATAATCTCTAAAACATATTAATAAACGAACCCATTGTCTCCTTTGCTGCTTCGAATACTTTTTTCCTTATTTTTTTTCATCTTTTTTTTTTAAAAAAAAAAAGATAAATAAAAATAGAAGCTAAGATAGCCAGATAGATATCATCAAGTTTCATTAACTAAAAAGAAGCAAGATATATATAGGGATAAAAAATAAATAAATAAATAAAATTGGGATGAACGAATTTCTTTTAATTCGGTCTATAAAATTGATATACGCATGGACGAAACTACTCTTTGGCTTGGGGGGACTTGGCCCTCCAAGCCAAAGGGTTTCCCCCCCTCCCCCCCAAAAAAAATAAAAATAAAAAAAAAATTTACCTCTTTTTTTTTTTTTTTCTTAGTTTTGGCTCCTCCAAATTATTTTTTCTTAATTTGGCTCCTCCATAAATTTTAAAATCTGGCTCCGCTCCTGCATATACGTCTTTTAAAATGTGAGGAACCTTAACAAACTTCTCAATATAGTTGATACACGGTCAAATAAAAATAAAAAACTAAAAATAGGCCAATTAAATTATATGTTCCAATAACTTATTGTTCCCCCGAAAAAGAAGAGGGGACACAAAAAAGGGTCGTTGATAAAAGAGTGAGGTATCTTATCTGCATCTATCAATACAGTGGGAGTAGAGGCCTATCTTTTCTGCTTTGGATGATATTGGGCCTATGAGGTTTTGTCAATGAAGTGAATGTATTTAAGCCCTTTTGGGTTCGTCGACAGTAACATAGAGTTGACTGAGGCCCAATCCTATGAGCCATTATTACTTCTTTGCAATGACTGGATCTGGATGGGTCAACTCTGTGCTTTGTTTTTTCTTTTAAGGATGGATTAGGGGAAAGCCAAAAGGAAGGAGAGAAAGAAAAAGAAGGGAGGAAAGGGAGAGACGATTTTGCCGGACGCCTCCCCCTCTCTATGCTGGTTTTACCTCTAGCTTTCGCGGGTTAGGGTGGCTATTGTTTCCCCTGGCTTGTGTCCAGTTGTGGCTGTTTTATCTCCCAGCCGTTAGGGTTATAGAGCTTTTGGTCCTCCAAGAGCTAGATCTGGTGGAAGTTGTTGGTTTTTTCTTTGTTTTGTTATTGTGTGTTGGTGCAAATAGAAGATTTTCTGGTTTAGGTCCGTAGAGAATGATGGGTGTTGGTGGTTTCCAGCGGAGATGTTGTCAAAACTAGATCTACAAGACTCGGCTGGAATTTCTTCAATGCGGTTGCCGGCTTTCTCCGGTCACGGTGGTCACTCGACGTGTCCATGTGGTTCACTCCTATTCGGCGTGTGACCAGCACACGCCAAGGGTTTTCTCTCCTTGGCCTTGCACATGTAGGTCACCGTTTGCTTCTCCAGTCTTAAATGGTGACGATCTGGACTCTTGAAAGTCGTTCGACATAAGGAGGGTTCCCGGAGAAGGCACGTTCTATACACGTGTTGCCTCCGGCGGCGGTTTTTTCGGTGCTTGTTTTCGAGGGGTTTTCTATTTGTATTTGGTTGTATATTCTTGTCTTTAGTCACAGTCAAGGAGGGAGGGCTGGCAGGGGCCATGCCCCCCCCTCCCCCCACCCCCAAATTTCCTTAAAATATATATATATATACTATTGGCCCCTCCTAATAATTTTTTTTTGCCATTGGGCCCTGTCCATAAGAACTTCTGACTCCATCCCTGGTCACGGTCTACCGTTTGGTAGCTGTTTCAAGTCAGGTTTTTTCCTGACTTAGTGGGTAGAGTTTCTTTATCTCTAGTCACTACAACGGACTTCGGGCAGCGTTCTTCACCTTCGGGCAGTGTTGTTTCGCCTTCAGGCTTTATTGTTTGCCTTTTGTGCTTTATATTTATATTGGCCTTTTAATCAAGTGTAACTCCTTTGGGATTCTTTTCGGTAACGAAGAAGGTACTGTTTCAAAAAAAGAAAAGAAAAGGTGGGATGTAGGGGTGCTTGCCACTTGCCTTAAGGAGCCTTTTCATTCTTTCCTTTTCGGCTTTCTGGTGTTTTTTTCTTTGGGGGTTTGAGAATCAAAGAGACCCATAAAAACTCTCATGGGGTCTTGCATTAAACCTATCTATTATGGATTCAATCATGGTTTTGGGCCCCATTTGTGATACGACTCTCAGCCCATGATTGATAGAAACATTTGTCTGGGTTGAAGTCTTCGAGTTAATTGGCTTGCCTCCCACGAAAAATAAAAAATCATTTGTAAAGTTAAACGGTGGAGATCCCGCAATCTCTACCGTTTATTTTTACACAAAAGATCATTCACCGGAGGCAAGCTAAACTTGAAATGTCCACCCAAAATAGTTATTATTTAGGAAAAAAAGAAAAGAAAAATGCCCTTAAATTCACATATTAAAACAGACAATTGCCAACTTAAGTAGAAAGTATCCTTAAAATGGATGATTGGGTGTGTTTTAGCTGGGCAACGTCTGTAGAGCAAGCACTCAACGATGTGTAATTGGATGGTTAAACATCATTTCAAACACTTAAGTCTTTCCTAATCACAACCCACTATCTATCTATAGACTATAGTAGTAGTTGGAGTAGGTGATCCAAAAAAACATGTGCCCTATATTTTCCACACCACCCCACGTGTTTTGTTTTGTGAAAGTTGGAAACTCTTTCCCACAAAACATTGTATAACAGGGCATTTTCCTCTCTTCCTCTTCGGAGCATGCCCGCCCGCCACTTGCCATGTACATATAAATGTAATGATAAATGTAGAGATTGAGGTAGGCTGATTTAAATAAAGCTAGTTTCAATGAAAACAGAAGACTAGCATATCTTTTGACCCCAAGTTGGTATGGGTGGTGTTAGGTTTTTAGATTGGTAAATTTCTGTGTCTAAATGGACAAATTGGTCGAATATGTTAAACTTGTAAGTTTGGGTGTAATTTGGCCTTCGTTTTTGTTGGGATTGTTTGGACCGTTTTGAATGGTGTGGATAAACTCACTTCCAGAATCGAGTGTTTGCTAGGCCATTCGGTGTGATATTTGAACGTGAGATTTCATTAAAGAATCTGAAAGTGTCGTTCGATATAACGTTTGCAAATATGTTCAAACGGGGATGCATCATTAGAGAAATTGAGAAGTCTGTTCGATAGGCCATTTGCTAAGGGGTTTCAACGGGTAGCATCGCGGAAAAAACAGAGACTTCCTTTCGAGAGTAAGTTCACTGAGTCGTCGGAACGCTCGTTAGCTGAAAGACTTCCAGAGCCGTCCGTTCAAAGTCCCGTTCGAACGGAAAACTTCTAGAGTTTACCGTTCAGAAGGGCATTCGCTAAGTCGTTTGAACACCTTTGTTAAGAATTCGATTTAACCTAGTTTTGTTCGAATGATTGGTTGGTACTGTTCGACTGCCACCTCAGATTTTTCTTATTCGGCTCTCCTAATTGCTCTAGTAAACCTAGTTTTTTAAGAGAATAAATAGGCCTCTCTCTATGCACGATTTTTGTAAGACTATGAGGCTATATTTTAGTGTGCTAAGAAGAGAGTTTTTTGATTTTAGAGCATTCATGGTTCATTCTCTTTTAGAGTTATTTTAGTTAAGCTACACAAATCCATTACTTCACGAAAAGCCTTCAACTACTAGAGTTTCAGGATCGCAAGAGGAGATCAAGTAGAACAATTGTCGAGAAGTTATGAAATAGCTACTACGGTAGAGGGCAAGTAGGTCATTTTTCTAGTACAATGATATGTCAACTACAAAATGTTTTGTAAGTGCAATCAATTTCTAATCTCCGTAGTGGTTTTACTTTAATGGCTCTTCAAAGGGTTTCTACTTCGTGACTAAAATCTTTGTGTTGATTGTTTCGGTGTTTTGATTAATTTTGGTATTCATATTTGTGGTGTTTGAATTTAAAGTTGATAACTTTATTAATTTTTATTGTTGTTAAGATTGAGATATTTATTGTTTAGTAACCTGGGGTCTAAGCTTAGGTTTTTCAAGTGTAAAGTAGGTCCTGAAAACTATTTGCTGGAAGGAAATATGAGAAGAATTTGGTTAATAAGTTTAGAACAGCAAGTGTAAAGTATGTTATTAAGCTAACTGCCCCTTGTGCAGAGTTTTTGAACTCCACTTTTCAAAACTTACTAGTAATTTTGAAGGATTATGCTTGAGTGCAATAAACTGCACATAATATGAACAATTTATGTAAAAGAGCACCCGAGCCCTATTTGATCAAACATGTGCTCAGATAGTTCAAGCAAGTGCTTGAGCAAGTGTGACCTAAATGCCTTTTCACCTGAACTCCATATTGCAATTCGAATTGCTCATTTCATCCTATCCCCATCCCAATTTGAATGAATTGGGAAGGTGGAAGCTACAGTCTATAATTAGGGTATTTCTGTTCAACTGTATCTGAACTGGATTTCATCCCACCCCCTTATCACTTAAGCCAATTCATGTGAAAAGCTAATACATGAGTTAGAAAGCTTAGCCTAAAATATCAATCCATCTTCGACTTAAAACATCCGACCAAAAAAAAAAAAGAAACCCGGTCTTTGGCGTCGTTTTCTTTCTAGTCGTTTACAAAAAAAAAAAAAAAAAAAAAAAAAAAAAAAACGATTGGAATTGTAAGAGTTGACGTCGTTTAGAGACTAATAACGTCAATTTATCGTCGCTTCAATTCAAAGGAGTACTATAATTGACCAGTAGTATTAATTGGTGGAGGAAATTGAAAAGAAACTACTGAATTGAAGCATCATAATTCCTTTGTGTAAACCACTTGCCACTATATTTGATAGCAACTAAGGTTTCATTATCAGCATGTTCCATTATCTGCAACCACTGGTGCTGCATTTTTATTTTTTCTTCTTTAAATTAATGTGTGATTCTAGGATTCCTCAAGGAAGCTAGGCCGGTGTCTGGAGGAAATTAATGGACCTTAAATTGGCCCTTTACCTAGGATATCAATCAATATCAGCGTATTGTGCATGGCACATAAAAGAAGTTAAATATTGGTCCCCATGCATATGCAAGCCAAGCCTTCGGATGAGTGGTCCACATACAAGGGGACCATTAATGGCGAAAGGTAGCTTAATCAATGAATTGCAGCCATAGGATCCATCAGGGGATTTCACGATCAGGACCACTTGCTTGGGCCATTAATGGAGGAAGGAAAGCATAGCAGGACCACGATACAAAAAACACTTGTAAAAACCTACACATATTGGAATTGATAACTCAAAGCTATACATCATTCTGGTCTGTGATTGTGGTCCTCTGCCCTCACCATCATATATTTAGTGCATATATGTTTTGGCTACCTGCTTTCCCTTAGGCTTGAAGTTTAATTCAAACCCTTTTTTTGTCTTCATCTTGTTCGCCGTACACTAAAGCTATTTATTACACTGTTATACAACTACCGTTATAACACCCCGGTCCAGTATTGGAAAGACATAAATAGCTCACATAAAGTGAATGGTTTATAAAGATATTAATGCGTGATAAGCCTCACATTGTCTAATTAGTAAATGAAACTGGGTTTTATAAGAAATTGTAAAGAAACTTCAAATTGACTAGTCTTTTTGGGGTGATAACATAAATCTGGCTAACAGGGCATTTTCATTGTCAGGTCATCCAAATTGTATGACAGTCGTTTATTAGCCATCTACTCAATCAATTCTGACGGACAGATAGCATTAAAGGCTTTGGTGAAGATGGTTTGAAGAACATTGGAGGTAGCTGCTAGTCCTTTTGTTAGTGATGAACTCAACAATTGTGAGCATAGAAGAGGGAGTATTTGTTTGTCCGAAATAAGGCTGATCTGAGGTGGGTCAACTTTTCTTTTGTTGTTCATCAAAGGGGAAGCTAGCTAGCTTTTATATATTTATATAACACGAGAGTTGAAGTACCAGGAATGGTTGTCATGTGTATGGCATCCCACATCCCACCAAAAGAATTATAATACAGGAATTATTAGGACACTCATCATAAAGTTGCTTTGATACTGAAAGGTCACCACCCTTCTTTGTTGGAAGGAGAGGTTAGTTAGCACTCTGGGTTAATTAACTCTCTAATTAGCTAGAGTTTATTAAATGTTTGTCGTTGAGATGATAAAATATAAAGAATTAAAATTAAAAATAATGGTCGAGTGAAATTTATTTAATAAATCCCAAAAAACTTTTCATAATTATAATCCAAATTCAATAGAATGAGACGATATATAATTCAATAGATTGTGACAAATAATGTGTGATACATTTTTCAAAATAATAAATTAAATACATAAATTATGACACGTCATTTGGAGAGCAAATTCGGGAGAAAATTTTCGAGAAGTGTAAATAAACTACTCGAAAATAACTTATACTAAAACAAAGATAATCAAAATAACACTAACTTTATTACTTTGAGATAAAACAAAGATAACTATACAATAATAATGACTCTAAAATAGATAACTATTGCATGCTATATCCCTTATAATTTATTATCATAACAAACTACCTTTCTTTATATCTTTTTCTTTTCTTGGGATGGAACAGAAACTAATTAATTAGATTGGAGTTTGGTTAATCAAATTTGCAAACAAGTTGAAATGTGGTTCTGAATAGCAGCCATGCATCTTCAGCTTCTGCGTGCGTATATGTGTATTGTCATGAAAATTGTTTGCTGGTGAGCCCACTAATATATATACATCATTATCAGTTTATCTAGTATTAATAATCACATTATGCAGTGTACTTGCTTACATGCACTACTTGATCATTTCAAACACGGCTCTGTCAATCTCCTTTTGACTTAGTTTATGTCAATAATGCCTCATTAATAATCATATCCTCACTTCCTGGTAAAACAATAATACCACAATTTTCCAACAAAGTGGGGTTAGTTCATCTATAATGGTAGAAGTTTTTCTCAAATTGGATAAGAGGGAATATGATATTTATCTTAGAGAATGTGATTATTATATTTATTTTTAGAGAGAACTTTACTTATAACGAAAAATTCTAACGGATGGTCGAAATTAAAAATAAATAAATAAAATATGAATACCCTAAATTAAGAATTTTTTAAGTTTAGGTTTTTTTTTTCTTTTTTTAAAAAGAAAAAAGTAATAAAAGATTCAGGGGTTATAAGTGAAGTTTTCTCTTATTTTTAAAAAATTTCTGTTGAGAATCACATTCTCTAAAAGCTGGTGTTAATTTATTCTAAATCTGAAATATAAGCAAGTAGTAGGAATTGAACCCGCACCGTTAGCTTGGAAGGCTATGGGTTATAGTCGTCGCTGATTGGATCTCTCTGGCTCATAGATCTTGAAAGCATATCAATATCATCCGTTTCTCAATGAATCAATATATCTATTTATCTATCGATAGAAATAGATAGATCTTTCTATCCGGATTTATCTCAATATCTGCTATAGAGAAATTGTCGCAGACAACCTATTCAAGAAAAAAGCGTATTTATAATTTGCATGATCTATCAGATCAATTTAATAAAGACTGAATTGAAAGAATTTTTTGATACCAAATTATAAAAAGAAAACCTTGTACATATTTGATTTGTGCTCTGTTTGGTCCAGACTAGCCTAACTTGCAACGACTTACAAAGGTCAAAATTCGTTTATTGACATTCACATGTAGATAAGTCTTTGTTTAAGATTGTCTACTAGATTTTATAAATACACATATTTTAATCGTGTGCTTTAGAATCCGGCCCTATCGACCCACATGAGCAAAAAGAATACCCACATCGCCACGTGTCATCCACACATACCCTGACAAGACCGAAAAATTAGGTAAAACTGCAAACTTTTTACATGGCTTTGATGAGTTACGTAATAATAATAATAATTATTTATTTATTATTTAATTTTGGAAAAAAGAAAATACAGGGGTTTACGATGATGGCAGATTAAAGGAGGAGCTAAAAATCACAGTCAACTGGTGAATGGATTAATCAGAGGGGCAAGAGGGAGTCAACAAATGAGAGGCGGACACGCAAGTACGACAAACACAAAAAAGGTGACGAGGGGTTACTGTCGGTGATAATCATACCAGAGCTGTTACTTTTGTAAAGCTTCCTTCTCTTTTTCCATTTTTGCGTCAAAACCACATTGCACAAAGATAAAGCTCACGCTAAGTAAGAAAGTGAGAGAGAAAGCTCAAAAGGAAAAGGTGGAAGTGTCACTCCACGTTGATTGGACAGGGCAGGCCGGCTGTAGGGCAGGCAGACTTTCACCACCCTCTACGGCTCTACTCTCCCACAAGTGGGGTACCTCACATTTGCTCCGGATAAGATGAGACGATTGGGACAGTTAATTATGAGGCATTATTTATAGAATTTACTTAATCGAATAAGTGGTGGGTCACATTTACAGATCATGATCCTCTCAAATTATTTATTTGAATTTGAGAGAATTTAAACTGGTGATTATGAGATACTATTTATGAAGTTTACCTGATCGGATAAGTGGTCGGACAGTCTAATTTTTATTTGATCAACTGAGTCTTATAATTGGTCTCTCACAATTACTTGTTCGAATTTTCTTAAATTTTAATTTTGTTTATCAAATAAATTGTTATAATTATTGGAAATGATCACATATTTTAGAAAATAATTAAATTACACGAGACAGTGACACTGGAACACATCATTTGGAAAGTAAGATTTGGATAACTTTTGATGGAAGCTGCTTACAGTAATCACTTGGATTGAACCGAGATATTAGGGAGTTTTAGTCCGCTGGTTCTTCCAGCTTGCTCCTTTTGGAAGAATGGAAGCATAATTTTGTCAATATTTGGGGTAAGGTTAGGTAAACGAAAAGATCTTCTCCATGGGATAAGTCATATATGTGTGGCGATATTTCGATTCTTGAACATGAGCATGCATTAATTGGCTGGAACAAGGAATTCCACGTATTTAATTTTTTTTTTAAAAAAATAAAATAAAAGAAAAGCAAAAGAAAAAAGAATCTCTTAAATAGTTGAAATTTGACAATGAAAATGGGGGGTTTCTTATGCTGAGTTATTTAAAGTCTTCCTTTCAAAGTCTTACAAATAAAAATTGAAATTACCGATTATTTCAAAAGAGTAGGGTTGTACATATAGACGGATATTAACAGCAATTATGTGTTATTCGCAATTAACAGTTGAAGTGCATCCGCATACCCTTATATATATAAACAAATTCACCAAAACGACTTCGTTTTGGTGTTTAATACTCATCATGGGGTATTTGTATTTACTTTGTTACTTCTAGGCTAGAATGTGTAATCAAAATATGGATTTCATCCAAAACACTAAAGCTTTAAATAAAAATAATAAAAAAAAAACCTAAAACAAGTTCAAAACACTTAAAAAGCATGCTCAAAATATTTTCAAAATCGTTTAAAATAAGTCATAATAGAGGCCTAAAAGGCTTGGCCATTATTTGAAATGTGAATAACGGTTAATAATTATGCATATAGTAGTTAGTAATAGCATATATGATGCGGAAGCGATTAGCTGAAAGTAATATCTGCATGTATAATCTTACAATAGAGACAATGTTTAAAACCATGATTTTTGCTCTCGATCATGCCATTTGAAATCACCAATTATCTAAAAAAATTAAATTAATATTGCTAGAGATTACCTCAAAATACCATTTCAAATTACCAATTACCACAAAATTTTAAACTAATAAAGAAATTATAAGTTTAATTATAACATAACAAGGTATTTGGAGAGGGGAGGACCGAAGATGTCCCATTAAGTAACCTACCATTTTTCATTCGATATGAACACAAAATAACCAAATCTATATATATTGAAATTTGATGGGGGGAAATTGGTGATTGATATTGTATGGTATAGAATCGAGAATAACTGGGCTGCTAAATTATTTATCCTTTCCTCATTATGGCTATTAATCGTCAAAGGTTCCATTTGTCGATTGTTATAATCCACAAATAGAATTATTAAGAAAGAGTCGTTGATGCCTAGTTTTTGTTAATATGCGCCTCAGTGGTGGAGCCATGCATAATGCTGGTCAAAGTGAGCCCCTCCACCCCCTCAATCTTGATTTTTTTTTTTCTTTTGTTTTGGTCAACAAAAGTATGCCACAAGTCCTGTCCTATGCTGACAAGAAACCATCCTTCCCCTTAGAAAGTTAAGAACCATTTGGGATACCCTATAACTTTTTCTTCTTTTAATTTTTTATTTTTTTTTAAAAAAAAAATAACGAAAAATAAGTGTTATTTACATGTCAATTTACACTTTAGTGGTTGACGTGACAAGTACTATGTAGCATCTCACGTTAGTTAATAAACGTGATAAATGTCTTATAGACTGTCAAATTAGGAGTGTACATGCGGGCGGGTATTAACCGCTCGCATCCGTTATCTGTGCATGTGGTTAACAAAAACCACTATCCGCATATGCAGATAACGGTTTTAGGATAAGCGGATGGGATTAAACGTGGTAAGTGTCTTGTAGATTGCCAAATTAGGGGTGTACATACATGCGGATATTAATCGCTCGCATCTGTTATTCGTGCATGCGGTTAACAAAAACCACTATATGCATATGCATATAACGATTTAGAGTATGCGGATGCGGTTATATATTCTAACCGCATTCGCATACCCTTTATATATAATATTTACTATACATATAAATTAATAAATTCACAAAAACGACATCGTTTTGTTTTTAAAATTAAAATGACATTATTTTGGATTAGGTATAGCTTATGTTTACATTGTTTTAGTTGATTGTGTTGTTTTCTCGTCTAACACTTATAAAAAAGGTAAAAGTAATGTAAAATTAATATATTTTCAAAAGATTAGGGATTTCAAAAAAAAAAAATGAAAACCAAAACACTAAAAATCAACTTGAATTATTTTAAAAATCGTTTAAAATAATGTGATAGAAGGAGAGAGATAATAAGGCTTAGTAAATGATAAGATAGAGACACTTCCGCTAATAGAAAGTGGTTTATTTGCTTATGACCCCACAAGTTTAGTAAAATTTCTGAAATATAATATTTATTCATAAAAAATTAAAAAGAAAAAAAAAAGTTTAGTAATATTTCTGAAATATCTACTCAGATCGATGGGATCAGCCACTTTGGTAGCCATGTGGTACCTCCCCCGGTGAGTGAAAGATCTTATGCTAATTAATAGTTTTTAATTAATGAGAAAAAATTAATATTAATACTCACTTTGTACTCTCCTCTGCCCATATGAAAAAGGGGAACATAAATAAAGAATAAATGTTACTTTTATGGCCAAGATGACAAGTAGGAGGACATAATTAATACTATGTAAAAAGGTTTATCTGAAAAACTCAAAAGATTAGGGTCCACAAGAATATACAAGTAAAGGAAAACAACACCCTGAAAAAAATAAAAAAGGTCAAAAAAGATTGATGGGATTATTTTATTTTTTATTTAATTATTTTTTCTAAACTTTCCATCAATTGTAGTTTATAATGTTAATACATACAAATTTATAGGGTTATCAAAATCAATGCTTTTGTTTTCCTAGGTCGGAGTTGAATTTACTTAGCTTTTAGTTGGGCAACATAGTCAACTTTTTTTTACGATTAAGCCTATTAAATTGACGTTTATCATCAGAGTATGTGATTTTCACGTGCATTTATTATTAGTAAACTAGATTCAAATAATTTCCTTCAATTCAATTTGAAAAAAAAAAAAAAAAAGTATTTCTACTATATATCAAAAACCATTTTGGGATTCAATGTGAGATAAGGAAAAAATACAAACCGTTATAAGTGTTTTGTTATCGTTTTGTGTTTTGAATTGTTTGTTAATATTTTTGTTTAGAGAATAAAAATGAAAAAATAAAAAACTATATTGTTTGATAAAATATTTTCCTTCTCCCTTTTGCTTTCTATTTTTAAAACAAAAACATTTACAAATAGCCCAAACCTTTATGTCGTATTAAAACATTTTTTTTTGTTAGTTAGAATATAAATTAAATAATTAAACTTACTATTTTCTTTCGGCTTAATTTTTTTGAATAAGTAGTACGTAATTTAACATAGTATCAAAACAAAACTCCTTAATTCGAACATTATCTTCATCTCGTATTGGGCTTCAATTATTAAAATAAAAAAAAATACTTAAATATATATAACATTACTCAAAATAATAATAATAATAAATTCCTAAAAGTATTAACAAACGGAACAAAATTGGGCATAAGTAAGAAGCACGTGTAGCGGCATGCAGTTGGGTGTGGTGTCACGTACAATTGATTTTTCCAATCCACGACATTGGTTGTGGCACTTCACGTGCAGGCGATTAACATAAAAAATACCAAAAAAACATAATTAATTAAGAAAATAGTATTATTATTAAAAGAACACGAACCACGACAGAAGAAACACATTATTAAGTCTATCTCGCCATGTCAGCAAAAGTGGAGTAATCAAACGGTACCAAGGCATTGAAGATGGCAAAGAGTATGATTATTTTTCCTACAAATTCGATTTCCAAAAACATTTTCAACTCACCGCGAAATTTACAAAAATATCCACCAAACTCCAACCGGAGAGAGATTCCCGGAGAACCGTGCGTGGGGCTTTTGTTTAATCTTCTTTATTTATTTATTTATTATTATTTTTTAATTAATCTGTGTTTTTAATAAATAAATAAATCTTAATCCCGATTTCTCACCAATAAAAAATCGACTTTACGTGCACGACAACTCAGCTAACCCAAATTAATATTCCAACCCCAAGTTAATACCTGAATTTCTAGAAGTGGGATTTCTTTTTTTTGGAACAGATAGCATGTGCTACCATATATTGTTGAAAAAGCTTAAAGGCAATACAGAGAATAGAGAAACCAAAACTCCCTACACTCTAAGTCAAAGTATAACTCTGACTTGAAACAGCTGCCTACACAGTACTCAAAAATTACAGGAACACTGTTTGAGCCACTCTTTACATTTAAGCACACTAAATTATAAAAAAGATGACCGATCTAGCTACCCAAGCCAACACATAATCCAGTAACAATTGGGTATTACATAGACAGACAGTGGAAAAAGACACTAGAATATACAAACAGAACAGAAAACACTCTAACAATAGAGCCACCGTCGGGGAGGAAATCCGTCGCCGGAGAGACGGCGCGTGGAGGCCACGCGCCATCCCCGGACATATCCCTGCACAATCGGCCACCAGAGGACACCGGACAGCACCGAACGCAACCTGGAAGGCGGAACGTGGCTCACACGCGCAGCCCAAGGGGGAAACCTCCCTAACGCGTGCAAGCCACGCGCCGAGCATGGAGGACCAACACGGCCGTGGTTGGCGGCAACTGAACCAGAAGAAGACTGGGAAACCAGTGGAGGGGCGCGTGTCGTATAGAACCCGGCAACAAACTGTAGATCTGACTAGGAACGCCAGAGACACTAGAAGAAATCTTCCCCAAAAGACATCTCTTGATGAGCTTTTCTGCCATAAAACAAACAAGAAACAAACCAAATAAAAGCTCCATAGTCCCAGAGGACTAGGAGGAGATCAGCTCTACTGGAGACAAAGCCAGAGAGAACAAAACTCCCCTGGATCAACCAGGAGAGAACAAAACCTCCATAGCCAGAAGGGCTAGGAGGAAAAACACCAGGGAGGAGGGAGGCGTCACGCCTCCCTCCTCCTTCACCGTAAAACTAAGGCCTCTCCCCCTCTAGAGAAAATTTTTCGAGAGGTTCTCTCTCTTCAGCAGAGAGAGAAGGACATATGAAACAGCTAGATTGAGAACCAAAACAGTGAGGTTTTTTATTCAGAAGTGGGATTTCTATTTAGCAATTTGCTTTGAACATTATATCGTAAAAGAGTCCACATGAAACTCTCTATTTAAATAAATTTTGAAATTTTTACTGGGGACGAGGATTTTTTATAATTATTTATTCGAATTTGAGACAATTCCAATACGTGATTATGAAAGGCTATTTATGAGACTTGCTTGATTGGATAAGTGATTTGGCAGCCTGATTTTTATTTGGTCAGGTGAATCTCATAAGTGATATCTCACAATCACCTACCTAAATTCTCTTAAATTCGTTCCTAAGGGGTAACTTAATCGGTTGAGGATCACGCCTTATGAAGCGGAGGTCATTAGTTCGAATTCTCCCCCTCCTCTTGTGTGGATATGTTAAAAAAAAAAAAAAATCTCTTAAATTCGAACAAATGATTATAGAAGATCCTAATCCGTCTGGTGGTTATATTTATTTGAAGTTTTAAGAGAAAATCTCATAGTAAGATGCTTAGAATACGGTAGATTTGTCCCCAATAGGTAGCTCAATCGGCTGTGGACCACACTTTATAAAACGGAGGTCACTTAGTTCGAATCCCTCCTCCCCCTCTTGTGTGGACATGTCAAAAAAAAAAAAAAAAAGAATACGGTAGATTTTATTAAAATTTTCTTACAAACTCACTTGTGTCGGTCCAAAAATTGTTCTTTTCATTTTATGGTAAGAATTTAATCTTGCATCTAATAATGTATATCATGCTACATTATTTATTAGAGAAATAATATTTCATATTATGTGGTACGTCTTCCATTCATTTCAATCCGTATAATTTTTTTAAAAAAATTAATCATTGAGTTTATAGGACCCATATGCATATCCAACGATTGATTTAAACAGAAAATGGATGATGATAGAATATGAAATAACCATTTATTTATTTATTATGTGACTTCATATATACCGTTAGATGCAACAATATTGAATTTTAATTATAAGCAGATCCAATAATTGATTTAAACAGAAAATGGATGAGAGAATATGAAATAATAATTTCTCTATTTATTATGTGATTTTATATATACCGTTAAATGCAACAACATTAAATTTTAACTATAGAGTTATTTTGAAATGAAGGGGTTCGTCATTTTGTGAATTTTATATTTTAATATTTGAGGTAATAAAATAAATTTATAAAAAAAATTGTAGTAAAAGTCGTAATATCCAACCCTACCCTACCCTAGGAGTACTCGAATATATATTTTTTGAACTCTTTTTGTTGTTCCTCAAAATAAAAGACAGGAATATGTTTTGGTTTACACATGTTGTTTAGAAACAGTTCCGAGTAGAGACAAGATTTACGGTTACAATCGATAAGGACGCAAACAAGAGGGCCCCAACCAACGGTCTAGATGTTTTCTTTACGAGGAATGAATCTGAGCCGTTGGTTTTTAGCTCTCAGCTTTTTAGACACAAAAGGGACAGGTCCATGGACTCCATGCTGAAGCAAAGCGACCCCATAATACCATGTCCTTTTCACCGACTGACACTTGTACCCCCCCACATTTATACGAAATGAATTTAGGGTAAACCCATCAACTCCCTCCATATGATTGGGGCCAAATCCGTCATTTTCAACCATGGGGTCAATAATTTTGTTTATGCCGTGTACGTGCACATGGGGAAACTCGAAGGACGCTTGAGATTTTTTTTTACCGTTTCTGGGAAATTAAAAGTTACTGTTCACATGGGGTCATTTTTCCTGGGTATACGTGTAACTATCTGCCATATTATTACCTTCTGTCCGTACACTGTATAAAGGTCTTCGTTAAAGATGCTACGTGCAGTTGGTTTTGTACTTTAATCAATTAGAATCACTAATTATTAGTTTCAGAAACAAACTGCCTAAAATATTATTAATTAGCCTAAACATATTTACCAACAAAAGTAATGTTCATGAGCACTAAAATAAAATAGTTTATGCTTTTTATATGTCACTACTATTTTCCGTCTCTTTCCCATGCACTTTTGTATTACACCCTTGAGAGCAATTGGTATGAATTTTTCGTCACTTTCACTGTACACGTGTATTATACCCAATTGTGGGAGGAGTGTAAATACCGAGTACTTCTGAAAGTCATGCTCATGTCGTTTTTGTATTTATCTAATAATGATATAATTTTTAAAATTATCGTTGGACTTGTAATTGAACATTATTGAATTTTGAACAAATCGAGATTTTAAAAATCACATCATTATTAGAGGGAGACAAGAAGGAAATGAGCATGGCGTATAGAATTACTCATAAATACCACATTCGAAAGGCTTTTATTCTCGCACAGTCTCTTCCGTCACAGCTCCATTTCACTGTTTCTCTTTTTTCTCTTTACTCCTTAAATTATACGAAGATATAAGAAATATTTGTACATTTTTCATACGTACCAAATGCCAAAAAATATTTTTAGAACCATTTTTGACGTTGCAGACAAACAACAAAAAATAACAATATTTTACGCCGAATCAAACAGGAGACAATTAATTTTCACACACAATTTATCCTATTTTCTATTTTAGGCTAATAGAAACTATGCAAAATCTTTGGATGCTACATGTTATCAGCTTTGTTAAAATTAACAAAGCACGTTATTGAGAATAACATGTAATAAAGATAAATATCAAGTCGAATCAAAGAATTATTCATCACACACTTAAAAAGAAAAAGAAAAAGAAAAAGAAAGAAAAAATCGTCCATAATTTCACAAACCAAATAGTAACTCTAAAAAATGACAAGACTTTTTACATGGGGAATGTTCCAAAGTGAAAGCATATTTACAATTTCAATCTCGTAGAAAATGATTTAATAGATGATCAAAATTAGTAAATAGTTAAGCTCCGTTATGTGTCTAATCATATAAATCATGTATGGCATTTGGAGATGATTATATTGTCATGGAGATGTAAGAGACTGAACGATGGATCGAAATAGTCACGTATGATTGGACGGCCATGATGTCATCATAGCCAGACTTCACATCATATCATTCCACATTATTTTAACCCTTATTAAATATTTTGTTTGCCCTTTTCCTTCTATGTCTCTCCGATTAGCCCTGTGGTCCCCGCAATATCCTCGGCCTCAGATCCAGCCGTGCAATCCGAATCATGAGATTCCTCCCATTCTCCCTCCACCGATTACGCTACACATGATAACACTTTATTCACTCCCTCCCGAGAATTTCAAGATTCGATTAGAAAGAAAAGAGATAAAAAAAAAATAAAAAAAAATTCATTTTCTCGCGGAGTCCTCCCCGGGCTCCACGCTCTTACTTATTACGTACACCCGTTTTATGCGGCTCCCATTCGTCGGCCCAACGGATAAGATCTCATCCAGGCCGACCACGTGTCCGTATCACCACGGTCCATCACAGTGACCAGCTCTTTAACCCTGGTTAATATTTTGCCTTTCTTAACCTCACAGGACAACACTAACACAAACAAATCCTTATCCTCTTCAACACACTTATAATGTCAATGCTCAACGCTCTCTCTCAGATCTAACAGTCTCCGCTGAGTGTTAATTGTCGTCGTCGTGTTGGTTGGCTGGGCTCGGGGCTGCTTCTTAAACGACGTCGGAGAGGAGGGTGATGCAGAAAATGGCGGGGAGCTCGTTCCCGGAGGAGGTGTTGGAGCACGTTTTCTCGTTCATACAGGATGGCAAGGACAGGAACGTGATCTCGTTGGTGTGCAAGTCGTGGTACGAGATCGAGCGGTGGAGCAGGAGGAGGGTGTTTGTGGGTAACTGCTACGCGATCAGCCCTCGGATGGTGATCCGACGGTTCCCGGAGGTGAGGAGCGTGGAGCTCAAGGGGAAGCCTCACTTCGCGGACTTCAGCCTCGTGCCAGACGGCTGGGGAGGCTACGTTGGCCCCTGGATCGCCGCCATGGCCGCCGCCTACCCGTGGCTGGAGGAGATTCGGCTCAAGCGCATGGTGGTCACGGACGAGGGCTTGGAGCTCATCTCCAAGTCCTTCAAGAACTTCAAGGTCCTCGTGCTTTCCTCGTGCGAGGGGTTCAGCACTGTGGGCTTAGCCGCCATTGCTGCCAATTGCAGGTTCGGTTTTTGTGTGTTTTAGCTCTGTTTAGAAATTGGAAATATGGGTTTGTTTTGAGTGAGTTTTACTTTGGTGGGAGGGGGAAGTGTGCGTACAAGTTTGGATCTTTGGAGTAATGTAGGGTTGGTTTTAAGGGAAATGAGAGAACGGGCTTTTTAGCTTAAGCGAATCGTTGAGTTTGGCTCGGTTGAGTTAAGGTTTTTAGATTTGATAGGTCTTAAATGCGGAGAACGATGTTATTTTTCATGTTAAATTTCTTGGCTTTAGCTACGTGTTAACAGTCTCAGAGGGACTAAAGTGCAGCATTGTCGTATTTTTGGGGATTCATGGTGTTTTCCTCCGAGCTTTTAGTGGGTAATGGTGATGCATATATGGAAAGATCTGATTTTAATTGTTAGATGTAGTTTGTCACTGATTTATTTTTTTAATTTTTTTTTTTGTTTCCCCTAGTTTGAGATACTGGTCGATTTGTTTGAATCAAAATTTGTTGCTCCTTCATGATTGATTCCCAAGTAAGAAAATAAACTTGATTGTACGTGCATTGTGTGGTTTTAAGTTTTTGGGTTTCTGTGTATAGATGGGAAATCAACGATGGTTGGCTACTCTTACTTCGCCTTGGTTGCTTTATTTTCTGCCTTGGTATCTTGTAGATCTGGGAAGGCACTTTCGTTTTTCTCACTGGCTAAGATGGAAAACCTAGTCAATATCACTTGGGTTGCTTAGGTTGCCTTTTTCTTTTAGCTATTTTGTTTGTTTGTGATGTGGGGTTGTTTTCTAAGTTTTGGATTGTTGTTTCTTGGACAGCGTGGCTTTCTTTTGAATTCCTCAATTAGGTTCTTTTTTCTTACTTTTATGTAATTGTAGTCAGAATGATGAATTTTCTAATTTTGGCTTTCATGTTATTAATTGAAGATTCTGTTGTATTCATCAAAAGGAAAAAAAAAAAAATTGAAGATTCTGTTGTGTTAATTTCTGATTTTTGTGCTATTGCTTTTCTGGGAAGAACTTGTTTTCCCTTCTTCTGCTCTGGGAAATTTGGTTTAAGAAAATTTCATAGAGATCAGGAATAAGTGACTTTCCTCTTCTTGTAATCCTTGTCATTAATGGTTACCCAAAGGAAAAAAAAAAAGAGTTAATTTTTTTGTCATTGTCAGTGATATGCAGGGTAACAAGCTTGGTAATGTTAATAGACAGTTTAAGTTTTATAACTATTTGTTTTGTTCCACTGAACTGCTTCATATGGTAATGTTATAGTTGTACCAACTATGTGAAATGTTTCTACCTTTGTCTTTACTGAGCAAGTTGTTTGCCGGTGCACTACAGGAATTTGAGAGAGCTGGACCTGCGGGAGAGTGAAGTGGAAGACCTGAGTGGGCACTGGCTCAGCCATTTTCCTGATAACTACACGTCATTGGTGTCCCTTAACATTTCCTGCTTAACGTCTGAGGTGAGTTTCTCTGCCCTGGAGCGCCTGGTGGGTAGGTGCCCCAACCTGAGGACTCTCCGGCTCAACCGTGCCGTGCCCCTTGACAGGCTTGCGAACCTTCTTCGTCGGGCACCTCAGCTGGTTGAGTTTGGCACGGGGGTCTATGCATCTGAGTTGCGACCTGATGTATTCTCAAACCTATCAGGAGCTTTTTCTGGGTGCAAGGAACTGAAGGGCCTGTCTGGTTTTTGGGACGCAGTCCCAGTCTATGTTCCAGCTGTTTACCCTATCTGCTCTAGGCTAACATCATTGAACTTGAGTTATGCCACTATCCAAAGCCCTGATCTTATCAAGCTAGTTAGCCAATGTCAAAATTTGCAGCGCTTATGGGTATGTCTGATTTTATTCAATGATCTTCTTCAATGTTTGCTGTTTGTCTAATTTTGATATTATTTTGGATTGAGACGAGCATGTTCCTGTCGTGTTAATTGAGGACGTGACTGCAGGTGCTGGATTACATTGAAGATACTGGCCTTGATGCCCTTGCAGCATCTTGCAAGGATCTGCGAGAATTGAGGGTATTTCCATCTGATCCATATGAAGCAGAACCAAATGTATCCTTGTCAGAGCAGGGCCTTGTCTCAGTTTCTGCAGGCTGTCCCAAGCTCCAGTCAGTTCTGTACTTCTGCCGTCAAATGTCTAATGCTGCCTTAAGGACCATTGCAAGGAATCGACCTAACATGACAAGGTTTCGTCTTTGTATTATTGAGCCACGAACTCCTGATTACGTTACTCTTCAACCACTTGATGCGGGATTTGGAGCCATTGTTGAGCACTGCAAGGATCTACAGCGGCTCTCCCTTTCTGGTCTTCTCACTGATCGTGTGTTCGAGTATATTGGGACTTTTGCCAAAAAATTAGAGATGCTCTCTGTAGCTTTTGCTGGGGAAAGTGATCTAGGACTCCATCACGTACTGTCTGGTTGTGAAAACCTTAGGAAATTGGAGATTAGGGACTGCCCCTTTGGTGACAAGGCTCTTTTGGCCAATGCTGCAAAGCTGGAGACAATGCGATCCCTTTGGATGTCTTCTTGCTGTGTGAGTTTCGGAGCTTGTAAGCTGCTAGGTCAGAAGATGCCAAGGCTTAATGTCGAGGTTATTGATGAAAGGGGACCTCCAGACTCGAGACCAGAAAGCTGCCATGTTGAGAAGCTTTATATATATAGGACCGTTGCGGGGCCAAGGTTTGACATGCCTCCTTTTGTTTGGACAATGGATGAAGATTCTGAATTGAGGCTTTCTTGACAGTTCTGCCCATGTATTACGCCCGGTAAATCAAGCCCCTCAGAATGCGGGAATGGGTATAGCAAGGTACATGCTCTATATGGTACTCATTGTTTCGCATTTACTTTTATGTAGCTTAATATAATTGCTGCCCTAATCAGACTGGGAGCAAGGTTGGGAGGTTATACAGAAGCTCAAGGGCTTGATTGCATCTGATTTTATACTTGGCTGAGCTATGGGATACCAATTAGTGATTAATAAAGATATTAGAACTCCTATTGTTGTATGTGTATCAAATAGTGGTTAGTATTTTATTCGGCAGTCACCATGTATACTATTTGCAGACTTGTGCATGTTTATCCATTGATATTTCCTTGTTTTTCATCAGGAAGTAGTTATCTTGTGGACTAAGTTGTGTCAGTGTTGGCCTTCCTAAGGAATAAGAGTTTATGTACAATACACCTTTGTAATTGTACTTGTAATGTTGGATTTGAATCTCATTCTTTCGACCTTTTAAAAGGTTATAGTTTCTTTCTTGTTTTGTTTGTTCCTCTTTAACTTATAATTAACTGAATCAGTAACAGTATTCTCAATTTCTTAATTGAATCATAACAATGTCCATCTAAGAGCAGTAAAATTTTGTGATAACATTGCCAACACAAGGTGGGCCACCGCGTGGTTTATCACGGTTGGAATTCATCTTCAGTTGTTGCTGAAAACTTTACTGGAATGACCTCTTTTGAATTTTCAAAGGAAGGTGTTGTTGATATGCATTAGGTTTTGTTGGGGGGTTGTTTATCATTTGTTCCAGTTCCTTGAGATATTCTTTCCAGTTTCCACTTTGAGTACGTGGGGGTTCATAGTTTTGTCTCTGAGCAATGTCTTAACCCCAGTTCAAAGGGTTGCTGTGATTTTACAAACTATTTATTGGTTCGGATTTTGTTTTGTTGCATCTATCATCGTGTGGTAGTATATACATAATTGGATTTGTGATGTGTCATCTGAACCATGAATTGGATTCTCGGATCGTGATTCGGTCTCTGTACAGTTCAAAGTGCCGATGACTACACGGCAGCATTTGGTGGTCAATTCGCCCAAGAACTGGACAGAAACAGGATCCCATTTCTATATTACTACCCTGTGTGTGGGCGTGTGTGAATTTTCTAGGTTTGACAGGTCTTAACAGATTGAATTCAATGAATTGGTTGTTGTTTGGGACTGTTCAAAGGCATGTGAAAGCACGTGCTGTTCTGTTGATGATTGTCAAATTTTTCGTCAATCACAGTTGACTCCTGGGATTCTTGTTGCTTCGTCTGTGTTTTATCCTCCGATCAGTTGACCACATGGGAGAAGAAAATCCAAGTCAAAAGTGCTTGGAAAAAATTGGGAAAGTAGCTGAAAAGTGAAGGTCTGCTTACCAAATTGTGGCTAATATGATGCATCGTTCCTGTTAGATTCTGTTTGGTACGTCCGGAAGGAATAACAAAATAAAAAAGACAACCATGATGATCGAATTTTTGTTCAAAATTGTAAAATTGGAAATCAAGATCATGAAGGAAAGCGAAGACAGCTTGGATGTCAAGATCATGCAGGAAAACGAAGACAACTCAGTACGCTTTTCCCAGATAAAAATGTAGCTCTTAGCACGAATAAATAACTTCAAATATAAAATATTTTTCAAAACATAATACATTACAAATGTTAACATGTATGTTATTAATGTGTTTATAAGGACATACATTTTTGTTTTTGGTTTTCAAAAAGTGTACTGATGTGACAAAGGTGGATATATATATATATATATATATATATATATATATATATATATATATATATATATATATATATATATATATATATATATAAAAGAGTTTAGTGTTTTTGAAAGGTTTGTTAACGTTTTTATTTTGGGAACAAAAAACTTTTAACAAACCCGAAAACAAAAAACAACCATAAATCACTCTATGAAGAACTCATAATGTTTAAGGCCTAGATCCGGATTTTTAATAATTTTTTGTTTGAATTGCTAGAAATCTAAGAAGAAAATGTGAGAGTTCGGATGGAGGCTACCTGCCCCAACAGGAGTAGGTTGCCCGAAATTTGTTGGAGCTGATGGTACTGTAAGATGGATCAAGATTCCCTATATTTTTTTAAAAAAAAATTGTAGATTTTCAAATTATGAAATTTATGCTGTTTCTAGGCATCGAAATGCTTGAAAAACGTTACATACTTAAAATGTGGTACTTTACAGTTGAGAATTGCATATATTTGCATCATATTCTTGCTCTCTATATTGTAAAAAAACTTTGAGCAAAACCTCTGCAAAAATGAAGACAAAGCCTTTTGAGAGGAGAATTCTTTCTGGCTACTTCGATAATACCCGGTCATTTTATTGTGGCATTTTCTAGCGTTATTTGAAGATCTATTACCGTCATTGCAAGAATTATTTTATATTTACCATCTATATTACTAGCAATTTAGAAATCAAATTTCCTAAAAATCTTCATCCCAAAGGGCCAAAAGTCTAAAAGCCTCCTAACCTAAGGTAGTTTAAAACAAACAATGTGGAAAGACATTGCACATGTATTTGTGGGATGGACCGAAATACAAAACATTTTAGTCCATGCAGACAGCAAGTCATGTCTCGAGCAAGCAGCAAGACATGGAGTTACTCATGGAGGAAAAACACTTGTGCAGAACTTTACTGTCAATTTGCATCAGAAATGGGCCTTCCTTCGGTAAATGTTCTTCTTTTTTTCATTGGAGAGAGAGAGAGAGAGAGAGAGAGAGAGAGAGAGAAGGCCTCGACTGAAGAGCCACGTGATAGATTCGGTGACATTGGAGGGTGTCCACAACTTTTTGCTACATTCACGCTCGCTTTTCATCTCCACACCCACCTCCTGATAAATGACCCAGCAACCAAAGTACCTTCTCTTCTCTCTAAGTTTTAAATATCACATTATATATATATATATCTATATATAAATTAAAGACAAAATTTCACTTACTATTCTTGATATTTTATCATTTTTTAATCATTTTAATAAGCTTTTAAAAGTATCAATTTAATGTATTCATTTCTCACTTGTGCCGAACTCACTCCCAAGTCAAATAGGGGTGATCGAGCTACTCTCAAAGCTCTTGGAGGTGGTTTCGGCCACCCCATTTTGCTTATTGGGGGTGGCCAGACCATCCCCAAGGGCCATGAGAGTGGTTCGGCAACCTCCAAATCGGCCTTGGGGCGGCCAGGCACCCCATATTTTAGTTTTTTTTTTTCTTCAATTTTTAAATTTAATTATTTTTTAGTTGAAAAAATGACACGTGGCAATGTTGTTATGGAAATATTTTGAAAAATAAGGTCTTTTTAGTACTTTTTGATAGTTTGGGTGCCAGAGTGCGAGGTTTGGTAGTTTTGGGGAGATTAAATGTAATTTTTCCATTTTTTTAAAACATATATATATATATATATATATATATATATATATATATATATATATATATATATATATATATATATATATATATATATTATTTATTTTTAAAAAACACAATTTTTAATTTGAAAAAAAAGAAATTTAAAATTTTTTTTTTAAAAAAAGAAAATTTTTAAGTTTTTTTTTTTTTTTTTTTTTTTTTTTTTTTTTATTTTTAAAAAACGAAATTTTTTATTTTTTTCTTCTTAAAAATAAAAAATGTTTAATTTCTAAAAAAAACAACAATTTTAATATAAAAAAATATAACTTTTTTAATTTTTATTTTTATTTGTAAATTTGACCACCCTGGAGTTTTATGTATTTCTTTTTTATTTATTATTATTTTATTAAGGGTATTTTCGTCATCGAAGGAACGTCGACAATTTTTAATAGTTTGGGATAGACATTGTCAAAATTAAAAGTTTGAGTTAACAAATGCCAATTCAGTGGTACTTTGAGGCAAGTATATGAACTTTACTCAAACAATTAATAAAAAAAAATACTATAAATACGGATCTCCACATAATTTTGGTAATCGTCTCGCACTCTATCATTTCTCAATTAAATTACAAAAGAAAAAAAAAAAAAAGAAGAAGAGAAAGATATCAGGATACAGATAGACAGACAATAACATAACACAGACAGTCAGACAACCCCACCAGACTGACTCAGCCAAAAACAAGAAGAAAAAAAAGTGAAGGAGAGGGACCTGTGTGTGTGGCGTAATCAAATTCCAGACATTTTCATTGGTTGATGATGGCCACACGTTTTACATTGATGATGATGATCATCATCATCATCATCATTTTACATTATCGTCTTACTATTACTATGATTTCTTCTGCTGACTTCATCACTCATTTTTATTCTTTCACCCCCCACACTCATTATTGTATCACAGTTACTGCTTCATGCTTTTCCATTAAAAAGCTACATTTTTCCCTGACCAAAGTTACAATGCAGATGGCCCAGCTAGCTCTTTGGTACCACCACCATGCCAGTGAAAAAATCTGAACAAGAATTACAAATATGGATATCAAATCTCTCAAATGATCAGCCTCATATGTGTATGTGTATGTGTGTGTTCATCAATCATCATCATTGTGGCTTCCTAACTTCTGAGCTACAATGATTATGGTCTCAGAACAGCATTCAAAGTAATGCAGAGTGGAATCCCATTCCATGAAATGTCACTAACAATCCCATGTTCTAACTCTGTTTTTGTGCCTTGCTAGCTAACAGTTTCTTAAACCCGTTATTTGTTTGTGTTTTCTGTTCTCAAGACAAATTCATTAACAAACAACTTAAAGCACTGTAACAGTTTTCTTTTTTATTTCACGTTAAAACACTTTTTCAAACGAGAAACAAAAAATATATATCCCGTTAAAAAATTATTACTCTATAGTAGTGAATGACATGTTAATCGATCCACTTCCTGTTTGATGAGGACAAGTTTTATTTTTATTTATTTATTTTAATTTTTAAAAATTCACATTTAGTGGTGAAAGGGTGCATGATTTAAGAAAGCAAAAAAAGGGCTTTCCTTTCACCACTTCTTTCCGGATGGGTAACAAAGCCCAGCAGCATGGCTTTGGGCTGGTAAACATAGACAATCCACACCTTTCTTGATACAATAGCCGCCACAAAACCAACTGAATAAAGTTTTTCTCCAATCTGATTGAAAAAATTTCTCTAATTATGTCTATTAAAACAATACCGGTTCTTAAAACACGTGATTCTAACATGCATTCGATGTCACGTGGGATTGAGCGACGGGTTCTTGTAAAACAAAGAGAAATCACTAGAGTGATGCTGACCTTGAGAAGGGTCAACGAGAAACCTCTTATAATTAAGTCAGTAATGAATTTTGAGAGAGAGGCTTAGTAAAGAAAGTTCTTGACTATGAAAGATTTACACATCTTTGGAGATGGTGACTCTTTTATGCAAGGTCTCCATCGAGACAGTCTTTGGTTATTTATCATGCGTTGGGCTTATAATTGTGCAATAACGTTGACTTGATCATAAGCTTTATCAGCTCTTTGTGTGAGTGGAACTTGGCCCTTTAGGCTTTTGGCCTTGTCTTTATTTAGTTCCACATCAAGTCACATGTTTTCAAGACTTCTCTAAGAGGAAGGAAACTTGGTCCAAACCAATAATTTAAAAAGATGGGCTCGTTTGGCAAATTAATTTTTGTTTTTATTTTTGAAAATTGTTTTCGAGAACAAAAACAGAAAATCGTTTTCTGTTGTTTTTTCATTAAAAAAGTGTTTGGCAAACTGTTTTCAAAAATAATTTCTAAAAACAAAAAATAATGGTTAAAGTGTTTGGACAATTGTTTTCAAAACAATTTCTTCTTGAGAAAGAAAAATAGACCATGAGCTATAAAAGTAAGTTTGACTCAATAGACCAATATATAAAATAAAACAAGGAAAAAACAAAAAAAATTCAACTCCATAAACATCATGGACACATATCAATTCACAAATTCGGTTTGACAAAAAATAAAATGACAAGGATACATATCATACATTCATAAAACAAAAATGTATATTCAGATCAAACAAAATTAAACTTGTTTGGAGAAATCTCAACAAAAAATTCTCAAAATTAATTTTTATAGGAGTTATGAAGAGGCACAGGAACCATTGATTTTCATCGAGACAGAGGGAAGCCATCCAAATATAAGATAGGTTTTGCAGTTAGGTCATTAAGAATAACATAAGTATAGGGCCTATAGGCCTTCGTGTATTTTTTTTTTTTTTTTTTTTTTTGAGAAGATAGATTTCAAGGCCAGCCCGATGCCGTTTTGCCTTTCAAAAAAAAAAAATCGCACCTTTTTCTCAAACACGGCAGTTCCGCAGCCATATATGGTCGTTGCCGCACCTTTTCTCAAAAAAAAATAAAAAATCGCTGGTCCTTCTATTTGTTCTTCTGTCCTTCTCTTCATTCTTCCAGAAAACTCTCCCTTTCCCTCTCACTGAATCTGTCGTCTTCTCTTCCCTTCTTTTTTTTTTTTTAATTATTATTATTATTATTATTTTTTGTTTTTGTTTTTTTGTAGTATCAAAAACAAGAAGAAATCCTGTCCTCTTCTTCTTACGAGAGAGAATAGGAGAAAGAAAAAAAAGGAAAATATCATTTTAACTTCTCAAATTACCACTCGTTTTGCGTCTAGTCCAACAAATTGTCAACACTTCGACTCCAGCCCCTAAAATTGCCAAAACCTTTAAAAAATGCCCCATTTGACGAAATATCTCTATAGTACTCATGCCACGTGTCATTTTTCAATTAAAAAACAATAAAAATAATAAAAAAAACTAAAAAATTAATTTTTAAAAAAAAATAGAAAATATGATGTTTTGGGAGCCACCCCCGAAATCCATTTGGGGTGGCCCGAAAGCCACCCCTAGGCCATTGGGGGTAGCCACGTGGCCACCCCCGAGCCCTACGGGTGGCCCGAAAGCCACCCCGAAATCCATTTGGGGTGGCTCGCAGGCTACCCCATTTCTTTTTTTTTTTTTTAAAAAAAATATTTTTTAATTGAAAAATGACAAGTGGCAGGGTCGGAGTGTTGACAGTTTGTAGGACTAGACACAAAACGAGTGGTAATTTGAGAGGCTAAACTATAATTTTTTAAAAAAATAAAGAATGGACATGGGAAGGAGGTGTAGCAGGTGGAAATGAAGGAGGATTTGAAGAGCCTGCTTTGCAGTTCTCATGAATCGAACCACCGTCCTAGTGCACTGTGCTTGTTACCGTGCACTTAATCTAAAAGCGCATTTAGCTTGTTTTCGTTACTGTATATAAAACATGTTTTCGGGAAACAGGTTGAAATTGTTCTCAGATTTCGTGTTTTACTTGTTTTTGTTTTCACCCATTTTTGTGTTTTAAAACAGGTACCCAAACTCAAGGCTATACAGTGACAAAACCGGTTTTGCTGTTTTGGAAACAAAAAAATCTGTTTCCAAAACAACAACCAAACAGGCTCTATTATACTAACCGCGTCTGTGATCTTCCTCTCTTCTCATTGGAGTTTTTAGTCATATAGAGTCTACATATCCAGCCAACGACCTTAATTATGGTCTGAGAAACGTGGTAGAAAATTAATTTGATATAAAATAAATAGTTTCCAAGAATCTTCTTAAGAATATGAAAGCACGTAAAGTTTTCCAAGTCAAGTCTTCAAAAGAAAAGCAATACCCTCTCCTCTCTTATTTCAGGGCCTTCTTTCTTCTTGGATTGTGCAGAGAAGGGACTGCAGGAGGTTTGTGTTTTGAAGCGTTGGTTATGGGAAAGCTCATTTGCTCGGAATTAGATGGCTGCGGTCCGAATTTCTCGGGACTCCTACTGGCGTTGGTGATAGCCGTGGTTCTCATGATGACCTGCACCCCACGTCCACGGCGGTTTGCAGTTGCTCCGGGTCCAGTCGTTGTTTATCGCTATGGCTGACGTGTTCTAGGCCAAATGTTTCTTGCCTATCTGAGTTTATCTTCTATGTTTTAGCTTTTGGTTTAGTTGGTGCGTATCATAACCTTGATGAATCGTATCATAAGCTTTTAGCTGGGTTTTGTTGATGATAAAGTTTTAAGGGTGCAAATGATGATGACTACTAATAAGCCTCGTCTACACATCCTCTCCATCTATCTTCTTCTCTGCTGTTTTTCTACAGCAGGCGACCCTCTTCCGTTTTGCTGTGGGGGATTCCTCTGCTGTAATTTTGTGCTTCCTATGCAATTATAATTTAATAAAATTTATCCTTGAAAAAAAGAGAAAAGAATAATAAGGTATCATCCAGTCAGATATATGTATGAACAAACCTGCTTTGTGATGCAATAATATATAGAAATGGATTAACCATTAGATAAATCTTTTGGTTCCCATGAGCTCTTCTCCTCATCATTTTCACAGCGACTAAACAACCACCCGTCTACTGTGACCTCAACATGCAAAAGCTCAAGATCCAAACTTCACAAATTACCAACTGAAACAATACAAGCACTTTGAAAGAAACTGAGTTTATCTATAGCATGAATGTCTGATTGATATATACTCTGGCATAAAATTCGCTCCATGACAAGCAGTGTCTCACTGCATGTTTAAAAATTCACCAATATCAGCAGAAAAAACAAAAAAAAAAGAAAAAAAGAATAGAGAATCTGCATGGTGCTCTATAACTATGATAAACTTCCAATTTAAACAACTGTTATGGGCATGATACAGGAGAACATGGCAGCTCATGAAGGTTGGGGTAGCAGGGTATGGTATTCATATTCTGCAAGCAAGTCAACGGAAACCAACAGAAGGAAATAGAAGGTTCTGGAGCAGTGATGAGCTGGCTATCACTTGGCGTTTCATGCTTAATGGCAGTTGTTTTATGTTTGCGTTTCATGTTGGGAGGAGGGCGTTTTGATATCCTGTACAGCATGCGCCTTGCTGCATTTTTGTTTTCTTTTGTGCGCTTTATCTAAATAGACAGCTGTAGCTTTTCTGTTATGAAAGATTCTAACAGAAGCGGGTATTTAAGAAGAGCCGCAGCGGCTAGTAATGTAAGAAAAGAATTTTGGCTAAGTAATTTTCTGGAGAGATAGGGCCTCTACAAGCGCCCGTAGCTGTTTTCTTGCATTATTCAATATAATTTTCATCTTCATCCTTGAAATCTTCCTTCTTTTTGCCTGGGTTATTTCCTAAAATTCTTGCAGAATGCTATTACCCTTACAGTTGGTATCAGCGCAGCCACCTATCCTTCCGTTCCGCCTTCTTTTGCCAAGAATTTTTTTTTTTCCTCTCTTCCTTGTTTGATTACCATGGCCGCTGGTACCCATCTTTTCCAACTTCAGGAATCCATCAAGGAGTGTACCGAAGGACTTGCTCAGCAACAAACCTTTAATACGTTGGTGGAACATAAGTTCACTAAGCTTCTTCATAACGTTCTCCAGACTCAGAACGCTCCATGTCCAGACCGTCCACCTGACGACCGAGAGATGGCCCATACCCCACCTATTGTTCCGGACCGCCCTAACCACCGGGTTTTCGATCAGGACCATCGTCACGATAGGGAGGAGCGCTGTCCTTTTGATCGGGACCGTTGTGACAACAGAGAGGAGCGCTGGGATCAAGACGATGACTTTTATGGTCATCATCAGGGCGACCGGACTATTCACACCCATGCTGTCCGTCTGGACTTTCCTCGCTTCTACGGTGACAATCCATCGGCTTGGACTTACAAGGTGAATCAGTTCTTCAATTATTATCATACTCCTTTGTATCAGTGCATCCAGATGGCATCTTTCCATATGGAGGGTGAAGCCCTCGTCTGGTTTCAAGACGCTGATGAAGCAGGTCAATTTCTTACATGGGAGGCGTTCACACAAGCTCTTCTCACCCGCTTTGGTTCGGCTTACGACGACCCTATGGAGTCTTTTGTGAAGTTGCGTCATTCTACCACTGTGGCTAAGTATACAGCGCAATTTATCCCTCTCCAATCGCCTTCGTGGCCTCTCCGATCAAAATATCAGCTTAGCTGTTTTCTCAGTGGCCTCAAAGATGAGATTCGTCTTCCTTTGCGGATGCTAGTTCCACGCACTCTGGTTGCGGCTTTTGGACTTGCCAAACTACAAGAAGAATATCTTACTACCAGATGTAAAACTTTCAAGTCTCAGAGTTGTTCTTATAGTTCTAGCAGGCCACCCGCTTGGGGTCAGTAGTCAGCCTCTCCTAGCCAGTTAAGTGGTTCCTCAACCCTAGTTTTTTCCACTCGTTCCAACCCTGGAGTCTCGGTCCAACGCATATCTCCAGCTCAAATGCGTGAGCGACGAGAAAAGGGACTCTGCTATAACTGCGAGGAGCAGTGGCATCCGGCTCACAAGTGTAAGTCTCCTAAACTGTACTTGTTGCATGGCCATGAACTACTTCCTGAGGAATCGGGTGATGACCTTGTAGTGGAAATTTTGGACCCTATTGAACCTGTGGATGAGCCTATTGTTCAGGAGATTGTAGAACTTGAAATTTCACTCCATGCGATATCTAGTTCTATTGCTCCTAAAACTATGAGACTCATAGGCTGGATTCGTAATCACCGGGTAGTAATTCTCATTGACTCCGATAGTACCCATAATTTTATTGATTTGCATTCTTTGCCAAAGCTGTGTTTGGGTAAACTTATTCCATTACAATTGAAAGTACGGGTTGCAAATGGAGATACACTTTTGAGTTCTGGCAAGTATCCTTCGGTCACTATTTGAATGCAGGGGGCTGTCATCACTTCTGAATTTTATTTGTTACCATTAGGAGGGTGTGATGTAGTGTTGGGTGTTGAATGGTTGCGGACCTTGGGTTCCATCCTTTGGGATTTTGTTGTCATGACTATGCAGTTTAGTCTTAATTCTTGCCTTGTCACCCTTCCAGGTTTGAGCCCTACTAGATTAACTATGGAGGACGCTTCTCATTTTCTTCGATCCCATGCTTTGGCCTCCAAGAGTTTCCTCTTGCATTTCTTATCGCCAGTTGAGGACCCTGCGGCCCACAGCCCCCCTGGTCCTATCCGTGAATTGTTGTAGCAATTTGATCAAGTATTTGCGGAACCTACTGGCCTTCCACCTCCACGAACTCAGGATCACCAAATTTTACTGAAGTCCAACCAGCCAGTTAGCATTAGACCTTATTGCTATCCATACTTTCAAAAATCAGAAATTGAGAAGATAGTAAAGGATTTACTGCTCTCGGGGGTGATCCAATCAAGCCAGAGTCCCTTCTCCTCCCCCGTGCTCTTAGTTCGAAAGCCAGATGGGAGTTGGCGATTATGTGTCGACTACAGGGCCTTGAATCAGGATACAGTCAAGGACAAATACCCCATTTCAGTTATTGATGAGTTGCTGGATGAATTTCATGGGGCTACACTTTTTTCCAAACTCGACTTGCGTTCGGGTTACCATCAAATTTGAGTCCAATCGGCTGATGTTCCTAAAACAGCATTCCGCACTCACGAGGGGCATTACGAATTCCTTGTTATGCCTTTTGGCTTGACAAATGCCCCTGCAACCTTTCAGGCCTTAATGAACGACATATTCAAACCTTGCCTTCGGAAGTTCATCTTAGTGTTCTTTGACGACTTCTTAGTTTACAGTTGTTCTTTGGAAGATCATTTGGCTCACTTGCATTTTGTTTTGCTTATCCTTTAGACTAATCTTCTTTATGCCAAGAGTTCGAAATGCAGGTTTGGAGTATCTGAGATTGACTATTTAGGTCATCTTATTTCTGCCAAGGGTGTGCGGGCTGATCCATCTAAGCTCGAGGCTATGCTCCAATGGTCTGTCCCACCAACGATCAAGTCTCTTCGGGGCTTTCTTAGGTCAACAGGCTACTACTGCAAATTTATCTGCGATTATGGGATAATTGCTGCTCCCCTCACAGCCTTACTCAAGAAAAATTCTTTTCATTGGACCCCTGCAGCCATTGCTGCTTTCCTTCGGCTTAAAGATGCTGTTACTTCTCCTCCAATTTTATGCTTGCCAAATTTTTCCCAAACTTTCACCATCAAATGTGATGCGTGTGCAACTGGAATTGGCACGGTTTTAATGCAAGAAGGCCGCCCTATAGCTTTCCTGAGTCAGGCTTTGAAAGGTCAAGCCTTACACCTTTCCACTTATGAGAAGGAACACTTTTCCTTAGTCTCCGCTGTTCAAAAGTGACAGCCTTACCTCTTAGGTTGCTCTTTCAAAGTTAAGACAGACCAGCAGTCTTTAAAATTCCTGTTAGAATAGCGTGTTGGCACTATATCCCAGCAAAGATGGCTCTCCAAATTGCTCCGATGTGATTTTGTCATTGAATATAAACGGGGGAAGGAAAACAAGGTTGCCGACGCCTTATCTCGGAAGTTTGAGGAACCTTTAGTTGCTGAGGAATTATCTCCCTCTTTGATCTCTTTTCCCACTCCCTCTTGGACTATAGAGCTGCAGGCTTCCTATCTCCAAGATGCCGAGACCTCTTCCATCTTGGTTGCTCTTCAACAGGGCAAGGCAGCACCTTCAGGGTATTCCTTGCAACAGGGTCTCCTTTTGCGAAAGGGTCACCTATGGATTGTGAAGGGCTCTCCATTT
The DNA here is from genome assembly GCF_958979055.1 of Alnus glutinosa. Classification (NCBI taxonomy): domain Eukaryota; kingdom Viridiplantae; phylum Streptophyta; class Magnoliopsida; order Fagales; family Betulaceae; genus Alnus; species Alnus glutinosa. The sequence continues at coordinate 4,780,392 of NC_084897.1, read as the reverse complement.
CAGTTTCAGCTTCTCGAATTTATTCATTCTAATCCCACCTCCGGGCATTCGGGCTACCATAAAACCGTTCATTGGGCTAAATTGGATTTTTATTGGAAATGAATGCGTAATGACATCAAGAAGTTTGTTCGGGAATGTGAGATTTGCCAAGTAAACAAGCATGAGACTGTTCACCCTGTAGGGCTTCTCTAGCCCTTACCCATACCTTCCCGCATATGGGCTGACATATCCATGGACTTCATAGAGGGCCTTCCCCCCTCTTATGGTTACACGGTTATTTTGGTAGTCATTGATAGATTTTCTAAATATGGCCACTTCCTACCTCTCTCTCACCCCTATATTGCCTCCACAGTTGCCCATTTGTTCCTCTCTCAAATCTTTAAACTTCATGGTATGCCCCAAACCATTGTTTCAGACAGTGATCCCCTATTTACCAGCTCATTTTCATTTACAAGGCATTTCCCTCGCTTTCAGTTTTGCATACCACCCCCAATCTGATGGCCAAACTGAGTCCCTCAACAAGTGTCTTGACACTTACCTCCGTCGCTATTCGGGTTCTAAACCAAAGGATTGGAATACTGGTTGCCTTTGGCTGAATGGTGGTATAACACTAACCACCATTCCTCCATGGGTCTCACTCCTTTTGAAGCTGTATACAGATATGCTCCTCCATCCTTGCTCTCATATGTGCCGGGCACTTCTGCTAACTTGGCGGTGGATTCCCAGCTTAAGGATCGCACCACTATTGTTAACCTCCTTAAGGAGCACCTGCCGCAAGCCCAGAATTGAATGAAATTACAGGCTGATAAACACCGCACTGAGGGGGAATTTCAGGTTGGCGATTGAATTTACTTGCGACTTCAGCCATATCGGCAAAAGACAGTGGCCATGAGAAAGAATTTAAAGTTATCTCCTTGATTTTTTGGTCCCTTTAAAATCTTGCAGTGCATTGGCCTTGTGGCTCATAAATTGGAACTCTCTCCCTCTTCACGGATTCACCCGTCTTTCACGTATCCTGCCTGAAGCTTAAATTGGGTAAACACATCACCCCATTGCCCACTCTTCCACCTATGAATTTGGCAGGTGAAATCAAGTCGGAACCTGAGGTTGTGATTTCTTGTTGTATGGTTAAAAAGGGGGACCGTTCTGTGACAGAGGTGCTGGTTCGCTGGAAGGGAGCAACGGTTGAGGATGAATCTTGGGAATTACTTCGTAATCTGCAGGAGCAATACCCCCACCTTGCGGGCAAGGTGTTTTGAAGGGGGGACTCCTGTTATGAGCATGATACGAGAGACCATGGCAGCTCATGAAGGTTGGGGTAGCAGGGTATGGTATTCATATTCTGCAAGCAAGTCAACAGAAACCAACAGAAGGAAATAGAAGGTTCTGGAGCAGTGATGAGCTGGCTATCGCTTGGCGTTTCATGCTTAATGGTAGTCATTTTATGTTTGCATTTCATCTTGGGAGGAGGGCGTTTTGATATCCTGTACAGCATGCACCTTGCTGCATTTTTGTTTTCTTTTGTGCGCTTTATCTAAATAGACAGCTGTAGCTTTTTTGTTATGAAAGATTCTAACAGAAGCGGGTATTTAGGAAGAGCCGCATCGGCTAGTAATGTAAGAAAAGAATATTGGCTAAGTAGTTTTTTGGAGAGATAGGACCTCTACAAGCGCCCGTAGCTGTTTTCTTGCATTATTCAGTATAATTTTCATCTTCATCCTTGAAACCTTCCATCTTTTTGCCTGGGTTATTTCCTAAAATTCTTGCAGAACGCTATTACCCTTACAACAACATACTTACCAAAAGTGAGAACTAGAAAATCAACCTTGATTGGCTCAGCATGGCACAACCCGATTCTGCAAGATTTGAGATCCTTGCAAATTATGACAAAAACATTATAGATAATACTGACCTTATTTTATACAATTCCTCAGTTATCATATTCAACTCGTGTTTTCTCTTGTAATATCTAAGTAATTACACTATTTTGAGTTCCAATTACATTGTCATGTTGAGTATTAGTTAGGGGAGGCAACAAAGCTTCATTTGTGTCCACAATAGCATTTCCTTGGGAAGTCTACCATTAATAAAACAATACAAACTTGTTAGTGAAAGCATTTAAAAAATATTCAAACAAGCATAATTAAAGGCCTCAAGCATATGTCTAATTAGACGTTTTTCTTCCTCGCACTAGGCGACTCTTGTCATTTGTGTCATTTGGTTGATTCTTTCTTTCTCTTAGACTTCTTCACCACCACTTTCTCTACTTCAGACATCTTCCTTGTTGATGGTGGCTTCCCTCTACTTCAAACCACAAGAGGACTACGCACCTTAAATATATGCAGATTCAAACAAACAATTCTTACACTACAGGAAACATCTTTATAAAGATCCTCAACTTCCTGTTTAAAAGAGGAATGAAATAATTGAAAATGATAAGAACAGTGAGATTATTTGGAAGTAGTTGTGAAACAAAAATTGGTTGATTTCTATAGTTTTCACACGCATTAATGAGGACCATGACCTTACGTGCAAGTGGGAATTCATGACTGAGTCTGGGCAAAGATATAACACTTGCATAACAAAAGGGGAAAGCTCTCTTCTAAGACAAGTAGATATACTGAAAGAGATCAAACAAACTACAAACTACTTATGATGAGACACATTTGGAGTTTATTTGCTAGATCCAACTCTATATGGGTAGCTTGAGTCCAGCATTATTTGTTGAAAGGGAGGAGCTTTTGGAGGGTAAGCATCCCCCAAAATTGCTCTTGGTGTTGGAGGAAACTTCTCAAGATGAAGAGCATGGCCTGAGGTTTTCTCAAGTTTGAGGTTGGTGATGGCAAGAACATTCACTTGTGATTGGATCACTGGCATCCCCTTGGTGTGTTGCTTGACTAATATGGCTATAGAATCATCTATGATTCTCAAAGCCGGTTGGATGCTAAGTTAGATTCTATTCTTAGGAATGGAATTTGGAGATGGAAACCAGCTCATTCTGAAGCTTTGGTGGAAATCCAAAGTAGCCTCCCTGAGGTTCATCTAGGTCTTACTGATAAACCTATCTGGACAATTGGCCGGAATGGTACTTACATTAGTGCTGATACCTGGAATTTTCTGAGAAGGAAGAAGGATACTGTGGATTGGTGGGATTTGGTTTGGTTTCCTTATGCCATTCCAAAGCAGGCTTTTCTCCTTTGGCTTGCTATGCACGACTAGGTTATCTACTAGTGACCTGTTGTTAACTTGGGGCTACACAGGTGACTCTAAGTGTGTTTTTCGCCGTAGTGTTATTGAGAGTAGGGATCATCTCTTCTTTTCCTGTAGTTTCAGTTCCAGAATTTGGAAAACTTGTATGCAAAGGTGTTATCCCTTTGTCCTTTCCACTGATTGGCATGCTGTAATTAGTGAAGGTTGCAGCAGATGGAAAACAAAGGCTTTGATGGGTGTTTTGTGCCGTTTGATCTTGAGCTCCACTGTTTATGGTACTTGGTGTGCCAGAAATACTATCAAACATAGTGGACAACCGAAGACGTAGGAGCAGATTTTGAAGTCTATTTTTTGGGAAGTCCGGTCCCGGATTTCAGGCAAGGGGAAATTCAAGAAGAACGGAGAGAACTTTAGAATTTGTCATTGCTGGAACTTAGATTCTAACCTGCTGGTGTAATACTAGTTGTTTGTTGGTTGTTTCTTCGTTGTAAGGTTGCTGGGTGTTTACCTGCCTTGTTTTGTTGTTCTCTGGTTTGAGGGTTCATGGGCATGTTTTTGCTCTAGCTGTATTGTTCTGTGGGACTGAGTTTGTACAGTTTGCTATTTCTGGTTTAATATAGATCACTTATTCATCGAAAAAAAAAGAACAGAAAAAGAAGATCAAACAAACTACTCTGTTTTTCAAGTTTTAGCTTTCACTCCAAAATACACACAGTGGCCTACCAATCTTTTTGTTTTAATGTTTATGAACGGGGCAGCCCTAATGGTGACATAAGAACATTGATAGAAAAGATTATTATACAGTCAGAAAACCAAAAAGAAGACCCAGTTCAGAAGGTCATCTCCATTTCAGGAAATGGTGACCCTATTTCAGTAACCCAAAAGAAGACCCAAAAAAGCAACAACGAAATCGCACCCAGAAGCAGAAAGCAAACCCATGCTAAAAATAAGACCCCAAAAACAACAACGAGAATGATAAAATGAGAAAAAGGGGTCACTGACTCTGATGAGAAGGGTGTGGAGAACGGTCTATAGATTGAAGCTCTCGCGCAGCCAAGTATGGAAGCAAAGCAGCCTCTTTTGATGGCTGGGTCGTCTTCTCTGTGCGGTGGAAGCTGTACCGGTGGCAGTGGTCGACTCTGCTCAGCTGGTGGGTGGTGGTCGGTGGGGTGGAGGGAGGGAGGAGGGAAAGATTTGGGGGAAGAAAATAGACTGGTTTTTCGTGAATAAAGCTGGCATCCAAAATTTTGATTTCCTTGTTTTTTTTTTGTTTTTATTTTTATTTTTTTTAAAGTACACGTAACCCTCAAAATCCAACTTTATTATCAATTTAGCTCCAAATTATCAACTATGTCAGTCTCTTCTTTATACTATTAAAAAAATGTCAATATCTATCTTTAATAACGAAAATACTTTTTATAAAATTATTAAAAAAAGTAAAAAAATTATTTAAAAATAAAAACGAGCTTTTTTTTTATTTGTTTTTTTAATTATTATTATTTTTTTATAATTTTCAGTTTTTTTTTTTTTTTGTAAAAAAAAAAAAATCGTCTTTTGTGTTTTTTTATTTTTATTTTTTAGAATTTATACAAATATTTTTGTCTTATTAAAAAAAATTCATGATTATTTTTATCCTTTTGTTGGTCTTATGAGACATTGACCTGTTTTTATAGTTTGAAGAGAGGCATTAAAACAATTGATAGTTTAAAAAGATATTGAAAATTAAGAGGTAATTTGAGAAAATATATGAACTTTTTTTTTTTTTTTTTTTTAAGGCATGACGTGACGTGATGCCACGTCAGACCCGGATGGAAGCAGGAGGGGCGACGGATACAATTACTCGTTTTCAAGACTTCCCTCCGAGGAAGGAAACTTGGTCCAAACAAACAACTTTGATGAAAGTATACTATGTCATATTGAAAAGTACACAACGGAATCAGCTTGTGGCCATGGCCCATGGAAGACGACCTTAATATGTGGTCTGAGAAACTTCATAGAAAGTTAATTTGATGTAAAATAATTAGTATCCCAGAATCTTCCTAAGAATGTGAAAGCACATTGAGTTTTCCAAGTCAAGTCTTCAAAAGAAAAAGCAATACCCTCTCCTCTCTTATTTCAGGGGCCTTCTTTCTCCTTGTATTGTGCAGAGAAGGGACAGCAGGAGGCTCGTGTTTTGAATCGTTGGTGATGGGAAAGCTCGTTTGCTCGGAATTAGATGGCGGCGGTCCGGATTTCACGGGACTTGTACTGGCGTTGGTGATAGCTCTGGTTCTCATGATGACCTGCAGTACCCCACGTCCACGGCGGTTTGCAGTTACTCCGGGTCCAGTTGTTGTTTATCGCTATAGCTGACAACATATTCTAGGCCAAATGTTTCTTGCCTATCTGAGTTTTTCTTCGTTGTTTTAGCTTTTGGTGTAGTTGGTGCGTATCATAACCTTGATAAATCGCATAGATAGATAGCTGGGTTTTGTTGATGATATGGTTTGAAGCCTCGTCTACACCTCCTCTCCATCTATCTTCTTCTCTGCTGTTTTTCTACAGCAGGCGACCCTCTTCCGTTTTGCTGTGGGGGATTCCTCTGTTGTAATTTTGTGTTTCCTTTTTAATAAAATTTATCCTTGCAAAAAAGAGAAGAATAATAAGGTATCATCCAGTTAGATGTATGTATGAACAAACCTGCTTTGTAAGGATGAAAGACCCAGCACAGACCACATTCAGAAGCATGAGCTTTGAGCAGAAGAGAGATGGAGATAGATAAACAATTCAATACATGCGCGAAATGCATTAAATGCTCAATTACATATTCTAGTGAGAAATAAAACTAAATTGGCACAATTGTAATGCAGATTAATAACTTCAATTCTCTTCTCAATGAAATAAAAATTCTGTTCTTGAATTCTTACATTAGGGCAAAGAAAGACAAAACAGTATTCATCTATCACATTTCAAGCAGTAAAAAATGATATACGAAGACTACAACTAAGTCCCCCCCAAAAGATGCTCAGTAATGCGTGAGGAGATCTTTTCAACTTAATTTCTGGTCAACTTTTCAATAGTCTCCAATAGATGCTCAATTCTGTACTTCATAACAGGCTGGCCTGCCTGCGTCTTCTTGAACATCTTCTCCCTCGCAGACTTCCTCCGAGCTTCTGCTTTTTCTCTCTCTTCCATCTTTGCTTCATTAAGAGCCACCATCTCAATCCTTGTCCTCTCTTTCTTTTCATGCTTCTGCTTATACATTTCTTTCAAACTGGGTATACCGTGATTCTTGTTGTTCTTGTTCTTCATACTCATTGTGGTTCCATCTTCAGTTTCATTCTCTTCCTGCAATAACCATCAGAATGCAATGTGACTTAAGCTTCCAAGCTCCATGTGCAACTGCACATCTACTACTGACTGCGGCTAAATGGATGCTTCTGGGTTTGAGAGGTGTAAACTTTTTTTCGGGGGGGTTAGATAGAGAGCTATAAACTTAAAGACAACACAACCGAACATTTTTCCATTTTAATCAGCATTCTGAAGAAGCCGAACAATGAATTGATATTTGGGAACTGAAATTTCTAACCCTCTAGATTAAAATTCACATACTACCTGAAAAAAAAAAAAAAAAATTAAAAACAATGCTAGTTTTATAAGACATGAGTAAGTTAGTAACGGATTGTATTTCAGAAACAGTGATACAATAATTTATGAAAAAAATTGCAGTATTTGAGACCTTACAACATATGAGAAACCAACAAAACAATCTAAGACTTTGATGAAGTAGACATCATAACAAACCTCAAGGGGGCTTATAGCTAAGGAAATATCATGCTGCTGACTTTGTTGCTTCAGCAACTTCTTGTACTTCTTCACATTTTTTGCATTCTTATAGAACTCCTTTTGCTTCTCTAAAAGACATATAACAGGAACCAACCTGTCAGTTAAATGCTACAATTTGCCCGACAAAATTTAAAATTCTCTAACATCTTTCCCATTCTCTTTAATAACAGAATATTCATACAACATTCTATTCTTGAAAAGAAAAAGAAGAAAAACAGCTTAATCGTTGCCATTTTTTTATATCTAAGTTTAGGACCCCCCCCCCCCCCCCCCCCCCCTTCTCCCCCCCTCCCCCTCAAAAAAAAAGAAAAGTGGTCCATTCATTGTTCATTTGATGGCTTTTATGTATATCAAAGCCAATGTAGCTCTTGTTACACGTACTATTAGGCTGGAAGATGCCTATATTTCTCCTAAGAGAACAAGGGAATTCAAGAACATCCATCCAGTCCTTCCTCTTTCTAATGTGTGCACTGAAGGGTTTGTAAGTCATTGACTGGTCTGAGAAGACAGAATACTGAAACGATGAATAACATTTTTGTAGGTTTAAACTAAAATTGCTCCTTTAAAAAAGTCATCTATTCAAAAAACCATATGATCCCAGAATCAGGCATACAATCTACAGCTTAAAACCCCTATAGTCTACACGAGGACCAGATTAGAACAATAACACATCAGAGTTTCCAATTTCAAAAGTAGTCATACAATATTAAATTACTACACATTTTCCTACCTATCACTCTTTGTTTTCAAATTATTGGCATCCTATGAAACTCCATACATATATATATCTGGGTCTTAGTATTTTCCACAATCAAACCTGTAAAAACCCATTTGATAAAAAGGACATAAAGCTCAAAATGAAAAGCAAATTTTTCTTCTCATTTATTTTCTTCAAAAATTTCTCATCAAACAAGAGGAAATTTAGCTCGATAAACAATGGTTTCAAGCCCCACTACCTCATACCAATCAAACAAAACAAGCAAAAAATTCAAAATACAAAAAATTTAAAATCAAATAAATAACCCAATGATCAGAAAACACAACTTGTCGAAGTATAAGCACACCCCAAAAAATAAAAAATAAAGCTTTAGCAAAATAAAGAAAACATACGTACTTATCAGAGCTGGGTTGTAGAAATCCCTCTTTGATTTGGCATTGGCGAAGGCCTCGAGAGAAAGACCACGCCCACCCAACCTCTTCTTATTCTTCTTTATTTTGATCGATTCTGAACCGTTGATTTTCTCTCCGTTTTCCTTATCTTTGAGTTTCCGATTCTTCATTGTGACAAAGGAATTTTGTGAAAAGCGCAGGGATTGAAGGATTAGAGCAAAGCAGAGAAGGGAATTGGAGAGAAAGGGCGACGAATTAGAAACCCTAATTTGAAATTTCAGGAGGGTGGGAGTGATTCAGTACTTTCCAGATAATTGTAGAAGCATGTCTCCTGGGCTAATAAAAAATACACACGTGGCATACGGTATCCACTATGCCAGCTGATTCGGTAGTGATATTGAGAGATCCTTTTACTGCACAATATTTGTCGTCAAATGGCTGGTCTTCGGAAGGCCCAACCAACCCATGGCCTTGGGCTGGTTAGGCTAGCCCCATTTGACCGAACCATAAAATTTTCTTTCTAAGGCCTTTTGGAAATGGGATTCACCACCTTCAGACCAACCACAAGAACCATCAACAACGATCATGGGTGGTTCGGCCACTTCTAGACATGGTGGCTGGCCGAAACAATCCCAAATATATCAGCCTTAGGGGATGAACGAGCCACCCCTAGATTTTTTTTTTTTAATTAAATATAATGTGGGAAAAGTACACATAACCCCCTCAAACTACCACTTCATTGTCAATGTCCCCCCTAAACTACCAATTGTGTCAATGTCCCCCCCTAAACTACCAAAAACTGTCAATGTCCCCCTAATGACAAAAATACCCTTCATAAAATTATTAAAATAAAATAAAACTAAAAAAATATTTTTTAAAAAATATAAAATAAAAAAATTTATACCAAAAAAAAATTAAAACTGGTTTTTCTTTTTCTTTTTTTTCGTTTGTTTTTTTTTTTTAAAAAAAAATTGTTTTTATAAGTTTCAGTTATTTTTTTGTTTGGTTTTTTTCTTTTAAAAAAAAATCATTCTTTTCCATTTTTTTAATTTAATAAAAAACTGGTTTTTCCTTTTTCTTTTTCGTTTGTTTTTTTTTAAAAAAAAAAAAATTGTTTTTATATTTTTCAGTTATTTTTTCGTTTATTATTTTTTTTTATAAAAAAAAAACTTTCTTTTTCGTATTTTATTAAATTTGTTTTAATTTTTTTTTAAAAAAAATTAATTTTTTAGTTTTAGTTTTAGTTTTTTGAATTTATAAAGACATTTTTGTCTTATTAAAAAAATTTAGGGTTATTTTTGTCTTTTTGTTGGTCTTAGGGGGGATATTGACATTTTTTGGTAGTTTGAGGGGGGCAATTGACACAATTGGTAGTTTGGGGGGTACATTGACAATTGGGTGGTAGTTTGAGGGGGATATGTGTACTTTTCCCATATAATTTTTAATGAGGCATATGAGCCACGTTGCAATTTTTGATTGGTTTGACGTGTATTTTTGTTAAATTCATGAACGGAAGTGTCTCGGTATTTAGGCTTAAGCCAAGTATCACCTACTATATGTTTTGAAATCGATGCGGTCTTTAATAAAGTTTGTTTACCACAAAAGGGGCAAAGGTATTTAACCATTTTAATTATGAGTCCCTTTATATTTGTGTTTTGTAGTTTCAAATTGTGTGACTTAAAAAATAACGATTTGAATATGTAATTTTTAAAAATGTAGTTACATATTTGATAAAATAGCGATTTGGCCTTTAAAATTGAAATTTAGCATTTAAAATCATGCGTTTTTAAAAATATACCTCATTACCTGTGATTTTAAAAAACAGATTTTTCTATATTTTCAAACCCCAATTTTTAAAAAAAGAAATACTAGATACTATAATTTTTATCTAATATTCATCCAACAAGGGGCTAACGTGACACTCACAACTAACCATTGGAATAATCTTTATTAAATAAAAAAAAAGACCCGATAGTTGATTTAGAGTGTCACTTTAACATTGTAGGACAATTGTATGATTAAAAATATAGTATATAACATTACTCTAAAAACACTCCTAAACAATTCACATTCTACGATTTTGTTCAAAAGAACACTTTTGGCCTATAAAATCACCATGCTAAGCAGACTATAAAATTAAGAAATTAAGTACTTTTACAGTTCAAACATAACTGGTATTAAGGGGATTGCCCAAAGAGAGTTGGAAATATTTATCACAATCTATGTGGTATCAAAAGAAATCTAGCTTATATTATGAATAATGTTATTTAGTAGACTGTTATATGCGATATCAAAAGTACCGTATTATTGCTTGTGCAGAATAATTGCTAAGGGCTACCATTAATTTTTTCAATTTTCTTTTTTATCCTAAGCAACACAATTAATCAAATTAGTTAGCTTCCACCTTAAAGAAATACTTTTGGGACAGGTGTACTGCGCTGGAAAAGTGCTATTTTTCAATCGCCAATAAACTTATAAACCCCAATAATTGAAATAGAAGTTGAGCATTACTTAAAAAGAAAAAAATAAAATAAAAATACACATATCCCTTCAAACTATCACTTAATTGTCAATTTTTCCTTTAAATTACCAAAACATGTCAATAACTCCTCTAAGACCAACAAAAAGAAAAAAAATGACGCTAATTTTTTTTTTTCCAATAAGACAACAATGTTTTATAAATTCAAAAAAAAAAAACTTATATATAAAAAAAAAAAAAAAAACCTAAAAAAAAAATTAAAAAAAATTAAAGAAAAAAAAAGTAATGATTTTCTTATGGGTATTTTTGTCTTTAGGAGAGACATTAACATTTTTCGGTAGTTTAGAGGGGGAGATTGACACAATTAGTAGTTTGAGGAGATATTAACGATGAAGATATAGTTTGATGGGCTTATGTGTAAAAAAGCACATTGGATATGGGTTTTTTTTTTTTTTTTTTTGGTGGTAGTCGGTGATAATTGGCGGGTAGAGTTGGAGAACCATCGTGACATAGAAAGTGCCTTGTAGAGCACGCTTGCATTTGTTGGCAAATGGCATATTTAAACCAAAAGCATCTCCCCTTTTTTGGCATTCCTATATATGCAAAGGTCGATTCTTGACATGAACATAACAAAGTCATACAATGGTGTTATTTTCAAGAGGTAATTGACGGAGATATGAATTTAAGACTTTATTTTAAAATTATATTAAATCATCAATTATCTTAATTATAGGAAAGTGGGCCAGTTATTAAAGTCAAGTCTAATAGTTTTACAACTGATCGATGTCCAATATTAAATACTGCACCCGTGAGCTGATCGTGGTCATACTTTACTCCACGTCATCAGAGGTTCATGATCGATTGGGGATCAGATCCAATCGTCTTTGCCGATCGCCACCAAAAGATGTCACCACAAATTATAATATCCTGCCAAAGGTTGATTAGACCTGCATTAAAATGGGTATCCTTAAACTGTGTCTCTAATTTGGCGATTCTAAAGTACGACTCTGTTGCACTTGACAGTTTATGGTATGATGAGTGTCAAATATTGTGTATTTGGATCTCTTGATTTACATAAGTTAGACCTTTAGTCTTGTTATTTTCTGATGCTTTGATTAGTTTTTGTGTTTTTATGTTTGTAGGTTAATAAGTGAGGAATGACAAAATTTATGTGAAATTGCTTGGAAAATTTGGAAGTTCTGAAGAACTCGATCAATCGAACTTAAAAGTCGATCAATCGAATTTTGCCCGAAGTCGATCGATCGAAATTTTCCAGAATTTACTTTTGCAGAAGCGCTCCAAAACACCCAATCAGGAGCTTCTCCATGATAAAAAATAGTTCTCCCTTTGATTTTCACAGCAGAACACGTTGGTTGCATGACCTTAGTTGTCTTTAGCAAGAGAGGAACCCTAGAGGGGGTTAGATGAGTCATTTTACATGGGTTTCTAGCCCTAATTTCGTTCTATAAAAGCCATAACCATACCTCATTGTTGAGAGAGTTCAGAGAGCAGTAGCTAGGTTTAATTTCGTGCATTTTGTAGTGTATTCCAGTAGCTTTTGTTCTTAGACACTTTCTTTTTGTAAAGCTTTCCTTTTATTTCCATAGTTGTTCTTCATTTTCTTGTGGTGTTCTTAGTCATGGAAGGCTAGTAACCTCAACTAAGGTTGAGGATGAAATCTTTCCATTGATGACACTCACACTCTTGTTATAATACTTGCACATTTGATGATATATCATATTTGTTATTCAAGTTCCATTCATTTAAATGCTTTATCTTTTGCAATAAATGTGGTTGTTAGTAGATATAGGACAGTTAATGTGTTTCAACCGATGTATACATTGTTTTATCGGGTTGAATGATGATATCCATTATGATTTGTTCATTGAATGGATACATTGGATGATTTGATTTCAAATGGATACTCTTTGTGATTTATCTTTGAGTTGGATTCATTTAATGGTTCTAGAATATGTGGTTGAGAAACTTGAATGACACCCTAAGCTTAATGTTCTTTGGGTGTTCAAGTAGAAACCAAGACGTGTGAGTTGTTGGATTTGGTTTGGTGGATTCCTTAGCCTTAGTTTCTTTTAATTTGCACATTTCATTTCATCTCTTTTGTTTAGTCTTTTACTCTTGAATCAATCCTCCAACCTTTGGAACTAGGTTAAAATGAGGTTGATTAAACAAGACACTAATATTTGACCATTTCCCTGTGGATTCGACCTCGCATGCACTTGCACACACTATATTGCAAACGATTCGTGCGCTTGCAAGTACTCATTAAAACACACATTAGTGACATTACAGTACTCAGACATGACCAACGTCCCTTCAGCTCCCTGAATCAAGGAGTAAGGGCACCACAGCTTGCCAACACGTGTCACATGGTCCTGCCAACGCCACCTCCTAGCAAGAGGATCTAGGGGGAGGGGGGAGGGGTACAATTAAGGATTAGCCATCATGGCTGCCTTCAACAATCAGCTCCTATATAAACCACGTTAAGCTAAGGTAAGAGGACTTCTGTGTTTGGCAAAATTCTCGAAGCCTGATACTTTTCTTTTGGCTCCTGCCATCATCTATCTTTGAGTGATATTTGACTTAGGCATTAGAGCTATTTCTGGCTAGGACATCTCGACAAGTTCTTCTGGCTGATCTTTTCCTCTTTTGCAAGATCAATCCATGTGTGATCATTTCAAGAGCTGCTAATTAAATCACCAATCGAAAACTATCTCAACATTAATAACTTAAATTAATAAAAAAAAATTGTAAATTTTAATTTTTTAGTTAATTTTTTTTTTCTTTCGTGGTGATATTTGAATGGGGAATTCTACCAAGAAAAGGAAAAATAAAAATAAAAATAAAAATTTAAGCATCGGAACAAGGAACATGATGATTTAAACCAGAGAATACACATGCCTTAGTTTATTTTTTTGCATGGCAATGAAAATTATTTTCATATCTTTTTGTTATTATTATAACATAAAATGACAAAAGCACTTGTAATAAATTAAAGACAAAAGTATCGGTTATTTATATAGCAATCCACTCAAAGTCCTTTTGTTCTTTTGCTAGCTCTTTAATTATCAGAAATGGACAATGTATTTGTCCAATTAATGAGCAGGCTTCATCAATTCTCTCTTTTTTTTTTTCTTTTTTTTTTCTTTTTTTTTTTTTTTTAAAAAAATAATTATGAATGAGTAATTCTTTCGTATGTCAACATTTAAGTATAATATATATATATATATGCAATAAGGAAGAGCCAAATTATACACTAAACTATACAACCAAACAAAACAAGACTTCATCAATTCAGTTTTGCTTTGATCAAATATTGGCATCCAATAAGAGAAGTGGTACTAGCTAGTAAGCTTTCATTTCCCGCGCATATAAATATTTAATGTGCAATCGGCGGAGATAATTAAAGATTTCCTTACTAAATTAAGAGGATATAATTACTTCATTAAAATTGTCACGTTCTTATTATTTAGATTTTGTTCTATACATATATTTAACGGTGTGTATAGTGTCACGTTATTTAAAATTTTTAAATAACAAGATAAGATATTCACTATGTAGCAAAATATGTAAAATATAATTTGGATAATGAAATATACGCATAAATACAATAACTGAATTATGAATAGTATCTCTATTTATTTATTCCTTTCCTTCTCAAGAACAATAATATGCCTGACTGTAAAAAAATTACACTCTAATTATTTTGGGAAGGAAGCCGATCGATCGACATGAACGATACATACATGCACTATTAATAAAGAAGCTCTTTATGAAACAACAAAAACCTTTTGCTTTTTCCTTGTGTTGTGTGAATTAATCCCATTCTCTAGAGCCAATTAGAAGCTTCTAAATATTGCCTTTTCTCAATCATATAATTTGTATTCCGCTCGATCATGATCATCACACGTTGGATTCACTTGGCTCAACACTAGTCTCCATTGTCGTCTCTTCTGTTGTGCTCAATTGGATGCCATCCCGTTGCACAGATTCTGGCAACACTTGTTTCTTCGAATCCTTGTAAATAATGTATAATATCATCTGAGCAGTTCCGAACGTAAAACCTAGTATGTTTGGTGTCTGAAAAGGAAAAAATAGACTTATTATAAGCAAAAATTAAGGGTATATAAGATTAAATAAAAAGGGGGTTAATTATTTACCGCTATGAAGAAATCCTTTATCAATAGCCCATAGATGAACCACATTGTTGCACAGACTGTCAAGAAGAATGATAGTGGCAATGGCATGAATTCCACGCTCTTTGTTTCTATAACTAGCTTCTGATAAAAATAAAATAAAATTTGAATCTTGTTATATATATATATATATACACACACACACACACTTGAAATAGTGAATAATTTGGATATAAATTAAATATAGAGTAACAATTAATTAATTACCATGACACTAAGAGGAGCAGCATAAACACAAACAGAAAATATCGCACAAATCCATCCAACAGTCGTGAGTCGCATAGAACTCTCTTGAATCAATAACGACGTGCAAAGTATAACCAACCCCAGAAGCCCTAAATTAAAGAAAATAAGTAGCTTTGCCGTATATATCTGCAAAGTAATGAATTTAATCATTTTATTTATGTTCTTTTAACAATGATTATATATATATGCTACAATTACTAATTAGCAGAGGATAATCAATATATGGAGCAAGAGAGATTAATTAAGACTAGTACCCTAGCTCTCCCTGGAGCATATATCATGAACATGATGAGGTATGTGGATTCAATGAAACACCCAATGGAGTTGATGATGATGAGCATAAGAGCACTTGTCTTCAGGAAGGCATAGTAGAACGTTAAGGTGGCGCTAAATAGAGCTACTGAATAAGGCAGTGATTGGAAGCCTTGTGTTGATTTTTTCTTGCATATCCTATAAAAGGTTGGCCTAGCAAAAATATAAAAGAAAATCATTAAAAAGCTAAATGATATATAGAGAGCTAGCTAGCTACCTTCATAATTAAGCTGAAATTAATTCCATATATATACATGGAGAGAGAAACTCACAATGGGGCTAGATATACAAGGAAGGAGACGATGATGCCTGTATATAATGAGAAATTAACAAAAAAGAATATATATATATATATATATATATATATATATATATATATATATATATCATGAACTAAGAACAGCATTAATTAATTAAGTAGGTACCAAGAAGGCCGAAAACAAAAGAGAGGTGATCATCAGCATGATTGATTGCCATTCTTGATGTAGTTTTTGATGGTGGGGATGGATCAGGCTAGCTAGCTCTGTTGAGGGAGCTAGGGCACTTCAAAGAGCAGCTTGTTAATTATAACTCTTGGTTATGGGTACGTATTTATATATACATATATAAATATGATATGATATGATATGATCATATCATATGAAAAGGTTTAGATGATCGAGACTTTGTGGGCTGCAAGTAGATGAGCTGGGAAGCTCTAATATTAATTACTGCCATTTTTGGAGCTAGCTTTACTTCTTGGTTCTTCTTCTTCGGCATCGCTCATGAACTTTCATCAACAGCTAGCTAGCCGATTTTAGTAGCCGTACGTTTGTGATCAAATGGGCATTAATTTCTAGCCGGAGTAACTTACACGGTATAATAAGTTGCTATATCTTTTCAAAAAAAAAAAAAAGTTGCTATATATATATATATATATATATATATATATATTAATTTCTCTATTCAAATCTGATAGTAATGAAAAAAGTATTTAATTTGCAGCATTATGAGTAAAATATATATTGGAAGCTAATGATAGAACGTCGTTTGGTTACTATTATTTTGAAAGAACAATTTTAATTTGAACGAGATTTTATTTCGGTAGGCTGTGTGTTGTTTTTTTTTAAAATTTTTTTTTAATATTTTCTTAAAAGTTTTATTAATTTTAATTTTTTAATTAATTTTTAAAGATTTTTTTTAAAACTTTTTTATATTGTGTCATGTGCCAATCTTCATTGGTTGACACGTGACAGTCCGTTTAAATTTGGACAAAAAAATAAATGGAGGTACCAAGTTAGCCTTTTCTCAAAACCAAGGTACTATCTGTGAAGCGAAATAAAACTGAGATAGGGTTGGCAATTTTGACACGACTCACGAATTCGACATGAACACGATATGAATATATAGGGTTTGAGTTTAAGCTAAAATTCGTTTATGACTCACCAACCCGTTTATGACACGTTTATTATCCGTCAATCTGTTTATGACAAGTTTATAACCCGCCAACTCATTTATAACACATTTCTTATCAGATTAGTTAAACAGGTTGACACACCAACTCGACGGGTTGACTCGCCAACCTGTTTTACCAATTTTAAAGTACTAAAAAAATAAAGTTTTTAAACCGCAGATATCATGTATTTAACCCAATGAAATATCATATTTACAGCCTCATACCCCCTTCTGTTTATTTGACATTGTTAAATCAATAATTATTCTACAAGTTTAATTTAATAAAAAATAATTAATTTAATTATTTTAATTAGCCCTGATGATCAGTGAGTGGGTTGATGTGCCTTGGAAAGCATGTGGCTCGGCTTGAGCCATGTGGTGACGTGAAGTCATTGAGAGAATAAAGACGAGTAATGGAGGCCAACAGGCAACAGAGTTTGTTGTACGTTTTGCTCAAAGCTCGTGAGATGTGAGAGCCCACTAGCCGTTACGTTCAAACGGTTTCAACCAATACACCCCGTCTAGACTAGCTTTTTTCTAAAAAAAAATTAAAATTATTAAAAGCAAAAAATGGTAGAAGCAGATAACGAAATATGACTACTCTACTTGAGTGTGACTATAATAACACTTATGCACTGGAAACCAATGATAAGAAGGGCCTAGACGATGAAAAACTACAAGCACTTTCTCGATCAAGGACATTAGTAAGATTTAAGGCTGTTAACTGTTAGGGTGCAACATCGTCGCTTTGCACACGTCACGTGGACGGCTTTTAGAACATGTCTCACAAGGTGCGATTTTGAATGCTATAAAAGGCTTTGGCTTCTCTCATTATATACCAATTAATTTTCAAATAAGATGGTTAAAGACTCGATCCTATGTATACTAACACGTACTAATCAACTTTGTATGGAGATTATCGTTGCGGGATTCAAACCTACGTACGACTTAGCGTGCGTCTAACCACTTTTGTTATCTTGCCCTACCCAACAAATATGATTGAACTTCTCGATCGGGAGATTTGAGTTTTTCCTAAGTTGGGATTGAACTCCTAACGAATTTGCAAAGAAGCATTGCCAATGCAAACCCACTTTGTCCTGATTTTCTGCCAATCATGAAAAGCACTTGATATGTGAGATTGAGTTTGCAAAGAAGCATTGCCAATTTGATCCCACTTAATCTCCTGATTTTGTGCCACTAATCCTGACACGTATTTGATGAATCAATATATGTAGCAACTTTACATGTGTTTATTTTAACAGCCACAAACAATGTTATCTAGCTATGTGCATAAATCACTTGTATGTCGTTGTAGTTAAGAGAATTTCACTACTCCCTTGTAACTCTTTCCTAATTTGAATAAAAAAGAAGAGATTTTCACAATTATTTGGTAGATTTCCTTGTCAAATAGGTTACATCAATATTAATTAAGTTTGAAAAAAGCAGGTTTCTATTGACTTACTGTTTTTGTCATCGTAGATTTGATCGAAGGAGAAAATGCTTAGAGTGCTACAACTTTTATTATAATTCTTTTACGGTAGTTTGTAAATGACTTGTAGTAAAAGTTGTAGTACTAATAACAACACTCATTTTAAGGTCGTACAAATCTTAGCCATACACGAGGTTTTGGCAAATTCTATCGGGCCAATTAAATCGCATTGGTATAGTTTCTATCTCACTTTCACTTTTTGCCTTTTAACAATTAGTCTTTTGTTTTTTTCTTTGAAGTTCAATGCATTAGTTATGGCCTAGCTACAATATGAACTAATATATTAAAAAGAAAAAGAATAAAGCCCCATTGCGTCCTAGCATTAGAAAGCTTACATATATATCTTCTGAGTTTGGTTTTTCTTAAAACTGCATAGAATGTATGGTATGCCAGCTATAGTTTATACCATGTCCAAGTCCAATCCCAATTCTTGTTGAACAAGTTAATTAGCAATATTAGTATGTTTTTCCTTCGGTCACGAAACCAATCAATAGTTTCTTGGCACTCAAGAAAGTGCAATTATTTGTTTTCACATGTACATATGATTGAGAATGCTATAATATTAATTAAATAATTAAATTTATTTTTTTAAACTTAAAATTTTGAGATAAATGGTGATTAAATTAATATGGTATCAGAACAGAGATTTTAAGTTTTGATTCTGACTACACAGTTTACTCTAATTTTAAATTAAAAATTATACGTGATGACTTTCGGTTGATGATGTAAAATTTTAATTATTTGTGAGATTGAAAGCCTTTTATGAATGGAGAGTATGTGATTAGTACACAACAGTTGTGCACCACTCTAGAGACATGGGATAAGTTCCACGTGAGACCCATGTAGTGAAACTCACCACATGGAACCCATCTCATATCTCTAAGACCTTGCACAACTGTTGTGCAAGAGTCATTTTCCTTTATGAACTAGAAGTAGCGAGTTCATAATCTCCTAATAATCTAGTCATTAGGAGCAAAAGAATCACCCAATGGTAAATAATAAAGGTTTTGATTAATTAGAAAATAGATTAAAATAAAATAAAATAAAGGTTTTGATCAATAACGAGATTCTCATGTATATATTCTTTCTGCATAATAATATCCAAAATGTTTATAAAATCTGTGGTAGAATATTCAGGGTCTTAAAATATTAATTAATTAATTATACAAGGCAAACAAACGCTAGCAGATCGACAATTTTCGTTCCCTTCCTGACTTTATTGTATTTTATATAAGCAATTTATTAATTCGAAGTATTATACTTTAGGAAATAAACATACCCCTCAAACTAATACTCAATTTATAATGTCTCTGATCTGATGATTGATTCATTAATGTCCACTTAAACTATCAAAAATTTGCAATGTACCCAATTTATACAAAAAAAATACCCTTATATAATAATTTAGAAAAAATTACAAAAAATATAAAACAAACATATATATATATATATATATATATTAAATATGGTGACCCACGGCCACAAGGGGTTTTTTATTTTTTATTTTACAAATTTATAGGAGTATTATTCTTTTTGAGAATTTTTAAGGGCATTTTTTTTTTTCACGGGACAAAAGGAGGTGTGTGTACTTTTCTTTATATTTTAAGTAATTTTCATCACAATTTAATTTTTTCTTAAATTCAACCTGAACATTACAATGCAACGAAACATATATAAGAATACAAGATATTCAATTAATACATTGAATAATTAATTGAAGTGCATTTGGTCATTTCATCTTTTTGCTGCTACAGTACTGATCATAACATGTACTCGCATGTTGCATTTGAATAGTCAATAGTGCTAGAATTTGTGTAATTAGATTGAAATTATTAACAAAATGCAAAAAAAAAGTAGCCTGTTTCAAATGCTGATCATCCGCAAAGATACATCACAGTAACAAAAAAAAAAAGAAAGAAAGAAAAAGAATTATGAAAAATCAAGTATTAATGATCTGCTATGGTTAATGTATTAGGTTTGGGTTAACAGTTTATTTTTTTTTGAAAACAAGCTAATAATCTTTCATTAATAAAGATTGAGTTTGAACACAACGTTCAACAAATACAATATCAAAAATATAAGGAGAAGCTTTCTTCATATGGACTTGTTCGCCCAAGTGAGTAAGCGCTTTCAGCTTCCTTAGTTAGCCTTTGAGCAACTCTATTTGCCTTCCTTCTAACATGACTCACTTGCCAAACCTGCAAACTGTTGAGGACAACTCTAGCATCTTCAATAAATTGGCTATGTCTGCACCAATCCATTCCCTTCTTTCTCAGTCCCTTCACAACTTAAAGAGCATCACCTTTTAACTCATCCTTTTGCAACTCCCATATATATCTCTAGTGAACATTGCAGCCGCTACATCCTCTGCAACAACCACATCAATGATATATGTATGATTTGGGGGCCATCAAAGTCGATAACGCCTCTCCCACATGATTTCTTATATATATACAACCATACATATATCTACCTTCCTTATGTTATTGTCCAAGGTTGCATCCCAAATTAACCTGCACAAACCCTTGTGTAGAAGCTTTCCAGCTTTGGTTTGTAGGGTTACTACATTTGCGTCTTTCTTTCGGCCTGTCATAAGCATTTTTGAAGTCATTATGTACGTGAATCCGATGTCTTTTTTACTAGATGAGTAGGATGGCAAAAGTTTCCCCTCGATCGATGAACCAACAATGATCCAGTTCCTCCTGAATCAAAGGTTTCTTGCCGCAATCGCCATTAATTCAAATTCATCATTTTCCAATCTATGCTATATGAATAAACTCCTCATTTCCTTACAATTTTTTATTTTTATAAAAAAATTCCTACTAAACATACCCCACACATCTCATGCCCCTGAACAAATTAATCTGTAAAATAATTTTGTACCCCGGCCACTGAGCTATTTGTCACAACACCAAATCTCATGGACCAAAACTATATTTTTCCCTAAAAAGAATTGCAATGTGTGTATTCAATATATATATATATGAGCCATTTTCAATCCATCACTCTCTACCCTTAAGAATTTTCATCAACTCAAATGGCTAACAAGTGAAATGTCCCTTATACCTCAGTAAAATTTATAAAACTATACCTTAATTTAAAAAGATAACAAAAAAAAAAAAACCTAAAAAAAAGATCCACAGCCTTGTCGTGAGTCATTCAAGACCCACAGCTTGCTGCGAGTTATTGCAGACCAAGACCCACGATTAGACCGTGGGTCACTGAAGACCCAAATCTTGGTTGTGGGTCAGTGACAACACCCATGGCGTGTTTGTGGGTCAATGTAGACCCATAGCGTCATCGCAAAAGTTTATTATTATTATTTTTTAAATTTTTAATGGTCATTTTTGCTTTTGCCATTAGGATTTAACGAAAGATTTTAATGGAGGGAGTGATTGAAAGGGACTGATATATTTGAATACTCACATTGCAAGGTTTTAAAGTTTAGAAAGACATTTAAAAAGTTGTGATAGTTTAGATAAGTGAGTTTTTCCTTTTAAAATTAGGAAGACAAAAAAATGTAAAATTGGTCATTATAATTGGCTTAATTTACAAATCACTCATTGTATTATAAAAATTAAATGAGAGATCCTAGTGATAAGCAAAATTGACAAAATACTCCCTGAAGACATTTTCCATCACTGACTTGACAAAAACTGTTAGGTTGCCACGCTAACACGTGTGTTATTTTAGTTATGACTTTTGGAAAACAGAACTTGGCTTTTCCTATCCAGGCTTACTAAAGTGATGTGGAAAAGCCAAATTGTGTTTTACAAAAGTCATAAATAAAATGATACGTGTTGCGTTTTTAATGTGTTTAACCTGGCAACTAATGGTACGAGAAACCTAAAAAAAAAAAAAAACAATACACCGATTGTGACACCATGCATTTGTCCTTGTCCCGCAAGTTACCCTCTCCTCTGTATTTCTGGGTTACCTAACATTTATACGTGCCATTAAATCATCCTATAAAACATTATACTTAACATAATTCAACACCACTAAGGCAAGGTTGGTAGGGATATGGACCCCGTTTGGCAACCCCCTCCCCTTCCCTCCCCTTCTATTTTTTAAGAGAATAACTTCAATTTGGATGTGGCATAAATCCACTTATTTACAGTCTCCAATAACAGCTGGACACGACAGCTTAAAACACAAAAGAGAATATATACAACAATACAGGATTAGCGCACTCATAATTCATAGATGCCCGCTGCCCATTCCACAAACTCCCTCTCTCTTCAATGGCAGAGTACGAACCATACCAGCAATGGCAACACTTAGAGCATTCCTAGCAGCTTCCCTTCCCTTCCTCTTCATTTTCCCTAAATGTAGGGAATAAAACTACTTTTTGCTTTCCTATCAAAAAACACCCCACAGCAGCTTCTCTTCATTTTTTCCTATATCATTAAAATATTATTTTGTTACTTTTACTTTAATTAAAAGTAAGAAAAGAAAGAGATAAAGTAAGAGAGAGATTATATTTTTAGAATAAACAATTGAATGGGATGTGAACAGTGCTTCCCAATGCATTGGGAAGCACTGTTCACTTCCTAGGGAATAGATAATTGTAGGGAAGCTGCTGTGAGATGGTTTTTTTGACTTTCTTAAAATTTTCCCTAAAATTTAGGGAACAGATCCCTTGTAGGGAAGCTACTAGTAATGGTCTTAGAGCACTAGCAGCAGATTCCCAACCATTTTCCCTACTTTAGGGAAAATTTAGGGAACCAAACCACTTTTTTTTTCCTATACAAAAACACACCACAACAGCTTCCCTTTATCTTTCTCTATATATTAAAATAATATTTTTTTTTTTATCTTTTCCTTTTTTCCCTTTTTCCTTTTAACTTTATTCCAGAAATGTCTCTGCATTTCACGCGCCCCCCTCTTCTCCACCTGATCTCTCTTCCCCCCCACCACGCACAACCCACCTCCCCAATCGGTCCACACACAACCCATCAATATCAAACACCCACAAGACAAAATCAACCATGAACAACCAGTGAGAACAAAGACGCAGTCGCACCCACTGGACCGCTTCCAAGCAAGAGTTCCCCACACCAAATCCACAACCTGTCGCTGCCTCTCATAGTCTTTAACGGCACAAAAACGACGTCGGATTCCTCTACATCGAAGACCCGCCAGGATAACGACCCAGCTCGCAAGCTCTCGGGGGTCATGAGGTCCCCGGTGATCCAGTACTCGGCGATGTACTGCTTGATCAACGGGTTCTTGGGATATGGAGGGAATTGGAGGTTTTTGGGGAGGTGGGTGGGAGCGATCTGGCGGTCGAATTCAAAGGAGAGGCGGGATTCGGAGGAAAGGGTGAAGAGAAGGGTGGTGAGTGAGAGGAAGAGTGGGGACTGAGCGTGGAGAAGAAGAGATGGAGCCATGTTTGTTCGATTTGGGTGTTCTCGGTTGGGCTCAGCTGGGTGAAGTGGATCCCTTTTACCTGCTGTTTTATGCTCATGGTCACCTTCACGGTGTTGGTGCTGAGCCAGAGCGAGTGGGTTGATGGATTTGATTCTGGACATCGACGTGGGGAGGTGATTCTGGGGCTTGGGGCTTTGCTGGAGTTGAAGAAATTTTGGATTTTGATTGAGTTTGAGCTGTGGAGATGTGGTCGGAAAATGGGTTTGTGGGGATTGAGAAGGGGTGAGCCGATGAGGAAGGTGGAAGGTGAAATTGAGGTGAAGACGATGGAGGACGAGGGAAGGAGGAAGGAGAGAGGAGTAGGAGAGAGAGATGGACGCATGAAAGGCTGAATGAGAGAGGAGAGAGGAGAGAGAGTTTTTTTTTTTTTTTTTTATTAAAAAAATCTATTGGGTAGCTACAGTGCTACCCAATGTATTGGGTAGCACTGTAGCTACCCAAGCATGAAGCCCTAAAATAGGGCAACTGCTGTGGCTTGTTTTTTTGGAACTTTTTTCAAATTTTCCCTAATTTAGGGAATAGAACCACTTATAGGGCATCTGCTACTAGTGCTCTTACACCACTCAGCAATTTCTCTCTCTCTCTCTCTCTCTCTCTCTCTCTCTCTCAACCAAAACCCATTTCTCTTGGTTCCTCTCTTCATAGATACCCAAGTACACTACCATCTGTGCACCTCATTGCTAAACCTTGTGATTTTAGTGTTTGGCGTTCATTCTGCCTCCTCTCTCACTCCTCTGACCTCCATCTGAACTCAAGGGCTTACCACTTTGACCATCACATAAGGCTGATTCCAGCTCCACTTCGAGAAGACCTTGGAGAAGAAGCGCTCCATAGACCTCCAAAACAAGGAGCTCCACAAGCTCTTCCAGCTCTTCTACGTCTTCGTGGGCCAAACCCTCCGGTACATCAATGGGTTCAAGTACCAGAGGCGTTGCCACCAAGATCCGCCTCTTCCCCCAAACACTGCCGTTGAAATCAGCCAAAGGACATCAGCCCGCCTCCTCCTAAAGCCTCCCGATCAAGATTTTTCTAAGAAGCCATGATTTTCTCGGCAACCAAATAGATTGTAGAGATAGAGAGTGAAAATGATTCATTTTTGTGTTCTCCGGTGACTGGTGTAGTGGGCGTTTTCCGGCGAGTTGTTGAGTTGTTGGAGATGAAGGTTTTCGTTTGGCTGAAAGATATGGTGTTTTGATTCTATTATTTTGTATAGTGTTTTTATGATGTGTTAAATTTTTGTGGAGGCTGTAAAACACTAGTTTTACAGCCCATCCTTATATAGTTGGGGCTCTCATTTTTTTCTTTTATTTTATTTTTTACTTCTCTCAAAAAATCTTTATTTTTTATTTTACATCATATTCAAATTTTTTTCACTTTTTATGTCACATCAATAATTTTTTATTACTATTTAAATAAAAAAATTAACTACAATACAAACTTTTTCAACTTTTTTATATAAATTTTTTATACTTTATATCATATCAATCATTTTTTACTATGGTTAAAAAATAAATTTCTCCTCATACTTAATAAAAGGAGGTTATCAACCGGGCCATGGTATCCCGCCGGAATAAGAGCACTAGCAGCAGCTTCCCAACCATTTTCCCTATGTTTAGGGAACAAAATCACTTTTTGTTTCCCTAAAAAAAAACACCCCACAATAGATTCCCTTAATTTTTCCTATACTAATTAAATATTATTTTTTACTCTTATTTTATTATTTTTTCTTTTTCCTACTTTTATTTTTTTTTATCAATTTCTTTTCTTCTCCAACTCGTCTTCTCTCTCCTGCTTCCTGTTCACCCGTCTTCTCCAACTGATCAACCGAAGACCCACTGAAAATCACCCTTTGTTTCGCCGAAAGTCGCCTCACTTGGGTTCACCGGTGACGACCCATCAACGATCGGCTCCTCTGGGCTCGTGAGTTCCGGCGATCTCCCTCTCCGTCTGCATCTCTCTCTCTCGGGTTCATTCTCTCAAACTCCCAATCTCTCTCTCTCTCTCTCTCTCTCTCTCTCTCTCTCTCTCTCTCTCTCTCTCTCTCTCTCTCTCTCTCTCTCTCTCTCTCTGATCTCTTGGATTTTCTCACAGTCTCTCTCTTTCGTCTAACCCTTTGTTCTTCTTGAAGAAAAGAACGAGTAAAAGAAATGAAACACAAAAGAAGAGAAGGAGATGAAGTGAAGGAGATGAAGAAGACGAAGGGATGCGACGAAGTGCTTGGGAAGCCAGCCGTGAAGGAGAGAGAGAGTCAGAGAGAGAGACATTTTTTTTCAATAAAAAAAGTGATTGGGAAGCTACAGTGCTACCCAATACATTGGGTAGCACTGTAGCTACCCAACCAAAACATGTAAATATGGGGTGTCTATTGTGGGGCAGTTTTTGTGAGTTTTGGTGAAATTTTCCCTATATTTAGGGAAGGGAACCAATATAGGGAGACTGCTGCTAATGCTCTAACACTGAAATTCCAA
Source organism: Alnus glutinosa (assembly GCF_958979055.1). Taxonomy (NCBI): domain Eukaryota; kingdom Viridiplantae; phylum Streptophyta; class Magnoliopsida; order Fagales; family Betulaceae; genus Alnus; species Alnus glutinosa. The sequence goes on along the minus strand of NC_084897.1, from coordinate 4,754,172 downwards.
TGACTTAAGAGAAGAGAGTTATGAGGCAACACGTGCCCCGAGCAGGTGGATACCTAATTATGATGTAAGAATAATGATGTAAAGACCAAGGACATGTACACAGTACACTTCCAAATTGAGTACAGAGAATATCAATTCAAAATAAGTCACTTATATATAACTTAACCAGCCAGCTCCATGTGTAGTAACTACAGTGCCAAACGCAAAGGAGCAGGCTTTTAACCACATTGTCAATGGTATTAAACAGAAGCAGCTGACATGGCCTTCAATGCAGCTCTAACTTCGGTCAATTTCCCACCTACTCTGTCCTGTCTTATTACATTATAACTATCTATTGCTTCACTCTTTCACTCTCCTAATTGCCTTCCTCTACGCTCTCTCTTCTCTCAGCTCTCTTGGCGAGCTAGCTAGCCAGAATACAAGCACAGCAACATGGATGGAGTGAGGAGTGATGTGAAGGTGGTGGAGAGTCCAAGGAGAGTAAGGCTTTATGATGTCTTGCTGCGATTTCTGGGGCTGGTTTTTACTCTGGCTGCTGCTGTTCTTGTGGGTGCTACCAAGGAGACCAAGACTGTTCCTATCTCTCTTGCAGATGGTTTACCCACCTTGCATCTTACTTTCACAGCTAAGTGGCAATACATGTCTGCTTTTGTGTAAGCTTTTCCCGGCCTTGTTTCACTTTTCTTCTCTCTTCAGTCTGCCAAGATCATATGCTCTAGCTTTCCTCTCAAACATACATCAAAGAATAAGTTTAATATTGTCTATATATTAAGCATATCTAATAATTCCTCATAAATTTGCTACAAATGTTATGATGGCATAAGTTTAGATGAATGAGATTTTATTGAGGTAAAAAAAACTCAAAAAGTTTACAAACACTCTAGTATAAACTGGAAAACAGCTGCATATCAGCAGCTAACCAAACTAAAGCACATTTGCTATGTAGGAAATAAAAACCTATGTCCTCTGTATCTACAAACAAGACAACTATATACAATTGACTGTTACAATTTCAGATTTACAAACAAGAAAGACCTCCTAAACTCCAAATATTCTTCTCTTCAGTTTGCACTTGATTCCCTTGCCTAATAATATTCCTCTCCTTCCATATATTGTACACTAAAGCACTTAAGCATAATCTGCATAACACATCTTTTAACTCCCTTCCCACTCAGTAGGAGGATCATCAATTAAGCATTTGCTTAAATGCTCCATCCAAATCCTTTTGCTGAAGCCACACTGAAAAAATAAGTGTCGTCTCCCTTCAATACTCCTTCTGCAGAAAAAAAACAAAGTACGTACATTACCTCCATAACCCCAACTCAGTAATTAACTTCTCCCCATGTTGTAAGACTATCACGAGTTGCCAACCACAAGATGAAAACTTGTCTTGGAATTGCCATAGAAAACCAGATTAACCTCCACCATTCAACATGCTGCAGCTTGTGCCGAATGTCTTCCCAAGTTTCAGCACAGTTGTACAATCCCATTTAAGAAATGCTCCAAATAGGCTGATTATATATAGTCACCAACACATGCCAAAGGCAATTTAAATTTTAAATTTACTGAGTTGGGGTTACAATATCCCCCATTCAGTAACTTCTCCCCTTTCGTAAATTTACTTTGAATTTTTACAATATCCTCCGATCTTGCCGGCTGCCAACACCAAACTTTATCTCTTAGAACACTTGACAGTTTATGATGACATAATTAAGGTTTATGCAGTCATTAGGCACGTAGCATGCAGAGGGGCATTGAGATGTTCCCACACACGGACAGGTAGTTCTATAAGGAGAACTCTAATCCTCCCAATTGTCATGCGGCTTTCGTAATCACTATTGATCAAAACCTAAAAATGTTCGTATCAAATTCAATGTTGATTTTAAAATCATGTGACATTTGAGAGGACACAAAGAGGCCCAAATAGCATTACTCCGGCATGCTTGAAAACTGATGCTAGCTAGTTGTTAAACCACCATCTTAAAGGTTTGCATAGATACATACATATCTTTAATTCTTTTAACAGTAAGTTGAAAACTAGGGGCCTAATATGAATTATTCTTACCCTATTGCATATAGGTACTTCTTGGTGTCAAATGCCATAGCTTGCTCGTATGCAGCAGGATCTTTGGCATACTCTGTGGCAGCCCTAAGCTTCAAACACAATGCAACGGTGGTACTAATCATCCTAGACCTAATAATAATGGCGCTACTGTTCTCCGCCAATGGGGCATCCGCTGCTGTTGGTATCATTGGCCAACATGGGAATTCACACGTGCAATGGAGAAAGGTCTGTGATTTGTTTGATGACTATTGCCACCACATGGCCGCTGCCCTAGTCCTGTCTCTGTTTGGCTCTTTTGCCTTTATTTGGCTCGTGGTCCTGGCTGTTTTGGGACTGCGTAAGAAACAGAAATAAAGCCAAAGGGTCTTGGATATTAGCCGTCATGGAAAACTCTGTCTGTAATAGTACTTGACTAGTATTAAATACTTCTGCATTGGACCTTATGTAATAGTACTTGACTAGTATTAGATACTTCTGCATGGACCTTATGGCATTCAGAAAGAAGAAAAATAGAAGGGCTAGCTGGCTGCTTAATGCTGTGTTCTGTAGTAAAATTTGATGCCTGCTGTGGCAGCTGCTTGGTGTGGCTTAATTAATAATTACTGCTTCTGTGCAAAAGTTGTGTGCATTAATTTTTACTTTTTTGTACATCGCAAACAACAGCCAGCTCTTGGTGCTCTAAGACCCCAATGGCACCATGGTGGTAAGAAGGCATATCAAATGTTTTCAAAGAGATTTTTTATGCTTGTAATTTGCTTTTTATATATATTGGATCTCTCTCCATTCAGGAATAAAATTTCAAAAAATTTATGTTACTTCTGACGTAAAATGTATTTGGGTTTGTGTTGTTCAAGGGACCCAAATTCGTATAATAAAACAGTCCTATTGCACGGAATCTAAACCCGTTGTTCAAGTAGGGCGGGACCAAGTTAAAGGACAACCCCATTGGCTGGTAGCTCTATTGACTCTACCCAACCTAACTCTATCCACCGAAAATTAATGAACACTGACATTTATATCAGCTGATCATCGTTTTAAACTAAACTCTATTTCACCCCAATTACCTAAATGACTTTCTTAAGAGTTAGATGATGTTATCCTTATTTTAACTAGAGATATTCAGGCGCATCCATCAAATTGTTTTGGGCCCTAATTTGTCTTAGTGACAACTCATTAGCGGATATTAATTACCTTTTCATAATTTAAACAACAGTGTCTCCCTTCATAGAGATTGTGTTTCACATCAATTTCAAACTGATATATATATATAAAGATATATCCTTCTATGTTTGGTGTCACAATTGTATATATCTATAGCTATTAAACAAATGTGAAATGTACTCACTCAGAATCCACGACTTAATTTCCTCCAACACTTCCCCAATCCACCCAACCATCCACACATTTGTTGTCTTCACCGTCTTCAATATGAACCACTCTCTTTATATCAAGCTTTCCAAGGATAATTTCATGTCCTGAATAACTCAAATACTGGCTTATCTTAGAGGCAAAGATGCCTACGGTTTCGTGGATGGTTCTTCCAAATCTCCACCCCAAATACCAGCATGCACTGAACCTGGTGCTCCTGCCACCATGGTAAACCAAGATCGAGTATCACCGTGTCAACGGGATCAAATGATCTATAGTGTGCTGATTTTCACGCTCACATAGCCCTTTGTCGTTCATGCAGTAGGTTGTGCTACTGACCATGATATTTGGAGTACCTTGGTGACCATGCTTGCTTCTCAATCATGAGCTCTCATGATGCAGATCCATTACCAACTTGACAAGTCCAAAAAAGGGAACTCCTCCATTACTGAATACTTTCAGAAAGTCAAGGGCATGAGTGACACTTTGGCTGCTGCTGGATAGCCATTGAATGAATCTGAGAGAGTTTCCTACCTAGCTTATTACTGGTTTAGGATCTGAGTATGATCCATTTGTTACCTCTTAGTATGGAGGGGTAATATGTAATAAATAAGTACGTCATGGAGATTGATTTATTAATTTGAAAATACATATTAGATCTTATGAATTTATTTCCTAAGGGCTTAAAACAATTAAAGAGCTTTGAGATATTTGAATTAATTCCAGAAAGCTTAAGTAGAATTAACAGAGCATTGTGCCTTATGGATAAAATTCAAGCAAATGCTTAAGTCAAGTTCTCTCCATGGCCGTGTGATGCAGGGGCAAGGGGTGTAATTTTTTCCCTTTGGCCGTGCATTGATCCTAGATTGTAGGGCTTGGAGTTCTAATTCTCCTAAGACTCCAGTCATATCTCTGCTATAACTCTAATTATGTCTTAACCCTATCATGACGATTGTTTTCACATGTAAAAATGTTATTTAACGCATTGAAAAAATCGAAACGGTGTTTTGAATTTTTTTCTCAACATGTTTTGTTATGTTTCCTATTGCGTATCAAGTCTGAAATTTTTAATTCCTGGTACATGTTGAGAACTTGTAAAATTTCTTTTTAATGCATAATCAAGGAAATAAATTTATTTAATTATGAAATATGTTATATAAGGTATATGACATGTTATTGATCAAAAGAAAATAAAGTTACAAGTTGCTTGGATGTGTTTTTGAAGTACTTGGAGTTTGATTTCAAGTTCTTGAGATTAAAACACATAGAATAAAATCAATCTTGCCTAGATTTTTGAGTGCATAATTTTCATGTTGTCAATAATTTGAAAAGAGTTTCATATTACTGATTAGAGGATCATGCCAACGCCCTATATAATAAATTTTATATATTTTAATTTTACTTGTAATTATTGGTTAAACAAAAACAAAGAAAAAGTAAGCTACGTTTGACTATATTTTGCTTAAATTTTCTAAAATACCTAAGCTCTAGAAGTTATTTACTACAAAGCCATTAACAACCTTCGGAGCTAGCTCCTTGAATATATGTAGAAAAGTACACTTCATTTTAGCCTCATCCACTCCATGAATATGTAGAAAAGTACACTTCATTTTAGCCTCATCCACTCCACGAATATGTAGAAAAGTACCAATACTAATAGTATTTATGAACAAAGACTCATTTTTATAGTTTTCTTTTTTTTTTTCTTTATTTCTTTAATTTGAAAAGAATTACGTTTTAAACGAAGTATTTATCATTTTTGTATCTTCTTCAACAACCAACCTTAGTTGCATTAGTCAAATACAATATATTAATATCTCCTAGTACTGCTAGGTGTAACACTCCGCCAAATATTAAATGACAATCAAATAAACAACAATCTTTGATTAATGCAAAGAAAATTGCATTTACCTTTTTCTTCTTTTTGAAATCACAAACTCAATTTTGTAGATCGAACTGAACAGCAAAGCTTAACTAAATATAAATCTTTATATAAATAAGAGTTATTTTACACATCAAACCTAATACGATTTAAATATTACAAAAACTGTCGTTGAGTGCAACTGGCAACTAGCAGGCTGACTGAAGCTGTCAAAAGTTCTTCCAACTTCAAAAGGGTAAGATGGTTTGTAGATCTCAGGGGTAATAATCTAAAATCTTAGATAGAGCTCCTCGTTGTGTACTGCACCTATATCTGTAAAATCTCACAATTTTGCAGATGTAAAAGAATGAGTCACAGCTAAAAGCATTTTAAGTGAGAAAGACTTTTATTTCATACTTGGTACTAAATAATAGATATTCTTAGCATTTCCTTTTCCAGAATAAAACACCAATCTATATAGAAAAATGGATTAGTTAAATTCAATTGATATCAGATGATTGGTAAAGAGAAATTTATTCACCAAGTAAAGCAGATGCATACATATATAGAATAATATTATCGAGCATTTAACCCTTTGGTCAACTATGGGTTAGAATTGATAAGTGTTTAATGTAGCGCTCCACCTTTACTTGATCTTATAAACTCAACAATAAGACATACTAGAGCTTCTATTACATATTGTAAAGTCATTACAAACTCAAATCTTACTCTTTATATAACAACACTACAATATACCACATGTGGCATTAAAACAAATTCAGTAAATATCGATTTAACTTAAATAAGCACTTCATAAGGCTAGGGTCCTTAAGTACCTCAAGAAAAGACATCTAAGCCTTGCTATGAGATTCCTTCAATCTTCTATACCTGTAAGTCCTACCACAAAAACTATGCAATTATGATCCACAATTACATAGGCAGATTAATGAGTCCACGACATAAGTTTAAGAATTACTGAGCATTTCCACATTTGAGCCATCTTTTTAGAAAATATCTTAAACATTGTGATTATAATAACAGCTACATTAGGTTTACTAAAAAGAATCATTTTATGTAATTCATAGCTGATAAGATAAGTACTATAGAACTGTTTAATAATACATAATAAAATTCACTTATCTTTTCCTAATCATTTCTTTAATACGTATAGTATAGCTTTATACATATATTAATATACATGTTACTTGCATCTCATAAAATGCATATGTATATTAATATAAAACAATAAAACAATTCAATAATCACAAAACATATAAATGACATTATTCATTATATGCAATACATTCTTCTCTTATTTTTCTCTAGGAGATTTTTTTTTTGCCTCCTCCGGCTTTCTAAAGCACTTGAATTTTTCGTTTACGGCTATCAGGAGACACCTTCAGCTCATCGTTTAAACAATGTTTATGAAAAACTTTCCAATTTTTTATTTAATCTATAAAGCACATTCGGCTTCTACAATTAACATAAGAACGCCCTCTAGCTTTACATTAAGACCTTTTAGCTTCTTATTTAATCTGGAAGGCACCTTCGGCTTCCATAGTTAACATAGGGAAACCTTTTGGCTTCACATTCGGCTGTTGAAAGGGCATGAGGTGACGTGATGCCACATGAGACCCGGATGGACGCAGGAGGGGCGACGGAGACAATTACTCGTTTTCAAGACTTCCCTCCGAGGAAGGAAACTTAGTCCAAACAAATAACCGCGTCATATTGAAAAGTAGTAATGGAATCGGCTTGTGGCCATGAATAGTCATATATATATATATATATTAATGTAGCTGACGACCTTAATTATGGTCTGAGAAACTTCATAGAAATTAATTTGATGTAAAATAAATAGTTTCCGAGAATCTTCTTAAGAATATGAAAGCACGTAAAGTTTTCCAAGTCAAGTCTTCAAAAGAAAAGCAATACCCTCTCCTCTCTTATTTCAGGGGCCTTCTTTCTCCTTGTATTGTGCAGAGAAGGAACTGCAGGAGGCTCGTGTTTTGAATCGTTGGTGATGGGAAAGCTCGTTTGCTCGGAATTAGATGGCGGCGGTCCGGATTTCATGGGACTCTTACTGTCGTTGGTGATAGCTCTGGTTCTCATGATGACCTGCAGTACCCCACGTCCACGGCGGGTTGCAGTTGCTCCGGCTCCAGTCGTTGTTTATCGCTATAGCTGACAACATATTCTAGGCCAAATGTTTCTTGCCTATCTGAGTTTTTCTTCGTTGTTTTAGCTTTTGGTTTAGTTGGTGCGTATCATAAACTTGATAAATCGCATAGATAGATACCTGGGTTTTGTTGATGATATAGTTTGAAGCCTCGTCTACACCTCCTCTCCATCTATCTTCTTCTCTGCTGTTTTTCTACAGCAGGCGACCCTTTTCCGTTTTGCTGTGGGGGATTCCTCTGTTGTAATTTTGTGTTTCCTTTATAATAAAATTTATCCTTGCAAAAAAGAGAGGAATAATAAGTTATCATCCAGTCAGATGTATGCATGAACAAACCTGCTTTGTGATGCAAGAATATATACAAATGGATTTAAGGCCCTTAATTAAGCTTCTTCATGGAGCTTACAAGTGTTTTGTAACACACGATTGCAATTCATGAAAGATGAAAGACCCAGCACAGACCACATTCAGAAGCATGAGCTTTGAGCAGAAGAGAGATGGAGATAGATAAACAATTCAATACATGCGCGAAATGCATTAAATGCTCAATTACATATTCTAGTGAGAAATAAAACTAAATTGGCACAATTGTAATGCAGATTAATAACTTCACTTCTCTTCTCTATGAAATAAAAAATTCTGTTCTTGAATTCTTACATTAGGGCAAAGAAGAACAAAACACTATTCATCTATCACATTTCAAGCAGCAAAAAATGATATACGAAGACTACAACCAAGTCCCCCCCAAAAGATGCTCAGTAATGCGTGAGGAGATCTTTTCAACTTAATTTCTGGTCGACTTTTCAATAGTCTCCAATAGATGCTCAATTCTGTACTTCATAACAGGCTGGCCTGCCTGCGTCTTCTTGAACATCTTCTCTTTCGCAGACTTCCTCCGAGCTTCTGCTTTTTCTCTCTCTTCCATCTTTGCCTCATTAAGAGCCACCATCTCAATCCTTGTCCTCTCTTTCTTTTCATGCTTCTGCTTATACAGTTCTTTCAAACTGGGTATACCGTGATTCTTGTTGTTCTTGTTCTTCATACTCATCGTGCTTCCATCTTCAGTTTCATTCTCTTCCTGCAATAACCATCAGAACGCAATGTGACTTAAGCTTCCAAGCTCCATGTGCAACTGCACATCCACTACTGACTGCGGCTAAATGGATGCTTTTGGGTTTGAGAGGTGTAAACTTTTTTTTTCAGGGGGGTTAGATAGAGAGCTATACACTTAAAAACAACACAACCGAGCATTTTTCCATTTAAATCAGCATTCTGAAGAAGTCAAACAATGAATTGATATTTGGGAACTGAAATTCCTAACCCTCTAGATTAAAATCCACATACTACCTGGGAAAAAAAAAAAAATTAAAAACAATGCTAGTTTTATAAGACATGAGTAAGTTAGTAACGGATTATATTTCAGAAACAGTGATACAATAATTTATGACAAAAATTGCGGTATTTGAGACCCTACAATATATGAGAAACCAACAAAACAATGTAAGACTTGGATGAAGTAGACATCATAACAAACCTCAAGGGGGCTTATAGCTAAGGAAATATCATGCTGCTGACTTTGTTGCTTCAGCAACTTCTTGTACTTCTTCACATTTTTTGCATTCTTATAGAACTCCTTTTTCTTCTCTAAAAGACATATAACAGGAACCAACCTGTCAGTTAAATGCTACAATTTGCCCGACAAAATTTAAAATTCTCTGACATCTTTCCCATTCTCTTTAATAACAGAATATTCATACAACATTCTATTCTTGAAAAGAACAAGAAGAAAAACAGCTTAATCGTTGCCATTTTTTTATATCTAAGTTTAGGACCCCCCCCCCCCCTCCCCTTCTCCCCCCCTCCCCCTCAAAAAAAAAGAAAAGTGGTCCATTCATTGTTCATTTGATGGCTTTTATGTATATCAAAGCCAATGTAGCTCTTGTTACACGTACTATTAGGCTGGAAGATGCCTATATTTCTCCTAAGAGAACAAGGGAATTCAAGAACATCCATCCGGTCCTTCCTCTTTCTAATGTGTGCACTGAAGGGTTTGTAAGTCATTGACTGGTCTGAGAAGACAGAATACTGAAACGATGAATAACATTTTTGTAGGTTTAAACTAAAATTGCTCCTTTAAAAAAGTCATCTATTCAAACAACCATATGATCCCAGAATCAGGCATACAATCTACAGCTTAAAACCCCTATAGTCTACACGAGGTAGATTAGGACAATACCACATCAGAGTTTCCAATTTCAAAAGTAGTCATACAATATCTATCACTCTTTGTTTTCAAAATTATTGGCATCCTATGAAACTCCATATATATATATATATATATATATATATATATGGATCTTAGTATCTTCCACAATCAAACCTGTAAAAACCCATTTAATAAAAAGGCCATAAAGCTCAAAATGAACAGCAAATTTTTATTCTCATTTATTTTCTTCCAAAATTTCTCATCAAACAAGAGGAAATTTAGCTCGATAAAAAATGGTTTCAAGCCCCGCTACCTCATACCAATCAAACAAAACAAGAAAAAAAATTCAAAATACAAAAATTTTTAAATCAAATAAATAGCCCAATGATCAGAAAACACAACTTGTCGAAATATAAGCACCCCCCAAAAAATTAAAGCTTTACCAAAATAAAGAAAATATACGTACTTATCAGAGCTGGGTTGTAGAAATCCCTCTTTGATTTGGCATTGGCGAAGGCCTCGAGAGAAAGACCACGCCCACCCAACCTCTTCTTGTTCTTCTTCATTTTGATCGATTCTGAACCGTTGATTTTCTCTCCGTTTTCCTTATCTTTGAGTTTCCGATTCTTCATTGTGGCAAAGGAATTTTGTGAAAAGCGCAGAGATTGAAGGATTAGAGCAAAGCAGAGAAGGGAATTAGAGAGAAAGGGCGACGAATTAGAAACCCTAATTTGAAATTTCAGGAGGGTGGGAGTGATTCAGTACTTTCCAGTTTCCAGATAATTGTAGAAGCCTGTCTCCTGGGTTAATAAAAAATACACACGTGGCATACGGTATCCACTAGTGGAGTGATTCAGTACTTCGACAAGTTCAAGAGATAGTGATATTCCAGAATTTCCATAAATCCTTTTACTGGCACAATATTTGTCGTCAAATGGCTGGTCTTGGGAAGGCCCAACCAACCATGGCCTTGGGCTGGTTAGGCTAACCCCATTTGACCGAACCATAAAATTTTCTTTTTTACGCCTTTTGGGAATGGGACTCACCACCTTAAGAGCGACCATACGTGTCATCCCCAATCATATGGGGGGCTTCTACCAATCCTAGACATGTCAGAAGAGGTGGTTAAAACCATCTCAAATGGGCATGAAATGGTTCGACAACCCTTAGATCGGGTTTTAGGGGATAATTGAGTCACTCCCGGCTTTTATTTTATCATTTTTTTAATTATTTTTTAATGTAATTTTTAATAAGGCATATGAGCCACGTGGTAGTTTTTGATTAGTTTGACGTGTATTTTCGTTAAATTCATAAACCGAAGTGTCTTGGTAGTTAGGCTTAAGCCAAGTATTACCTACGATACATTTTGAAACCGAGGCGGTCTTCTATAAAGTTTGTTTACCACAAAGGGGTCAAAGGTATTTAACCATTTTAATTAAGAGTCCCATTGATTTGCGTTTTGTAGTTTCAAATTGTGTGACTTAAAAAATAACGATTTGAAAATGTAATTTTTAAAAATGTAGTTACGCATTTGATAAAATCGCGATTTAGCTTTTAAAATTAGAATTTAGCATTTAAAATCATGCGTTTTTAAAAATATACCCCATTGCTTTCGAGTTGAAAAAACAGATTTTCCTATGTTTTCAAACCCTAATTTTTTTTAAAAAGAAATACTAGATACTATAATTTTTATCTAACATTCATCTAAGAAATGGCTGATGTGGTACTCACAACTAACTATTGAAATAATCCTTATTAAATAAAAAAAAGTTCCGATAGTTGATTTGGAGTGTCACTTTAACATTGTAGAACAATTGTATGATTAAAAATATAGCATATAACATTACTCTAAAAACACTCCTAAAAAATTCACTTTTTGCGATTTTGTTCGAAAGTGCACTTTTGGCCTATAAAATCACCATGCCAAAGAGACTATAAAATTAAGGAATTAAGTACTTTTAGAGTTCAAAACATCACTGGTATTAAGTGGATCGTACAAGAGAGGTGGAAATATTTGTCACGATATATGTGGTATGCAAAGAAATCTAGCTTATATTATGAATAATATTATTCAGTAGACTGTTATATGTGATATCCAAACGCACTGTATTATTGCTTGTGCAAAATAATTGATACGGGCTACTATTAACTGTTTTCAATTTTTTTTTTTCCAAAGCAACACAATTAATCAAATTAGCTAGCTTCCACCTTAAAGAAATACTTGTGGGACAGGTGTACCAATAAACTTATAAACCCCAATAATTGAAATGGAAGTTGAGCATTACTTAAAAAGAAAAAGAAAAAGAAAAAGAAAATTACACATATTTCCTCAAACTATTATTTAGTTATCAATTTTCCCTTCAAATTACCAAAATATGCCAATATCCCTTTTAAGACCGAAAAAAAGTCAAAAATAAAAAAATGACCCTAATTTTTTTTCCCCAATAAGACAAACATGTATTTATAAATTCCATATCATTTAAACATAATGTCATGCTATATCATCTTGTCATTGTTATTTCTCTAAAAAAATGCCAATCGATTCTTTCTTTGTTTCCCTTAATCTTTTTATCTTTTAACTACTTATTTTTTCAAAACACTTATATCTAGCTTAGCATTTTAATTATTTACTTTCATTATTTCATTTAAAATAATATTTATTTATCTATTTTCACTATTCCTAAAGAGATTGAGAATCGTATTTATTTTTATTAATTTAACTTATGCATTGTTATTAAGTTTAACCAAAATAACCTTTTAACTATTTTGGTTAGCGGAATGTAAATGATGCAGCCAACTTGAGTTGATATGACAATAACCATATTAAACAAATAAACCGTATCAAGTATAATCTTCTTGACACCCCCCAAATCATGATTACAAAGTCTACTAAAATAATCATATCACATGATGAACGTTTGTGCATTTTGAGTCCTTCCCTCCATTAGTTTCCCATTATGGTGCCAACTAAAATGAGATTGTGGGTGTTAATGTCAATGATACAATGATAACTCAAGCCTAATAATATTCCATTGACACTTTTATAATTTTGTTTTATTCTCCTACCAATCTTTGTTGAAATAGTTCTATTTTTTTTTTTTTATTGAAGTTCATTTAGTTAAAAAAAAGTTTACAAATAATATATATAATTGTATATATACAATTATATATATATATATATACAATTGTATATATATATATATACAATTATAAATATTATACAATTATAATATTATTTTAGTTGTATATATAATTGTATATATACAATTATATATATTATTTGTAAACTTTTTTTTAACTAAATGAACTTCAATAAAAAAAAAATAGAACTATTTCAACAAAGATTGGTAGGAGAATAAAACAAAATTATAAAAGTGTCAATGGAATATTATTAGGCTTGAGTTATCATTGTATCATTGACATTAACACCCACAATCTCATTTTAGTTGGCACCATAATGGGAAACTAATGGAGGGAAGGACTCAAAATGCACAAACGTTCATCATGTGATATGATTATTTTAGTAGACTTTGTAATCATGATTTGGGGGGTGTCAAGAAGATTATACTTGATACAGTTTATTTGTTTAATATGGTTATTGTCATATCAACTCAAGTTGGCTGCATCATTTACATTCCGCTAACCAAAATAGTTAAAAGGTTATTTTGGTTAAACTTAATAACAATGCATAAGTTAAATTAATAAAAATAAATACGATTCTCAATCTCTTTAGGAATAGTGAAAATAGATAAATAAATATTATTTTAAATGAAATAATGAAAGTAAATAATTAAAATGCTAAGCTAGATATAAGTGTTTTGAAAAAATAAGTAGTTAAAAGATAAAAAGATTAAGGGAAACAAAGAAAGAATCGAATGGCATTTTTTTAGAGAAATAACAATGACAAGATGATATAGCATGACATTATGTTTAAATGATATGGAATTTATAAATACATGTTTGTCTTATTGGGGAAAAAAAATTAGGGTCATTTTTTTATTTTTGACTTTTTTTCGGTCTTAAAAGGGATATTGGCATATTTTGGTAATTTGAAGGGAAAATTGACAACTAAATGATAGTTTGAGGAGATATGTGTAATTTCCTTTTTCTTTTTCTTCTTTTTCTTTTTAAGTAATGCTCAACTTCCATTTCAATTATTGGGGTTTATAAGTTTATTGGTACACCTGTCCCAAAAGTATTTCTTTAAGGTGGAAGCTAGCTAATTTGATTAATTGTGTTGCTTTGGAAAAAAAAAAATTGAAAACAGTTAATAGTAGCCCGTATCAATTATTTTGCACAAGCAATAATACAGTGCGTTTGGATATCACATATAACAGTCTACTGAATAATATTATTCATAATATAAGCTAGATTTCTTTGCATACCACATATATCGTGACAAATATTTCCACCTCTCTTGTACGATCCACTTAATACCAGTGATGTTTTGAACTCTAAAAGTACTTAATTCCTTAATTTTATAGTCTCTTTGGCATGGTGATTTTATAGGCCAAAAGTGCACTTTCGAACAAAATCGCAGAAAGTGAATTTTTTAGGAGTGTTTTTAGAGTAATGTTATATGATATATTTTTAATCATACAATTGTTCTACAATGTTAAAGTGACACTCCAAATCAACTATCGGAACTTTTTTTTATTTAATAAGGATTATTTCAATAGTTAGTTGTGAGTACCACATCAGCCATTTCTTAGATGAATGTTAGATAAAAATTATAGTATCTAGTATTTCTTTTTAAAAAAAATTAGGGTTTGAAAACATAGGAAAATCTGTTTTTTCAACTCGAAAGCAATGGGGTATATTTTTAAAAACGCATGATTTTAAATGCTAAATTCTAATTTTAAAAGTCAAATCGCGATTTTATCAAATGCGTAACTACATTTTTAAAAATTACATTTTCAAATCGTTATTTTTTAAGTCACACAATTTGAAACTACAAAACGCAAATCAAAGGGACTCTTAATTAAAATGGTTAAATACCTTTGACCCCTTTGTGGTAAACAAACTTTATTTTAACACCCACAATCTCATTTTAGTTGGCACCATAATGGGAAACTAATGGAGGGAAGGACTCAAAATGCACAAACGTTCATCATGTGATATGATTATTTTAGTAGACTTTGTAATCATGATTTGGGGGGTGTCAAGAAGATTATACTTGATACGGTTTATTTGTTTAATATGGTTATTGTCATATCAACTCAAGTTGGCTGCATCATTTACATTCCGCTAACCAAAATAGTTAAAAGGTTATTTTGGTTAAACTTAATAACAATGCATAAGTTAAATTAATAAAAATAAATACGATTCTCAATCTCTTTAGGAATAGTGAAAATAGATAAATAAATTAAATATTATTTTAAATGAAATAATGAACGTAAATAATTAAAATGCTGAGCTAGATATAAGTGTTCTGAAAAAATAAGTAGTTAAAAGATAAAAAGATTAAGGGAAACAAAGAAAGAATCGATTGACATTTTTTTAGAGAAATAACAATGACAAGATGATATAGCATGACATTATGTTAATTTGGGAATATTGACAATGAAATAGTAGTTTGATAGAATTATGTGTAATTTTTTCAAAAACACCTTGCATGATTATTTTATTTTATTGGTAGTCGGTGATAATTGGCTGATACAGTTGGAGAACCATGACCTAGAAAGTGCCTTGTAGAGCACGCTTGCGTTTGTTTTGGCAAATGGCATATTTAAACCAAAAGCATCCCTCCTTTTTTTGCTTATTACATGCAAAGTTCGATTCTTGATATGAACATAACAAAGTCATACAATGGAGTTATTTTCTAGAGGTAATTGACAGAGATATGAATTCAAGAGTACTTTATTTTAAAATTATATTAAATCATCAATTATCTTAATTATTGGAAAGTGGGCCAGTTGTTAAAGTCAAGTCCAATGTTTTACAACCGATCGATTGATGCCCAATATTGAATACTGTACCCCCTGAGCTGATCCTGGTCAGACTTTACTCCACGTCATCAGAGGTTCATGATCGATCGGGGATCAGATCCAATCGTCTGTGCCGATCGCCACCAAAAGATGTCACCACAAATTATAAGGGCTTGTTTGACAAATTCATTCGGACTTTCTCTCTTTTTCTTTTCACTTATCTTAAAAAAATTAAATAAAAAACATTTTAATTTTTTTTACACTTTTTATATCACATCAATCACATTTAATTACTATTCAAATAAAAAAATTTACTACAAAACAAAACTTTTTCAATTTTTTATAAAACATTCTCAAATTTTATAGCACATTAATCACTTTTTACTATATAACACGCAAATATTCCACAACACAATTACTTACCAAATAGGCCCTAAGATCTTGTTAGAGGTTAATTAGACTTGCATTAAAAAGAGTATTCTTAAATTGTATATCTAATTTGGCGATTCTAGAGTACGATTACGATACACTTGACAGTTTATAATACTCGAACATGACTGACGCCCCTTTAGCTCCCCGAATAGAGAGTAAGGGCACTACAGCTTGCCAACACGTGTCACATGGTATGGTCCTGCCAACGCCACCTCCTAGCAAGAGGATCTAGGATGAGGGGGGAGGGGTACAATTAAGGATTGCCCATCATGGCTGCCTTCAACAATCAGCTCCTATATAAACCACATTAATTAAGCTAAGGTAAGAGGACTTTTGTTTTTGGCAAAATTCTCAAAGTCTGATACTTTTCTTTTGATTGGTTCTTGCCATCGTCTATCTTTGAGTGATATCTGAGGCATCAGAGCTATATATTCCTTATCAGGACATCTCGACAAGTTCTTCTGCCTCATCTTTCTCTCTTTTGCATGATCAATTCATGCGTGATCATTTCAAGAGTTGCTAATTAAATCAACAACTGAAAACTATCTCAACATTAAT
Organism: Alnus glutinosa; assembly: GCF_958979055.1. Classification (NCBI taxonomy): domain Eukaryota; kingdom Viridiplantae; phylum Streptophyta; class Magnoliopsida; order Fagales; family Betulaceae; genus Alnus; species Alnus glutinosa. The sequence goes on along the minus strand of NC_084897.1, from coordinate 4,737,576 downwards.
AACTTAAATTAATAAAAAAAAAATTGTAAATTTTAATTTTTTAGTTAATTTTTTTTTCGTGGTGATATTTGAATGGGGAATTCTACCAAGAAAAGGAAAAAAAAAAAAAAAAAAAAAAAAAGCCAAGGAACAAGAACATGATGATTTAAACCAGAGAAGACACAGGCCTTAGTTGATTTTTTTTTTGCATGTTAATGAAAATTTATTTTCATATCTTTTTGTCATTATTATAACATAAAATGACAAAAGCACCGTAATAAATTAAAGACAAAAGTATCGGTTATTTATATAGCAATCCACTGAAAGTCCTTTTGTTCTTTTGCTCTTTAATTATCAGAAATGGACAATGTATTTGTCCAATTAATGAGCAGGCTTCATCAATTCTTTTTTTTTTTTTTTTAAATAATTATGAATGAGTAATTCTTTCATATATCAACATTTAAGTATAATGCACTATATTTAAGCTATTTTTAGCCAGAAACTTTAGGAAACAAAACTATATATATATATATATATATATATATATATATATATATATATATATATATATATATATATATATATATACAATAAGGAAGAGCCAAATTATACACTAAACTATACAACCAAACAAAACAAGAATTCATCAATTCAGTTTTGCTTTGATCAAATATTGGAATCGAATAAGATCGAGAAGTGGTACTGGCTAGTAATCTTTCATTCCTTGCGTATATAAATAATTTATGTGCAACTGGCGGAGACAATTAAATATTTCCTTACTAAATTAAGAGGATACTTTATTAAAAATGTCACGTTTTACTATTTAAATTTTATTTTGTTACATTTAACGGTGTGTATAGTGCCACATTATTTAAAATTTTTAAATAATGAGATAAGATATTCACTATGTAGCAAAATATGAAAACATAATTTGGATAATGAAATATATGCATAAATACAATAATTGAATTATGAATATATGGTATGTCTATTTAATTATTTACTCCTTTCCTTCTCAAGAACAATAATAATATGCCTGACTGTAAAAAAATTGCACTCTAATTATTTTGGGAAGGAAGCCGATCGATCGATCGACATGGACGATACATGCATGCACCAATAATAAAGAAGCGCGCTCTTTAAGAAACAACAAAAAACCTTTTGCTTTTTCCTTGTGTTGTGTGAATTACACCCATTATATTCGATCTCTAGGGCTAATTAGAAGCTTCTAAATATTAATTGCTTTTTCTCAATCATATTATTTGGAGTCTTAGCTTTGTAATTTGTATCCGCTCGATCATGATCATCACACGTTGGATTCACTTGGCTCAACACTAGTCTCCATTGTCGTCTCTTCTGTTGTGCTCATTTGGATGCCGCCATCCTGTTGCATAGATTCTGGCAACACTTGTTTCTTCGAATTCTTGTAAATAATGTATAATATCATCTGAGCAGTTCCGAACGTGAAACCTAGAATGTTTGGTGTCTGAAAAGGAAAACAATAAGCAAATTAATTAATAGACTTATTATAATTAAGCAATTAAGGGTAAGATAAAAAAAAAAGGGGTTATTTACCGCTATGAAGAAATCCTTTATCAATAGCCCATAGATGAACCACATTGTTGCACAGACTGTCAAGAAGGATGATAGTGGCAATGGCATGAATTCCACACTCTTTGTTTCTATAACTAGCTTCTGATAAAAAAATAAAATAAAATAAAATAAAATTGAATCCTGTTATATATATACACACACGCGCTTGAAATGGTGCATAATTTGGATATATATTAAATATAGAGTACATAACAATTAATTAATTACCATGACACTAAGAGGAGCAGCATAAACACAAACAGAAAATATTGCACAAATCCATCCAACAGCCGTGAGTCGTAAAGAACTCTCTTGAATCAGTAACGACGTGCAAAGTATAATCAACCCCAGAAGTGCTAAGTTAAAGAAGATAAGTAGCTTTGCCGTATATATCTGCAGAGTAATAAATTTAATTATTTTATTTATATATATTCTTTTAACAACGATTATATATATGCTACAATTACTAATTAGCAGAAGATAATCAATATATGGAGCAAGAAGAGAGATTAATTAAGACTAGTACGTACCCTAGCTCTCCCTGGTGCATATATCATGAACATGATGAGGTATGTGGATTCAATGACACACCCAATGGAGTTGATGATGATGAGCATAAGAGCACTTGTCTTCAGGAAGGCATAGTAGAACGTTAAGGTGGCGCTAAATAGAGCTACTGAATAAGGCAGTGATTGGAAGCCTTGTGTTGATTTTTTCTTGCATATCCTATAAAAGGTTGGCCTAGCAAAAATAAAAAAGAAAATCATTAATTAAAAAGCTAAGTGATATATAGATCGAGAGCTAGCTAGCTAGCTAGCTTCATAATTAAGCTGAAATTAATTCCAAATATAAACATGGAGAGAGAAACTCACAATGGGGCTAGATATACAAGGAAGGAGACGATAATGCCTGTATATAATTATGAGAAATTAACAAAAAAAGAAAAAAAGAAAGAAATAACATTAGATGATGAGATAGAGTATATATATATATATATCATGAACTAAGAACAGCATCAATTAATTAAGTAGGTACCAAGAAGGCCGAAAACAAAAGAGAGGTGATCATCAGCATGATTGATTGCCATTCTTGGTGTAGTTTTTTATGGTGGCCTGGGGATGGATCAGGCTAGCTAGCTAGCTCTGTTGAGGAAGCTAGGGCACTACAAAGAGCAGCTTGTTAATTACAAGTACTCTTGGTTATGGGTACGTATTTATATATAAATATGATATGATATGATCATATAAAAAGGTTTAGAAGATCGAGATCAGGGACGGAGGGAAGGGGGGCTGGCAGGGGCCATGGCACCCCCCCGGCCCCCGCCGCCCTCCCCAATTTCCACTACAAAAAACACTATATTTGGCCACGAGCAGTTAGCCACGTGTACGGATACTGTACACGTGGCTAACTGGTGGCCACGTATTCCCTGCGTGTTAGATTCGGGTGCAGCTAAATGCATATTTGGCCGCGTGTGTCTGATACACGCGGCCAATTGGCCACGTGTATTAAAATACACGTGTCTAACAATTAGCCACGTGTATTCAAATACACATGGTTAACATTGGCCACGTGTATTCAAATACACGTGGCTAAACGTATATATATATATATATATAAAAAAAAAATTATATATATATATATTTTTTGATACGTGTTAAGAATACACGTTGCCAAAATCAAAAATATTGCTTTAAAAAAAAGAAGATCTGTTCTTTTCTTCTTCTTCTTCTTCTTCTTTTTTTTTTTTTTTTGTTTTTTTCCTTCCTAATACGTATACGATATACCTATACGAAACACATGCAGAACCAACTTGTCGTCGACTTAGAACTGGCCGGTCGGAGTTTGGAGAGATAGAGAGAGATACAGAGAGTGAGAGAGAGAGAGAGAGAGAGATAGAGCGAGCAAGAGACGTCGTAAGGCCGGAGGGAAGGCCGACCACGCGGTGGTCGGGAAACTGGCCGGTGGTCCAGTATTGACGGAGAGAGAGAGAGAGAGAGAGAGAGAGAGAGAGAGAGAGAGAGAGAGAACAAAGAGAATAGAGAGAACACTGAGAGAGAGAGAGAGAGAGAGAGAGAGAGAGAGAGAGAGAGAGAGAGAGAGAGAGAGAGAGAGAGAACAGTGACGGAAAGAGAGAGAGAGAAGTTACTGAGAATATAATTTATATATATATATATTATATTTCAAACTAATGGCAGGTGGGTGCGCGGGAATTGTCCCGCGCGCCTACCTGCACCAATTTTGGCCACGTGGCCTACAGCTATGTGGCCAAATTCTTAATTTATATTTTAAATATATTTTTTATTATATGGTGGCCAAGTGGCCAAATTCTTAATTTATATTTTAAATATATTTTTTATTATATGGTGCATAAATTTTAAAAACAGTTCGCCACATGTATTTTATACACGTGGCCACTTGGACGCATGTATACATATACGTCTCCAAGTGTCCATGTGTATTAATACACGTGGCCAAATGGACGCATGTATTTTATACACGTGACCAAATTAGCCACATGTAATTAATACACGTGGCTAATTGGCCACGTGTAATTAATACACGTAGCCAATTGCAAATATAAATATAAACAAATTATAAAAAATATAAATATTTTAGCTACACGTATTAATACACGTGGCCAAGTGGCCACGCATAAAAATACACGTGGCTACTTGGCCACGCTTATTAGAAACGCGTGGCCACTTGGCCACACGTATGGCCACTTGGCCACGCGTATGGCCACTTGGCCACGCGTATTAGATACGCGTGGCCATACACGTGTCCAATTGGTCACCCGTAATTAATACACGTGGCCAATTGCAAATATAAATATAAACAAATTATAAAAAAAATAAATATTTTAGCCACGCGTATTAATACACGTGGCTACTTGGCCATGCGTATTAGAAACGCGTGGCCACTTGGCCACGTGTATTAATACACGTGTCCAATTGGCCACCTGTAATTAATATACGTTGCCAATTGGCCACGTGTAATAAATATAGGTGGCTAATTAGCCACGTGTAATAAATACTCGTGGCTAACTGTCATCTAGCCACGTGGCTACAGTAGCCGTTACTGTAGCCATGTGGCTAATTGCATGTTTTTTTGTAGTGTTCCTAAAAAAAAAAATTATAAGGTGGATTCTATTTTTTTTTGTAAAAATATAAAAAATATAAAGTAAAAAAATAAAAATTTAGCCTATTGGCCTCTACCAAAAAATTTATTTTGGCCACTGATCTCTGCCCACAAAAATTTCTGACTCCGTCCCGATGGAGACTTTGTGGGCTACAAGTAGATAAGCTGGGAAGCTCTAATATTAATTATTTCCTTTTTTGGAGCTAGCTTTACTTCTTGGTTCTTCTTCTTCGGCATCGTTCATCAACTTTCATCAATAGCTAGCTAGCCGCTTTTAGTAGCCGTACGTTTGTGAGTAATATATATATATATATATATTCTAATTTCTCTATTCATGGTATAATAAGTTGCTATATATATATATATATATATATATTCTAATTTCTCTATTCAAATCTGATAGTAATAAAAAAGTCTTTAATTTGCAACATTATGAGTAAAATATATATTGGAAGCTAATGATAGAACGTCGTTTGGTTACTATTATTTGGAAGAACAATTTTAATTTGAACGAGATTTTATTTCCGTAGGCTGTGTTTTTTTTTAAAAAAAAAAAATTTTTAATATTTTTTTTTAAAAGTTTTATTAATTTTAATTTTTAATTAATTTTTAAAGATTTTTTTTTTAATTTTTTTATATTGTGCCATGTGCCAACCCTCATTGGTTGACACGTGACGGTCCATTAAAATTTGGACGGAAAAATAAACGGAAGTACCAAGTCAGTCTTTTTTCAAAATTCAGATACTATTTGTGAAGCGAAATAAAATTGAGGTAGGGTTAACAATTTTTACACGATTCGCGAATTCTACACGGACACGATACAAATATATAGGGTTTGAGTTTAGACTATAACCCGTTTATGACCCGCCAACCTGTTTATGATACGTTTATGACCTTTAAACCGTTTATAACATGTTTATGATCTATTTTTTTTTTATATATATATCAAATTAGCTAAACAAGTTGACACGCCAACCCATTTTGTCAAGTCTAAATTGAGGTATCAAAAAATAAAATTTTTAAACCACTGGTACCAAATATGTATTTAATCCAATGAAATATCATATTTACAGCCTGATACCCCTTCTGTTTATTTGACATTGTTAAATCAATAATTATTCTACAAGTTTAAATTAATAAATAAAATAATTATTTTAATTATTTTAATTAGCCCTGATGATCAGTGAGTCGGTTGACGTGGCTTGGAAAGCGAGTCAGCGGCTTGAGTTGAGCCATGTGGTGACGTGAAGCGATTGAGAGAATAAAGACTAGTAATGGGGGCCAACAGGCAACCGAGTTTGTTGTACGTTTTGCTCAAAGCTCGTGAGATGTGAGAGCCCACTAGCCTTTACGTTCAAACGGTTTCAACCAATACACCGCGTCTAGACTAGCTTTTTTTTTTTTTTTTTTTTTCTTTTTATAAAGTTAAAATTTTTAAAAGCAAAAATGGTAGGAGGAGATGACGAAAGATGACTATTCTACTTATATATATATATATATAGTAACACTTATGCATTAACAACTAATGATAAGAGGGACTTAAATGGTGAGAAACTACAAATACATTCTCAAGAACATTAGTGAGATTTAAAACGGCTAACTATTGGAGTGCAACAACACCACTTTGCTCATGTCACATGGACGACTTTTAGAACATGTCTCATAAGGTTTGATTTTAAATGTTATAAAAGATTTTGGCTTCCGTCATTAGATACCAATTGGTTTTCAGATAAAATGGTCAAAGACCCGATTTTATATATACTAATACTAATTAATCAAATTCGTGCAGAGATTATCATTGCGGGATTCAAACCTTTGTATGACTTAGTTTGTCTAACCACTTTCGTTATCTTGCCCTACCCAACAAATATGATTGAACATTGAGTTTTTCCTGAGTTGGGATTGAACTCCTATTGTCCTGATTTTCTGCCGATCATGAAAAGCACTTGATATGTGAGATTGAGTTTGCAAAGAAGCATTGCCAATTTGATCCCACTTAATCTCTTGATTTTGTGCCACTAATCCTGACACGTATTTGATGAATCAATATAAGTAGCAACTTAAAATAAACACACACAAACAATGTTATCTAGCTATGTGCATAAATCACTTGTATGTTGTAGTTAAGAGAATTTCACTACTCCCTTGTAACTCCTTCCTAATTTGAATAAAAAAGAAGAGATTTTCACTATTATTTGGAAGATTTCCTGGTCAAATAGGTTACATCAATATTAGTTGAGTTTGAAAAAAAGCAAAGTTTCTATTGATTTACTATTTTTGTCATCATAAATTTGAAAGAAAAAATGCTTGGAGTACTACAATTTTTATTATAATTCTTTTATGTTAGTTTGTAAATGATTTGCAGTAAAAGTTGTAGTACCAATAACAACGCTCATTTTACGGTCGTACAAATTCTTAGCCATATACGAGGTTTCGGCAAATTCTATCGGGCCAATTAAATCACATTGGTATAGTTTCTATCTCACTTTCACTTTTTGCCTTTTAACAAATAGTCTTTTGTTTTTTTCTTTGAAGTTCAATGCATTAGTTATGGCCTAGCTACAATATGAACTAATATATTAAAAAGAAAAAAGGATAAAGCCCCATTAATTGCGTCCTAGCATTAGAAAGCTTACATATACATCTTCTGAGTTTGGCTTTTCTTAAAACTGCATAGAGTGTATAGTATGCCAGCTATAATTTGTACCATGTCCAAGTCCAATCCCAATTCTTGCTGAACAAGTTAATTAGCAATATTAGTATGTTTTTCCTTCTATCACGAAACCGATCAATAGTTTCTTGGCCTTCAATAAAGTGCAATTATTTGTTTTCACACGTACATATAATTGAGAGTGGTAGAATATTAATTAAATAATTAATTTTTTAAAAAAAATTTAAAATTTTGATATAAATGATGATTTAATTAATATGGTATCAGAATAAAAATTTTAAGTTTTGGTTCTAATTACACAGTTTACTCTAATTTTAAATTAACAATTACGCGTATTGAGCTTTAGTTGATGATGTCAAATTTTAATTATTTGTGAGATTGGAAGCCTTTTATGAACTAGAAGTAGCGAGTCCATAATCTCCTAATAATCTAGTCATTATGAGCAAAAGGATCACCCAATGGTAAATAATAAAGGTTTTGATTAATTAGAAAATAAATTTAAATAAAATAAAATAAAGGTTTTGATCAATAACGAGATTCTCATGTATATATTCTTTCTGCATGATAATATCCAAAATGTTTATAAAAGCTGTGGAAGAATATTCAGGGTCTTAAAATATTAATTAATTAGTTATACAAGTAGGGATGTAAAAAAACCAGTCCGTTCGACAACTCGCTCGATACCCGCCAGGTTAAACTCAACCCGAACTCGAGCTCGGACTGTACAAACCCGCTCGTTATTGTAGAAACTCGCTCGATTAATAAGTGATACATACCCAACTCGCTCGACAAAACTCGATAGGGGCTCACGAGCTTAACTTGTTTAAAGCTCGACCCAACCCGCTCGCCCGACTCGTTTAGGGGCTCATGAGCCTAGCTAGCTCGTTTAAAGCTCGACTCAACCCGCTCGCCCGACTCGTTAGCTTTTATATATATATATTGGTTTATATAGATATAAGAATGTATATTAATAATTAAGTAATGTATATTATATTTATATTGGTTATTCAATATTTGTATCTATATTACTCCATTTAATCTTTATATCATTATCATATGAATATAACCATATAATTTAAGTATTATTATTACATATTTATGAAATCATTAAATCACATGATCTGATATTTAAAATCATAAGAATTATGTGATCATATGATAATACTTAGTTCATATGATCTAATTTAAGTATTATCATTAAATACTTATGAGTTGTGATGAAGCTCGACTCAACTTGTTAACTCATTCATACATCTTTGTATATATATACAAATATAGTTAGAATATTTTAATTAAAATGAGTGATATACATTTAAATATGTATATTAGTAATTGAGTAATATATGCTATATAAGTAACTTTAGGATAACATATTAACTAGTTAGTTAATAAACTAATCTATTATTTAGTTAATTAATATATACTAAGTAAAATAAGTGAATTAGTAATATAGTTAGAATACTCAATATTTTGTGTTAATATATATATATATATATATATATATATATATATATATATATATATATATATATATATATATATATATATACATGTGTGTGTGTGTGTGTGTGTGTGTGTGTGTGTGTGTGTGTGTGTGTATTATATATTAGCATCAAGTACTGACATTTTTTTTGAACCGTTTTACAAACGGGTCCACACTTAAGTATTAAAAACTAAAATTGATCCGTTTTTCACTAAAACGGTTTAAACTTGAGCTGCTTTTATAAAAACGGCTCAAACAGGTTGGAGCCACTTTTCTAAAGCGTCTCAAAACGGTTTAAGCCGCTTTTCTAAAGCGTCTCAAAATGGATCGAGCCGGTTCAATAAAAGCTCTCCAAATGGCTTGGGACGCTTGTTAAAACGGTTCAAAACTTTTTGAGCCGTTTTCTAAAGGGGCTCTAAATTGTCAAAACGGCTCTAAATTAGAAAATAGTTAAAATATATTGTTAGAGTCGTTTTAAGGGTTAAATGGGCTTGAAATTATAAAAATAATTAAAATATAATTTTAGAGCCGCTTTAAGTGTTAAAAAGGCTATAAAACTAAAAAATAAATAAAATAAAAAATTTTAATTTTTGAAAATACCTGATAGCAAAAATATTGTTCATATATATATAAACTCATAAACATTCACATAAACTCAATATATAACCCAAACTTCATATCAAGGCATTAAAACAAAAACAATGCCTTAATATACACACCAAGACATTAAAACAAAAATAATAACAAATATAACATATTACCATATATAATTTCACTTAACCGCAAACCGATCAAGTTACCTACAATCATAAACAACATATCACCATAAGTAATTTCAAAACATAATACATAAGTTACCTATGATCACAAACTGATCAAGTCCAACCGATAACACAAAAAGTTACCTACATCATTTACAAAATTCAATACTACATTCACAACAACTCAAGATGTCTTTTTCACGATAGCTCCTTATGCGTATCAACATCATCAGATGTTAAGAGCACGTCACCTACATTAGTGATTCAAATGAAATGTGTTATGCACATATATATAGTAACGATACACTTTATATTTTCTACTTTATATACTAAAAAGAAATTATAGTTAATCATGTTTGGAGCTAACCTGGTGGACTAATTACTGTGGATGTCACCTTCCCGATGAGCCTGATGCAGACGAAGAGTTGCCTAGAAGTAATGCATTGGCTCTTGCAAGATCGTCAATCATCTTTTGCATTTTCCATCATTTTATCATGTTTTGCAATTCTTTCATTAGTTTGTTTCCTCTCTTCATCCGTTCTTCTCCTCTCTTCGTCTGCTCTTCTCCTCTCTTCGTCTGCTCTTCTCCTTTCTTCTTCCGCTCTTCTCCTTTCTTCCTCCCATCGCTGATCCGATATTCTCTTCTCTTCCTCCCACTTTTTTATCATCTCATTCATTTGAATATTAAATGAAGCTTCTTGAGTCAACCGTGATGTGGATAATCGAGAGGTGGGTCTGACTGGTAATGGGCCAACCCCTATTCCATGAACACAACCCGAATATTCTGCCCTTCCCATTGCCCTTGCAAGAGCATCATCTTTTGCCCATAGTATTAAACCCTGTGGAGATACAAGATTCGCTCTTGCAGTGTCATCTGTCATCAGCTCCTTCAACTTTTCCTGACATATATATATATATTAAATGTGTTAATTATTAGACACTTATTTGATTAAGAATAAATACTTATACCACTTTATTATATGATATATTCAACAACACACAAATAAAGACAAAGTTAAGCACTTACAATTGTCTCCCCAGCTGTTTGCATGCTAGGTGTCCCATCCCTTTTGGTATGAATTGCCACAAAAACTTTTGCTCGGGTGGGTGGCTTCTGGTTTGATATCTCCTACGAAAACAAATATACAGTTATCAAACAAGAGTCAAATGTGCGAACGTGAATAAGAACTTCTATATTTAGCACCAAAAATAAATATCTACAAAAAAATGATCATCAACTAGTAACATGAATCTTGTTAATAAATAAATCAATATATTTATTATTGTGAACGAAATCAATGGACCAGCTCTTTCGCGACTCTGGCGTAACTCTTTGAGCCAGATGTGTGAAATATCTTATTGACACTTTTTGATATTTGTCTATTCCTCTCATCGATCTCTTCATCAACTGCTTCAAGTACATAATCGGCTTGCACTTCCACTTGACACTCACTATTATCTGCCTGAATATTATACATGCCAAAAACATCTTACAACATGAACTACATCGTTCTTGACTTGTCGAGTATTGGTACATTATTTGCAGCCGGAGCCGACTTGAGAGATTCAACAATAGGTACTTTATTAGGTACAGGAGCCCTAATCTTCTCCCCATGCCAAATCCATTTAGTGTAATTAGGCATAATTCCCCTTCCACCAATCAAATGGTCATATACTTCTTCTGGCCGTAGGCTCTTGTCCAAGCCACACTTTTTGCATGGACACACAATTAAATTTTTATTTTTGGAGTTCGTAACTGCATATTTCACGAACGCTTTGGCCCCTTCCATATACTCCCTCGAACCTCTCCACTTTGTCATCCAACTTTTGTCCATATTTATCTTACTACATTACAATACACAAATTTAAATTGGGGCATGATTCAACAACCCGAGTATAATGCAATTTGGCCTCCAAGTTAAATTCTTAATTCCATCATTAGATTTTTTTATTTATTTTTTTTTTTCATACTATTAATACTATGCATATCAAGCCATTGAAACCAACGATTTATAATTTTGTCATAGTTCAAACCTTTCAGTTTCAGCTTTTAGGTTTGATTTAGGTTCAGGTTAGAGGACAAGGAAGAAGACGATGACAAATGACACATAATACACTTTATTAAATGCAGTGTTTAATTAAGTTTGTTGCTTGACTTTTTTATACCCCAGATACATGCTATCTTAAAAGTCTACAGAGCATAGATTTGTTATTTTTAGTTTGTAGACTATTTTTACTTTTACTTACACAGGCTACCACCATTTTTACTTTTTAATATTTGGGCCACCAAACTAACTCAAGGCAACTTTACTTGCCAAAAAAAAAAAGGACACAAAAAACTTAAAACAACTTTAAAAATAAAGCTTAAACTATATAAGGTTTCAAAGGACATGGAAACCAAATTGTGAATTGTTATTTAGACTTTTACAAAACTTTGGAATTGTTCTTTCAGTATTTTTTTTTTTTTTTTTTTTTTTTTTTTTTTTAAATTTTCCTTTTTTTTTAAAAAAAAGTTTTAGGAATATAATTTAACTTTTCTATTTATTAATATTTTATATTTGAATTGTTCAATCAAAATAATTGATTACGAATATATATAGTTTTTTTTAACATTTTTTTATACTATGAAATATGTAATTGCAATAAAAATTACGTAATATTATGGAGAGTAACAATGATCTCATTATGCTTCAATCAAATTCGAATCAAGCTCGTCCAAGATAGATTTAACAAATACGCCGGTAGATATATATATATATATATATTCTCATGACCATCATAGTAATATAGACCAAATATGAAGACAATTAAATAAATTAACTCAAGGCATGATAAAATAAATTGAAAGTTATATTTATGTATTTTATTTATCTATTTAGTTAGTTATATTTTTTAATATTTTGAATCAATTTATTTACTTTTTTTTTTTTATTTAAAAAAAAAAAATTTGACCCCCCAACAAATATCCTGGCTTCACCACTGTTTTCATTCATAATTCACCAGAAAACACTAGAATATTACACTGTTATTATATTTTTTAGTTTTTCTTTTTTACAATATTTTTTCTTCCCTGAAAAGTTTTAGGTATGAATCAAATTTTTACACTAATTTATTTTTAGATTAGTACCCTATCTAAATAAGCTTTTATATTCAGATTGCTCTTTTAAATTAATAGTCTATGAATATATAGTTTTTTAATGGTATGAAATATATAAATTTAAAAAAAAAAAAAAAAGTAGCAATAAACAGCAGAATTTTTTTTTTTAAAAATAAAATAAATGGAAAAAAAATCTTTGGTTGGTCGTTGGTATTCCTCGGTGGCCGAGCTTGTTCCCTTCGCCAGTTGGAGTTGTGAGAGAGAGACTTGAAAAGAGAAAGTGTGAGGAAGAGAGAGAGAGTTAAACAGAGAAACAGAGAGCTAGAGACCGAGGGACTTACCCGGCCTTCCGGCAGTACCCCGATCGGTGGTGGGGTTTTAATGAGAGAGCGAGACATGGAGGGAGAGAGAGAGAGAGAGAGAGAGAGAGAGAGAGAGAGAGAGAGAGAGAGAGAGAGAGAGAGAGACCGCCAAGCTCGGGAGAGGACAACACCGAGGCTTGGAGAGGAGAACGCCGACAAAGAGAGGGAGAGAGAGAGAAACAAAGAGCGAGAGAGCGTGAGAGAGACAGAGATGCTAGTAGGCTTGGCAATTCGGGTTCGTGTCGACCCGACTGACCCGATTTCACAATTGGGTTCAACACGAACCCGACCCAATTCATAATCGGGTCAAAACTTGTAACCCGGACATGACCCAATTGTGAATTGGGTTACACAACATGAACCCATGCCCACCCCACAACCTCAATCTGCACTGCAGTCACAAGAGAAAATAAAAGACCCAAACAATACAATCCGGCCATGGTTTGCAAACCCAGATCACACAGGAAACCGTGTTCACAGGCTCACAGCCAACAAGCGCCAAATCTAGGGCTCCCAAGTTCGCACTGCAATCACAGGAGAAAAGAAAAGACCCAAACAACACAATCTGGCCATGGTTTGCAAACCTAGATCACACGGGAAACCATGTTCACAGCCAACAAGCGCCAAATTTGGGGATCCTAAGTTCGCAAACCGAAAACTCGAAAAGACATAGCACTGAGCCCCTGATTTGCTAAACCTCAATCGGCGTAAAGTCGTGAGTGTGAATAGTGAACCAAGAAGTGAAGGCCGCGTGAAGTCGTGAGTGTGAACCCGTGAGTACGTCCGATCCGAAGGTAAAGCTATGCGGCTGTGCGGCTATGCTTGTGAAGACTCAAGACAGTGAAGTGAAAAGAAAAGTGATGGTGGAAGACTGAAAGTGTGAAAGGAGCCAAGGAGGGGAGGCGTGTGTCGTGAAGATGGTGAAGTGAAAACACTGAAAAGTAAAGTGGAGTGGGTAAAGTGATGCGGGTTACACGGGTAGGGTTTTCCCTTGGAATCTTGGACCAAAAGACTGACAAAAGTGACGTTTTAAAAAAGAAAAAAGAAAAAAAGAATAACAATCGGGTCATAATCGTGATTGGCGGGTCACCCGTGGTTTGACCCACCAGACACGATTATAAACGGGTCATAATCGGGTTGACCCCATTATGACCTGAACTCGATAAAGCCAAACTCAAACCCTGTTTTTTCGTGTCGTGTTTGTGCCGGGTACGCGGGTTGTGTCAAAAATTATCAACCCTAGATCCCGGAGGAAGAAGACTACAGTAAGTGGAGAGAGAGACGTTTTTTAAAAACAACTTTGAACTTTCGCAATAAATGCGAAATGACAAGAAAGGAGTGGCGCGGGACAGAACTATGTCTTGCGCGCACGCCTTCCGACTTCAAACAGAGTTGTTTTACTCATTACAAAACGATTCCATTTGGAGTTGTTTTTAGAGAAACGACTCTATCTAAATTCGTTTTGGACAAAAATGACTCCAATTATTTTAAATTTTTACTCTAAATATTTATATGTATATAAATTATATATCTATATATATAATATCACAACAAATCAATAAATATTAATTATAATCTCTTGATAAATATATAGTTAGTTATTAATATGTCTAATTAGTATATAACATGTATGTATGTGTGTGCATGTATAACATATATATTGTATATACACATATTGCCATACTAACCAAGTACTCTTCTCTCTCTTTAGAGAGAAAACGTCTAAAGTTTCTAGACAGTGAGAGAGAAACCTAAAAGCTTTGTTCGTCGGGGAGAGAGAGGCTTCACATCTCCGATCCCATCCTAGTTCTGGTGCTTTCCCTCTAGCCTTTAGGGCAAGTTAGGGTGGTCTTTGTCTTCAAGCCTTTATGTTGTTGAAGTTTTTGATCCTCTCGGTGCTTTAAGTGATGGAGGTTGTTAATTGGGTTTTTCTTCTTCATCTTCAACACTTTTTTTTCCTATTTGCTGCAAGCAGTGATTTTTAGGTGTTGGTCCGTGAAGAATAGTTGGTGTTGGTGGATTTTCAGTGCAGATATGTTCCAAGTCCGATCTTTTATACTCGGTTGGATTTTATCCAACAAGAACTATCTAGGTGCAGTAGTAGCCGGCCTTTTCTGGTCAAGATGGCCATTTAATGAGGCCGTGTGGTTCGTCTCTGGTTGGTGTGTGACCTGCATGCGCCGGCAGTTTAGATCTTTTGTTTTATGTGCGTGTGGGCTACAACAATTTTTTCCGGTCTTGGAAGGTGCCATTTTAAGCTCGTAAAGGTCGTCCATCGCTAAGGGGGTTCCTCGAGAAGATGTATGCTTCACACATGTTGATTCTGGCGGTCGTTTCTTTCTCGAAACCGGTATGTTGGGTTCTCTATTTGTTTTTTGTTTGTATATTCTTGCTTGTATGTGTTCACACTTAATTTTTAAAATTGGAGACTTTTTTTTTGATAAAAGGGCTGAAAATGGAGCCGTTTTTATTAAAAAAAAAAAAAAAAAAAAAAAAGGCTCTAAATGGAGCCGATTTATATAAAGTGCCTGGAAATTGAGCCGTTTTCTAAAGTGGCTCAAAATTGAGCCGTTTTTTATAAAAGGGTTGAAAATGGAGCCATTTTTTTATATAAGGGTTGAAAAAAGATCATTTTTCCTAAAAACGACTCTAATTAATATTGATGTTTTAAATAGTCACGGCTCGAATTAGAGCCGCTTTTGTAGAAACAGATCAAATTTGAGCTGTTTTATATAAAGCGGCTCTATTTTGAGCTGTTTAACTATAAGCCGCTCAATTTTTATTTTTATTTTTTTTTTTTTTTTGAAGTTGAGCCGTTTTTAGTTTAAACGGCTCAAATTTGAGCCATTTTATAAAAACGGCTTCAGTTAGTAACCTTTAAAAAAAAAACGGCTCCAAATGAAACGGCTCAAAGTGCCTTCTTTTTTTTTTTTTTTTTTTTTTTTTTTTTTTTGTATATATATATATATTATTCTTTTTTGTTAACGTTTGGGAATCATACATCCCTTATCTGTGAGTTGAGAAAGATTTCCATCGCCGGCAAACTTGAAGCAGAAAGCAAAAAGAAATTATTCCCAAAATAATCCTAAAATCTTATGTTCAACTCTTGCCATTTTGAGCTGGTCTTCTTTGTCATAATATGTTAGTGCCATTAATTCGGCATCTAGTAACTCAACTGCTAATTTTCTTGCATCAATATGGGAAATGAATAGCATAACATAATTCTACCATTTGCAAGAAAAAAGAAGCTACAATAGCTTTTATTATAATTAGTGCTTACTTAACTAGTAGTTTATGTGACACTTATCACAACCGGTATTAAACAATTAAATTTACTTACCATGTGAGTTTGTAAATGAGTTGCAATAAAAACTTTTCCATTCAAGCATTTAGACATTTGCTATATCACTCAAGTAAGCTATAAATACAAAAAATGTTACAAAGTTTTGTTAGAAAATGTTGTGGTAGATTATATGGCAGTGCCAAAATATAATTACCATCTTTGATATTTATACGATAATCCAATGACGACGTGTTTTGTATACGAATAAATATATATTGTTCAACAATTCTCCATTCAATCTTGTAATTAGTGTCCCAAAAACACTTAAGTGAAAAGGGGGAGAGCCAGGAAATGGCTAGAGAGAGAGAGAGTTTATTCAAATGGTTAATTAATTTCATTTATGTGATAACTAGCTCAATGCAAAACTCAAGCAAAAGGATATATAGTAGTACTTGAGCTGGCTTCTAAGCGTTTTGAGCACAATATTCCTCTGGTGCAAATTGCATGCAACTGTTTCCTTGTAATATCATATATGAACTTTTGGTTTGTTTGCTGGCATGCTCCCAATGTAGTAGACTGATCATCATCCGCAAGTATCGCCAAACAGAAGACTTCTTTCCCAGGTTGAGCTGCTTCACAAAAATATAATGTCCCTTCAGGTCTAACTTCAAGGTCCGCATTCCGTAAATGAAAGGTCACACCAGGAAGGTCTCTCAACGCTTCCGGCACACTATATACGCTCGTAGCAAAGATCAAAATATCCTTCAAAAGTCTACTCCTAGTCATGTTAGGTAAACCTGAAAAATAAACCAGAAATGTGTTCTTTTTACTTCATCATAAGCGGGCCTACTGATACGCGTAAAAGTACTTCCTGAGTGTATAACACACCCTCCAGAACCATCAAATTGTAAAATAAATGGCGCTGGATTTATGTTAAGTCCTGTCCCATTAATGCTGATGCCTAGCAAATCAATGTAGTAAGGTGCGGAGCTTTTAAATTAGTCTAGTTTTGTCGTCTGTAAACCTGTTGGTTGAGATATATATATCTGCGCCGAACGTTAGATATGTGCCCAAGGCATGACCATCGTTGAACTTGAGGCAGTATGAGAATGTTCCATGACTCAGAGAGCCTATTTGATTCACAAAGGAACGGAGACCCCATCCCAAGCCAAATATTCCGCTTACTTGATTGTCATCC
Organism: Alnus glutinosa; assembly: GCF_958979055.1. Classification (NCBI taxonomy): domain Eukaryota; kingdom Viridiplantae; phylum Streptophyta; class Magnoliopsida; order Fagales; family Betulaceae; genus Alnus; species Alnus glutinosa. Next base: position 4,720,011 of record NC_084897.1, on the reverse strand, counting down.
TCACCGTAGTTCATATCAGTACTGTCAATTGTGCAGCCAAAAACAATGTTTGGAATAGTCTGAGGCATGCCACTACTAGAAACGAAAGTAAAAGCTTCGTGACCGAGAATGCCAGTTGCGGCAAGCTGTGTCATCCATGCACCTCAATTGGTAGGAGCATGAGTCCCCAATGCATTCATAAGGTGCGCAAAGCGGGTGGCTGTTACAAGGGAGAGGTCTATAACTTGAAGGTGCCAATGCCAAATCTCACCATGTATATAGACATTGCTTGAAAAGCAATGGGCGCGGCGCACGAATAGCCTCATTAGGATGTATGGACTGGGAACAATTGGTTTGATCTGTATTTGCTGATCGATATCATGCTAGACAGGTAACTGGCACGGGCTTTAGATTGGTTGACGAGTCTTTGAATTCTTTCTATGAAAGCAATGTTGCCAGGGTAGAGAGGTGATGTTGGTGAGTCTCTACGGATGAGCTTAATTAATGTCAAGGCGTTGGGTTTCCCTGCTGCAGAACCCAATAGCAATAAGCTTGACAGGATGCTGAGAAATTAATGCTAATCTCACTATCGTCATGGCAAGATTAATTTGTTGTACGTGTTGCGCGAAATGTAACCATGGAGGACGGTGCTTTGTGGTAGAAAAGACCATGAATGTGGTTTAGCTAAGTATGGTAAGCTTTGTTGGTTTCCAACATCTTGCCATGCATGCATGCTTTCCTTATTAAAAATGGTAACTAATTAATTGGCCGGTGTTGAAGAAGGAATTCTTTCGTGATTCCTTATTAATTAGTATGTGATTCCTTATTAATTAGAATATACTTTGATGGAAGAAGGCATCGGTATGAGGGCGGAGCTAGCATTTAGAATTTAGTGAGGCAAAACTGAAAAATAAGAAAAAAAACATAAAAAATTAAAGGGTAAAATTCTAAATTTTTTTTTAAAATTATAATAATATTTTTAAAAGAATTTGGGGAAAGCCCCTAAAGCCACCCTAAGCAACCATGTAGCTCCACCACTGCATGGAAGTAGCCACTTGCCCTTCTAAAGGGTATGTATGTTTATTGTTTAGAGGCAAAATGAGTAATTAGGTTTGGAAAAGTTTAAACTTTTTAGCATAAACAACAAGCTAGACTCGTGTTTGATATATAAATCAAAAAACGCATTTAATTGTTTCCAATGTTTAATAATGAATTTATAATAGATTAGAACATCATCAATGTAGACAATAGTGAAATAGCTGAAGGATTTAGAATATCATTCATAATATTTTAAAATTTATTGGGAGCATTTTTTTAAGCCTATATATATTTATCCCATTGTACTGATGTGGTAGATGAAGAAAATAAGAATGAAATAAAAATAAAGTGCGGAATAATAAAATAGAGACAAAAATTTTATATGGTTAGGTCTATGACTTACGTACATAGAATAAAGTCCAAAGGGTTACATTATGCTCTTATTTCACTTTATATTTTTACATTAATGCATGAGACTCCTATTTATAGGAGAATTGTGGTAGATAGGTATGTTAATCAAATCACATTCTGATTACAATCAATTCAATCTCATATATTCTTCTATTAAATTCAATCACAATTATATGAAAAACATATTTTCTAACAGCAGAGTGTAGTAGGTATTGGATTTTTTTTTACTAATACTAGAAACCACACTTTTATTCTACTACTATCTCACAGTAGAGTTGATGTAGTAGTACTGCAAATTAGCCTTTGTTATAAAAAATAATAATAATAAAAAATCTAAAGGGTTGATTGATACTACTATGCAATTACCTGATTGAGATAAAAGCGTAACTTTTAGCATTAATTATCACAATTGTATAGTAAGAACCATGGGATAAAAGTGTGATATTTAATTGGATTGACCGTCTCCTTTTCAACATTAACTTTGATCACTTGCATGTCAAAGAAGCTTCTTCTTTTTCTTCCTTTTTTTTTTATTTTTTTTTTAAAAAAAAGAAAAAAAATTATTATTATTATTATTTTTAATTATGTAAAGAAGCTTGTTTAAGCTAGCTAGCTTGAGCTTATGTGACTACGACTTATCTATTTACATTAATTACGAGCTATTGAAGAGTATTCATGAAGCCAATTACCATACAGTTGTTAAGAATGAATGGCATACGGAATTTTCCAGTTTACTTGTGGGAAGGCACGTGCTTGATTCTATATTTCTAATAATAGATATCTTTGTTTGATAATAATAGACTATCGAGGTAGATCAATATAGAGTAATTTTACATGTCATATAAATGTTTATTAAGTGTTTATCAAATAATGATTCGGCTTTGAAAATTATCATTTGATCAAATTTATTATTTGATCAATCACATGTCTAATAGTAATTTTAAAAGCTAATTCATTATTTGATGGACACTTGATGGAGATTTATATGATATGTTATGGAGTAATTCTAAGAGTACAATAAGTATCCATCAAGTGTTCATAAAAAAATGAGGTGGTTTTTAAAATTACCATTGAACGTGTGATTGATCAAATAATGATTTTGATCAAATAATTATTTTAAAAGTTACATCATTTATTGATGGACACTTAATGTACTCCTAGAATTACTAATTATTATGTGATATTTAACATTTAAAATGCAATACCATATACACAAATATATTTATAATATAAAGTTTATATCTAAATTCGTACAAGCGCATATTTAAATTATTACACAATTAGCCCATAGCCAAAAGTCTGAAAATTACGAAAAAAAAAAAAAAGTAAAAAAAATTCCTTGAGCCCTAAAATTAATCAAAACTAAAGTAATTAAATTATAAACTTTCTAATACCAAGAAATAATAATAATAATAATAATAATAATAATAATAATAATAATAATAATACCTAATGTTGACCGCGGAGCATGCCTATGAGCTCCACATTGAATTAGACCATTTCTTTTTTCTTTTCTCAAAGAATTCCGACTTTAATCTTGCTCTTTCATGAGGCTTTTTTTTTTTTTTTTTTTTTTTTTTTTTTTTTTTTTTAACAAAATAACTGGAGCTATCATGCATTAATCTGAAGAAGCTCGAAGGCAAATACAGTGCACATTGATACCCTACACACTAAGCCAGAAAATCTGATTTGGGTTCTGTCTACAAATAAATAAATATTATAAGGACAGATGTTTGAGCCACTCCTTAACAATAAAGTACTCCTAACAAAGAAAAGAGAGCTGATCTAGCTAACAAGCCAAAACAAATTCAGTAAAATTTACAAATTTAACAAACAGACTTTCAAAAACTACTTTAAAAAAACAGAGAAAAAAAAACTACAGAAAGTACCTAACACAAGCCAATGTTGAAAGAGAAACTACGCATGTCTTGCAGGAATTGATGGAAAAACATAGATCTGTCCTCAAAAGTAAATGTATAAGAAGAAAGTTCAGCCAAACTTTCACCGGTGACACAAACGGAGAGGTCGCTTCTCTACGAGACGTCTTGTTTTAACCTTTCTGCATGAAGAAACTAAAAAAAGAAAAAACACAAAACTTCATAGCTCTATAAGGGTTAAGAGAATAAAAGCTCCATAGCACTAGAAGGATTAAGAGAACAAAAGGTCCACCAAATCTAAGCCAAAGGAAAAATAAAAAACCTCTATAGCCCTAGAAAGATTAAGAGGAAAGCATCATTGGGAGGAGGGAGGGGTGGAGCCTCCCTCCTCAAATACCTCTCTTTTCTCAAGAGCTTCTTGTTGCCTGCATCAAATTGACAATATATATAGTCAACTATTGTTTCTTGATAAATTGAGAGAGAGAGAGAGAGAGAGAGAGAGAGAGAGCACAAACACATTTACATTTCTCTACGTAATTACCATGGTTGGGAGGCGTTGCATAATAATTAATCATAATTAAGTATTCAGCTCTAATGAATTGTTTTCCTTTATCAAATATAGCCCCCTTAAGACTAGGTTCTAAAATTAAGATTTTAATCCTGCAAGTAGCTTGCACTACAAAAAAACAAATTTTTCCTGACCAACCATTTTTGACGTGTCAGAACTAAAGTTTAGTGACTTGTCATTATTGACGTGTGTCTAACATTAAGGATAAGGGTGTCAAAATTAGGAATTTATTGACGTGTTGTTTTGACACGTCAAAAATTAATTAAATTTCAGTATGTTTTTTTTTTAAAAAAATTAAATTGACTTTAAATTTAGCAACGTGGCAATGTTTGACACATTGCCATTTATTAATGTGTGGAATTTTAGTGACGTGGTAAAAAATAGAATGTTGTAGACACATCAAAAAATGCTCTTCCCTTTTTTTATTCTTTTTTTTTTTTAAGTGTTGCCATGCACATCACAGAGAATACATAATTGCTCCTTCATAAACTTTGCTTAAAAAATACTTGAACCTAGCTAAGACCTAATTAAACTATATATTGTCTTTCCCCCTTCCCTCAAAAGCGAAGGCCATTGAGTTCTAAATGCTTCTTTTAGTTCTCTACAATATCTCACATTGAAAAAGCCTGTCCAAATATGGGAAAAACAGGAAGCACTACAAAAAATTTGATCATTTGAGCCAACATTGAAAAATTTGGCCGCTAAAATGTTATTTTGGCTGATATTAATAAATAGCGGCCAAATTTGGCCGCTAAAGAGTGGCCTCTAATAGTCCGACGCTAAAGACTATTAGTGGCTACTTTTTTTGCTCGCCGCTAATAATTGTTTTATAGCGGCCACCAAGTTCGCCGCTAAAAGTAATTTTATCCGCCGCTAATAATTGTTAACTGACTCTAAAATTGCCGCTAATACTAGACTATTAGCGGCGACACGTATGTGGCCGCTAATAATACCAGAGTGTTTTAAATACTATTAAAAAATTGAAAATATATATATATATATATATATATATATATATATATATATATATATATATATATATAATTTAGATCCATTTATCTTCACTGCATGAATTAAATCTCTATATACAACTAATACTATTAAAAATGAAAAAATAATATATAAATACAAATACATCATAAAAAAAAAAAAAAAAAAAAAAACAATAACAACAACAACAACAACAAAAACAAAAAAACACAAAAAAAAAAAAAAAACAAAGAAGAAAGTGATGTCGGCTCCTTGTGGTATACCTGAAAACCAAAAAAAAAAAAAAAAACAGAAGAAGAAAAAAGTGCCGCACAACTATAGAAGAAGAAAATTCTATCACCAGTTCATGCCCAAATACAAAGTGGCACACATATATTTGAAATCAGATCAAAAAACACATTTGCTTAAAAAAATATATAAAATAAAAGAAATGAACTTAATCAAAGGCAGAAGAAGGTTTCTCATTCTGCTAATACAATGCAACCTTCATAACTGAAAAATAAAACAAAAAAAAAAAAACCAAACAAAGAAAAGAAAAAGAAAACAGATAAATATTAAATATTTATCAATTAGCAAACAAAACAAAGTCAAACAAAAATTAAATACGCAACTCAACTAAAAAATCATATGAAGTATTCTGGAAGAGACCTTTGGTGAGAGCATGAAGAACCCAATTTGAGGCTTCTTGGAAGGTTGAAGAGATTTTAGATCTGAGAAAAAGAGATCAGAGAGAGTGAGAGAGCTAGAGAGAGGACCTATCGGTGACGGAGAGCGGTGGCCAACGGTGTCTGTAATAGAGCAAGAGAGAGAGATGAGAGATTTGAGAATGGAGATGAGAGGGAGAGAGTAAAGAAAGAGAGAAAGCTGAGAGAGAGGTTCTGTCCACAAAAAAGAAAAAAATGAGAGAAAGAGATAGAAAGGAGAGATAGGGAGACTTCTAGAAAGAAACAAAAATTAAGTAAATAAAAATAAATAAAACCAAAAGTTTCTAAGTCTTGGGATATGGCGCGCGCGGGACACGAAACTTTCGTGTCCCGCCTAAGTCTTGAATATATATTTGTTTACTTTTCTTAATTTTTCAGTTTTTTTTTTTTTCGTATGCTTTTTTTAAAAGACAAAAAAAAAATTATTATTTTTCGTTTTTTTAATTTAATAGAAAACAGGTTTTTCTTTTATCTTTTTTGTTAAATTGTTTTCATAATTTTTAGTTTTTTTTAGTTTTTTTTTTTTTTTTTAAAAAAAAACATCTTTTTTCGTTTTTTAATTTTTATTCTTTATTCTTTAATTTTTTTAAATTTTTTTCAAAAAAATTGGTTTTTTTCATTTTCAGTTAATTTTTTATTTATTTTTTTTAAAAAAAATCGTTTTTTTTTTCTTTTTTTTTTAATTTAATAGAAAACAGGTTTTTCTTTTTCTTTTGTTTTGTTTTTTTTAAAAATAAAAAATAAAAAATTTTCCATAATTTCCAGCTATTTTTTTTAAAAAAAAAAAAAAAAAAAATCTTTTTTCATTTTTCTTTAATGTTTTTAATTTGTTCTTAAAAAATAAACTTTTTTTTTTTTTTTTTTTTTTTTTTTTTTTTTTTTTTTTTTCGAAAAATTGGTTTTTTTGACCTAAGTAATACACCAAGATCGATTGGATGATTCTATCGATCATGTCATGATCGACCGCACGTTAAATCGAACTGATAACTGTGTCAAGTTTGATTGATCGGACATTCATGTCACAATAGATTGGACCGATGCCCCAGTACAGAAAGTACCGCAATTGTTAGTGGACTCGTACTTATTAGGATTGATTGGACATTCGATCGAACTAATTAATGTATTATGATTGATCAGATGCTCTATTGATCCTATTGTTTTATCACAATCGATCAGACTACTCCACTAGGATCGATAGATTATCCGATCGATCGTGATAGAGCAATAGGATCGATAGATCATCCAATCTATCATGATCGATCAATAGGATCGATAGATCATCCGATCGATCAGACTACTCCACTAGGATCGATAGATCATCCGATCGATCATGATAGAGCAATAGGATCAATAGATCATCCGATCTATCTTGATCGATTGGTAAGATCGATAGATCATCCGATCGATCGTGATAGATCTCGATAGGATCCATAGATCATTCGATCGATCGTGATCGATCCTATGGATCGATAGATCATCCGATCAATCATGATCGATCCATAGGATGGATAGATCATCCGATCGATCGTAATTGTATCGATCAATAGTATCAATAGATAATCCCATCGAAAGTGATAGATCAATAGGATCGATCGTGATCGATTAATAGGATCGTTAGATCATCCGATCGATCGTGATCGATCCATAGGATCGATAAATCATCCGATCGATTGTAATCAATCCATAGGATCGATAAATCATCCGATCGATTGTGATCGATCCATAGGATCGATAGATCATCCGATCGATCGTGATCGAATAATAAGATTGATAGATCATTCGATCTATCGTGATATTATCGATCCTATCTGATCGATCATGATAGTATCGATCTATCCAATCGATTGTGATAGATCAATAGGATCGATAGATAATCCGATCGATCGTGATCGATCAATATGATCGTTAGATCATCCGATCGATCGTGATCGATCAATAGGATCGATAGATCATCTGATCGGTTGTGAAAGATTAATATGATTGATAGATCATCCGATTGATCGTAATCGATCAATATGAACGTTGGATCATCCGATCAATCAATAAGATCATTAGATCATCCAATCGATCGTGATAATATCGATCATATCCGATCGATCGTGATAGATCAATAGGATCGATAGATAATCTGATTGATCGATAGGATTGTTAGACCATCCGATCGATCGTTATAGTATCGATCCTATCCGATCGATGGTGATCGATCAATAGGATCGTTAGATCATCCGATCGATCATTATAGTATCGATCCTATCTGATCGATCAATAGGATCGATCTCATCGATCGTGATCGATCCATATGATCGATAGATCATCCAATCGATCTTGATAGTATCGATCCAATCGATCAATAGAATCAATAGGATGGATAGATCAGCCGATTGATCGAATGATCTATCAATCCTATTGATCTATAGGATCAATAGATCAATAGGATTGATAGATCATTCGATCAATCATGGTAGATCATCAATCCTATTGATCTATAGGATCGATACATCATCTGATAGATTAATAGGACTGATAGATCATTCGATCGATCATGATAGATCAATAGGATCGATACATCATCCGATCAATCATAGTAAATCATTCAATCGATCATGATAGATCATCCGATCGATCATGATATATCAATAGGATCGATAGATCATCCGATCAATCATGAAAGTTCAATAGGATTAATAGATCATCCGATCAACCATGATAGATCAATAGGATTGTTAGATCATCCGATCAATCATGGTAGATCATCTGATCGATCATGATAGATCAATAGGATCGATAGATCATCTGATCGATTATGATAGATCCATAGGATTGATTGATCATCCGATCGATTAATAGGATCGATAGATTATCCGATCAATCATGGTAGATCATCAGATCGATCATGATAGATCAATAAGATCGATAGATCATCCGATCAATCATGGTAAATCATCCGCTTGATCGTGATAGATCCATAAGATCGATAGGCCATCCGATCGATTATGATAGATCATCCAATCAATCGTGATTTATCGATAGGACCGATAAATCATCTGATCGATCCTGATCAATAAATATGACCAATAAATCATCCGATTGATCGTGATCGATCAATATGATCGATAGATTATTCGATTGATCTTGATAGACCAATAGGATTGATAGATCATTTGATCAATCGTGATAGAGGTCGACTGATCAGACTTCACACAATGAAGGTTTGATCGATTAATATGATTGATAAACCGTCTGATTGACCATAATGCATTAATTATGAAAACAATTTTTTTAAAAATAAAAATAAAAATGAAAACTAGTTTTCTATTAATTTTTTTTTTTAAAAAAAAAAGGAAAAAGAACGATTTTTTTTTTTTTTTTTTTTTTTTTTTTGTTGAAAGAAAAACCAAAACTTAACTTTTTTTTATTTATTTAAAAATAAAACCAAATTCTCGAAAAACAAAATTAGTTTTTACAAACAAATTAAAAAAATTAAAGAAAAAACAAAAAAAAAAATTAAAAATGAAAAATATTTTTTAAAAAAAAAATTGGAAATTTTGAAAACATAAAAAAAAAAAGTAAAAATATTATTAGCAGCCATATAAAAAAGTGGCCGCTAATAATCAATTATTAGCGGCCACTTTTTTGGCCGCTAATAGTTTTATTATTAGTGGTTACTAATGAAAATGATTTTTTTTTTTTTTTTAAATAAAAACTAGAAATTTTGAAAACATAAAAAAAAAAAAAAAAAGAGTAAAAATATTATTAGCGGCCATATAAGTGGCAGCTAATAATCCATTATTAGCGGCCATATAAAAAAGTGGCCGCTAATAGTTTTATTATTAGTGGTAACTAATGGAAATGATTTTTTTTTTTAAAAAAATAAAAACTGGAAATTTTGAAAACATAAAAAATAAAAAAATAAAAAAAAAAAGAAAGAAAAAACGAAAAAAGAAAAAAGTAAAAATATTAGTAGCGGCCATTTAAAAAAGTGGCCGCTAATAGCTTCCTCGAAAACAATTTTTTTTTTTTTTTTTTTTTTTTTTTTTTTTTTTTTAAAAAAAAACAAACGAAAAAATAAAAAAAGAAAAACCAGTTTTCTATTAATCTTTTTTTTTTTTTAAAAAAAAAAAAAAAAGGAAAAAGAACAATTTTTTTTTTGTTGATAGAAAAACCAAAAATTTACTTTTCCTTTTATTATTTTAAAAAAATCAATTTTTTTTAAATATTTTTACAAACAAATTAAAAAAATTAAAGAAAAACAAAAAAAGAAAAATTAAGAATGAAAAATATATATTTAAAATAAAAACATAAAAAAAAAAACAAAAAAAGAAAAATATTATTAGCGGCCATATAAAAAAGTGGCCGCTAATAACTTGGCGGGGGGAGTTGTGTGAAACTCCGAGAAACTATTAATAAAACTATTAGCGGCCAAAAAAGTGGCCGCTAATAATGGATTATTAGCGGCCATATAAAAAAGTGGCCGCTAATAATCAGTTATTAGCGGCCACTTTTTTGGACGCTAATAGTTTTATTAATAGTTTTCCGGAGTTTCTCGCAACTCCCCGCCAAGTTATTAGAGTCTATTTTTAGCGGCCACAATTAGGTGGCTGCTAATAGTTTACAAATAACGTCGACTATTAGCGGCCAATTATGTTTGACCGTTAATAGTGTATTATTAGCGGCCATTTTTAAAAGTGGCCGCTAATAATATGATCATTAGCGGTCATTATGCGTTGGCCGCTAATGATCAAATTTCTTGTAGTGAAGGAAAATTAAGATTACCTGCAATAATCTCAATCATTAATTAGTTGCCTTGCGTGCACGGACATTAGGCATTATGTCAACCATTAGAGCATCTCCATTAGACCGGTCATATGCCTCAAAATAGTTAAATTTGACTATTATTAATTTTTTTTTTTAATCCAATTGATAAGACAAAGTAGTCTTCAAGGGATAGTTCAATTGGTCGGAGACTATGCCTCATGAAGCGGAGGTCACTAGTTTGAATCTCCCCTCCCTCTTTTGAGTGGACATATAAAAAAAAAAAAAAAAAAAACAAACAAACAAACAAACAAATAAGGCAGAGTAACTATTTTTCTTATAGAATAATTCTATAAGACCATCTCCAGCATTAATGGTGGCTAGTTTAGCTACTCAAAATACAACATTTTCTATTTTTGCAACTAATTTTTCACTACAAACTTCAGCAGGACTATCTATTGCACTTTGAAATTTATTTAAATATTATTTTCTAATCTTTTTTTAATTATTTTTTCCCACGTCTCTCTCTCACTCGATTGTAGTATTTCAAACATTGTCCTAAAACAAATTTCAAGTTCATTAAACCTTTTCTGCTAGGCTAGAAGATCCTCCTAGCGCCCTACATAATAAATTTTATATATTTTAATTATCTATTAAACAAAAACAAAGAAAAATAGGTAGATCTTGCAACCTCTTTCTTAAACTATTAAATTTTTGTGTTATTCGGACAACCTAATTACAAAAGGTATCCTTATCCTAATTAATATAAGGAAACAAGAAATAATTGCTTATGTTCACGAAGTTGCTGTCTTTTATAACAATGCAAGGCAAGATGTTGAAAAACAGCAAAGCATACCATGCTTAGCTAACCACATTCATGGTCTTAATTAATGGTCTTCTCTACTATAAAGCACCGTCCTACATGGTTACATTTCGCACAGCACACAAAATCTTGCCGGCCATGACGATATTGAGATTAGCATTTCTCAGCATCCTGTCAAGCTTATTGCTAATATTGGGTGGCCCTGTTGCAGGGAAACCCAATGGCTTGACCATCAAGCTCATCCATAGAGACTCACCAGCATCACCTCTTTACCCTGGCAAAATCACTTTCATAGAAAGAATTCAAAGACTCGTCAACCAATCTAAAGCCCGTGCCAGTTACCTGTCTAGCATGATATCAGCAAATACAGATCAAACCAATGGTTCCCAGTCCATACATCCTAATGAGGCTTTTCGTGCGCCCATTGCTATTCAAGCAATGTCTACATACATGGTGAGACTTGGCATCGGCACCTTCAATGCAACTTTCCCTGCTCGACCATTCAAGACATACCACTTGCACATGGATACCGGAAGCGCCCTCACATGGATACAGTGTCAGGACTGTGAGCTCCCTGGCAATCATTGCTTCCCTTGTAGGGAACCCCCTTTCCCTAAGACGATTTCCAGAAGTTATAGAGCTCTCCCTTGTAACTTGCACCCACTTTGTGCACCCCATCAATGTATTGGGGACTCATGCTCCTACCAAGAGAAATACATGGATGGCGCAGCCACAACTGGCATTCTTTCACAAGAAGCTTTCACTTTCGTTTCCAGTAGTGGTAGGCCTCAAACTATTCTAAACATAGTTTTTGGTTGCTCAATTGACAGTACTGATATGAGATATGGTGATGATGACAATCAAGTAAGCGGAGTATTTGGCTTGGGATGGGGTATCCGTTCCTTTGTGAAACAAATAAGCTATCAGTCTCTATATGATGGAACATTCTCATACTGCCTCAAGTTCAACGATGGTCATGCCTTGGACACATATCTAAGGTTCGGCCCAGGTATATCTCAACCAACGACAGGTTTGCAGACGACAAAACTAGACCAATTTAAAAGCTCCGCACCTTACTACATTGATTTGATAGGCATCAGCATTAATGGGACAAGACTTAGCATCAATCCAGCACTATTTCTTTTACAATTTGATGGTTCTGGAGGTTGTATTATTGACTCTGGAACTACTTTTACTAGTATCATTAGGCCCGCTTTTGATGTAGTAATTAGAACATTTCTGCTTTATTTCTCGAGTTTACCAAACATGACTAGGAGTAGACTTTTTGAAGGATTTTTTGATCTTTGCTACGAGCGCAGTGTACCGGAAGGGTTTAGAGACCTCCCTGGTATGACCTTTCATTTAAGCAATGCAGACCTTGAAGTTAGACCTGAAGGGGCATTTTTTGTGAAGCCGCTCAACTCTGGGAAAGAAGTCTTTTGTTTGGCGATAGTTGCGGATGATCATTATTCTTCACTGGGAGCATACCAGCAAACAAACCAAAAGTTCATATATGATATTCCAAGGAAACAATTGCAATTTGCACCAGCTGATTGTGCTCAAGACGCTTAGAGGCTCTATTATCCTTCTCTTTGAGTTTTTCATTGAGTTATCACATAAATGAAATTATCCATTTGAATAAACTCTCTCTCTCTCTCTCTCTCTCTCCACTTAATATCGTGTAAGCTAAATCTTGGGTTTTTTGGACAGTACTTACAAGATTTGATAGAGAATTGTTGAACATTTATTCATTAGATTAGCATATAAATATCGAAGATGGTTATTGGTGTAGTTCCATATAAACTACCACAACATTAATTTTCTAACATAACTTTGTATCATCTTTGTATTTATAGCTTATTCGAGTGACATAGCAAATGGGAAAATGCTTGGATGTTATAGCTTTTACTATAATTTATTTGCAAACTCACGTAAGAGATAAATTTAATTGTTTAGTAGTTGATGTGATAACTGTCCGATTATAAGAAAGATATAATAAAAGCTATTCTAGCCTTTTTATTTTCCTGCAAACTATTAACGAAACATGATATATCATCAAAGAATTCAAATGTTCCAACCAGTCCTCATCCTATCCGTGAACCAGATGATTAGTGATAAGATAAGAGTACTGTAACTTCATCTAGGATACTTCAAATGTATAGGTATCGATAAGTACCGTCCATTGCTATCTTGTAGCAAACTCCTCTCTTGTAATTTCTATATATATATATACACAAGCTCATTTAGATGAGGAAGGTGCATAGATTATTCACCATGTACCGTGCGTTCTTATATGGTACGTATCATAGCCCAATATAGACCAGTGTCTATTTTTTTTTTTCATGGTTCACTCAGAATACACGACTTAATTTCCTCCAACTCTTCCCCAATCCACCCAACCATCCACACATTTGTTGTCTTCACCGTCTTCAATATGAACCACTCTCTTTATATCAAGCTTTCCAAGGATAATTTCATGTCCTGAATAACTCAAATACTGGCTTATCTTAGAGGCAAAGATGCCTACGGTTTCGTGGATGGTTCTTCCAAATCTCCACCCAAATCATTCCAAATACCAGCACTGAACCTGGTGCTCCTGCCACCATGGTAAACCAAGATCGAGTATCTCACCGTGTCAACGGGATCAAATGATCTATAGTGTGCTGATTTTCACGCTCACATAGCCCTTTGTCGTTCATGCAGTAGGTTGTGCTACTGACCGTGATATTTGGAGTACCTTGGTGACCATGCTTGCTTCTCAATCATGAGCTCTCATGATGCAGATCCATTACCAACTTGACAAGTCCAAAAAAGGGAACTCCTCCATTACTGAATACTTTCAGAAAGTCAAGGGCATGAGTGACACTTCGGCTGCTGCTGGATAGCCATTGATTGAATCTGAGAGTGTTTCCTACCTAGCTTATTACTGGTTTAGGATCTGAGTATGATCCATTTGTTACCTCTTAGTATGGAGGGGTAATATGTAATAAATAAGTACGTCATGGAGATTGATTTATTAATTTGAAAATACATATTAGATCTTATGAATTTATTTCCTAAGGGCTTAAAACAATTAAAGAGCTTTGAGATATTTGAATTAATTCCAGAAAGCTTAAGTAGAATTAACGGAGCATTGTGCCTTATGGATAAAACTCAAGCAAATGCTTAAGTCAAGTTCTCTCCATGGCCGTGTGATGCAGGGGCAAGGGGTGTAATTTTCTCCCTTTGGCCGTGCATCGATCCTAGATTGTAGGGCTTGGAGTTCTAATTCTCCTAAGACTCTAGTCATATCTCTGCTATAACTCTAATTTATGTCTTAACCCTATCATGACGATTGTTTTCACATGTAAAAATGTTATTTAACGCATTGAAAAAATCGAAACGGTGTTTTGAATTTTTTTCTCAACATGTTTTGTTATGTTTCCTATTGCGTATCAAGTCTGAAATTTTTAATTTTTTGTACATGTTGAGAACTTGTAAAATTTCTTTTTAATGCATAATCAAGGAAATAAATTTATTTAATTATGAAATATGTTATATAAGGTATATGACATGTTATTGATCAAAAGAAAATAAAGTTACAAGTTGCTTGGATGTGTTTTTGAAGTACTTGGAGTTTGATTTTAAGTTCTTGAGATTAAAACACATAGAATAAAATCAATCTTGCCTAGATTTTTGAGTGCATAATCTTCATGTTGTCAATAATTTGAAAAGATCATGCTATAACGCCCTACATAATAAATTTTATATATTTTAATTTTACTTGTAATTATTGGTTAAACAAAAACAAAGAAAAAGTAAGCCACGTTTGACTATATTTTGCTTAAATTTTCTAAAATACCTAAGCTCTAGAAATTATTTACTACAAAGCCATTAACAACCCTCGGAGCTAGCTCCTTGAATATATGTAGAAAAGTACACTTCATTTTAGCTCATCCACTACTCCATGAATATGTAGAAAAGTACCAATACTAATAGTATTTATGAACAAAGACTCATTTTTATAGTTTTCTTTTTATTTTCTTTATTTCTTTAATTTGAAAAGAATTACGTTTTAAACGAAGTATTCATCATTTTTGTATCTACTAATGATTGGTGGCCTCAAGTAAAACTTTTGCTTTTGTAATGTGTTATGAATTGTTGTCATTCTTCATCAACCAACCCTAGTTGCATCAGTCAAATACAATATATTATCTCCTAGTAGTAGCTAGTGTAACACTCCGCCAAATATTAAATGACAACGGAATAATCGCATATTTCATGCGGCGCTAAAACAATAATCTTTGATTAACGCATAGAAAATTGCATTTACCTTTTTCTTCTTTTTGAAATCACAAACTCAATTTTGTAAATTGAACTGAACACCGAAGCTTAACTAAACATAAATCTTTATATAAATAAAGAGTTATTTTACACATCAAACCTAATACGGTTTAAATATTACAAAAAGTGTCGTTGAGTGCAACTGGCAACTAGCAGGCTGACTGAAGTCGTCAAAAATTCTTCCAGCTTCAAAAGGGTAAAGATCGTTTGTAGATCTCGGGGGTAATAATCTAATCTTAGATAGAGCTCCTCGTTGTCTACTGCACCTATATCTGTAAAATCTCACAATTTTGCAGATGTAAAAGAATGAGTCACAGCTAAATAACTAAATACTAACTAACCAATTTACGTGTGATGTAAGCCCTTCTTTCCAGAAAATTTCTTATCTTTTTCAACAAAAAAAAAAAAAAAAAAAAAAATCATTTCTACAACTTTGTGTAAAACGCACTTTATCAATGTAAAAGCATTTTAAGTGAGAAAGACTCTTATTTCATTCTTTTTTTTTTTTTTTGATAAGTACTCTTATTTCATTCTTGTACTATATAATAGATATTCTTAGCATTTCCTTTTCCAGAATGAAACACCATTCTATAAAAATAGATTAGTTAAATTTTCAATTGATATCAGATGATTGGTAAAGAGAAATTTATTCACCACGTAAAGCAGATGCATACATATACAGAATAATATTATCGAGCATTTAACCCTTGTTAGAATTGATAAGTGTTTAATATAGCGCCCCGCCTTTACTTAATGAAAAGCGAAAGTGAAAATCTCCAATTTACACTAAGCACTACTATCTCTACCTTAATATCATCAAAGTTCATATATATATATGCCTTTCAATTGATCTTATAAACTCAACAATAAGACATACTAGAGCTTCTATTACATATTGTAAAGTCATTACAAACTCAAATCTTGCTCTTTATATATCAACACTACAATATACCACTTGTGGCATTAAAACAAATTCAATAAATATCGATT
This sequence comes from Alnus glutinosa, assembly GCF_958979055.1. NCBI lineage: Eukaryota > Viridiplantae > Streptophyta > Magnoliopsida > Fagales > Betulaceae > Alnus > Alnus glutinosa. The sequence continues at coordinate 4,703,556 of NC_084897.1, read as the reverse complement.
TAACTCAAATAAGTACTTCATAAGTCTAGGGTCCCTGAGTACCTCAAGAAAAGACATGTAAGCCTTGCTATGAGATTCCCTCAATCTTCTATACTTGTAAGTCCTACCACAAAAACTATGCAATTGTGATCCACAATTACATAGGCGGATTAATGAGTCCACAACATAAGTATAAGAATTACTGAGCATTTCCATATATGAGCCATCTTTTTAGAAAATATCTTTAACATGGTGATTATAATAACAGCTACATTAAGTTTACCAAAAAGAATCATTTTATGTAATTCATAACTGATAAGATAAGTACTGTAGAGTTGTTTAATAATACATAATAAAATTCACTTATCTTTTCCTAAACATTTATTTAATACGTATAGTATAGCCTTATACATATATCAATATACATGTTACTTGCATCTCATAAAATGCATATGTATATTAATATAAAACAATGAAACAATTCAATAATCACAAAACATATAAATCACATTATTCATTATATGCAATACATTCTTCTCTCATTTTTCTCTAGGAGACTTTTTTGGCTCCTCCGGCTTCTAAAGGACTTGAACCTTTCGTTTACGGCTATCAGGAGACACCTTCGGTTCATCGTTTAAACATTGTTTATGAAAAACTTTCCAATTACTTATTTAATCTGGAAGACACATTCGGCTTCCACAATTAACATAAGAACACCCTCCAACTTTACATTAAGACATTCTAGTTTCTTATTTAACCTAGAATGCACCTTCGGCTTCCATAGTTAACATAGGGAAACCTTCTGGCTTCACATTCGACTGTTGAAAGACCTTCTGGTTTTTTATTTAACCTAGAAGGCATCTTCGGCTTCCACAGATAACATATGACAACCTTCTGGCTTCATATTTAACTTAGGAAGACTTTCTGGCTTCTCAGTTTTACTATCTCTTATTGTCATTGTTCAACAGTATGCAATAATATGACTATTTAAAATCATTTTTTGTTCTCATAATCATCCTCTTTCATTTCACAAATTCTTTCAACACATGAAAATAACTAAAAACATATAATTATGTTTATCGTAAAATATTCGGGCTCATGTAATTGTAATAATCATACTTCAAAAACTTTATCAAATATTTCAGTAAGTAAAATACTCATAAAAACAGTATCATTTCTCAGTATGTAGTTATACTTACAAGCTTCGCAGACCGTTAAGGTGAACTTCTGACTCAGTACACTTTTCTCGTTGGTTCTTTTCGCGGTTCCTCGCTTCAACCATTTATCTGGTACTTTACATTGAATAACTAGCTTCAATCCTAAGTATCCAGTCTTGTGTTGCATCCTCCAAACCTTAAACCCTATTTCATAGATAATTGTTCGCTAGCTCTCACATAGCATTTCTCACTTTCCTAAAAAAAATAGCCAAGCACCGTTATCCTTCTTTGTGCTAACGACGCACCACGACCTAACTCTCACATCGTCATTACACACTGAGCAACTATCTCAAACTCTTTATCAAACCTCACCCTTCTCAACAATCCACTAAAATCCTTATAACATTTAACCATTTTTAGTTGGCATAAACTAACACAATAATTATCTAATTACTTTTTCAAGTGGCTTAAAATCTTATTTAAGTGTTTTGAAAATACCACATTTTAATTTCTAATGCCCTAGTGCTATATTGGATCAATTATATTTCTAAGACATTTTCATTTTAAATCATTTTATTAACTACTTTATTCATAAATCAACTAATCATCCAAGCATCATTCGGTCCTCCCTATGTGCCACACTATAAGCCACACTTTAATCCAGGAGAATCCAAAATAATTAACCAACCCATAATCTTTTTAATAGTAATACACACACGCATGGTCATCACTAGATCTACATATCCAATAAAATCCACTAATATTCGGCCATGACAGTAGATACACCATCCAAATCATCTCCAAAATATTGCACACCCTATCGCTAATATCGGCTAGCCAGCAAAACAACATCAAAATCCAAAGCAAGCCAAATACCAACTCAAACTCAAGTTACCCATTACTGATATTCTTCTACAAAACCAACACCTTATACTCATACAATCCGCTAGCCACCAAGAAAACCCCAACAATTAATAACCCAAAAATACCATGAATTGCTCAATGAAAATTTATCAAAATCAATCACCTATAGCTCATGTCATAACCGGCCATGGTTCAACCTCGACAACTGAATCTCACAACCAGCCCCGTATAAAAGAGACAATCATCAAATCATAAGGCTAAATAGAGCTATCAACAAAACCCACCAAAACTCACGGGTCCATTAACTAAAACCACAAGAATATCATCAGTTCAAAGCTTTAAGAAACAGAGCACCCCCAAAAAAAACATTCCTCCATTCGGCCATGAACCCCTCAAAATCATAACTTTAAATCCTAAAACAACCCATCTTCTCAAATCATCAACACAACCCAGCAAAACACCAACTAATTGAAACCCAAAACAACTGAAACTCAAATCAGTTAATACCCAAATCTGCCATCACCGAAAAAACCCAGAAGAAAATCAAGAGAAACAAACCTAAGAAATCATACCCAGTCTTCAATCGATCCAAAACACCCCAATAAAATCAAAAAACATAATCTTACCTTTTACCATGATTTTCGTGTTCTACAACTACTGGTATATCAAATTTACATGGAAAGCTCAAATCCTTACCTTGCTGATTTCCATTTGACACTAACGAGCTAGGGGAATCAAAACTACGGACTGGTTTTTCCGGAAAAGGCCGGAAAACAAAGCTCAGCCGCTACCCATATCACAACTCCGGTGGCCCAACCACCACACAAAACTCTCTCTCTCTCTCTCTCTCGGTCTCTCTTCTGTCGGGTCGTCTCTCTTTCTCAATCCCGTGTTCTCTCTCAATCTCTCGATTTCTCTGTGTCGTCGAGCTACAACAGAGGACGCGGTGGGGAGTGGGTGAGACGAAGTGAGAAATAAGAAGAAACGGAAGGTAGTGGGCAACGAACCAAAAGAAGGAAATGAAAAAAAATAGAATTTTGCTCCTTCAATTTACATATTATTAATATTATTATATTTTATTTATTTATTATTACTATATGTTTATAGCTTACAATAAAGATATATTATTACTATATCTTTATAGTAATGTAAATCATACTCTAAAACAAACTCTCCTTATAAAATCAAGACCGATAAATTAAATTTCACTCATCAAAAAATATATTCATAAATATTCACGTATCCCTATAAATAATTCCGAGATTATTATTTAGGCCTTGAAATATTCTAACTTGATTTTAATCTTAAAATCAAAATCCCTTTATCCAAGGATTAAAATCTTGGTCATTACATTTAACCCCCGCTCATCACTGAATCAGAATCGATAAATGTGTAACCCCCCAATCATTACTAGATTAGAATCCATAAGTGTTCGACCCCCTCCTATTTATAGGTTTGAATTGAATAGAAACATTTTCAATAATAACTTTAAATTCGATCTTTCCATTTTTAAGAAATCGGATTTCCTTTAAAATAATTCCTTTCAAACTTATTTTCTTCTTTAAACTCTATTTTCTATGAAATTCATCTTTCTTTAAATAGTGTAATTAATTACCACAACCATTAATTACATAAATTAATTAAACCACCAGATCAACTATAGAGATAAATGAGCGAAAACTCACCCTCGGAGCCTTTCGTTGCGGTTCCTACTTAACCCCGAACTCTTTGCACAAACCACTTACTACAACACTTAAATCTCGATCAAAAGCACAACAAAGAGGCTCTCAGTGGCTCTCTAGACGAAGAGAAAATGAAACCAATTTTCATTCTCAATTGTTTTGCCTTAAATAGACAAATTTGCTCAATCAGTACTATTCATCTCATTCCAACGAGAATAAATTTTGTTCAAATGAACTTGTATTAAATGCTCAACGTTGACTAACCCCACACACCGAGTGACACGCGAAGATGCGATTTCGTTCGAACGAGATTATACTTCGTTTTCCCACACGTTTTCCTTATAACTCGTGGAAGATGCTATGCCATTTTCGAACAAGTTTCCATTTTTTTTTTCCCTAATGAAAGTGTTTTTGTTTGAATTTCTCATGTTAAAGACGTTGTCTCGTTCGAACCAAGCCTAGTTTGTTTGAATGAAATCTTCTAGTTCTAAATTTCTTCTATATTTCCGACTCGTTTCATCCTATCGCTCCCCGACCCTTCCGTACTTATCCTATCGTGGCCTACAATGTATATCTTTTGTGTTTTCCTTAAGTTTTAACATGTAATATTGCACATTTTATTTTTGGGTGTAACACTCAGGATACTACAATATTAACTACAAGTTTCTTACAAACTAATATGATAGACTATAATTAGTGAAATAATTAATCAAAAAATTTAATTAATTAGTAGTTGACTTGTCAACGATCTTGGCTGGCAGGGCTATGAAGTCAATTCATTTTTTCCACATATGCTACAATCTCAAGAAGGTGGTCAACATTAGACTGCCACATAGAAAGTCATAGGAAAGAAAATCGGGGAAGAATTTAAGACAATAAATCTAAAATCTACACAAGTGTTTAACTCTATGTGAAAATGCTTTATACATTTTTAATTACTTTCCACGTTACATAACAAAGGAAAAAAAAAAAAAAAAAAAACACTAATTCTCTTACGACATTTTTACACTTAGCTTAAGCGAGATGCAAACATATAGCTTTAGCTTGAAAAGCTATTAGTTTCACCTGATCAGAGATAAACTTCTATTTTCTTTTTATTAAGTAATTGTTAGAATATTTTATATTCACCGTATTATTGTCTTTCCTATTAGGGTTTATTCCTTACATTATGTAGTTTAGGGTTTCTTGCTTACTACTCACTGTCTCTTTATAAATAGAGACCTATGTAATATTGTTAGACATACTACTTCAATACAATGTAGTCATTTATATGCTTCCGCTCTCTCTCTCTCTCTCTTTTATATATTTCTCTAATATATTTAACAGTAATTAACACAATATAAGCAAACAATATTTGCATGTCCCATGTCACTACTGCCTACCAGTATTTCAGTGAAGGATCTTAGCAAAACGTCCCTTGATTCTTGTCCTGCTCTCTGCCCGAACCTTCCGCGATTCATACCTAATTTGCTTATCATACCTGTTGCCACATAATCTGATGATTTCATGCCATTGCAAAGCCAATATAATTAAAAAAAATAAACTCCAAATTTTTCGAAACTAATTTTGAAAAAACATACCCTTTGCGTTTGAAAACATTTGAGAAGTCAAATATTTGAGTCATAATATTTGTAGGCAAATTAAGGGTGGTGATGATACCTCCTTGCCTTCTTCTTCTCCTTGTACCGTGAGATTGCAGAGTCCCTCTGGTGGCTGTTTAACTCATGTGGAGCAACCATTTGAAGAGCTGATGAGGCTTCATATTTAATGGGATCATATAGTGATTGCACTTCGATTCCATCACTGCCACTACCGACAGTACAGCCACCAATATCCGAACGTTTGTCAGGAACAACAGGATTTTCCTCAAGGTACCTTCTTTTTAATGAATTAGGAAGACAAAGTTGATTTGCAGCCTCATCACCATCAGTACACCACTGAACTGCATTTTCCTGCATGAAGGAAGAGTCGTTAACCTTTTCAAAAAGCTACTTAATGACTGAACAAACTCTGGGGACATTAACATAGACTAACAATGAGCTTTAGTTTATCTGAATATACAACAATGGATTATGTTGTCATTTTAAGCATATGAGAATATGAGATGTACCAAGCAAAAGAAATAAATTTACAGAATTCCAACAGAAAAAGAAAAAGAAAAAAAAAATTTACCTCAAAAGCAGGAAATGCAATTGGCTCTGCATCATCTGCAAAACAACCTATATTCGTATGTCCTGGCTGCACGTTTTGTTGAGGCACCAAAGATTGGAAACTGGCGAGAGGTTCAGAATCCACAATTTCACAATTCAAGTTTGGTTCCAACTTCATCAGGTGACGAAGCTGACTACGTATTTCTTCCTTGTATTGCCCACAAGCAGCATTACGATTCTGATTCAACAACAATTTCCTCAACCAAGTCAATATTGCAGTAGTTGATCGACACACAATTTTTACAAGTATTCAACAATTCCAGACAATCTCCAATCCAAGAAAAAAGGATCTAAGACTTGCACAATACAAGAATCTAAAAGCAACAGTTGAATCAAAGTTTTGGTGACTCTGGTGAAGTTTTTCTCAGTAATTATTAAGATGATCAAGATACTTGAGCATTACAAGATGCTGGTTGGCGTGGACTCCAAGTGAAGAATCTTGGTATGGTCCATTGGTCCTCCCCCCTCGTGGGAGGAGAAGGGAGATTTTGTGGGGTGAACGTGGGTCCAACTCATGAGATAAAAAAGCTTATATGGGCTTAGGTGAGCTGCAACTATTTGGCATGAGCAGCCAAGGGAGAAAAGAAAGGTTTTTTTGCATGGGAGAAAACACAGAGGAAGAACAAGTTTGGGGTTTTCTCTAGAAATTTATTTATTTTATTTTGTTTTATTTATTTTTTGTTTACAGTGGTAAAGGAATTTGACATGATTTCTACAATGCCATAAAACTTAGTTTTATGGCCCAACAATCAAACCTACTACAACTAACTCAGACAGAAAAGAGAAAAGATATCCCCATAGCTTGATATTTACGATTTAATTGATAAACCTAATACAAGTCCTAGACATACTAGTTCACTCCTTCCCTTTTCCTCTGCTTTCTCAGCATTCAGCAACCAAACAAACAAAACTTTAAAACTAAAAAAATGAAAAATAAACCTGAAGAACCAGTTGGATAGTTCACCTTAAGCATAGGAGGAACTGCCATAGCCTGAAAATCATGCGACGAATTCGTTGAACCAATCAAATCATCAAGACCAACAACAAAAGGAGGATCCCAAACGAACAAATCCGAGAACTCATCAATCCCATCACCGCCGCCGCCGCCGCCGCCGCCACTCTCGTCGCTTAAAAACAGAGCTTTGTGACCCACGTCCTCAAATCCAACAATAGCCTGCAATTCACTCACAGAGGGACACCCAGTGAACCCCTCGAGCGGTCTCCGGTTGTGCAGCGGAGAAAGTGAGAGCTTGTGGCGCTCCCAGTCACAGTTCTGGCACAGAACAGATCTCTCGGTGGAGCAGAAAACTGAGGCAGGGGAGGAGTCACAGGCGTCACAGAGCGGTGAGCGAGTGTGCTTGCAGAAGAGCTGGTTGCCGGAGTGGATCTCCCGGTCGCAGAGGAAGCAGAGCTTGGCTGAGTCCGCTCGGCAGTAGAGAAGAGCTGTGGCGTCTGAACAATAGTCACAGAGACGCTTTTGGGGGTTGATGTTCCGGTCTTCTTGTGGATGTGCTCGTGAAACAATCATTTCTTGCTCTGGTTTGTTTGGGTTTTGGGTTTCGGAGCTCTGCCTTTGTTGCTCCGACTCAGAAGAAGAAAAAACAATCATTGAAATTTGATTGCTCTGTTTGTTAATGGATTTAAGCTACGTGTCTATCTTACTTCCAAGAAACAGAAGAAGAAAATGGGTGGTTTTGAATGTAGCTTCGTAACAGAGCTAGGTAGGATACATCATAAATATTGCTATGAGAGAGAGAGAGAGAGAGAGAGAGAGAGAGAGACTTGTTGAGCAAGAAATGTCTTGATCGAAAGGGGTAGTAGATATTTGTTGTAGATCCCTTTTAGTTTTTACCCTTTTCATTTGGTTCTTCTGGTAGAGAGAGAGAGAGACCTGTGGAGCAAGAAGTTTCATGAAAGGGTTAGTTGAGAGATATTTCCTGAAGGTAAGGAGAGAGATCTTTCTACTTCTTTTACCCTATTTGGTTGTCTTTCATTGTCAACGACGGCTTCTCTTACACAAAAAAGAAATGATATAATTTATTTCTCAAAAGTCATGTTGATAATTCATTGGGAGTGTTTTCATTGGTTGAGCTCTTCCTTGACTTAAGGATAAATATTATTTAATATTCCCTCATCTTTTTCGTGTGTTTTTTTTTAAAAAAATAATTATTAAATTTATAGGACCCACACGTTAAAATATCATTTCTCTTTGACTCAATATTTATCATATATGGACTTTCTCATTATCCAAAAGAAAATTTAAAATTCCACCATTTTTCTTATTAATTATATGTTTTGGAAGGTGTTTTTATTTTTTTGCTTGAAAAAATATTGAAAATAATTTTAAGTGATTTATGAGAATATTTATATTTTAAGTGATTTCTGAGAATATTTATATTTTAAATTGTTCGTTAATTTTTTATTTAAAAAAAAAATAATGTAATAAATAAAGTCAAATAGTTGAATCTAGCGTGTTCGTCGGTTGCTTTTTCTACCCATTCATTTTGAAAAGAAAAAAAATTATCCCTTTTAACAAAACAAACAGTCGGAACTAATTAATGTTAAACACCTACCAATTTAATTATCCATACAGTTCAAAGATATTTACCTATGGGCCCCTATTATAAGATAGAGTTAAATACCTCAATTCCAATGAAAAAAGGTGTACGTTTTTTTATTTTTTTTTAAAAATAATAATAAAAAAAAAATTGGTAACACTTGATATAACCGTTGCATAACACGAACCCTTTAAAGTTGGAGGGAAAAATTATATTTAATTTTTAAGTTTTTATCTTATTTAAATTTAGTCATTGAAATTTTAATTTTAAAAATAAAGTCCTTACATTTTACTCAAATTTTAAATTGGTCTCTCTATTACTTTACCGTCAAAATTAACAATTTTCTATATGTCACGTGTGTCTCGTTTGGCACGCAAGAATCTATCCCAATGTCAAAGTTAATAGTTTTTTCTCTAACGCTACAAATCTTGAAGATTAAGATAACAAAGAAAATAGTTTTTCTTTTTGGAGATGAGTTTTTTTTTTTTAATAGATGATTTGACGTTTAATGATATGACATTAATAATAAAAATCGAATGACTAAATTCAAATCAGAGACCTAAGGATCATATTCTTGAAATTAAAAACTTAATGATTAAATTCAAATCAGATAAAAATTTAAGGGCTAGATATGATTTTTCTCTAAGTTTTAATTCGATAAAACCTATATTTTGTATATTTAATTTATTATTATTATTTTCAAGATTATCATAATTCTCTCAAAACTATGGGAAACATCTGGTACAAAGCATGGTTTGCTCAGTGTTGATCTCATGAATGAAAAATCCACAGTTGCAGTTTCACTATATATTTTACATGCCCTACTACACTAGCTAGAAAAAATGCCTAGGCCAAAAAAATAAAAATAAAAAATAAAAAAAAATTAAAATACGTGAATTCTACAAATTCAATGATAAATTTGAAACTGTTCATAAAAATTTATAATAAAATGAAATACATGAAAGAAGCTTGAAAGTAGAGAGAGAAATAGAAAACATGAATTTTAGGATAATTGAATCTTAGAAGCCTGAAATGAAAGAAGAGTGAAAGTCTAAAGAGAAATAAAAGAATAGAATTTTGTGATAGTCCGACTTTAAAGGCCTGCGTTCATTACTTGGAAAGTACCCTATCCAAGTACCCTACCGGCTAACATCTTGCTTTTATTAACTTGATTAAAAATGGGTGAAGGAAGTCGTGAACCGTAATTTTAATTTTTTTTTTTTAAAAAAATATATATATTTATAGTTTTGTGAGAGAGAAAATAAAGTTGTTTGTTAATAGTTTTAAAAATAAGTTTTATTTCTTTTAGAGAAATAGAAATAAGAGGAGAGATAGTTACCAAACAGGCCGATATTCCGATATTTAGGTTTGTGGGGGCTAACCTGCATAGCAAGAAAAGAAGTCAAATTGAACCATCAAAGTACTGTACGTATTATATATGCATGTATGGTTTCCATGTTGATATCAAAAGCATTGGGATGGGGTCCTCTTCACCACTGCAGGACATATTTGTCATCAAGTTTTGAATGCACAAATAATCTGTCAATTTTGGTGAGTCATTCCTTACGTTTGTTCCACTTGATTCCATGGCGGCAAGTGTGAACTCAGAAAAATCATGTGATTTAGACATGATATCACGTGAATCAACTTTCTTAGAAACCTCTTCAATCCACTAGCTACTACTCTTGTAATTAATTAGGATGAGGTTCCCTTCAAATTCACTGCTCAAATTGCTTGCAGATCATGTGAACTCAGAAAATTCATGTGATATAGACAGGATATCAACTCCCCTTGTATTATTCCACTTCCTAGAAACCTCTCCCCATTTAAGATCATTAATGGCTAAAATTGTTTTCTCTCCAACATAGTATTCCTAGGATGAGGATCTGTTCAAATTTGGTTGCTTGAATTGCTTGCAATTCGAGTAAACTCGGAAAATTCATGTGATATAGACAAGTGTTGATGGCGGGTTTTTTTACTCTCGGTCCACATGGCTCGACCTTAGAGACCAACTCAAACTGAATTAAGATTTTGAGCTAAAATTTCAATAAAAAATGGTCCGCAAGGTCTCCATCAACAACACTTATATTTTATTGGACTCGACGCCAATATGGTATTTTATTGGGCTCATGGCCTACAAGGGGATGGAGGTCAAAATCTAGGCGCCTGAAACGAACTGTACAATCACGACTGCCATAACAAGACATTAGTTATAGCTATAATTCATCAGTCGAGTGGGAAGGGGGAGAAGGAAGACATCGTAATTGGGTTTGATACGGGAGGTGTAACGCCCCCAAGCTGCTAAGGGTTAGGTTCGTCCATTTTCAAACACCAAGCCGCAAAGATTCATAAGGTCTACTAGGTAACCTAGCTAATATATTGAATTAAGTAAATTACTAGAAAATAATTTTAAAACTCAGAGCTTCAATAAATGCGGAAACGATTATTTCGAAAAGAGTAATAATTTTTAATACAATAATTGAAATGCAAAGGAACTGGATTTATTGTGCAAGTGCACTTATTAAGGTAACAGAAAAAAAAAAAAAAAAAAAAAAAAAAATCCTACTGATAGCCTAGATCCCATCCCGGCCGCCTAGGTCTCTTTGATCATATCCTGAAAACAAACAAAATAAGAGGTGAGCGAGAAATGCTCAGTAAGGTAACCCTCAACCATAAAACGGTTGAGTTAACTTCATTTTCTTTAAAACAATTATTAAAATACACTTGAAATCTAAATTTCTAGAATACAAATAAAAATTTGGCATTTTACTTAACACATAAAATTACTGGTTGATAAATAAATTTCTCATATATAGGGCCCATGTACACTATTACGCCATGTGTACTAGGATTGCGCGGTCTACTGTGACCTCAGGCAGGTAAACTGTGGCCACAGGCCCTACCCCGTCAGCTAATTAATTGAAGTGCACTTAGCATGACATAGGGATGGATCCGCTCTCTCTAAGTCTTTGGGCGGTTGCGCTTCCATCCAAGCAACGGTACCGAGCTTAAACTTTGTAAATCTCTGTGAATATCTATGGGGTCAAAATAATAGCCTCCTCCACACAAGTGCCTCATTTATAAAAATCTCATTCTCACAAATTATTCTTATTCCTTTGATAACTCTTGAGGCAACGTGTGGGAGGGTTTTTACTCTCATTTTCTCATTAATTTCAAAAAGCTGTAACTTCCCGTCTCGGGAACCAACTACACAATTTACAAATAACTAGAAAATCCTTTATAACCAAAGTTTCTTTTAAAATAGTGATTTCAAGATTAACATTTATACCGACAATTTTCATCTCAAAACTATTTTTTAAAACAGTCCTTCATGCATCAATATAATTTGAAATATAGAACAAGAGCAATTAATTGCAAATATGTTTAAAGAAAAAAAAGGATAAAGTAATATGACATAAAACAATTTGAAAAGGGGTAGAGGATCCCTTACTTCTCTGATTGCAATAAATCGCTGGACTATCTCGACCGCTAACTAGTCACCTGGATACAGGTTCCAACAAATTAATACTACATACTTGCCACTAGAATATATCCAGACACTACTACGGTTCGTCTTGCTAGCCTATTGAGAATGGATTTCTTAGGTATATTTAACGATATTACTCGAATCATACTTAAATCGTTAAATGAGTACTAATTCATTTTCTTTTACTGATATTAAAAAATACAGTTCAATAAAAGGCAATTGTCATAAGAAATATTCTCTATTATAGTCATAAAATTTGATAAATTCATGTATCACCAAACTTTACATATATTCAAAATAATTTATTAAAAAGGCCCCATAACTTTTAAAGCAATTAACAAGGACTTAAAAAACACACTTGGATAAAAGAAAACGTATTTATTTTTCTGTGGGGCAGAATTAGAATAACTAAAATCAAATACAGTTGTGTCAAGGGGGGTTTGTTATAAGGTCATTAGGGTAGAGGAGTAGAGGGAGAAAAATAATAGAAGTAATTTAGGACCTACAATAAAAAGATAGAAAAGAAAGCAACAAGTCGATAATATATATATATATATTTCCTAGAATAGCGTTTTGTGCTTGAGTACCCGACTTGATGGCCAGTAGGGCAAAGAAATTAGATAGGTTAGGAACGTTTTAAACAGGGGTTGTATTCTCAATGAATTGAAGTAGAAGAAAAAATTAAAATAAAGATTGAGAGGTTAGGTGTATAAAATAATATTTCTTGTGAATGAAAAGAGGTAAGAGACAAGGACAAAGGTGCTATGGTCCCACCATGTCCCCTAACAAAGAAAGAGAAGAGAGGAGATAAAACAAATAGTTAGAAAAAAAAAGGGCTGTACGTTTTCATATTCAAGAAGAAAGGTCAGAGTTCTACTTCATTGTTCTTTTGACATGAAATATAATAAAACACAAAAAAATATGTAGAGCAATTAGATGAAGAACAATAGGATAAAATAAAATAACTCACTTAGCATGTCGGTACATGCTACGATTCTATAGAAAGAGGAAGGGACTAAAGAAGAAGAGAAAGGTAAGAGACAATACGGTACCTTGTCTAAGGGTTGAAGGCTGCGTAAGTGAAAAGGGGCGCAGCTAGAAAACAGTGAGGAAGAGAAATAAGGCATCTGCTGAATTATATATGAGTAGGGTTTCGCTATTTGACGGCTAGGGTTTTAGGTATTAAAATAGGTCTTTTTTTCTTTTTTCTTTTTTCTTTTTTTTTTTTTTTTTTATGATAATAAACTTGAATAAAAATATAAAATCTGGTCCTTATATTTTAATATAAATATATAATATAAAAGTGGGACTTAAATTGATATACAAATCACTAAATTTAAAAGCAGGTATTTAATAAAATATAGAAGCAGTTATTTAATAAAACATAAATTAATATATATAAAATCAGGTGTTTCTTATTTCTGTCCAGTCATCCATTCTCATAGGTAGTAAAAGACCATTTTACCCTCAAAAGAGAGTTGGAGTTATTACAGGAAGCCCAATAACGTGCCTCCCCATCATTTAGGAAGAAGTCTAACCATAGTGGCTTTTTTGGCTAGCTCGAGAAAACATCAAAAGAGGAGAAATCTTGGTGCTAGCTCAACAGACTATGACAAGAATCAACACATACCTACGACGTGCCAACCATGATGAACCAAGTTCATGAGTTACATGATGGAGGAAACGAGAAGTTGTGGTTTGGAAGACATGGATGTTGTAACACTCGAAAATAAAACAGGAAATTTTAGAGGCCAAGAAACTAAAGAAAAATAAAATAAATTAATGCATGTTACGAGTAACAATAGGTTAGATACAGCGTACGTACCTCGTAAGTGTTAGATCAAAATAGTATGAAAAAGAAAAATGGGACTCAAACATGGAAGAAATTCGAAACTAAAAGGTTTCATTCGAACGAACTAAGTCTAGTTCGAACGAAACAACATCTCCCACATTTTCATGAGGACACATAGGAAAAATAAACAATCACGATCTAGTTCGAACAACATCACATCTTTCATGTGTCAATTGAAGATATGCGAGAAAAAGAACCAAACACACTCTCGTTCGAATTAAATGGCATCTTGTTCAAACGACATATCATTTACATGCGTCAATTGAGAAACACGTGGGAAAAGCAAACAAGCATAATCTCACTCGAACTAAATAGGATCTCGTTTTGAATGACATTGTATTTCCACATGTTAATCAACGTGTGAGGTTAGGCGAGCCGAGATGCTGACTTGACATGCATTTAATGAAATTTCATTCGAACAAACTTTAACTCGTTTGAACGAGATGAACAACAATCAAAAGTTGTCTATTTAAGGCAGTTCAACTCAATAAAACAAAAATCTATTTTGCTTCTCTTAGTCAAGTGAATCGAAAGAGGCTTGTAGGAGGTGATTCTTATTGTGTTCTTGAGAGATCATAAGTGAGAAAGTAAGGGGTATGTGCAAGGAAGGTGTGGGGAAGGAGGAGTCTCCATGAAAAGCTCCAGAGGGTGAGTTTTCACTTACATGTCTCCATGTACTCTAGTTGATGTGGTGATTTAGTTAATTGTTGTTATTGATTTCATTGTCATTTTGAGGTTCCATGAAATTGTAAGAAATTTTAACTGTGTTGAAAATGGGTTGTGATTTCAAAAGATAAAAATCAAAGAAATGGGGGTTTTGTTTAAGTGTTGTGAAAGATTTGAAGTAACATTGTGGTGTAGATATTAGAGTTTGAACTGTGTAGTTGTTGGGTTGATTTGGAAGTTTAGGGAAAAAGGGGAAAGGGGTTGAAATTAGGATTTTGAATAGAAGGATAATTTTTAACGTTAAAAATTGGTATTTTAAGACATGTATTTGGTTTAGGGTTTTTTAGGTTTTGTTCAAATGGGCCATACCTAGTTCAAACGAAGTGCTCCAGAACAGATGAGTTAGGGTTTTCAGAGGGAAAATGGCACCATTTAGGATTTGGCATGGGAACATTGTGTGACTTGGCACAATGAATAGATCCTAGGAAATCTGACACGGAGTTAGTATGCCACTCTTTTATACCTTGTAGATTGAGAAAATCAAAGTGTCATATTTTGGTAGAGTAATGCTAGAAATTATATTTTTATTTTATAATTATCTCACAATAATGACAATACTGATGTGACAATTCCAACCAACCCTTGAATTAGTCATTATTAAAAAAAAAAAAAAAAAAAATCTAAAAATCATTTGAGATTGACACGTCAACATTATAGGATAAAAATGTAGTATTTATAATTTCTCGTCCATTTTTTAAAATATTTTGATGACACTTTTGTAAATCGCATTGGTTTGGATGATTAAGTATAGTTTTACCAAAGCAAAAGGCAAAATTAAGGCAAAAGGCCAAAAATAAAAAAAAATAAAAAAATAAAAAATAAATAAAAAATAAAAGGCACGAAAATAAGTAAGCGGGATGGGTCCCATCCCATGAGCTAACAAGAGAAGAATGAGAATAAATTCTTGTTGTTGTAAGATATATATCTTTTGAGGCGCCGCTGAAAGTTGAGTTTGTGTTTGATGAATCTAATTCTTAAACTATACATTGCGTGGGAGAATAGAAATGTCAAAGCTGAAAGTGATAATTAGGGTTTTGAGGTTCAGAAAAATGACTAATAATAAAGTAAAATGTAGATTAAGGAGATATGAGCTCGTTTGGTAAATCGATTTCTGTTTTTGTTTCTAAGGACCGTTTTCGAGAACAAAAATAGAAAATAGTTTTATGTTGTTTTTTCGTTAAAATTGTATTTGGCAAACTATTTCTGAAAACAGTTTCTGGAAACAGAAAACAATGATTTATACGTTTGGATTATTGTTTTCAAAACAGTTTCCACTTAAAAAGAAAACTCTTCAGTGTTTTTAAAAACTGTATGGTCTCCAAAATAATGAGATCCAAGTTTAAATTGAATCAAGCTCAATTGCTTTTAACTAATTCAAATTCAATATGATTTCAAAAAAATAAATCAAATTCAATAAATCATCTTGAATCAGTAGGGTTTGAACAAATGTGCACAGGATATAAATTTCAATTACAATATTTTTGATATGTTACAGACCATAGCCACTAATAAACTGCCTGGAACAACACAGTCGTCCCAATCCACTACTTACACCCCCATATAAAATAACCTTTCAACCAGATGACAAACTGCAGCTAGTGCTTGCCGAAGCCAGGAATAGCTTACACAACAAAGCACTCGATCGGGCTAGTCCAAGCATGTAACAAAAATGTGCCAAGAAAACCAGATCGAATAGGTAAACCAATTAAAAGGTTCTGCAGTTTAACTGCTGTCTCAATCCATCGAGAACCTATTTAACAGTACTCTATGCTTTCCCACAAGGCTTTGGATGCCACAAGGAAAATTCTTGTTAGTAGTCACAGTATTGATTTTTTCTTTTATGGTTTCTTTTGGCGATGTCTTTGGGAATTCAAAAAATATTGGATCCATCTCTTCTTTCTTCCGCCCTTTTCGGATTTGGAAGGTTCAGCAGTTGATGAGGATGCAGGCTCCTGCTTCTTAGCCCCCAAGATGCCAAGGTACCAACTTAGCAACAAAAAGCATCGACTGTTTTCCTACAATATGATCAAAACAAAGATAAGATCACAAGAGGAAAAGACAGATTTTTTTTTTTTCTCTTTCTAAATTGAGCAGACAACCATTCCAACTAAATGATATATAACTACAACCTAGTTTTATTCTTTTCCGAGCTTGTAATTAAATAGACAAAATTTCTTTTCTTTCAAATTGTGCTCCTATACTTTTTAAAGAAGATGGCCAAAAAATATTACATTGACTCAAACCAGCCCGTAGCAGATACAATATCACATTGACTCAAAACATCCAAAACCCAAAGAATTAGAAATCGCCCAAAAGTACCATCGAAAACTTACAAAGAAGTTACCCAAACAAATGCACAGGCATCGAATCAAACAAGCAAACCCACAGAACTTGCGACCAAGTGCACTGAATGGAGCTGTTTTTGCAGGTTGGAGCCGCCACAAGAGAGGAGTTGATCATCGACACAATTTTTTTTCGATCCTCTGGAAGACAAGATGTTCGTCAATGGGTTCCTTAAAAACAGAACTGAAACTTGCAATCGACTCATAGGGTGGATGAAGGCAGATAGAGGGAGAGTAACGGCTCTGAAATGCACTTAGGGGGGTGATTTTTGTTTGAGCTTACAGGTGGGGAACGAATGCCAGCACGCTGAGCAGGATGAAGAAGGCTGAAGAAAATGGACCTGTGAGGTTTAGAACCACGGATCCCAGGTATTGTGTGGCACTATTCACTTAAGTTAGAAAAAGGTTCCACCCGTGTTTTGAGCGCTATTTCGCTGAAAACAAAAACCTGTTTTTGGAAACAACTTAAAGATGTTTCCATATTTCGTGTTTTTAATGTTTTTGTTTTCTTTAGTTTTTGTTTTTAAAACTGATAGCCAAACGCGCGGGGTATTTAGTAAAAACGGTTTTGTTGTTTTGGAAACAGAAAACCTGTTTCCAAAACAGCAACCAAACAGGCTCTATATTTCTCGGAGAGTCCAAGCTTGAAATTTTGCGCACGAGGTAAGTAATCGCTTGTGAGAACGCATAAATAATTTGTTTGTTAAGCATGATAATTTTCACTGTTACAAATGTGCGTCTTTAACGTACATCAAATCTCTTAAATCATATGCCGTGAGCCCTTGTATTTATGAGAAATTATTGATTTAAACTGCATTGTGAATTACGGTGTTTTATTCTTGTATGAAAATGTGTTTATGTAACCGGAAACAACGATAATATTTGTATGGCATGCCACCATGGGAAAAATAGGTGAAGTATCTAGGGCAAGTGCATACAAATTTATATGGACTTGAAGTCTTGAACCTATGGCCCAATTGTGAGTTGAGTGCATGTTTTAACTTGTATTCGAAGGTTATTGTGACTAGCGCAACCACCACAAGTGGGGTCACCATTGCAGAATTACTAGTTGTATGCCACCCGATGCATCAACCTGGTTGAGCAACTAGGGCCGGTTGGCTATGTACTACACCGAGGCACCGAAATTGTGCCATATGTCCATTGGATACACAAATTCTACTGTAAAGGGGATAAGTGCACATATAGGCTATATAGAGGATGGTTATAATATATATATTGTAAACTTCCTTGGCGTGACTTTTTTGTCTTTAACTGCTACATGATTTCCTATGTACAATACCTTAAATTGCTTGCTAAACACATTGTTTTTAACTGACAAAGGTTATCACGATATTTTTCTTAAATATAACTTGTGTATGAAACCATATTTAACTTTTATTACTGGCATAATTTGGTTCACTGCATGAACTAAGTTTCATTAGTAATTTACTTACTAAGTCGTAGACTTATATATGATTTCTACCTGTAGAACAACCTTACTTCATAGATTAATAGGTGATAATACTGAGAGAGAAGGTGAAAGGTATTCATTGGATTTCAAGGTCGTAGTACAAGGTCTTGTCGTGAAAGTTTATGTGTTCATCCTTGTAACTATCATAAATTCATAGATAAGGGCAAATTGTAAAGGTTAAATGTATTTCTAGAAGCTCTAGTATTGTACTAATGATGATAGTGGAAAAACGAAATAATACAAATTAAAAAGAGATACAAGGGTAAAATGGTAGTAAGCTCATATCACTTTTACCATTTCGTTACATATATTCTAATAGAGAAATGATCCTTACACTTATTTCTCACAACAGTCCCACAACAAGCTGACGTGGCTCGTAATATTTTATTATTTTTTTTGTTTTGTTTTGTTTTCTTTTTGTAAAAAAGTAACAAAATATTACCAGCCACGTCAACTTGTTGTGGGACTATTGTGAGAAATGAGTGTAGGGATCATTTCTCATTCTAATATGAGAAATGCTAGATGTACCAAATCTTTTACCAATAGATAGGTACCAAGATGATGTGGAGTTTATTCATTGGTATCTGTAGCATTTCTTTTTATTAATTGTTTTGATCATCTCTAATGAATAAGCTCTACATCATCTTGGTACCCATCTCTTGGTAAAAAATTTGGTACCCCTAGCATTTCTCTTCTAATATTATGGTAGTAACGATGGCAACTCAAGTTATTACCAGTTAATTCATTTGGGGGTGCCTTACTTATCATTACTAAGGAATCACAATTACTGGTGCTATTGAAGTTATGATTACTGCTGCAACTGAACATAATGACTAATGAACTACCAGATAATTCAAAACATCACAGACAAATATTTCTTTCACTAATTGCATATATTGGAGGACTAGTGTGAGGAAGCCTCTTGTTTTCAAGATCTCAAGAGTTGTGAAGTCTAAGAACCTGCAAATCTAAAGACTTGAAAATCTAAATTGCGTGAAGCCTCTTGTTCTCAACAAGCCTTTTATGGCCAATCCTCTTTAGCAAACTAGTCAATCACCAAGCAGAACATTCTCTTATGTAGTACCTTGCAAACAACAGAAGCCACTTGCTAAAGAGTAATTCTTCACTGAAACAATGTAGACCAATCAAAGTATAGAAAGTGTATTGTAGCCTAATCTGTCTTGTTTATTAACCAACGTTTTCATTGATTATCTGGTGCTGAAATCCTGCGAGTGTTGTATGAATTGCAATGAGTGCACTTGTGCCCTAAAATGTGAAAGCGAACTTTGCTTGTATTGTTGCAATCATTGCAGAGAATTGAAACCTGTAAAATACACATGAAACTCAGTTTAGCAGATCAAACTAGCCACTATAAGGATAAGATTATAGACTTCTGGTATGCTCCAGATCAGGAATGTAGAGGAACAGGGTAGGCAAATCCCATGAACGCATGATAACTGCTTAAAAATGCCATCTCTTTTAGAAAGACAAAGGATTATTGTCTCATAATAGGCATACGACAAATAACATTGACCAAACGCTCTCACTCAATACAATGCATGTATAATAATTTATGCTTTTAAACGGTCCTTAGACATCACATTAATGCAAGTCACTGGAATAATTCACCCGGATGAACTTTTGGATGGAGCTTCATGTATATACCTTCCAAGTGGCTACTTCTCTACTACAATAAATTATGAAATTTTGAAATGAAAAATAGAAAAAAAAAATGCAAAATCAGTCATTAGGGTTTTACTAAGTTGCAAATAGCTCCATGGGATACAGAAGGGACTGGAAATTTTCTTTAGCAAGCAAAATTAACAAATAGGTCATTGCACCCAACTTTTGTCCAAAATTCGAACAAAAAACCTTTAGAGTGCCACTTCAGCAGCAATAATATTGCGACATGAATCTCCTATAAAAAACTATAAATTATGTAATATAAATATAAAAAAAAAAATTGAAAAAAAAAAAAAAGAAACTAAAAAGCTTATGGGTGGTTTGGCCACCCCCAATTTCGACAAAGGGGGTGGCAATTTTTTTTTTTTAGATCTTTTCTTTTTGCATCTATATTTTTATATTTTACAATAAGAGACACATGTCAATATTATTGGTGCTGACATGGTGCTTTGACGATTTTCGTCCAAATTTCGAACGAAAGTTGGGTGTAAGAACCTATCTATTAATTTTGCTTACCACAAGAAGGTTTTAGTTACTTTTTGTACCTCATTAAACTATTTGCAACTTAGTGAAACCCTAGAGACTAATTTTATATTTTTTCCAAAAACAAAAAGGAAAATGACACCTTTCCTTAATAAATTACCACCCTCATATCACTTACCTCTATAAACTTTAATTCAGTGCAACTTGGACCCTACTTAGTCATGTCATAAATTTTTCTATACCACCACATTGGTTGGAAAAAAAACTTTACTATATGTTCCACATAGCAAAACTAATCGCATAACAAACTATTATAAATGATTTTAACAGGCATGAAGATTGCACGCCTAAAGTGAGCTTTACTATCATAGAAAAGCATGGATGAGGAAACTACCTCATACTGGTACACCTCGGGCATGGCAACAGCTTCTATCTAGCAAAGAAGATACATACTCATATTAGCACACATTCACTTCATAAAAAAAAGGCGCAGCCACACAAGCAGAATTATTATTATTATTATTTTAAATTTAGTATAAATAAACTATAATAAACTTCTCAACATTAACACACACATAAATGCATACAACATATGCACACCATACCCACACCATCCAGGGCTATCACCAGCAGAGTTGTAAGCAAGCCAAGCGGAAAAAAGGGCTATTTAGGCTGGACTTGTGAAAACTAATCGCATTTTGAATTCAAGGTAAGAAAATTAGTAGCATGTAGCTTATCTGCTAAAAGTCAAGCTCATCTCCTTAGATCAACATTCTAATCATTATAGGACTATTAATGGGATCTAAATCCCAAAACTTAAATGAGAGAGAAATGGAAATTAAGATACCACTCATGGCTCCTAACAATGAATCTATAAAGGCATGCCCCTTAGTTTCAACACTATCTCACTTGATGGACTTAAAGGAATGATCAAGCTCAGGCCAGTCCTATATCATTTTACCTCAGAAAACTCCAATTGGAGATTGGGGTAAGGAATTCCAGATATTCATACTCAATACAGAATCCAAAAATGTTGCCTTCGTACAGAAAAGGGATAACCCAACTCTAACGTGATTAGGGAAAAAAGATCTGGAAACCAAATCTGACAGTACACAGGCTGCAGTTCCTTCTTAACTGGTTATGGAAAAAACATTTGCAGCTAGCAGTTGTTCTCTGATGCATTTCCAAATAAATGCATTCTTTGGAGAATCTTTTTATATCTGCATTCTGGATCTTTTTATATCTGCATTCTGGATCATTTAGAGGAGCAAGTGTATCTTAGGGATATGGGCAGATCATTTTAAGCTATAGGTAAAATACAGTTAATGCTTTCTCTATCTGTTGCGTTTGTATTTTAATTTTTCTCTAGGTTTCCAAGAATGTAACTAGACAGCATCAGAATACCATTATATTCTCATAAGATTTGCAGCTTAACAGATTTCAGACACTGTCATGACAACCATTTGCAATGCTAATCATTCCAATTCAAAGTAATCAATGTCATCTAATTATTCACGAACAAATAGTACACAAGCTTGGAATACTTATTTAAGATACACACACTAATCTGAGATACAGAAAGTACCCCCTCATAATCTTTCGCAAGATTAGCAAGAGTGAAATTGCATGTCACAGATTGCTTATCCGAAAATATACCACTGAATAAATCTCAGAAACTTGGGACCATAACTGATCATTTATTCTCTAAAGCCTAATAGCTGAAAGCTGATAAACCGGGTCCTTGAAACTCGATACCTAAGATTAATGAAAAATGCAAAGAACTTAAAATCAAAATACTTAATAGCATGCCAATACATTTATACAAATCTTTCTTAAGAAAATACTTAACATCACAATGAAAACCGTGTACTAGTATATAACAACTCCTTCCACGAAACTAAGGAATGCTACTTCCATACAACATTGATTATAAGTGTCCTATATACAATTTCCTCCTTGGAATAGGCATGAAGAATCTAAACCATCTAAACTAAGAAAGTACCGATCACACTCAAATGTTGACCAATAAACATAAATTTGATGTACAACACTACAATACAAAAGGATAAAAATATGGAAACTTTTTTTTTTTTCGGTAATTAAATAATAAAAATAAAATCTCCATACCTCCTCATGTAACGATCTCCAGACACCCGACATATCAAATACTGTCTTGGAGCAGATGGGACAACGATACCTGGATTATAAATCCAATGCATATTACAATTTTTTTAAAAGCAAAATAACTTTTACATATCAAAAATTAATAATTTCAAAAGCAAGCTGAAGTTAACTGATTCTGTTCTGCCATAGCATGAAAGCAGTCCATGTGCATCGTGTGTCCACATTTCATAATTCTGGTGCCTTTAATCGAGTCAAAAAGATACTATCAGCAAAAAATCAAATTGTTAGAACATAACACTCTTTTACAATTTAAAGCGATTGCAACACTCAAAGCACCAACCTCATAACAAACAGGGCAGAAATTCTTCATGGAGTTCTCCACACATGAGTGATTATCATAAAGACTCGTTGAATAGCAACATCCTATGCTCAAGACCACAATAACAAAAAATTTATTTGAATATTAGCCAGAAAATAGCAGATCTGAATTAAGTTATAATATAAGCAAAGAGGGCGAAGGGGTCAATAATAAAAAATACAAACATTAGCTAAGACAACAAAGAAAATAAATTGAAAATAGAATTGGACATAAACATCTTCATATACATTAATAGGATGTTCAGGAAATAAGGATGCCAGCTCTTTCCAACACTTGAACAAAGTGCCACAACTTGAAAATTTGGCACATCGGTCCTCGAATATCTTAAAATAATAAGCCAATCTAGACATATCCAGTAACATGTTGGTAATGCTCTAATCCAAAGATTTATTTTCATTTATTATTTTAACCTCCTAATCTTCCCTCATTCATCTCTCTCATCCATCATCTATTTCAGCCCCAATCTCTCACCCCCTTAGCCTCCGAATCTGTTTGTACATCTCATACTCCTATGAGTTCTGATGGAAAAAGAAATAAAGATTTTCACGTGGTAGTGGCAATTCAATGAGTAAATCTTCCATCTAAAAACCTTCACGCAGAATACAACCCAACACTTTTACTTTACTTACCCTATAGGTTTCCCCAAATCTGTACTCTATTTGGCTGCCTAAAAGGTCATGCTCTAATCACTATGAGTTTCTTGTAACAAAAGGAGGACCCTCTTGACTACTGCTTCTGTGTATTTGAAATGACCATTCAACATAGTTTTCCTTTTTTAAACATCTGTGTTAAGTATTGTGGCATCACAATCCTCCACCAGTTGTGCATGACTTAAATCACTAGGATGATTGCCCCGTTTAATTATTTAATATTTTATTAGCTTCCAATAACATGGAAAGTAAAAGGATTCAAGAAATCAACAATAAGATTCTCTAACTTCAAACAAAATATGAGTGGAAATTGAAAACAACCCACAATATAATAATGTAATATTACTAAGAACAACCATAAACTGATATAAAGAAAAATGGAAGTACATATAACTGAAATGGAAACAAGCATATCAACACACTAAGTTAATAAACCAGTATATAAAAGCCAAGCAGAGTAAATAGGTTGCTTACCACACTTCTTACAGTGAAAGAATTTGTCCCGACCTCCAAGTCTGAAAACAAAAAATTAGATCACAAGAACAATTCAATTAACACTAGACATTTGTCCAGAGAACTGAAATCAGATCATAGCAAATGTGAAATATACACATGATCGGCTCACTTACCTACAAATGCCACATTCTTCGCAATGAAACTGGCCCTTCGTGGTCTGCATATATAGCCACATTATATAGCATTAAATGCTAAAAACTTAACACCATCCAAAAATCAATGAAGTTAGGTCTGCTTTGACTAAAAAGCTAATTGACCGAAAATAACAGTCTTACATCATCATCATAGAATTTGCAAATGTCACAATAGTATTCTCCCATGTTGACACCACAGTTAGAACAAACCTGAGCAACCTGCAACAAAGTGGGAAAAGCAAAATATCCCATTTACCCATTCGAGAAATAGAACAAGATTATACACAATAGAAGAAATACCGTCCAAGCTAGCCACAAAGCCAAACCTGCTGCTCGGCATTGCAAATCAAACATACGACCTAAAAAATCAAATTCCACAATCATTTCCATCAAAAGATCAACCCCATTACTATAACGTACAAAATATATGCGTATATAGACATGTAAATATGCTCATCGTGTATGTGAAAGAGAAAAAGAGACGGCACTTGAACATACTTGCTTAACATCTTGCCTGACCAGCCCATGACAGTCTTTCGGGTTGATCAGGGAGCTCTAAAATCATCAAATATAGTAAGAAAATTTCCATGAAATGCATTTAGAAAAATTATTCACCCCCATTAACAGGGATAGATACAAAACAAAACGCGCGCGGAGGGAGAGAGAGAGAGACCATGGCCTCGTTGTGGCAGTGGCGGCAGGGGAAGATCTGGTCGCAGCATGGGGCCCGAATCTTGCATCGTCTCCGATAATGCTCGCACCTTAACCAAAACAGACACAGAAGCAAACTTCCACAACATCAACAACCCCATTAAAATAAAAAACAGTATTCGGCTTAGGTGCTGTAAATTAAAAAACCTACGGGATTTCCTTAAGTTTTTTCCGTCCAGATTTAATTTCAAGATTTCTATAAAAAGAGCGAGAAGAATTAAACCCGAAACGTTTGAAAAATACTAAAAATTTCATGTACCACCTAAGCCAAATCCAACAAAGCCAAATTTTTTTCCACTTTTTCATATAAATTCTTTCTATTTTATATCACATCAATCACTTTCTATTTTCACACAACAAAAAAATTCTTACAAAGGGAAAGGGAGGGGATTACTAAACGGGGCCAGAGCACCAAAAAGCAAAACACGTGATAGGGTCTTGCTCGGTGGATTGATATCAACCAAATTGTCCTTGACATCTTAATGGTCTAGAGGGCAAGCTCTCTAAAATTATCAAGTGGGTAGGATCTAAAAAGAAAAAAAAAAAGCGTTTTGAAAGGACAAAGACAACAAAGGGTTAGATAAATTTTTTTACCCATGTTCCAATTTCCCAAAATCACTTGCTTTGGTCAGAGGCCGCGCAGTTGAGTCTTGTTGTTCCATTGATGGGGTCAAGCCTGAAATGTGCAAAATACTTTTTTGGTTGAATTTTGAAAGAGAAGAATTGAAATTGACTTTTGGTTGCCGACAAGTTGGAGAGATGGGTATATGATTCGGTTAGAGCACTCACAATCGTGGCGGTGAATCCAAATTTAGGAACCAAGCTAATTTTTTTTCACTTCCTATCCAAATTAACTCCACATTGCTGCTCTGTTTGGCCGATGGGTAGGTAGGGAGGTTGGACTTGATATTTTTGGGGGTGTTTTGCTTTCAGCCGAAGAGGGTGTTAAAGAAGGGTGGTTGGGTTTAATTTTTCTGGTCTCCTTCTTCTCTGTTTCGATGGAATTAGGGATTTGGGCAAATTTTGTGGTCGATGGGTTTGTGTTGTGTTTACAGGATTTGGATCATCTTTGAAAACGTGCTTATCACTATGAGATATCACCTTTTGCGGATTCAAGACGAAAATCTTTACCGCATTACCTATACGATAAGGCGGTCCTTTAACTACTTTTAAGATTGTTTTTTTAAAAAAAAGAAAAAGTTACCATGTAAATAAAGAAGATTAGATATTGTGTTTTAAAGTGGTATTATATCTTTATCACTTTTAAGTATTGGCATTTGTGTAGTTATTAGCCGTTATCATCCGCTATAGTTGAACACTATTACTCACGTTATATTTGCTATTCATTTTGTCCAAAAAAACCAAAACAACGTTGAATAATGATTTTTGTTATTCGCATTCGCGTATGCGGCTAGAGGATAATGAATATGTGCAGATAGAGGATGTGGGCAGTTATCATCCGCTATAGTTGAACACTATTACTCACGTTATATTTGCTATTCATTTTGTCCAAAAAAACCAAAACAACGTTGAATAATGATTTTTGTTATTCGCATTCGCGTATGCGGCTAGAGGATAATGAATATGTGCGGATAGAGGATGTGTGCAGTTATTATCCGCTCGCGATTTCACCTCTAATTTGGATTAGGTCCCGTAGAAAATTTACTTTGAAAACCGGATAATTAAACTAATCCATAAAAGTTATCAAATAAAATAACCGTAAAATTTGTGAGCATTATGAATAATTTTAAGGGAAAGTATATATGTCCTCTTAAATTATTATTAGATTTTTAATGTCTTTTCAAATTATCAATTGTGTTAATATTCCTCTAAATTACAAAAAAATTATTAATGTCTTTCTAATGAAAAAAATACCCTTCACAAAAAAATAAATAAATAAATTCTAAAAAAAAAAAAAACTTATATGGCCGAACCACCCCTAGAGATAATATTGACTGGGACTGGGACTTTGATACTCTTTCAATATTTACACACGAAAAAGAAAAAGAAAAAGAAAAATATAAAACAAAACAAAAAGCCTCTCATTTATATAATAATTTGCAATTCTCAAGATAATAGGCATCATTGGGCAACATCTGAATCATCTGATCATCAATCTTTGTCTCCTCCATAACGGGTGCTTGACCTCCCGTTAACTCCTTAGCGAATGCTTTTGCCCAGTCAGTGTGGTCATCGTCAACAGCACAATTTGGGTCCAATATTCCTGGAATTGTAGGAAATTCTCCAGTGGGAGGTTCCGGTGAATCGAGTTGTTTCTCCACCGGCGTAGTTCCGATAATATTGGGTTTGTCGTCATCAGAGTCAGACAAGTCAATAATTATATAATGATCTCCATTAATTGGCAACCTAGTATTATCATCAGGATTTGTTGTTGTTGTTGTCGTCGTCAGTACTGTTGCTGGTATGCCGCCATTGTTGTTGTTTTCTTCCCTTTGGAGCTTTGTCGTCGTCTTTGATTTGTTGCAAATATGCAGCTGAGGTTCAGAATCCCTACTTTCATCATCGTTCACTTTTATGATCTCTTGGTTTTCTTCTTGTCCAAGTTTCCTCTTCTTTTCTGATATTCCATCCATCTTTTTAATTCGACAAAGCACATAATTTTGAAACTGCATGCAGCCGATAATTAAATTCCTAACTCAGAGACTGTTAATCTTTACGTAATTAAGAATATTCAAACAAGATATAATAGTAGAAATTAAAAATCAAGAATATTCAAGAAATAGTTTAATATTGCTTACTTTTGCATGGATGAGCGTGGAGGCATCAAGGCTATACTCGTACATGATCCACCGCCCTTCATGCACCGTCCTACTCTCATACCGAAACCTTTTTCTCATTCCAACAAGCCTCGTCGTAGTCCCCTCATCGCTCTCGTTGCCGTATATCTTGATGCCGGTGTCCTCCCCTTTCCACGCACCTGTTCCGACCGTCCGGTCCAGACGTGAGCCGTTGAGAGTCTTCTTCTTCACCTTTGTGAAGACATAAAGTTCTTTTTGGTTGGCACCGCTGCCGGTGCCATTGTTGCATGCCTCCCATATCTCCCAAGGCTCTTTTTCACCGTATAAGTTGCATTCAGGGATGCCATTGTCTGATTCTCCGGTTGCCTTGTTGTAAAGATTATGAAGGAGTGTTTCTATTTCTGGGGGTTTGAGCTTTATGCCCATGGCGGAAATATAATTAATTAGAAACTATAATTATGTTAATTATTCCGTGAGAAGCTATGAGGATTGAGGCCTCCTATTTATATTTAATTCGGTGTTGGTGTGTAAATTAAAGTGTTGGTCTACTCCTTCCTTTACTAGGACTTGATCTCCATCTTTTACTAGAACTTAATCTTAGGTTCTGGCCCAATCAGTTCACGCCACATCAGCGTGAATTTCTGTTTAAGAAACAAAAAAAAAAATTATTGAAAAAGGACTCTTCCACTTATTAATTATTATTCTTGTCAATCAAGAATTGTAAGACAAACTTGAAAAGTAATTATAACACAAAAGAGAAAGGAACTGTGTAGACAGCCAAACAACTACATTCTAATTATGAAATTACATTTCTCAATTGATCAGTCCAATGTTTGCTGTAAATTCACCAAACAACGTAGTCAAGTCAAATTTATGTACCAAGAATATTGAAATTGAGTAATGTTTCTTGCACAATTCTTATACAACTTTAACAACTGTTTTTTAAGATCAATCAAGAATTGTAAGACAAACTTGAAAAGTAATTATAACACAAAAGAGAAAGGGAACCGCGTAGACAGTCAAGCAACTACATTATAATTATGGAATTACATTTCTCAATTGATCAGTCCAGTGTTTGCTGTAAATTCACCAAACAACGTAGTCAAGTCAAATTTATGTACCAAGAATATTGAAATTGAGTAATATTTGTTGCATAATTCTTATATAACTTTAACAACTTTTTTTAAACTTCAACAAATATTGAATATTTAGAACCCACGTATAGAAAAATAAATTCCATTATTGACCATAACAAAAAAAAAAAAAAATAGTTAGAGTCGTATAAAAATTGTGTAAGAAACATTAATTACTCATTGAATTAGAATATCCTTAAATAGTTAATATTGCTTACTTTTGCATGGATGAGCGTTGAGGCATCAAGGCTATATACTCTACATGATCCACCGCCTTATATGCACCGTCCTACTCTCTTACCGAAACCTTTTTCTTATTCCAACAAGCCTCGCCGTAGTCCCTTCATCGCTCTCGTTGCCGTATATCTTGACGCCGATGTCCTCCCCTTTCCACACACCCTTTCCGACCGTCCGGTCCAGACGTGAGACGTTGACGGTCTTCTTCTTCATCTTTGTGATGACGTAAAGTTATTTTTGGTTGGTGCCGGTGCCGGTGCCGTCGTTGCATGCCTCCCATATCTCCCAAGGCTCTTTTCCGTCGTATATGTTGCATTCAGGGATGCCATTGTCTGATCATCCGGTTGCTTTGTTGTAAAGATTATGGAGGAGTATTTCTAGTTCCATGCGTTTGAGCTTTATGCCCATGGAGGAAATATAATTAGAAACAATAATTATGTTTATTCTGTGAGAAGTTATGAGGATTCGCTTATGGGAATCGGACGGTATATGATTCGGGTTTTTCACTTGAAGCTAGGCTGTCTACAATTATTAAAGATGGAGAATGGTATTGGCCGTATGCTCAGTCTAACAACTCTGTGGAGATCCAAAGTAGAA
This sequence comes from Alnus glutinosa, assembly GCF_958979055.1. Taxonomy (NCBI): domain Eukaryota; kingdom Viridiplantae; phylum Streptophyta; class Magnoliopsida; order Fagales; family Betulaceae; genus Alnus; species Alnus glutinosa. Next base: position 4,673,822 of record NC_084897.1, on the reverse strand, counting down.
TTCCAAAAGTTGCTTTAGGTGGTTCTGATTAGGTGGTTCTGCAGCAACTTGGAAGCAGTTGAGGGTGAAAAAGCCTATCGTAGAGTGGTGGAAACTAGTATGGTTTTCTCTTTCTATTCCTTGGCACTCTTTCTTCCTCTGGTTGGTATTCCGTGATGCCATTGGAACAAAGTACAGAATATGTAAATGGTATTCCGTTAAGCACCAACTGTTTATTTTGTCATGGTTTTCGATCAGGAGAGCCGGTATCATTTATTCTTCCAATGCAGCTTTAGTAGAAGGATTTGGAGAGCTCTTATGGCTAAGTGTTCTTATCATAATCCTCCTATTGATTGGGAGAGTGTCTCGGAGTGGAGTGTTGCAGTTTTGCATGGAAAATGGTTGAAGTCCAGTCTTGGAAAGCTTTGTTTTGGGGCTTGTGTGTACGTATCAGTTGTGGAAACAGAGGAATGCATTGATTCATGGAAAAATTCCTAAGTCTGATGAGGCCATCATTATGCAGATTAAGTGGGAAGTGCGGTCTAGGATCCTTGCTAAGGGTTCTTTTAAAAATCTAGATAAACATGTAGATCTTGTATATAGATGGAGTTTACATAAGCTGTTGTAATAAGTTTGCTGTTTTCAGCTGTGGTTTAGGAGTTGTTTCCTGTTTGTAAGGAATTGTTCCAGTTTCACTAGTGTTTTCTTTTATCGTTGAGTTTGCTCTATAAAGATTTAATTCATCCCCAAAAAAAAAAAACTCTGAGGATTGAGGCTTTCTATTTATATTTATTTAAGTCGGTGTTGCCATGTAGAGTGTTGCTCTACTCCTTCCTTTACTAGGACTTAATCTAAGCTTCTTACCCAATCAGTCCACGCCACATCAGCGTCAATTTCTGTTAAAGAAAAAATATATATATTGAAAAAGGTAAAGATAGAGTTCTATTGTTTTCATGACACTGAGAAACGTAATTAATTTTACTGGAATAAAACTTTTTCTCTACAATTAATGTAGAAATTCACAAAGTCATGATTCAATTGTCTATGATATATAAAAACAGATCACAAGATAGCTTCTCTATTTTTTTTTTTTTTTTTTTTTTTTGGGTTCTACATGCATGTGTTATGCAATTTATCTTATTGCAATCAACTTCTCAGGCATAAAATTGTGGATAAGATTTTCCCTAAATTTGGTTGATTTTTTTTTTCTTTTCTAATTATCGGGTTGAATTATCTGATATTTTTCACGTGATTCTTACATGGAGTTTTTAAGTGGATTAATCATTTCATTTACTAAACTAGATTTAATTTTTTTTTTTCTCTGATCTGATTAATTTGAATGAAAACTTTGTCATAAAATTGTAGGCTTCTGTCAATTGTAACATAGGCGTTTCGATCTCTTCATCTATGTAAATTTTTTTTTTTCAACCACCTTTGCAATCTTATTTCAATATCTCTTATTCTTTATTTCTACATTTAATTTAACATAAAAAGGAAATCCGTGTGCTTTTTGGTCGACTCTCTTCCATGGCACCATTTGGTAACTGTGGGCCATTCATGGGTTAAGGACAACGCTCAACTTAGTAAGAGAAAATGATTCATTCACAAGACAATGAGTCACCCGATTGACGAAATGCCTAGCATGAATGACCTTTCACTTTTGGAGGCAGCTATAGTTTTATAATAATAGAATGGATCCTGGCCTGCCCATCTCAAGCATATGTATATTGAAAGATGATACAAATCCATCTCATTTTCAAATTTACAATTAGATTTGTGAAACTTATATTGGGTCCTACAAATCCAATAGTAGATTTGAAACTTAGTTGTATGGAAATGAATAGAAAATAGTTAAGGAATGGATGTTTAACATGTCCCACATATATTTAGTTAATATAAGACAAAAATAGATTGCCAACCTTTGTAGCAAAAATGCTCAAATATTTTATTCGTTCTTCCTTTATTTGATCGTTTCTCTCATTATCAGCAAAACCAGCATCTTGTCTCGGTGGGTGGTTTCAGAAGACACCCAGAGAGTTACCAAATCATAATTTGCTTGACCTGATGCCTCTGATAGCTAATGTTAATTCTGGTGTTATGTAGCTGTGCTTTAAAAGGGGTCTTTGAATGAGGGGAAGGCAAATCATGGCAGGTGATCAAGAATGGGACAGAACTATATTGAAATTAATTTAGAATTTGTGACGTGAAAAAATCAAGATGAATGCTTAAAAATATGATTGTGGGCAAGAGTATAACAAAATAAATAATGAGAAATAATATTTAAAAGAAAGTAGAGAAGAGAATAAAAGATCTATTGGAGTCTATATAGAAAAGGCAATAGTTAAATTAAGAATTGCACTTTTTAGTTAAGTATTTTACATAAAATTGCTGGAAATGCTCTAACAAGTCATGCCCCAGATAGAACTAAGAATTTAACTCTAGAGGATCTTGACTGCATTGAATTTATTTTTTATTTTTTTTTAAAAGGGACAATCAAACATAATAAATTTTGATAAAAAAAAAAGGCGCCCTACCGGCACTCCTTCGCTCCCTGTGCACCATGCAGTCCCCGTGGTGTTTATGATTAAACATTTTCGATGTCATACATAATCTTACCTTGATCAGATCCTTGCCCTTCTGCTTACGATTTAACAATCTCTATATTACATTGTCGATTGCAGCAGAAATCATGTCCTTTGTCCTGTCCACGACAAAGAAAACAGACAGCAAGAATAAACTTTGGGGAGGTAGAAGAAAAAGACGACATAACTTTTAGCTATTCAGCATAAAAAAAAAGAAGAAGAAGAAGAAGAAGAAGAAGAAGATATATTGGTCTATACGGTTGCCAACAGTAATCGATGTTTCTATATCTCTCTCTCTACACAACTTTTTACCAAGCCAAAAAGGGCAGGCATAGGCAGTAGAACATTTCCCTTAGAAGAGAAATTACAAGAAAGAAATGAATTAAACATAAGGGCAGGTAAGAATGTTACATTATACTTCATCATGAGGGAAAGCAAATGTAAAAATGGCGATCCTATCAGCAACAGGAGCCAGAGTATGCTTCCCAAATTAAAGAATGGTACATCTGCATGAGTTCATTGCTCCCATAAGCTCCCCATCTTCTTCTGCTAAGCACCCCAAGGAAAATAGACAATGAAGATAGAATGTTAGACCCTATGAGAGTATGCAGAGAAAACTTCAGAAAACTAGAGCTTGAATATCTTGACAAATTGACAATATAATGAACTAAAACATGATAAAATTGTTTCCATCATAAAGTTCTCCCCCCCACTCTAAAGGCACACAAAGGAGCCAGCTTAGGAAACTAAAACAGTAACCAAATTCCAAATCATGTAGAGATAGTTGACATCCCTTATTGATAAGTTAGTCATTATTTGATATCACCTTTAGAAATATAACTATTCAAAATGCACGAATGTAAATTTTCATAATAACAAATATTAAGAATTTGTGGCAGTTGAGTTTGCCAGTGAGTAGATAAGGCATGTTTCCAAAAGAGTGTTTTTAGAAGTCTTATACTAAGTAGATTTCTGCACAGCTATTTGAAGTGTTAGGTATCACTGACTGACAGTTTCAAAACTCGTATTCTACTTCATCTAGAGGAATTATCATTCACCCCTTTTATTCAGGGGACCATCACGTCTTTGAGGGAATCTCTCTAAAATACAAAGTCTTGAATCCCAAGACTGTAAATGAATCTGCATCTATGAAACAAACCTATCACAGCCCCTTCAGAATAGCTTCGGGATTATGCATCACGACAACCACTTTTTTCAGGATACATTCATATATTTTTTTTATTTGCTAACCAGCAGACATTGGCAGTCAGATTAGCATCTACATTACCATTAATCCAGCAAGTCGTTGAAGAAGATTAGATAAAAGTGACAAGCAAATGTTACTTAATATGGATATTACTGAACTTGACAGTATTTCCTTTGAAGAATGAACAATTAACAGGAGTTTAAGTTAAGAATTCTTTAGAGAATCTGTCAAAGGAGAAGGGATTAGAAAATGAACTTTTCTTGGGCAATTTCAAACCGCATGAAAGAAATTGCACGAATTACAGACAAATCCTACTCCAGATGTACAAAGAAACTGCACGTACCTATCGCATCAATAGCTTTGGGAGGCTGTAGTACCACATGCATGGTAATAACCCCACCAGGAAGGTCACCAATGCTTATAAGGGAATCAGCAAGTGTATTGTCATCCTCCAAAACTTTACCAGCGTGTATGATTTTTACATCATTTACCGACGTGGGTGTGATTATTTTGTCTGTAAATGCAAAGCCTCATTAAAAATTCAGATAAAAATATAGCAAAGTAGAACACATAATAAACCAAATCCCAGACTAGACATTCATACAGGCAATTGTATGTCCGTTTTAGCCCATATACAGTCAAGAAAAAGAATTTTGCTTCTCATGTCAATTCGCCAATAGCCATTCCACATTATCTCTTTTGCATACATAAAACAATTCTATTGAATAAAACAAGAGAGAGAGTACTCAAGTATTCATGTACTTTCAGGTGCTACTCGCATCATTTTTGTTTGGAATTAAACAATGCTATATACATCCACTCAATTCCAAAAATTCCAGCACACTTTCAGGTTTTCAGAACCTAATACTAATTGTAGTCTGTGCGCTCAGAACTTTAGAAAAAACTTCATGCATTTGGTAAATTAGTTCTATGTCACAAGAGTGTTAACATAGATTTTGACATCAGTTAATGCCTTTACCTCCACGTCAATGGCTCAATTGCATGTATGGAATACTGTAAAAATATATATGTATATATATAAATTAAACAAAAGATAGTGTCTAGCATCCTCTCTCTTGCGCTCTCATCTCTCCCTTCTTCGCACCACAGAAGCCCTCTCTCCCTGTTAGAATATCAATAAAATAATTAAGCCTATCATTTCCTATCAGCTTAACCTTTTTAGATAAGTGGTGATTTAACATGATATTAGAGCAAAAATTATGAGTTCAAACCTAGTATCTGTCATTCACTTTTCATTTCAGTTAAATATTCCACATGTTGAGACTCACTTGTTGATGGGGAGTTTGAACCCACACGTGAGGGAGAGTATTACAATATTAATAAAATAATTAACTCCATAATTTCCTATTACCTTAAGCTTTTGATTTAAATGATGATTTAACACCCAACCTCGTGGGCCTCCTCCAAAGCCTCTTTCTCTTCTTGCTCTCGGTGACCACCAGAATCAAGAGCAACGACGCCATGAACAAGCAGTTCACAGTTTGAGTTCTCCAACACCAACTCGAATTACAAACTGGTTCATTAATAGATTTTCGCTTAGAGGCACAAGTTCAAGACAAATCGGTTTGAATTTGAAGCCAAAGGCGAGATAAATAAAGAACTCATTTCAGATTTTTATTTATTTGAGCTGTTGATTTTATTTTTTATTGTTGTTTCTTTGTGTTTCTTGTGGTGTTGAGGGTTGAAGGAGAAATTCCAAGTGGATATTGTGATCACTGACATGATCTGGGTCATCATTGAGTTTGATATTTGTTGAGTGTTTTGGAAGGGCATAGCCGATTAGGTTTTGTTTCCTCCGTGGCTAAGGCCGTTCTCCTCTGTGTATGGGCGTCCCTAGTTTTTACCTGGGATGTCGTCTAGGGTCTTAGAGGTGGGGGAATCTTCAAAGGGGGTCGGTCCGGAGGAAAGAGTTGTTGTTTACCCTAGGGTAGTGCAAGATATTAGGTCGTGTTTTTGCACGATGGGGGTTTCGTTCATGGGATCTGATCAGAAGGATTTTCTGAATTTCTTGACTTTGATTGCAGAGGATCAGCGCTATGACTCTGACTCTTCTCCTAAAAAGGAAAAGAAGATAAAAAGAAAAAAGGAGAAAATAGAGGTCAAGAATCTAGAATGCTCGATTAGTTTCGATGCTAGGGGTGTAGGTTCCAGCCAGGTTAGAGGCAAGAAGTTGGAGGTTTGATGTAGCATTTCTTCTATCTTTTGGGTTTGTCGGGTGTTCTTCCTTTGTTTTATGTTTTTTCTTTTGTTGTGGTGTCCTTCTTGTATACTTCCTGTATGCTTAGGAGCGTCTTTATGCTTTTTTTAATGCAATTTCGCTTTTTACTTATCAAAAAAAAGAAGGGCATAGCCGATTGGGTGTTATTTTTGTTATTGTTGTGGTGTGAATCCTCTGTTTGATGTCTTCTATTTTTATTTTTTTATTTTATAATCATTGTTTTTTATATTTGGTATTTTTTACTTATCAAAAGAATATTTGCTGATGGTCGTTTTAGTCAAATACGATGCAACAAAGAATTGTTTGGTGACGGTTGTATCTCAACAGAAAAGGATTCTTAAGCGCATGTATTATATGCAGCATAATCATTCTCCCACCTACACCTTTAATCTTTTTTTCTCCTTAAATGTCTATTGATTCACGTTTAGCATGAATTTCTTATGTATCTTTTTTTCCCTATTTGTTCAATTCATGTCATGCAATTCATTTATGTGATTTTCTAAGTGAGTGATGTTTAGCGCAAATATGTCTTGGTTGAAATGCTAAGGATGCTAAGATTGTTAGGATTTTGGTGGGAATTCTTGGTGTAGATAAGTTCCCCTTGGGATCGAAAGATCAGTTTGTATGATTCTGTGCTGTTTGCTAACTTGACTCTATTTCATTCTTAGTGTGTTTATTTGCCATACAGGAATTGCTAAACACATTTCCCTCAGATAACCAACCATATATTCCATTCCTAAAAGCTAATAAATAGATCTTGGATGAACTATATTGTTATTGCTATACGTCTTTTTTCATTTCTTCAATATTGACCACATGGTTTTTTATTCTTATCAGTTCATAAATTCTGATAACGCTCTATTGATGGAGTTGTCATATTTGACAATGATTTCTATAGTGTGATGATTTCATATCATTTTGGTATTTTTTGTGTATGTATGGTTATTTGCTTTCTTCTAACTTGTAACTCCTCCTATTAACTCCTTGATCGGTGAACTAATTCTCTAATTAATCTTGAGAACTTGAAATGAAAAGATTTGGTAAGCTCTGTTCATATTCCTTTCACTTTAAAGCAGCAGCAGAATCTTGATAGTTTAGGACATAAATCATTAAATTCCTGTCTGAATGTTATTTTTCATCTAATGTTTATAAGATAATTTTTCATGGTTTTGAGAAACTTCAATTATGTTGAGGTTCATGCATATCTGCCACTCTAAGTATTCATAATAGTCAACTTGAAGATGTGTGATTAATTCTGCAACTATTGATGCAGCTGGTTACCAACATATAATTCATCAAATGAAAGAGCTGATCACAGGAGCTGGAAAAAAGGCCTATACTCTTGTTATGGGCAGACCAAACCCTGCAAAACTTGCCAACTTTCCTGAGGTAAACTGAGATAGATGCAAGTTGGTTTCAGAACATACTAGTTTTATAACAAACTTCGATTTGTGGCACTGCAATGTTTTCATTTATGTCTCTTGAGCCCAAACTGCACTTCTGGATAGCAATGAGTATTTAGCTCCAGTTATTACTCCATTTGAAGCCATGTTAGCTTTCAACAGGTATTGTGTAGGAACTGCTTCATAGTTGTTTCTTAAATTCCTAGTTATGAAACTTTGTTTACCCTTTCTGCTGCCCATAAACTGTTTATAGTGCTATTTCTTTCTCCTTTATACTCTGGTCTTGTAGCCTCATCAATGTCCTTTCTCGTTTTGAACATAATTATGTTTAAACCCAGTCAACATAATCATCTTGTTATTGCAGTAAAAATCTTTCTTTTTATTGCTTTGATATGTATTGGATAAACCAGATGTTTATCTTGGACAGTGCTGATGTAGCCTAATCTAATGCTTTCTTTTATGTTCATCTTGGACAATGCTGATGTAGCCTAAACAAGAATTGACTTGGTCTTAGACGGAATAAATATTATATTGTTTTATGTTCATCTTGGACACTGATGATGTTTATTATGATGTAATTTATGTACTTGTGAGTAATATTATCCCATCTATGATTAATGATTTACAATTCTAAATTTAACATTCACTCCAATTAAAAGGAAAAATAGTTACTACGTACGAGGGAGGGGAATGAATTACCATATGAATAAACCTTTTAACTATCATGAGAATAAAGAAAGAATATTTAAATGGAGTAGAGAGAGATTTAGAGAGTTTGTTGTGGGGTGCTGTTGAAAGGTAGCTAGCTAAACTAGGAAATGTGAGTTTTTTAGTAAAATTTTATCTAAAGAATAACTAGTTCACTAAGAATGCTCTTACTAGTGCGATTTCCAGGCTAAATGCAATGTGACTCAGAAAATATTGGGATATCATAAACACCGCATCAAAACAATTCATTGAGTAGCACTGAAATTTAATCAAAGAGATAAAATTTAATCAAATTTAAATGGAAAAAAAGGTGGATAATATACAATCTACTGATAGGAACTTGAAGCAAAGATGAGAAAATATTTAGAGACAAGTTATCCTACTTTCATGATGTTTATTTAGTATGAGATCAATGAAGTCAAGAGACAATTAAACAACAAAAGATGACAAACCTTGAGGCCACTCAGCAACAAGCTTTTGCTTAAGAGTCGCAACCGTCATTGATGATGCATATGTACTATGGCCCAGATCTGTCCCATCGTAAATTCGGAATTTAAGCTCGACAGTCTCCATAACAGCAATTACCAAGCTTGAAAGCGCAATGTAACGCTGAAAAAAAACTTCCACTCAAAGATTCTCGTCTTGCTGTAGACACCTGCAAAAGAATCTCCCGAAACTCCAACTTATTTTTATTTTCAAACACCTCCTTTTGGAAATATAGGGATTCTTTTTATTTCTACTTTATAATAACCGACACCGACTGATTAAACATTTGGCAGGGCTTAGTTTTTTTGAATTCTTCGGAACAACACAGCAGACATCTAAATCTTCCAAGACACTTTTCTCGATTTCTCATTAACTTTCTTAGCAACCAAACGGAGCCTATCGAAATATCAACAATGTAACACTGCAAATTACGGAAGAGGAAGTTACTTTCTTATGCTTACCTCTGTGTTTTCACTGTAACGGTCCTTCGGCACAAAATCATGAAATAACTGTACATCTGACTCGATGGCTATCGAACTAATACAACCAAGTAAGCACTTCATATGATCCAATAGCTTCTACGGCCAGTACTCCCCAGTCCCCAAAAATGTCTCTAAAATAACACTAGACTTCTGTTAAAATCAAGAATCACATTCAAGAAAATCACAAAAGAATAAAGATCAATATTCTACACTACTCTTCGAAGTCAATGAACTAATCACAAGCTCCTGAATAAAGTTCTAAAAAGAAAAAAAACAACAGTGTGGTATAATGCAATCTCCACCAGAGAAATTTATGCGAAATCTAGCTTATTGCGTGAATTGGTAGCCAAACAGATATATAATGCGCAAAATATAAATTTTCATTTTCAAGAAAGAAGAAGAAGAAGAAGAAGAAGAAGAAAAAAAAAGACTGTAGTGAGCACAAATAGAGCTAGTTTTGGATCATATATAGGTGAGATTTTATATTTCTTGCAACAAAACTTGAAAGAGAATAGAGATGATATTGTCTTATTTTCCTTTGTTTTCTAAGTAACCAAACAGAGACTAATTGAGACCGATCGGAGATGATACCTGGTCAAGAAGCCATTGAATTGAGTATCGGTCAGAGCTCAGAGATTCGTATCTATTCAGTGTCAGCTACGGGTTTGGCTCACACTCACAGTGAAAGAGATAGAGAGAGTTGCTCTTTGTACTTAAATTGGGAATCTGGGATCAAGTGCAGCTACGGAGAGGGTCTGAAGCGTCAATTCCCAATCACTAGATGCCACGTCGCCAGGTACTACTCTAGAAATAAAGGAGTAACAGAAAGCGTTAGATGAGTGAGAGGCAGTTTAGGATCCAACGGTTTGTCCGTTACTGCTAGTTATTGTGAAATGGATACAACTGTAAATGAACCGGATCCTTGTTTGGACATTTTTTTTTTTCCACTAAACAATTTTCTCTATTTTTATCTTAAAAATTTTTTAAATCTTATTTTACCTTTATACTAATCATCCACTTCTCATTACTATTCAAACAAAAAATTCATAGCATAACCAGGTATTCACAAGCCGTTTCCCATTGAAACTTCGCAACATCCTTCAAAAGTGCCCAAAGGAAGAATGGACCCCGTTTCCATCATCTTCTCCTTCTCTTCTCTCCGACCAAGGGTTCAAGAGTCGGCTTCAAAATTTTTGTCAAGCAGCCCCCTCCCACCACCATTGTCGGGTTGAGTTTGAGTTGTAAACTTCTCAACTTGATCAAGGAGGAGGAGTTTGAGCTGAATTTGAAGGAAAAAAGTAGTCATCTTAGCTCTCCAGAATTCATCCCTTGTTCAAAATTGACGGATCACCCCTATCATTATAGACATAGTTGAATCCATTCCAACCTCTTCTATTTTTGGAAAGCTCACAAGATTAATAGAAGTGCAAACTTCTGTGCTCACTGAGTAATGTTAGAAGTCACTCTTGTGTCCCTCCAAAAATGACGTGAATTTTAAAATCACCATTAAACTTGTGATTGATCACTATTAAGTTTTGATCAAATGGTGATTTTAAAAGCTACATCATTCTTTAAGGGACACAAAAGTGATAAAAAAAATGACTTATAGAATTACTCGTGCTCACCACATGGCATATTGGGCTGCAACTAGATTATTTTCTGACCGCATTCCCACTTTCCTTTCCTATGTTCCTTCGATCACTAATGTCAGTGGAAAGAATCCTCCTCCATTGTTTTGGCAGGACGCTCTTTCCACTTAGTCTCCGTTATTTCTTTTCTTGTTTTAGTTTTTCCTGTTTTTTTGGTGTATATATATGTGTGTGTGTGTGTGTGTGTTTGTGTGTGTGTGTGTGTTGTATTTGTTACAAACATTATAAAATGTTTATGAGTTTTTATGAAGAAGAAAAATCAGTTCTATAATTTGGTCTTAAAGTGTTTTGACCGTTTATTTTTTTTTCTTCTTAAAAAATTATGACGGTTAGTCATAAAATCTCAAAATATAACTATTTGGTTTTTACAAATCATTAAATCTTGCTTTGACTGTTTAGTCATTAAGATGCATTAACATTTTAAACGGTTTTTACTATTAAAATTTTAAACTTTTTTTGACCATGAGTCATTAAACACATTGAAGTTTTTTTTTTTTTTTTTTTTTTTTTTTAAATTTTTTTTTTTTTTACCACCTCACTTGTTTATAAATTAGAGTTCACCGAAGAGCACTAGGTGAGATCATTTTTTATTCTAACCTCTTACGTACAATGTATATGTTTGTTGTCATTTGCCAAAAACTTGTTTCAAAACATAAAGCTATATATTATAATATTAGCTTCTCTACAAAATATTTTGAAGTCCTCCATCCACTTTTATCAAAGGATTGTTCTATTTGATCTTTGCTCTTAGAAGTGTGTCATTAACGAAAATAGACGCTATAGTCTAATCCTGGAAGGTTGCGTGTCAAGAGATTCGATCACACCGAGTTATATACTCCGGAAGGCACGAATCAACTTTTAAGGACAACGCTCTTGCGTGATTCTATAGCATTGTGAGATATTTCCTTGCTTTAATTTTAATCTGTTGTACTGTATTTATTTTTTATTTTATTTTTTTATTTTGGATCAATATGGTCTAGTATCAACAAGAATATTTTCAACCAATTATTTATTTAACAATTATTTATTTAATTGTTAATTTCAAGATTGTCATTATTTTATTTCAATAAGAATTTTGTGCACCATCCAAAATTATTTCCAACAATCTTAAAGGTTGATTATGTTGATGGTTGCACAAATGTTTTGATTAATTAGGACGATAACAATAGTATTTGAACTTATGAGAAGTTAAATACTATTAAACTTTGTGGTATGCAATTTGCATACAAGAAATATGAAATCAATTCTTGGTTGAAAAGATAAAGACTTTGTTGTGAAAGAAAATATCTTATAATTGATTTGTTTGTCCGAAGAAAAGCTTAATTTCATGTGTAGGTATTGAAAGTGAAAATATTTTGACTAAAAGAGTTTTTGATTATTTGAACTCAAATTTGTGTTATTTAATTTGTTTGTCAAGTAACATTTTCTTGTTAGGTCATGAATCTTGCAATAAAAGTTGAGTCTTTTATAGATTTTTAGAACTTAGCAATTTCTATTGTGTTGTGCTAAGTTTGTTGGAGAACATTCACGTCGATTAATAATAACAAAAGTGAATGATTACTCATGTTGTAAAAAATTAAATAAAAAATAAACATTGCTAATTGTGTGTAAAGAATACCACTTTTCTAAATATTTTTGCAGGTAAGCACATGTAAGAGAAAGAGATGTGTGCATATTGAATTGATCGGTTTTCATGACACCCAATTGATGTGTGGTGACTTAGCTTATTTTGGAGGATCTTGGAGTAAAATTGTTGGCTCCGCTGTGAGTTCTTAAATTCTTATTCATATGCCTTAATTTTTGTTTTTTAAGACATGATATACAATTTCATTTATTAAAATGAAGAAAAAAAAAATCAAGTGATGAAGGTGCTCCTTGATTGAATTAAAGATGATGAATAATTATAATTACATGAATATTGTATTTGATAAGTGGCATATGTTGATTGATCTATTTGAAAAATAAATAAATAAAAAATAGCATACAACACTTATGTTAGCTGTGGCATGCTAGATTAGCGTGAATACCTTAAAAAGTATTTGCTAATTTTTCATCTATATCATTTAGCTTTCAAGTTTCTTGACATGCTGATTAGAAATAAATCATATATGATTATTGATGTTCCTATTAGAGCTCATTTAACATTGGAAAAATTTGTCATATCGTAAGATTGGTAACAATGGCGTATTTATAACAAAGAGCCAATACTAGTTGATTACTATATGGTTGATCCTAATACTTTGCATTTTTATTGAGGTTTTAGTTGAAAAAAAATTATTTTACTATCTTGACATAAAATTGTTAATTGAGAAAAAAAAAAAGAAAAGAAGAAAAAAAGAAAAAGATGGGCTCATGAAAGTCATTTCTTAAAGTACTTGTGTGCTATTAATGAAAATTTAATTTCTTGTTTTTACTTGGTTTATTCATTAGTATTTGGTATGATAAATTTATGCATGTAAATCTTGGCCACATCAAACAAATGAAAAGAAATTATGAATGCTATAATTTTTAGTTTTGGGTCATTCACTAATGTGTGAGGGAAGCTATTTTCAGCTTGTCACATTCATAATAAAGTGCTTCATAAGAAAATTGGTAAAACTTCTTATGAACTTTGGAAAGATATTAAGCTTAACATGGAATACCTCAAAGTGTGGGGATGTTTGGCAAATATTATGTTACACGAGCCTAAAATAAGGAAACTTGGTTCTAGAATTGGTTATTGTGATTTTATTGGTTTTGCTTATAATAATTCATGCTATAGATTTATTGTTATCAAGAATGATATTTTAGATTACAATATTATTATTGAATCTGTAAATGCTATTTTCTTTGAGAATGTATTTTCTTTGAAAAATAAGGAAAATTATTGCATGAATCTTCTCTTGCTTCTAATAAATTTGTTGATGATGCGCAAGAATTGAGAAGAAGCAAACGAGCTAGAGAAAAAAAAGGAATTTCGGTAATGTTTTATTGCTTATATTGTTGATGATAATCCAACATATTATGATGAAGCAATTAAATCTATTTGATGCATTTGTTTTGGTTAGATACTATAAATAATGAATTGAAATCGATTATATCTAACATATTTGGAACTAATTGAGTTACCTCCTATGACCAAATCACTTGGTTGTAACTAGGTATTTAAGAAGAAGCTTAAACTGAATGATACAATAAATAAGTACAAGAAAAGCTTGGTAGCTAAAAGCTACCATCAAAGGCAAAATGTTTATTATTTGATACTTGAAAAATGGAATTGACTTTTAAAATAAGACAAGTGTGTGCTTATCGTGTTAACAAAATTAAACAATGCGGAAAATAAATAACACAAGTATTTTTGTTAATGAAGTGGAAACTCAAGATGAGAAAAACCACTCCGGGACAGCCAAACCCAGGATATCCACTATTCAGAAGATAAGACTAGATACAAGATAGTAACACTCTCATACCCCTGATGTACTGGTCGTACCTTGCTCTCTAACGTGTAACCCAACACGAACGCCTCCCAACTAGGTCTCCTACCTGAAGGGGTCTTTAATGAAATCTTTTATCTTAGGGCCGACCCCTAAGATAGACTTCAGTTATAGCACAGCAACAGCACACTTGCAATGGCTTGAGAGAGAACAAATCAGTTCCAATAACCTCACAAAATAACTCTATAAGCTCTGATAGAATTCAATACCGAATTCTTGTAGTTCTCAATGCTCAGGGGCCTCTATTTATAGGCTGAGGGTTCAAATGGGCGACTGCTGTGATAAGTATGGACGCCGTCCGGACAGTGGACCTGAGCCGTCCGGACGGACAACTATGCGACAGAATTCCGAGATTTTCGCTGAAAATCTTTCTTGTTTAAGAGCCGCGTTCGGACGATGAGGCACTGTCGTCTGGACGGTCGCACGTCCGCTGTAAGTAATTTCCATATAAGGCTGCATGCGTCTGGACCAAGGGGGATGGCCATCCAGACGGTTGATCTTCAACACGCAATTTCCATATCTGTTTAGCGCGTGTCCGGACCATGATAGGTAGGCGTCCGTTGAAGTTGAATACGCAATTTCCATATTTGTTGAACGAGCGTCCGGACCATGCTGACTGACGTCCGGACGGTTGTATTTGAATTGCGATTCTTGCCTTATGAATGAGCGAGTCCAGACGGGAATCCACGTCGTCCGGACGGTTTCATCAAAATCTTCCCTTATTTGAACTTGGAAAGAAAATCTGAAGCTAATCGATCAGTGGACGTCGTCCGGACAGGCTACTAAGACGTCCAGATGGATGCAAGCTGGAACCGAAGCTTCACGATACAGAAGAGGGTCTAGACGGAAATCCACGTTGTCCGGACCAATGATGCTTGGTTTGTCGAGCGTCAGGACGGAATGACACGTCGTCCGGACGGCTGGAACTGTGGACAAATGAGCGTCCGAACGGTTGTCAGGGAATCGATTTTTCTTGACTTGTAAACAGTGCAGAAACTCTGGAACACTTCTGAATAGTGGAATCTCTATTAAAAAGCATATTTACATACACGTGATTTTGTCCAATCAGAATGAGGCCAATTACAAACTAACAATACTTATTCTCCGGTTACTAGAATTACATTTATTATAATGTTATTTGTCATTACTTCTATTTATCAACTTGTTGTACATCAAATGGATGTCAAAATTGTTTTATAAATATTGAAGATATTTATGTGCAGAAGCCCGAGGGACTTGTAATTCCTAGAGAAGAACACTAAGTGTTTAAATTGATGAAATCCTTGTTGGATTAAAGTCCTAAACAATGGTATGAAAAGTTTGACAAGGTGATGTTGTCTAATTTACATTTAAATAATGGTGTAGGTAAATGCATAGCAAGTTTTATAATAATGAATGTGCCATTATTTGTTTATATATATTGATGACTTGCTTATTTTTGAACTAGCATTGATATTGTGCATGAAGCTAAAAGATCTCTTGCATATAATTTTGATATGAATTAAATGGGTAGAACTAATGTCATATTGGACATTAAAGTTCTTAGACATAATGATTACATTATTTTAACTCAAATACATTATGTTGAAAAGATGCTTAAAAGATTTGAGCACTTTGTTTATCTGCCTATGTCTACACCATATGATTAAAAATATAATTAGTTGAGAATCATGGTGATGGTGTTTTGCAAGAAAAAATATGCACAATTCATTGGTAGTTTGATGTTTTGACAAACTGTACACGCCCTGATATTGCATATGTTGTTGGCATGTTGAGTAGATATGCTCATAATCCTGTTGTTGAGCATTGTGATGCTATCTCTAAATTGTTGAGATACTTAAAGGGCACAATTAATTTTGGTTTGTCATATTGTGGTTATTCTACTTTATTGAAAGGATATAGTTATGCTAACTGAATTTACGACTTAGAAGAGTTAAAGCCTATATGTGGCTTTATGTGTATACTTTGATTGGATGTGCTATCTCTTGAAGGTCCTCAAAACAGACTTGCATAATAAGGTTTATTATGGAATCTGAGTAAGTTGCCTTGGAGAAGGAAGGAACTGAATATGAATGGCTAAGGAGCCTATTTATGAATTGATTTACCTTTATATACTAATCCAGTTAAAACTATTTTTTATTTTTTTTTATTTTTATTTTTATTTTTTTGGTGATTGACATACTGCCATAGCCCAAACAAAGAGCAAGAATTATAATGAGAAAAGTGCACAATATTGTGAGCCAGCTTATTGAGACCGGTATAATTTCTATGGAATGTGTGAGGTCAAAAAGGAATTTTACAAATTCTTTGACCAAGGCACTAGCAAGAAGGCTGGTGAGTGAAACATTGAAGGGGATAAGACTGATACCCAAATTATGACACTGTGATTGATACCCAACCTCTATGAATATTGGAAATCCCATGAATGAAGTTTAATGAGAAACGAAGTCACAAGTGATCATGGCGAGGTACAGTCATTCTATGTTTATCCACTATCTTGTTGAGAAGATAGTGATGAGTCCATCCCTATGGTATAAGATAGTACAAGATGCAGAATGATTAAGGATGAGTTTAAAACTCTTAATGGATCCATAGTCCCTACATGTTGGGATGGGGTGTGCTCTGCACACACTCTTGATGGATGCCACCTATGTGAGTGTGGAGGTCATGCTGCCTCCTATGAGACTAGGATAGGTCTCTAGAGCGCTCATAAAACCCAGGGGCGCATGGCTTGTATAAGGCGTCAACCCGCTATAGAACAACCCAATTTTTTTTGGAGAAAGTTATGTGGGTGATAATTTTGGTCAACTTATGAATTTGGTTAAAAGAGTTTAACTCTACCACGATTCATTAAGTTCCTACTTATTTATTCTAAGTACGGTTAAAACCTTTGGGTACTGCATTGATGTATGTTTTCAATCTCCTTATATTATAGTGTTTGTAACATGTGGAGGATTGTTGTATTTGTTATAAACATTATTTCTTTTTTTGAAGTATTTAAAATATATTACCGTTTCTCAAAATGTTTATGAGTTTTTATGAAGAAGAAAAATCAGTTTTATAATTTGGTCTTAAAATGTTTTAATCGTTTTTTTTTTTTTTCTGAATTATGACAGTTAGTCATAAAATCTCAAAATATAACCGTTTGGTGTTTACAAATCATTAAATCTTGCTTTGACCGTTTGGTCATTAAGATGCATTAACATTTTAAACGGTTTTTGACTATTAATATTTTAAACGGTTTTTGACCATGAGTCATTAAACCCATTGATTTTTTTTTTTACCACCTCACTTGTTTATAAATTGGAGTTCACCAAAGAGCACTAGGTGAGATCATTTTTTATTCTAATGTCTTATGTACATTGTATGTGTTTGTTGTCATTTGCCAAAAACTTGTTTCAAAACATAAAGCTATATATTATAATATTAGCTCGCCTACAAAATACTCTGAAATCCTCCATCCATTTCGATCAAAGGGTTGCTCTATTTGATCTCTGTTCTTGGAAATGTGTTCTTAACGAAGATAGATGCTATAATCTAATTTTGGAAGGTTGCGTATCAAAAGATCCGATCACACCGAGTTATATACTCCGGGAGGCATGAATTAACCTTTAAGAATAATGCTCTTGCGTGATTCTATAGTATTGTGAGATCTTTCATTACTTTAATTTTAATTTCTTGTACTGTATTTATTTTTTGTTATTTTGGATTAATATGGTCTATCAACAAGAAGATTTTCTACCAATTATTTATTTAATTGTTAATTTTCAGATTGGTATTATTTTATTTTAATAAGAATTTTGTGCACCATCCAAAATATATATATAAACCGCAGAATATTACATTGAGGTTTTTTTTTTTTCCTGAAAAAATTACATTAGGGTTAATCTGCAAAGTTAGAACATCATTGGAAAAGTTAATTAACACTTTTTAAATGGAAAGCCCAACTATCACATAAATTTACATCCAACTTCATGCTTAACCAATATGAGATTCTCTAGTATTAATTCCTCTCCCGCGCAGGCCCAATAAAGGAGAAGAGACCTAGAAAAAACAATTGGGCTAAACTAGCATCCCCTTTTCCCCTCTTTCCCGAATTTGAGTAATAATAATAATAATAATAATAATAATAATAAAACTAGCCTAATAATATTCAGACTTTGCATGTGAAGTTCAAGAATCTACAAAAATCCAAGCTTTGATTGGATGAGGCTGGGGACTTAATGGCGTACATAGGGTAGGGATGTTCCTTCTTAATTGGATCAAGGTTCATATTTCAACATCAACACTCGGTGAATTGATTTATAATCAAATTATCACCTTGCTACAAACTTTAAGGGAAGCAATTATTATATAAGTATTTCAGAAAAAAAACAAAATTATGACTCTTAATCTGATTTTAAGGGATTATATGATTGGCTCTTGAAATAATTCGATGTACAAGGTGCCAGGTGTCCATGGAAAATCTATTATGGTGTATAGAATAGTAATTTCTTGCCGGATCAAATGATACGTTTGAGATTGCGATTTCGTAGACAATAAATGCGATTTTAAACCAAATCATAGAACATAAATCGTTTGAAAACTGCATTTTTAAAAATTGCGATTTGAAAACGCAGAAAATCTGCTTTTTCAAATCGCAGATAAGATAGTGCTTTTTTGAAAACACAGAATTTTAAAGGCTAATTTACGATTTTAAATGTTAAACTGCGATTTTGCCAAACGCTTAACTGTGTTTTTAAAATCACTATTTTAAAATCGCACATTTTAAAATCGTGATTTTAAATCGCACTTTTTGAAATCGCAAACTCAAATGGACCCGAAGTGTGATGAGCTAAACTAATCCAAACTGATCTTTCCTATAATGTCAAGATTTGCTCAAATAATATGAAATCGCGAGTTATGAGAAAATGATCAGCCAGCTGGTCTTTCAAATTGATGTCATTCATGTTTTGTAATTTTTGTAACTTATAATTATAAACCGCTTAATGGTTATTAATTCTTTTTGCTTATTCTTGAAATCGCTAACTGAATACAGCCTATACAGTTATGCGGTTGGGGTCATTAGCAGTTATATGATTTTTGGTTATTAGTAGTTAATAACAGTGAGGGTAGCATGTGCGACATCATTGGCCGGCCACGGTGGTTGTACATCGTGCAGCTAGAGAGAGACAAAAAAGAAAAGAAAAAAAAAATAGTTTTGTGAGAGGGAGGGAGAAAGGGGGGTGGTAAATTGCTGCCGCCGCCGCCTCATAGTGTTTGCCTAGCTGCCACCCATAGTGGAAATTTAAAATAGTGATGATATTAGAACCATACTGCATTGGATCCTGTACGTACGTAATACATTGCAAACCATAAATGGTTAATCCTACAAATGAGCATACTTTATACTGTACTGGAAGATAAGTTCATAATTATTGGTATTTTTCTTTTTCACTTGGTTAATATAATTTAATTGGAATCTTCATGCAGTTGTTGCCTACAATAGGAGGTTTTAACATGCTTTAATAGGTGGTTTTTATTTATGGTTTGAAGAGGTATTTTAGAGTGATATGAAGGTAAAACCTAGTTTTATGATTTAAAGAGTGCAATATTTTGATAGGATAACTTCACAAAATGATATCGAATTATATGCTGTTTTAAGATAAGAGTATTGAATTAGCAAATGTTTCAAACTGGGGTATTCATGTTTCCAAACGTTTCACTTAAAGGTACTTCGTTAGGATTTGCTGTTAAATTCTGCTAAAATTTTTAAAATGCTCCTTTTTTTTTTTTTTTTAAAAAAAAAAATTATAAAAATTTTCAAAGATTTAGGCATGGGTATTTTGAAAATTCCGTTAAATTCTGACCAATACCTAAATCCTAACATATTTTTTTTTATTTTTTTTTTTAAAAAAAGGGGTATTTTGGGCACTCCGTTAGGATTTAACAACAAATCATAATAGAGTACCTTTAAGTGAGATGTTTGGAAACGTGGATACCACGATTTGAGACGTTTGCTAGTTCAATACCTTTATTTTAAAATGGCCTATAATACGATATCATTTTGTAAAATTATCACCATTTTGATTGTTTGTTATTGTTTTTATTTTCAGAACAGATAACAAAAGACATAAAAAGACAAACGTTAACAAACGAAGCCCTATGGAGCCGGATATAATCATTTAATGGAGGGTGCATCTTTTAGCAGGTCTTGGCATAAAATGACTATTTTTTGCCCTCCAATAACAACATGCCACGTTAGTTTAGTACACCAGAACACATTAAAACACTATAGGCTGAAAGCACCCAATCACACCAAATTCATGAAAAAAAATAATAATTGAAAACACCTGTCAGCCGCACTGCCTCCTTCTCCGGCATCCCACCGAGCATGGAAGTTGGAACACGCCGGCACTGCCCAACACGGACCATGCCGGCACCGCCCACCCCGAACTATGCCGCCAAACTGCCAGGCCGAACTCCACGATCACCACCTAGGCCGAGCGCCAGAGAAGACTGTCAAGGCTCCTCTCGAACGCATCAAAAAACTCAAAAAAATTGCAGCAATTTATCTTTGGAACTCCATAACATCATTATCGAATGAGACTTATAGACATTTGAGAACAATATTGCATTCTTACACAATCAAGTCTGAGTGATGAAGATTAGATTTGTAGATCTATAGAAAAAAAAAAATATACAGGTGGAGTTATAGCTTTGGTTCAACCGGAGATGGTGAATGGCGATGTGGCCGTCGTTGAAACTGGGTCGGCCACGTGGTGGTGCAGCTTCCACTTGGGCTGCACCGGGTTTGGTTGTCTGGGTCGGGGTCGGGGCTGGGTTTCTGGCGTGAAGACTCCCATCTCTCTCCCTTGATCTCTTCATTTCACTGCAAAAAAATTGGATGTTTTCCTTCTATTTGATTTTCTTGCTCTAGGCTTACGTGTCAACTTCCCATTAGCAGGCAAAAAAAGCCAAGTTTTTGCCACGATTGAATTGAAGTTATTCCTTTTAATGGAACCTCCAAGGGACTTTATCCAAAGCATACCAAACAGTTTCACCCTAATTGATCATGAGAATTGAATCTAATTCTAGGAACAATAAAGACCAATAATTAAAAGAGAAGGGAAAGACTAGAAAGGGATCGAGGGCAACGAATAAATATATATTCTATGCAACACGTACAACTTACTCTAAATTCCTATCACATGGAGTTGACCATCCCTTTTCACCATAGTGCTCCAACATGCAGAATTCTCTATTGATGACCACTAGATTAGCAAATTGGCCAGTCCATTTTTGCAAAGGCAAAAACTATGTGTTCTTCATCTGTGAAATGATCATGACTTGCGTTACATGTAAATTATTGTGACGTTTCACATCGTTTAGGCCTATATATGAAAATGAGGATGTGATTATCTGTATATTCAATTGGGTTAAAAACCTTTTTAGTCCTTGAGTTTTCATAATTTTATTTTTTAGTTTATGAGTTTCAAATTGCATTACAGATGGTACCTCAATTTTAAGAAAAAACCGAATTGATACCTCGGTTAAGTTTTCCGTCCAAAAAATAACGGTCCACTGAGGTTGACACGTTGCACTATATAAAAAATATTAAAAATTAATTAAAAAATAATAAAAAAAAATATTAAAAAAAAATTGATTTTTTTTTTTTTTGAAAAAAAAGGGGGTGGCTGGCCAGTCTGCGGCCACCCCTGGGTAGAAAAATGAAAGTAAAAAAAATGGCAAGATCGGTTTTGCCCTTGAGCCACCCCTAGATCGGCCGGTCTGGGGGTGGCCGAACTACCCCCGTGGGCTATGAGGGTGGTTCGGTCACCCCAAGGGCCAAACGGAAAAAACAAAATTTGGAGGGTTTGGCCCTTGGGGGTGGTTCGACCACCCCCAAACCGGCCGGCCTGGTGGTGGCCGAACCACCCCCATGGCCTTTGGGGGTGGTCCGGCCATCCCAAGGGCCAAACCGATCTTAATTTAATTTTATTTATTTATTTATTTGTCAAGGGGTGGCCGAACCATCTCATGGGGGGTGGTTTGGCCACCCTAGACCGGCCAAGGGAGTGGCTGAGCCACCCACCTTGGCCACCATGGGGGTGGCCCCCTTGTGTTTTTATTCTTTCAAATTTTTAATATTTTTTTAATTTTATTTTTTTAATTAATTTTTAAAGATTTTTAATTTTTTTATATAGTGCAACGTGTCAACCTATGAGGTTGACACGTGGTGAGCCATTAGTTTTTGGACGGAAAATTTAACTTAGGTACCAATTTGGTCTTTTCCTAAAATTGAGGTACCATCTATGATGCAAATTGAAACTCAGAAATTAAAAAATAAAGTTGTGAAAACTCAGGAACCATAGGAGTACTTAACCCTATTCAATTTGCACCCTTATTGATACAATGCGTTTTAAAGTCGTGACCTATTAGAATTTCTCAGTCAGTATATATGCTTATACGAGAGTATATAGTATTAAAACGATTAAGTGACCTATTAAAAAGTCTGGTTCAAAAAATTAAAAGTGAATTATATTGTGTAGTTGGAGTGAGTCGTTATAATGATCGTACTTTAAGGTTTGTTTGTAAGAGAAAGAATGTTCAACCATAGGATGCAGGTCCTGCAGGTTGGTTAATCAGAGATCGTGGTTGCGCGCAGGTAAGGAACAAATTGGTCACTTGCTCCTCCTTTTCTCTGATCAATAATTGTGCCAATGTAAATATCGTCTTCATTGAAACTTCTCGATTAAGATTGATGGTGATTGATCAGCAAAAGCCAAGAACTACAGATTTTGTGCGATTCTTTGGGTCAGATTGCACCCATATGATATTCTCTTCTTTCTTTCCTCGACCAAATCTATATATATATATATATATGCTTGTCTCCATTTACTACTGAGGAATCTGCTCATCAAATCTGTCTACGTGCTGTTTTCTTTCATCTTTGGCATTGCTAAGATAATGTACTATACATCTTAGAGGTTTATGGAATTATGGCCATCCAAACAAAGCGTGAAATTAATACCAAATCTTCTTCTCCCTGGTCAAAGAATGTGGGGTGAGACCGAGCTAGCAAAACTAGAATTGATCTGATAATGTACGATAATAAACAGAAATAATTAAGAATTGGAGGCTGTAAAGGTGACTCAGGAAGATAAAAAAATAATAATGATTAGGGTTGAGAAAATATCCTAGCTGCCCAAAGAAAACAAAAAATAACTTTCAAATATTGGAATATTGTTCAAAATTCAGCCGAATGAAAAAATAAACACTCAAGACAGACTTATATGTTTAGTTGAAGTAAATAGACTTTTTGTAAAAAAGAAAGTCCAAAGTCTAATTATTACATTAAATCAAACTGCCAAAAAAAATAAAGATTCTGCCAAAAATCTAATGAAATCCATAAATAAAATCCCCTACCAAAACAAAATTTTTTATTTTTATTTTTTTCTAAAATGACAAAAAATAACTTAAAAAATTGCTTTCAAGGAAAAATAGGGGATTTTTGGGACCCAAAATGGTACTCACCGAGCCTAATTTGGTGAATACGATGTGCACGTTGAAAAAGCTTTTTGAATTGGGATCATATGCACAATTCTGATACTTTTACACAATATTTTACTTCTAATGCGGAATAATACTGTCTGAATTATTTCTGATTCTACCAATTCTTGCAATTTTTACATTGATCTTCTTTGTCAAGATATTTCAACCTGTTAATTCATAATCTAATAACTCAGCATGTGTTGATTCTCCTACGTCAGGGGCATCGTTTTTGGGTGCCTGTAAAGCTAACCCTGCCCAAGTCTCATACCAAATGTACAAAAATTTACTACTGATCATTCTCATTTGGCATGTTGATATCTGTGTTTATTTTGCCTTCATATGAGCAGTAATTTTGTTAAAAGAAACATTCTGGTTGTGACGACCATCTTCAAGATCAAAAGCTAATATGGCAACAAAGATAAATTAACAATACAATTAATTGACCAAATAAATGTTGGTGTTAAGAAATATTGTGATTTGGAAGATAACAAAAGAAAGCTTCAAGGTGCCTTACTATATAAGTTGCTTTAAAAGAAAAAAAAGGAAAGAATATTTGCTCTACTAATTCTATCTGAGATACAGTAAATTCTCATATTTTATTGGAAAATGTTAGATTTACAACACCAATACAACAACTGCACAACAACCCCTCATGTAAAGGGTTGTTGTACAGTTGTTGTGATGGTGTTGTACAAGAATCAAATCCCTATTTTATTTGATGCACGTTTGACTGCCTTATACAGACAAGATCTAATCAAAATACCTTTAGATTGTTCTGGTCTGGAAAGAATAATAGTGTTCGGCCTATATATATAGAGACTTTCCCTGTTTAGTTTTTGGAGCATTCTACTCATAAAAGCTACATTTGGTTGGAAAAGAAAGTCCTACTTGAGTCAAATCATTTATTTGGAATTTCTTATGAATTTGGCTTGTATTTTTGTTTTTTGTGCAAAAATAAACTATACAAGTTATAGGAAAAAAAATGCAATAGCAGTTTATGTAGTTGGCTTAATCTACAAATTGCTCAATGTGATATCAAAGTGAATTTAGAGGTCCATATGGTTGACCTAATTTACAAATCCCTCCCTGGAGTTAAATTCTGTGAAAAAATTGACAATTCCATTAGGTCCCACTCTAGCGCCAATAAAATGATGACACACACTCTTAATAGAAAATATAAATATATTAAAAACTAAATAATTATTAAAAGAGAAAAGAAAAGGGGTGGCTGAGGGATGGATGCACGCCACCCCCAGAGGTGGCCGAGGCATTGTGCCACCCCAAGATTAGGTTGGGGGTGGTGCACAACCCCAACCGGCAGCCACCATTTTCTTTTTTCCTTTTTTCTTAAAAAAAAAAATGATTGTTTTGTTTTATTTTTTTATTAAGTTTGCCACGTGTCGTCATTTTATTGGTGTTGACGTGGAACCTAACCTATCACAAATTGAAAGATAGATATCCTAAATTGACACTCTTTAAAGTTTTGGTATCTTTTTTCAAAAGTAATGAAAGATCATGGTTATAAGTAAAGTTCTTTCAAGAATTTTAAATTTTATACTCATCTTGCAAGTTGTTTCCATTTCAAAAGAAACTAGTATCTCTCTCTCTCTCTCTCTCTCTCTCTCTCTATATATATATATATATATATGAGTGATGCTACATATAAACACTTTTTCCGGAATTCATCTACAAAAAATGTTATTTCATAGCACATTTGTAATTAAATATGCCATGCATGAATAATTACAAATATGTCATGGAACAACATTTTATCTGGAATTCTTAGCATTAGCCATATATATATATAGCAATGGAAAAATTGGCCAACTTAAGTACTACATATATAAACTAACACACTTTGCTAAAGAAGTATATATAAGTGGCATTGGCAATGAGAAAGGAATATAATGAAGATTCTAGCTAGCTCCAAATTGATGATACATCGCACTAATTGTTTTTAACACAGAGGTAGGTTCAGGTTTCTGGTGAAGCTAGAACAAAGTTTTCACCCACAATAACACTCATTATAACCAAAGAGAACAAAAGAAAGCAAATATTTAAAGAGGAAAAGGCAAGGAATGTTGTACCACTCTTTACCCAAAAGTAAAAGAATCAATGGCAGCACACTAGAAAGTTGAGAATTTTCTTTTTGAACATTTTGCATATGGAGGGATGCAATAGGGATTTCAAAAGTTGGATGCTCCCAATAAAATAGCCAATAAAAACAGCCAAGAACTTTCAGCATTTTGGGGATGCAATAGGGATTTCAAAAGCTGGATTCCCTCCCTCTCAGAAATTATCTTAAGTTGTTTGCAGAACTTTTGAAATATATTAAGCCGATTATGTTGAAATGCTTCTTCATATATAGGGTATCCAGCATGACAATTGACACGTATAGAATAGTAATTAATGATTAAATCTATCATTTTTTTTTTATTAACTTATGCTTTCAAGATAAATGGTAATTTAACATAATATATATCGGGCACCTTGAGTTCACATTCCATTTTAGACATTATTATGAGTAGGGGTGTGCAAAACTCGCAATTCCCGCCCCGCCCCGCAAAGGACCGGGTTTTTAGGTTTTTTTGCGGGTTAGGGTCTTAATTTGAGAAATTTATGCTGGGCGGGGCGGGTTTAGCCTTTTAAAAAATGCGGGTCCCCGCCCCGCCCTGCACCGCACCGCACAAAGGAGAAAAAAAGAAAAAAGAAAAAAAATCATGTTTCTTAGAATTTTATCTATAATTAATAAGGTTTTTAGTTTAGTTTACAAGGTTAATTCCATGGAAAATGTTCTTGTATGGAAATAGGAACGATTGAAAGATATGTGTCAACATGTCAAAGGACTAAATTTAATGAGCTTTAAAATAATAATTTTTTTCTTTAATGAAACAGAGTTGATTTCCTAAAAATTTGACTTTGCATTCATAAGATTCTGTGAAAAATTAATATGAATTTAATTTTTTTATTAAAAAAACCGGTATTTTTTCGAATTTTTATTTTTTACAAAATAAAATTAAAATTACATAAATGCCACTTAAAATACCCGCCCCGCCCCGCGCAAACCCGCCCCGCACGGTTAGTCTTTATCAAGTGCGGTTTGCGGGTTGGAAATTTCCAACCCGCAAAGGTGCAGGGCGGGGCCAAAAAAGGCGAAACCCCGCACCGCCCCGCCCATGCACACCCCTAATTATGAGTACCCTAATATGGAGTGAAATAACTACTTAGAAGAAGTTATATGTGGAGGAGCAGATCGAGAACAAACTCTCAAATTTCAAGCTTTGAAAATCACATTCACCAATCCAGTTAATTAAATTGCATTGAATACAGGGAAACTGGGTGTATTTAAAGCCAAACTTCATTAAGAATAAATAGGAGGCAGATTACACACTATATATTAGCCAATCAAATGCTACAAAGTACTTCACACATAAATACTACATATATACTACAGATCGACTACAATACTAATTTTACCCAAATTTTTATTCCTTCCAACAAGCCATTGGAGGAGTATATACATACATATATATATATATATAAAAGATAAACCCTGATTTAAGGATGCGACAACCGTGGAATCAACTGGCCGCTCAGATGGAGGGACATGACTTCATTGGTGGATCCTATGAGCTGTCCCCCAATGAACACAACTGGTACAGGAGAATTGCAACCCAACTTCATGAGAGCTTTCTCCATTTCCCTGCATTCAGGGTCTTGGTCGATCTCATAAACAATAGGGGTCACTCCTAGATCCTTAAATAGAACTTTGACTGCATAACACATGCAACAAGAACTCTTACTGAATATCACTATCCCCTTCTCAGCCAACTTTGACACCTTGTCCATCTCAACGATCCTGATGATCGATCAAGAATGTGATCTTCTTAAATAAGTTAAAATATTGGAATTTGTTATATTGGGTTGGCTTAATTTATGAGAAGGAGAATTGGGTTAAATGGGAAAAGTGTTTGAAGCTGAAGGTTGCTTAAATTTGAGCTCTTATGCTAGACTATTTATAGGGACAGCACATTTCAAAAAAGCACATTTGAACAACGAACATTTCAAAAAGAGAATCTGCTTTCTAAGACTAAGACTACTGTGCTTCCAAGAGGTCTAACAAGTTGGCAGACATATTTTCTACACGCATATAACTCAAATTATCAGATTAGCTATGTGCATACAACCATCTGATATGTAGACTTCTGTCACTCTTTCCAAGATAGATGGACGAAGATTATATGTGAGATCAAATAGTGGGAGACGTGTACAGCTACTCATGACCATTTCTTCAACTTTTTGCAGATTTTATGGAAACAAGAATACTGGCTACCATGACACAACAACAACAACAACAAAAAAAAGTTGAAAATTCTATGAGGCCGGTCAATTTATAGCAGATTCTCGCCATCACCTTCTTTGAGTTCTTATGCATAAAGATTGGGAGTGAGATGGGCTTTCGGTGGCTGAGATTCTTCGTGTTGCGTCCACAAAACTTGCACGATTCCTTCTCACACGTGTAAGCAGGTAATGCTCTGAGCTACGTACGGGTAATCCTTCTTTGTCTTGCCTGCATTAATCCTTCGTGGGAAGAATCAAAAGTTCAAACTAGAGATCAAGCTCATTTGGCTGCAAAATGCTCATAATTTTCTTATGGTTATATTTCCTATAGCTCGATCTCCTTTGTTTTCTTTTCTTTCTTCTTGTTTGTAGCTCCCGTCCCTCTTCTTCCTGTATTGCTCAGAAAAGAAAAGAAAAATAGTGATGAATGCCCACGTGTGTGAACTTTTCCGATTGACCAGAATGCATGGACAGAATTGGGACGAGCTTTGAATGAACCACAAATTTCATGACTCATCCACATTAATATGTACTGCGTAGTACTCATGCTCAGCCATGGAGTATGTAGCAACACACATGCAGTTTACCACACGCGCTCCAATATAGTTGAATTTTCTTGGATTCTAGGATATGTTAAGCATGGACATACATACATACATACATACATACATACATACATACATACATACATACATACATACATACATACATACATACATACATACATACATACATACATACATACATACATACATACATATATATATATATATATATATATATATATATATATATATATATATATATATATATATATATATATATAATCACCTAATTTATAATATTCTCTCAATATTTTAATTTGGTTAATATACCTTACTGAACTATCAAAGGAGCTAGTTACAATGTCTCCCTTTGACCTAAAAAAGAAAAAAAATAGGTGCCCCTAAAAATCTGAAAAAAGGCAAAAGAACATTAAAAAAAAAAAAAAAAAAAAAAACCATGACCATGTAGTGGGTTTTTGTTGTTTTATTATTTTATTATTATTATTAGGGGTATTTTTATATTTTTAGAGACAATTGGAACATTGTAACCCCAATGATAGATCAGTAAATTGCATTAAACCAATTAAAATATTAGGAAGACATTATAAATGAGGTGGTAGATTGGAATGATTAACTATAATTCCCTTATGGAATATAGCTTTCCAGCATTACTGGTAGACTAAAACTTTTCCTGTGAAAGATAGCTCGGAACATCATCCCCACTAAAAGTAGGATCTTTTCACTTTTTGCTTTCCCCTCCCCTCTCCTTCTCTACCCTTTGTGCCTTCTCTACCCTTTGTGCAGAACAGACATCGACTCCCTGCAACACCCTTTTTTCAATTGTATCTTTGCTCAAGCCATTTGCATGGACTTTTGATGCGAGCTAGTTTTATCAGTGTTTTGTTAGACTCGTTTTACTTAAAAAAATCATATCTTCTAATTTTGCCATCGAATTGAGACAAACTTGGTGGCGTTGCAAAGCTTATTTAGAGGGCTACAATTTTGTATTTCATGAACATTTTGTAATTCCAACGATTGTTAGGCAAAAGTTGTAGGTTTGAATTTTTTGTATTGCAAAGTGTTTTTATTTCGTTTTTTCTTTTATTTATTATTTTTTAGAGTTTTGGCTCTATATAAGCCTATTAAGATAGCTTTAGACTCTAGCTTTGTCTTTTTATCAGTTTATCAATATGAAACACTCAATGAGTAAATTTCTATCTATTTCACCTCGATTCCATGATAGAATCTTGGTTTGAGAAAAGTTTTGATTCTATTGTTGTTTGTTATTGTGAACCCACTACGCCACCTTGCATTAGTTAATGATGTGGGCCTGTTTTATCAGAGTTTTGTTGGACCCGTTTTACTTAAAACATCATATCTTTTGATTTGACATCGAATTGAGACAAACTTGGTGGCATTGGAAATGTTATTTAGAGTGCTACAATTTTGTATTTCATGAAAATTTCGAAATTTCAACGTTTACTAGGCAAAAGCTGTAGTTTTGTATTAATTGTACGGCAAAGTGTTTTTATTTTTTATTACTATTTTTTACGTTTCGAATTTAGGCATTATATAAGCCTATTAAGATGGTTTTACCATCTAGATTATGTATTTTTATCAGTTTATCAATATGAAATACTCAATGAGTGATTTTCTATCACTTTTGCCTTAATTCCATGATAGAATCTTGGTTTGAGAAGAGTAGTGATTCTATTGTTTTTTGCTATTGCGAACCCACTATGCTACCCTGCATGGTATCAGAGCCCAACAGCTTTTCTGCCATGGCGCGAAAAAAACGCGATAGAGGGAACATAAATGCAAGTTTTGGTGTTGCGCATGAGCGCAAAGAAACAACACGTGATGAACGACTGGCGGTTCATTCACAGCACGTGGAGGAGCAATTTATTGGGTGATTTAGGTGACTGATGGAGCAAATCAGAGCCTTATCTGACCAACTTGACGCCATGGATGTTGCTATCGGTCGTTGCTGTCAACCAATTCCACGTTTCGTGGATGAGGATGATGTGTTTACCTTTAGTGAGGCGCTATATCAATGGAGGAAGGTATGGTTTGACACGCGGAGTTCGCGGTGGGCGACTTTGGCTGTTATTCGCGAGCCTCAAATTCATCTACAAAATCCATCTTATGTGGATGAGGAAGATGAATTTGTTGATGAAGAGTTCCAAGAAGAAGAGTTTGTTGATAAGGAGTTCAAACATGAAGATGTTTATGAAGATGTTGAAGATCCTTCACAAGGATTTGTGGATTGGGATTCTCTACCAGCCTATGATACATATATCAATGATGGAAATTTTGTGGGAGGTTCTTTGTCATATGATCAAGAGGAAGAATCTGTAGTAGATTAGATCTCTCCACTAATCTATGACATCTATCTTGAGAAAGAAGAACCATTGGAAAAGGTAAAACTCTCAGATAATATTAAGAGTTCTATACATCATGTGCTTGATGAAAGCCCCAAAAGTGAAGTCTTTGATTTAGATGTTAACGAAGTTAATTTCCTTGAGGTAGAAAATATTTTATCAAATTTCATTGATGACAATGTTTTTTTATGAGAGTTCTATACATTACATGCTTGTTGAAAGCCCTAAAAGTGAAGTATTTGATTTTGATGTTAACAAAGTTGATATCCTTGGGGTAGAAAATGTTTAATCAATTTCTCTTGATGTTAATGCTTTTGATGATTTTTATGCGGAGATGAATATTATATTTAAAAGTGAAGAGATTGTTGATCCCTTTTGGGAGATATTAATGGCGCATGAATGAGAGACGATGTGCGGCAATCGTGTGAAGCTAGAGTTCTTTGAATCTAGTGAGAAACGTTTTCAAGTTGACCATTGCAGTCTTGTGGTGATTAGTGAAGTATTATTTTTTGTGGGATGTTATATTTGTTTTGCTTTTGAAGAGAAAGGGATGAAATTGATTGATTGGGCATCCGAAGGATCAGGATAAGAATCATCTGTATTCGAGGAGGAATTCTCTCAAAATCGGTGAGAATGATGCGGGCCAGTTTTATCAATGTTTTGTTAGACTCGTTTTACTTAAAAAAAATCATATCTTCAAATTCTGAGATCGGATTAAGACACACTTAGTGGCGTTGGAAAGCTTATTCAAAGCGCTACAATTTTGTAGTTCATGAACATTTCGTAATTCCAACATTTACAAGGCAAAATTTGTAGTTTTGTATTCTTTGTACTCTAAAATGTTTTTATTTCGTTTTTATTTTTTATTTTTTAGGGTTTTGAATTTAGGTTCTATATAAGCCTATTAAGATGGCTTTAGCCTCCAGCTTATATATTTTTATTAGTTTATCAATATGAAACACTTAATTAGTGATTTTTATTCATTTTGCCTCGATTCCATGATAGAATCTTAGTTTGAGAAGAGTTGTGATTCTATTGTTGTTTGCTATTACAAACCCACTACGCCAACCTGTATCAACTTCTTTTGACGACTCGACTACCTTGATCTCAATTTTTCTAACATGAAAAGACTAGATAAATCTCATCCTCTCCCATGGAAAGTTCATTGGAATCCTAAAAGAAGATTACCATGTGTTCCAGATTTTTGAAACTATTGCTTGTGACCTCTTGTGGTTCTTCATAAAAAAGTTCACCATGCTGGGATCATCCTTGATGATCTAACAATCTCCAAAAAGGTTACAAAAAAAAAAAAAAAATGGCCTTCTTGGAGCTAGCACCATGTAGCTTGGAGATCAAACCTTTCCTTAACCATTGATAATGGTCTCTCCAACAGCTGATCACTTCAAGATAAATTATGACACTGTCACCCCTTATCCTTATCACCTCAAGTAGTTGTCTACCAAAATTTTGAGGAAAGAATTATCAAATTTGTTTCTCTTATCAGCCTTTCTTATGACCCAAAATTTGGGTGAAGTTCTAGCAGCCCTCATTGTAGCTAGGCTAGCAATCTCCCTTAAACTTAACTGTTTCATTTTGGAAGGTGACTCCTTAGTCGTAGCCCTAACTATGCAACAACCCAGCATTACTTAAGCTGGCGTATCTCCCCCACCATGTCGGATATCCTTGCTACTATCCCAGCATTCTCCTTATAGGAAGCCTAGAAGGTAAATAGAAGTACCAACTTAAGTGGGTTACAGATCTAGAAAGCTGAGAACTAATTATTTGATTCTCACTCTTCAGAACTACACCTTAGTCTTGTAACTGTGTAACACTCGAAAACCGATAGCCACATCTGCCCTATCACCCCAAAAGGACTAGTCAATTTGGAACTTTCTTAGAATCCCTTATAAAGCCTAGTTTCACCTAGTAACTAGGCAATGTGGGACGTAGCACCCATGAGTATTTTTACAAAACCACTCACTCTATTTGAGCTATTTATCTCTTCTTAATATAGGACCAGAGTGTTACAAACTCTCCCCCTTAAACTCTTGATGTCCTCGTAAGGGCCACACCATGCGATGCTCTAGTACCACATGACTTGGCTATACTAGGTGGCTTTGATACCATTTGCAACGACTCAGGAAAAAATACTAGCCACATATACACTATCACACTAAAAGGACTAGTCAATTTGGAGCTTTCCTAGAATCTCTTATAAAGCCAAGTTTCACTTAGTAACTAGGTAATGTGGGACGTAGCACTCATGAGTATCTTTATAAACCACTTACTCTATGTGAGCTATTCATCTCTTCCCAATTTGGGACCAGGGTGTTACAAACCCCCCCTTAAACTCTTGACGTCCTCGTCATGACCACGTCATGCGGTGCTCCAGTACCACATGACTTGGCGTTACTAGCTGGCTTTGATACCATTTGTAACAACCCAGGGAAAAACACTAGCCACATCTGCGCTATCACCCCAAAAGGACTATTCAATTTGGAGCTTTCCTAGAATATCTTATAAAGCTCAGTTTCGCCTGGTAACTAAGAAATGTGTGGGACTTGGCACCAATGAGTATCTTTATAAACCACTTATTTTATGTGAGCTATTCTTCTCTTCTTAATATGGGACAGGGGTGTTACAAACTCACCCTTTAAACCCTTGACGTCCTTGTCAGGGCCACGCCATGCGGTGCTTCAATACCACATGACCTGGCGTTACTAGGTGACTCTAATACTATATGTAATGACTCAAGAAAAAGTACTAGCCATATCTGCGCTATCACCCCAAAATGACTAGTCAATTTGGAGCTTTCTTAGACTTCCTTATAAAGCCCAGTTTCACCTAATAACTAGGCAATGTGGAACGTAGCACCTATGCGTATCTTTATAAACCACTCACTCTATGTGAGCTATTCATCTCTTCCTAATATGGGACAGGGGTGTTACAAGTCTAATGATTTAGATATGTTGAGTGCTTTTTAGGTAGCTGGTCATGTATCACAAATTGGGTGGACAACTCCTTTTTAGGCCCAAGTTCGTTATAGAGTGGGTCAAGCCCGGTTGGTATCAAGGCACTACAGGCCTGCAAAAAGACTCAAGCCCAAAATCCTGCAAGACAAGATAGGTCACGTGAATGCAATCAATAATCATCATATTAAGTTGCAATAGTAATGATAATTATAATTTCAATAGCAATAGTGATTGTGGTTCCAACAATAATGATAAGCATAGATTCAGTGGTAATAACAATAACTATTTTAGTTGCAACAAAAGTTACAAGTTGAGCAATAACAACAATGACGGGTTTGATAACAACAATATTGATGAATTCAACAATGATAATAATGTTGTCTTTAGCAATAACAACAATGACAATTTCAACAGTAACAATAATAATGCCTTCAATAGAAATTACAGTGACGCGTTCAGCAATAATAGTAATGATGTGTTTAATAATAATGATAGTCACGGGTTCAGCAGTAACAATAGTAACGAGTCCAACAACAATAGTAATGACAATTTTATCTATAAGAATAATAAGAACCTAGTAGTAGCAATGATGATTGCTTTCCCAACAAGGGTAATAACAACTTTATTAGTAGTGGTAGTAATGACAACTTCATCAATACCAATAATAATAAGTACAAGTGGTAACTATAATGTTAACAATAGAAGAATACTTATAACATTAATATAAATAATCAAATAAAATGGAGAATACTTATAACAATCAAGAGGATGTGATTGTGTGGTAGTGCAACAGTGAGTGGCATAACCTCAAATTGAAAATTGTTGAGCCTTTGACAAATTTTGAGCCATGTGTGATGGGAAAAGTAAGGTGTTGTTTATGGTTGGATGAGCTTTCCACCAAGCTTTTCTTAATATGTGTGTTTTCTAGATTTTTCCTTAAATTGGAAAATATGTGGGGGTAATGTGAATGAGATAAGAAACTCTCTCCCTCTTTGTAAATCTTGCTTGAAATTGTTCGGCTTTTTATTGGCCTATTCAGCGCTCAAAACAAGTGCCTTTATAATTTTTGGTTTGGTAAATTTGTACTTAAAAAATTGGGTTGAAAAATTGCTCAAGAAAATCAAGTACAAAAAGTTTTGTTCATAGACTTGTCCGTTGGTGTTCAGACAAAATACCTAGACAATAAGTTTTGTGTGTTGGTTTGTTTGCTGATGTCTGAATAGCTCCCAAGCAAAAAGTTGTGTCTGTTGTCTCTTTCGCTCATGTCTGGACGACTTTGAGAAATAAAGAGTTTCATATATGTGGTGTTCGCACCTGTCCAAACAGATATAAGAGACATTGACTCTCGCCTGCTAATTTCCAAACAACTTGTTGTTTTAATGAGTGAAACCCTAAGGATGTCTGGACATCGCCACATAAAAACTAAACCGACTATAGGTTTCATGACTGATTTTTACAAGTCTATAACAGGATTTTGGAGGCATGATTTTTAGAAAGCTAAGTAGTGTTATTCAAGGATGATATTGAGTGATTTCATACATTGAAAGCTTAGCAAATTTATTGCGTGCTAAGAGATACCGTTGGTATGAGCTGATAAGTTTCAATCTCTTGGAGTGATCAAACGACAAAGGTTTTCTACATCAACAAACCATTTGAATTTTACCTGTGGGTCGGTAAGGAGATCAATACGGAATATTTCCCAATCAAGAGCTGGAGTTATTGCAATAGAATGCAAGTGTGGGTGCTTGTCTACATATAAATTGTCTAAACCATTACAAAGGCTTGTAAGTATGTTTTGTTATAGAATATATTTCCTATATTGAAAGGAAATATATTATATTGATATTTTACGTTACTTTCCTTTATAAGGTTGATTGTAATTACGTTTGATGGTAATCAAATCAATCAGATTTGATTACCATCCTTACCTATCTCAATTCTCCTATAAATAGGAATATTCTGTATGGTAAAATAATCAAGTAATAAGAGCATAATGTAGCCCTTTGGGCTTTATCCTGTGGACGTAGGTCATAGACCGAATCATGTAAAATCTTGCCTTCTTATTTTATTATTTCCACATTTTATCTTTAGTTTTCCATTCAATTATGTTTTCTATCATGGTATCAGAGCTATAGGATAACGCCAGTGTTCAATCCAATGGTCTTTTGAATTTTTCATTTTCTTGTATTTCATTTTTCTCTTGATAGTCAATATTTTGCAAATCTCCTCACCGTAGATCTTGCATAGTATTTGATAAAAAAAGAAAGAAAGAAAGATATCTCTGCAGTTTTAAAGTTTTTTGTGATGGGTGTAATGGTTCAGAAACTTCTTTTTGGTTTTGTTTATAGTGTATACTCAGATGATGTTAGACATGAAAAAAAAATAAAAAAAAATGGGGCCTTCAACTTCATCTTCTCCAGTGCCTCCTGCAACCGACAACTATCCTCCAACCACCATCTCCAGCAAACTTCCAACAGCGACTTCCAGAGAGCCGCCGCGCCTTCCCTTCAACCCAAGACCGGCAACCTTCTCCAATGACGTGTACATATCCATCCCCCGTAGATCTATCCATAGCAAATCCATCCACCGCCGATCCGTCCACCTTCATCAAGCTACCATCCTAGCCGTGTACAGTGTCTGATGCTCCACCGTAAATCCATCCATTGCTAGTAGCCTATAAAAATCCACCAGGTTCATCCGCTCTAGGCCACCATCGCGATTCTCTCCAACAGCAACCCATCTCGCCACCGCCACCATTACCTCCAACGAAATCGCCAGCATAGCCGTCCAGATCTGCAATATCAAATTGAGAAGACGAAGTCGATTTCTTTGTTTGGTTTAAAAGGCTCACAGTTTTTGTAGTGTGTCCACTCACACAAGATCCGAACCCATCCAGTGGGTTCCAAGAAAAAAAGAAAAAAAAAAAAAAGAGTTCTCCTTAGTCTAGTATTGCCGGCGCCTCCACCAGCCGTGCATGATCTGATCAACTCCTCACTGTGACCTTTCTCTTTTACTCTAGGTTTCTCAAGTCTTGAATTATTCGATTCAAAACCCCTTAATTTGCATTTGTTATACCGAGTTTGTGTTGTATATATAATGTTTTGTTGTACTTTTGTGTCTTATTTTCAGGTCTTAGTTGAAATCTAGTTCAAAACACTTGAATTAAACCTGAAAAATACATCAAGAGTAATTTGGTCATTTCTAGAGTTCAAGGTTGATCTTGAAAAGATAAAAATTGTCTAAGGCAATTCGATCGATCGATTATTTGTATAGCCAATAATTCGATCGATTGACTTTCAGTCGAACCAACTTCGATCAATCGAGATGCGATCGATTGATTCTCAGAACACCATAAAATTGATAGATCGAACTTCGATCGATCGACATTATATTCGATTGATTGACTTCGCATCTTCCAGAAGGTCTAGATAGTTTCAAATCTTTGTGCAATCCAAATCAAAAGTTGATTTCTATGGACAGAAATGGATGCCGACCTCCTCTGTTTGTGCAGCTGGAATTGATCCTTGATGAGTTAAATCAAACCTCTATATATAGGAGATTAGTGTTTAGATTTAATCATGCATTACTTGGGGTTTCCAATTTTCCAAGGGCATCCCTAGTTAATTTTAGTGTTTTGTAATTCCTTTGATGCACGTTCTCTGGGCTAAAATCCAGAGAGCAACTTCTTCTTCTTCTTCTTCTTTGTTCTTCATGTTCTAACTTAGGTTTTATTTTCTTTTTGTAATCCGAATTTTATAATTTTAATATAGTTGTTTTTGAATCATTTTCTTCTTGTTTCTTTACTGTTTTCCATAGAACTAATGTCTAGATTAGTTTATTTCATGTCTAGCTAAACCCTTCCTTAGAGTTTTGATCAAATCTTTTCCAAAAACCATGAAGTGTTCTTGATGTTCTTGAAATTTTCTTGATATGTTTGATGATTGTGTAAGACTAGAGGATTACAAAACCCATGCTAAAAGGTTTTGTCTTCAAAATTCCAATCCATTTATTCATGAAAAAGAGTTACACTTGTCTATGAGTTTTCTTAGATTCATGAATAAAATCAATGTTTTTGAAAGAGAACGATGTCTTGTGCAATGGTTCTATTTGACATGATGCATGTTAACTTATTAGAGTTACCTTATAGGGTATGCTAGGGAGCACAGGTCGTTTCACACCTTTGGTAGTCTAAAACGTTTTTCAATTGTAGTGTAACTTTTACGTGATGTGATCGGTGTGAAACTAGATACGTGAAACTAGATACCTTATCATTGTGGCCTAATTAGGGTTTTCATGTATTGTGTATGCTTATTAGGATATTTTATGGAGTAGTACGCTAGGGAGCATTAATCACCCCACACCTTTTGTAGTGTAAACGTTTTTCAATTTTAGATTAATCTTTACGTGGAGTTGTTTAATGTGAAACTAGGTGCTTTATTGTTACGTCTTAACGAAAGTGTCTTCATGTCGAGGTCGTCGTAATGGTTGACGCCCATCACATGCTCATAGCATGCATGTTAGGAAGATCCATATAGACTTTAAGCATTTCATTGGTTGAAGATTTGATGCGATCATGACCCTAAGTTTCTTTTAAGTTTATTTCATTTTCCGCTTTCATTTTATCACTTGATTCGTTGTAGCTTCAATTCTACAACTTTACTTTGTTTTTATTTTTAAGTTAAGTTAAATATGTTCCTTTAAATATCCCATTAAGCAAAACAACCCCTCAATCCTTGTGGTTCGATAACCCTTACTATAGTACAATTGATTCGTACTATTGTGAGTGGTAAAACTTATAAATTTAAAATCCACGTAGTCGAGTCGACTACCAATTTTTGGCGCCGTTGCCGGGAGTTTGTAACGACTGTTGAAAAACGAAATTGACTTCTAAAAAAAAAAGGCAAGTGTGTGCAATAGTGTGCAACAAAATATCACAATGTGGAATTAAAAGAGACATACATTTTGTTGACGAAGTGAAAACTCAATTAAGAGAAAAACCACTCCGGGGCAGCCAAACCCAGGATATCCACTATTCAGAAGACAAAGTTAGATACAAAGTAGTAACACTCACATACTCCTGATGTAGTGGTCGTATCTTGCTCTCTAACTTGTAACCCAACACGAATGCTTCCCAACCAGGTCTCCTACTTGAATGGGTCTTCAATGGAATCCTTTATCTTAGGGCCGTCCCCTAAGATAGACTTCAGTTGTAGCGCAGCAACAGCACACTTGCAATGGCTTGAGAGAGAACAGATCAACTTCGATAACTTCACAAAATAACTCTCTAAGCTCTGAAGGATTTAAATACCGAATTCTCGCAGTTCTCAATACCCAGGGGCCTCTATTTTTAGGCTGGAGTTCAAATGGGCGACTGCAATAATATGTACGGACGCCGTCCTGACGGTGAACTTGAGTCGTCTGGACGGACAACTGTGCGACCATAATTTTTGAGATTTTGGCTGAAAATCTTTCCTGTTTGAGAGTCACTTCCGGACGGGCGCATGTCCTCTGCAAGTAATTTCCATATAAGGCTTTCACGCGTTCAGACCAAGGGGGATGGCCGTCTGGACGGTTGATCTTCAACACGCAATTTCCATATCTATGGTGCGCGCGTCCGGACCATGATAGACAGGCGTCCGGAGGGTTGAAGTTGAATAAGCAATTTCCATATCAGATGCACGCGCGTCCGGACGATGGCAGACTGGCGTCCGAACGGTTGAATTTGAATGTGATTCTTGACTTAAGGAGAAGCGCGTCCGAACGGGAATCCACGTCGTCCGGACGGTTGCATCAATCTTCCCATAACTGAACTTGGAAAGAATCTGAAGCTTGGTCGAATAATGAGAGGCGTCCGGACGGGTTGCTGAGACGTCCGGACGAATGCAAGCTGGAACAGAAGCTTCTCGATGCAGTGAAGGGTCCGAACGGAAATCTACGTCATCCAAACGAATGATGCTAGGTCTGTCTGGGCGTCTGGACGGTATGGCACGTTGTCCGGACAAATGGAATAGTGGACAGATGAGCGTCTGGACAGGATGACAAGTCGTCCGGACGGTTGACAGGGAACCTACTTTTCTGATTGCAGAATCTTCTGAAACACTTCTGAATAGCGGAATCCCTTGTAAAGCATCTTTACATACAAGTGATTTTGTCAAAACAGAATGAGGCCAATCACAAACTAACAAACTCCCCCTTTGGCCATTCTGGGACAAAAATCACTTGACCGGTTTGGAAATACATTCCCGGTCCAAAAATGAAAATTACTCCCCTTTTTTGTCACAAAGGGACAAAGGGTAAAACAAAGTAATAAAAAACACACTGCAATAAAAATTACTTCCCCTAATTGTCTCAGAAGGACCAGGGTAAACAGAGTAATATAAGTCAAAGAGTTTTAACATAGCAAAAAGAGAAATCAAATGTCTCAAAAAGACAACAAAAACACAGTAAAACAAAAGAAACTCAATCATCCTCTACCATAGGTGCAGTCCTAGGCACATCATCCTCATCATCACTACTGCCAGGATGATGATACTTGAGGCACTCCTTGAGATCCAGCTGATTCTGCTCCACCCGCTTGTTGATGAAGTGCACCTCCTGCTGCATAGAGGTGATGGACTGCTGCATGGTGCTCATGCCTCCTTGAATGGCAACTAAGGCCTCCATTATCTGTGAAAAGTTGATCTTCGGCTCTGAAGGTGGGACCGCCTGAGAGGATGAAGCCATGTCCGGAAAGCCGACTGGCATGGTAGCAGGGATGGGCACCTCATCATCGAAGTCATCTCTCCGCAACTGTGCATTTGACTTCATCAAAGTCTGCATGCTGATGGGCTACTGAATCTTCATCTTCGGTTCTCTAGTAATGTTGATGCTTGACTGAAGAATGATCTGAGTGAGCAGGCAGCCAAAGGGGAGACCAGTATTACCCTCATCACGGGCCTCCAACATAACGCTCATAATATGCTTGCATAGGCAGAAAGGCAAGCGGAGGTGGATGACATAAACGAATTGGGCCTTCTGAAGAAACACTGCGCCTGACAACTGGCCATAAGTTGTGCTGCACTATCTTGATCAGCAAGCGATGAGAGGGGGACAAGGCACCGATCCGGATGTTGGTAGCACGCTCTTCTCCCTGT
This sequence comes from Alnus glutinosa, assembly GCF_958979055.1. NCBI lineage: Eukaryota > Viridiplantae > Streptophyta > Magnoliopsida > Fagales > Betulaceae > Alnus > Alnus glutinosa. The sequence continues at coordinate 4,632,708 of NC_084897.1, read as the reverse complement.
GGAACGGCATGAAAGAACTCTCGGAGATCGCTCATAGAGGGAGGAAGCACCACCTCATTATAAGGACTGCCAGGCAGCTCAAGGACTGGTATGCCGATGAAGTGACTGATGATCTGGGGATCAACAGTGATGATATGCCTGTCAACAGTGGACTGCAGTACCAACCCACGATCATCGTCCTGTGCCACCTCTAGGTTGGCGTAGAAGAGTCTGACCAGCCTGGTGAGGACAATACAGGCACAAGTGTAGAGGTATCCCCAGTGGTAAGTCTGGATAGTCTCATAAATACTATCCAGCTGAGGCACCATGATGTCAGATTGGACCACATTGCGCTCAGCAATGACTGTGCGATCCATGATTTTGGTTTGGAGTGCGCTCCTCTCTTCCTCAGTCCTTTGGCGGACCCTGCGCTGGGAACTGATTGCAGACATAATTCTGTAAAAAGAAACCAACAAGAATTTGCAAAAAAAAATAATCCAAAAATATTCTTGTTAGGTCACAACAAAAATTGGGCAGAATAGCAGCAGAAAACAACATTATACAATCAAGCCCAACACAACAGAAAAATGCATCTCAAAAACATTCCAAAACAAAATAAAATTCTAACAGTTTAAAAATAACTAAACTGAAAAGAAAAAGATTGGAAAATACCTGGAATGTGAGAGTAATGTGCTAAAAGACAAAAGGAAGCAATATAGAGCCAAAAACTCACTGAAAATAATGCACAAAATGCCAAAAAGGAAGATTTTGGTGGGGTAGAGTGGATAGGCGGCGACCAGGGTATATATAGCCTATGTGGGGTCCCCGCTTCGGAACCATGCGGACAGGTCGTGCGCGTCCGGATGATTTATCCTTACCGTCTGGCCGTTGGTTGCCGCGCGCGTCCGGACGTAACCAGATCCCGTCCGGACGACTAAGCTCCGCCCGTCTAGACTCCAAAAAAAATATCGTCCAGACAACGAAAATCCACTCGTCCAGACGCCAAGGGAGACCGTCCGGACGCTTCACACTGAAAAACAGAAAATTGAGGAAAATTTATAGAAATCAATTTTTCTCAAGTCAGTTTCAAAACACTCGTGTAAAATCCACTGATAACACAATCAGAGAGCATCTCAAAACTAAGCAGAGATATAAAAGAGAGTTGAGATTTTAATCAGCACAAATATTTTTCCTGGACATAGAAAATTTCAAATAGACAACTCAACTCATGCAATGCGTGTGTGTGTGTGAAGACTTAACCCGCAAGGTATGACTATCATAGATATGACAAAGAGCAACTAGATTTTCTAGACAAGAGAGAAAATCAATGCAAGATTAGTTAATAGTCAAACTTTATAACTTACTAGGGCCTAGCCACCCTTATCTGATACACTCCCCCTGAGATGCAGCACCTAATTGTTTTACTTGTACCATAAAGGACAAAGTAAATGTTTTACTTGCACGTAAAGGGCAAGGCATAAAGCGAATTCAGCACATACGCAGTGAATAATTAAATCACAAAATTCATATGATTTACTGCTTGATTCTTATGATGCTGCAATTTAGAGGGAATGCCAGAGTTTTTTGGTTCTAGGTTCAACTAGCATGTGGTCAATTTGGCCATCTTATCAAAGACCTCTTCTCTTATCCAAAAGTTTTAGAAACACAAAGTCAGAGAAGGAAAGATGTACCTTTTAGGAGAGTCGTGGATAGTGCACATTTTTCATCGTATGAGAAAAGAAGCTATCCTACTTTTGCATATACAGGAAAACACTTGGCAAATTATAGTCAGAAACACTCAATTATATCTAAGCAAAGTAAATTAATACCCAAAGAATTGAGATATCAGGATAAAATACATGCAATTATCTGTTATGCCAAGAGAAAAGAAAAATCCTGCAAATTCTCCCAATTTTTTTTTTTTATTATAAAAAAAATGCAATATGGAAAAAACATCATATGCAAGGCAAGATCAAACCTGATGATGCCAATACAGAAAAACAGTCGCTCGACCTGCTTTTTCTGTCTTCCCCAAAAAGTACCTGCAAAATTCTCTTAAGAGAAATAGAGGGCAAAACAAACTGGTTCCTAGACTGCATAGTAGGCACACAAATATACCAAGTAAAAGTACAAGCAATCAAACCTGATGCCGTAGGATTAGGAACCAAATCCTAGGTGTAAAATTGAAATTGACTTCAAAAATAAAGTGTGTGCATAAGTGTCAACAAAAATCAAAGTACAGCGGAAAGTAAATGACACACAGATTTTTGTTGACGAAGTGGAAACTCAATTAAGAGAAAAACCACTCCCGGGCAGCCAAACCCAGGATATCCACTATTCAGAAGACAAAGCTAGATACAAAGTAGTAACACTCACATACCCCTGATGCAGTGGTCGTACCTTGCTCTCTAACGTGTAACCCAACACGAACGCTTCCCAATCAGGTCTACTACCTGAAGGGGTCTTCAATGGAATCCTTTACCTTAGGGCCAACCCCTAAGATAGACTTCACGGCTGATCAAATCACACACTTGGCAAGGCTTTAGAGGAAATATCACGTCTCTAAGCTGTAGAGAATTCACCACCGAATTCTATATTGAAAGCATGCCTTAAGCCTCTTATTTATAGGCTTAGGAAACCCAAAATCGACTCAAAAACGGATTCTGAGACGCGCGTCCAGATGGGAGCCAGGGCCATCCAGATGGGTCAAGTTTTTCTTGTCCGGAAAGTAATTCTGGAATTTTCTGCAGGGCCGTCCGGATGGACAAATCTTTCCATCCGGACGGAGGCCTTCCGGATGCTTTTGGTGGCTGTTCGATACTCAAATTACATAATTCTTTCTAAGCTTTCCAACGACGCTGATTTCGTCCCAATCCGATATTTGAGTAAAAAGTTATGACCAAAATACCGAAAGGTGTCCGGACGGCTTGAACGAGCGTCCGGACGGTCAACTGCAACCGCCTCTCCAAGATAGTGTTGAAAGCTTCCATAACAAGGCCGCGTCCGGACGGTGTTGCCCTAGCGTCCGGACGGTTACACTTCGGCTGCACGAAATTACCATAATAAGGCTTGGAGCGTCCGGACCTTGAAGGCTAACATCCGGACGGTTGAACTGGTGCACGCAATTTCCTTATATGAAGCTTGATCGTCCGAACCATGAAGGTTGACGTCTGGATGGTTGAACTTGGTATGCATGTTTTTGCCTTATAGAGGACATCATTAGGACGGGATCACACATCGTCCGGACGGTAGCAGCCGTCTTCCCATAACTATGTCTTGAGGCAGAAACCCTAATTCTTGTCAAACATTGAATGGCGTCCGGACGGTAAAACCACGTCGTCTGAACGGATGTTGTTGACTGATGAGCGTCCGGATGGAATACCATGTCGTCTGGACGGCTGACAGGGAACCGAAATAAATCCTTAAAAACTTCACAGAATCTTCTCGAAGAACATAGCTGAAGAGTAGACTCTGGATAAAGCAGCATCCCTGTGAAAGTAGCAACATTACATAAAAGTGATTTTATCCAACAGAATGCAGCCAACACAAAAACTAACAAACTCCTCCTTTGGCCATTCTGGGACAAAAATCACATGACCGGTTAAAAATACAATCCCGGTCCAAATAAAAAATTACTCCCCAAATGGATTTCTAAATTTAACAGTGTGTGTGACCAGTGTGCAACAGAATATTAAATGCGGAATTTAAAGGAGACAAATATTTTGTTGACGAAGTGGAAACTCAATTAAAAGAAAAACCACTCAACAATTACTCCCCCTCAATGTCTCAGAAGTACAAGGGTAAATAGAGTAATAATATCCACAGACAAAAACTTTCTAAAATCCAAAACAATAGGAGAATAGAGAAAAGGCTGCAAGTGGCCCAAAAGAGAGGAACAAAAATCCTCCAAGTATCAAATCCCAAGACTTTTGGAAATTGAACATCCGACTTCAACAAAAGTCAGTTTTCCAAAGGATGCATCTGTAAAACATTGTGCTGGGTGCCGCTGGATGTCATATTTCTGAATCAAAACCAACCAGAAATACTTCCAAAAATACCATTAGATCCTGTTAGTTCCAAAAATAATGTGGTATTTAAGACGGTTGTCAAATGGATGCCAAAGAGAAATATAAGCAATGCAGCTATTCATAAGGCATAAAAGATCAACCCAACACACATACAAAAAAGGATTTTCATGCACAATATCTCAAGAAAATATCCCAACAAATATTCCAATATTCTAAAAGCACAAAGACTTAAAAGAATAACGGAAGACACAATGAAGATCATGGGATGAGAAGAATGTGCACAGAATGCCAAAATCTCGGGAGAAATCCACAAGAAAAACACACAACATGCCATGATAAATCAATAATGAAAAGATGTGTGTATGGCAGAAAAAGAGAAGCAAGTCTTAAACCTGTAGAGATCTTGTCCGGATGTGTCACTTAACCATCCGGATGACAACTGCTAGATCAGCATATGGCAAGACTGCGCTCGTCCGGATGTAAGAGTAGGTCCATCCGGACGCTTCACACTGAAAATCTGAAATTGGAGAAAAATTTGTAGAAAAATATTTTTCTCAAAAGTTAGCTTCAGAACACGCATGTATAATCAACTGATAAAACAGTCAAATAGCATTGCAAAAATATGCAAAGATATAAATGAGAGTTAAGTATTCAATAAGCAAAAATTTCCCTGCAGATAGAAATTTTAAATAGATTACTCAACTCATGCAATGCGTGTGTGTGTGTGAAGACTTTTCCCAATAAGGTATGAAATTCACTGATATGACAAAAAGCAACCAGATTTTCCAAACAAGAGAGAAAATCAATGAAAGATCAGTCAAAAGTCAAACCTTATCTTACTAGGGCCTAGCCACCCTCATCTGATACGCTCCCCCTAAGATGCAGCACCTAATTGTTTTACTTGTACCATGAAGGACAAAGTAAAATTTTTACTTGCACGTAGAGGGCAAGGCATATAGCAAATTCAGCACATAAGCAGTGAATATACAATTTAAAAGCGCATAATGCATATGATATATTGCTTGATTCTCATGGTGCTGCAACCTAGAGAGTGCCAGAATTTTTAGGCTGTAGGTTCAACTAGCATGTGGTCAATTTAACCATCTTAATCAAAGACCTCTTCTCTTATCTAGAATTTCTAGAAGCAAAAAGTCAGAGAAGGAAAAGATGTACCTTAGGGGAGTATTAGATAGTGCACATTTTCATCGCATTAGGAAAGTAACTATCTATCATTAAGATGCAACAGGAAAACTTAGCAGATATCATGCATAAACTCTCAATCATATATAAGCATATTTAATCAATGCACAATGAACTGAGATATCATGCAAAAACACATGCAATATCTGAAAGGCTATCAAAAGAAAGAAATAAAGTTCCACATCTTCTCCCCAATTTTATTTTATTTTATTTTTTTTTTGTTGAAAACCGATAAACAGAAAAACAACAAACACATGCTCAGAGAAGGAAATGACATCTAATCCCAGCATGTAAGGTAAACCAAACCTGTCCTCATGGAGAGAGGTTTAAGAAATACCAAGACAGAAAAGCAGCCGCCCGACGTGCTTCAACTGTCATTCCTAAAAGAAAATATCTGCAGATGTTTCTCAAGACAACAAGAGAAAACATGGGGATAAAATAAACGGTTCCTCAAACAGAATGCAAGGCATGAGTACGATATGACAAGATAAACAATGCAATGCAAACATACCTGACATGCACTAGGATTTAGGAACCAAAATCCTAGGCATGAGAGACCTCACCTACTAGGTGAGTCCACTCCCTCTTAAGGGGTGAATTGTCTCATCCTTCCTTGCACATACCTTCTTTACCTGGGAGGCAGGGGTGTGAGCCATGTCCCAATTGATCAGTCTGACTAGGACATTCTTCATCATGTTGACAAGCCCTTCATTGGTCTGATTCTTCTTGGGCTTGTGAGGCTTCACTTTGAAGCATTTGGCTTTGATGTGGCCATACTTACCACAGTGATAGCATGAGGGAGAATCCCTTTGAGGATAATGTCGATGTTGCCGAAAAACATGATTAGGCTTAGAAGGTTTAGAGCTAGACTTACCTGTCTTTTGCTCTGTTCTCCTTATCCGAGGCTGTTGATGTCGGATTTGAGGACAGTGTGGCCTGATGTGTCCAGAGACACCACAATGATAGCAGGTAGGCTGACTTCGTTTGCTGAAATGCTTCTTGAAGGGCTTTGCAAATTTAAGATTAGCATTTTCACAAACAACAAAATCCTTACCTCTTTGAGATATATGCCTCCTATGGGGCGGGACATATTTATCTGAAGAGGTTTTCTCAATAACGAACTTTTTGGAGTCCTCCTGCTTCTTTCAAGGTCTGTGAGATTTTAACACAACACAATTTGGTCTAATATGACCAATTTTCTCACAATTATGACAAATAGGAACAAACTTACCTTGTGTTCCTGAATCCTTGGAGTTAGGCATCACACATTTATCTAAGCAAGAATTTTTAGAACAAGCTGCATCTACTATCACATGCTTAATACCAACATAGTCTAATTCAGAATCAGAAGCATGTGAAGTAGAAGTATTTAAATCAGCAGTCAAATCAGGCTTGTTCGAAATATCTGAATGAATACACAGCACGCTTTTCAAATTATCACTTGAGAATTTTTTCAGGAGATCTTCAGATTCTTTTAATTTATTCTCAAGTGTATCAATAATGTCAAACAACATGGTATTCTCAGATCTCAAAGAGTCAATCAAAGCATGAGATTCAGATAACTAAACAATCAAAGACTTTTTTTCTTGCTTCACCTTTTTAAGCTCTTTAGAATGTTGAGCATTCTTCAATTTATTAAAAACCTTAAAGAGCTTAATATCAGAATCTTCATTAGAAAACTGAGAAGAATTCATGATAAAAGGTGTAATAAAAAAAAATAGAATTTACAAGAGATGAGGATCATAATCAGGAAATAAATCCTAAACAGAGTGTACCTACTCTGATACCAATTGTAAAATTGAAATTGACTTCAAAAATAAAGTGTGCGCATAAGTGTCAACAAAAATCAAAGCACAGCGGAAAGTAAATGACACACAGATTTTTGTTGACGAAGTGGAAACTCAATTAAGAGAAAAACCACTCCAGGGCAGCCAAACCCAGGATATCTACTATTCAGAAGACAAAGCTAGATACAAAGCAGTAACACTCACGTACTCCTGATTCAGTGGTCGTACCTTGCTCTCTAACGTGTAACCCAACACGAATGCTTCCCAACCAGGTCTCCTACCTGAAGGGGTCTTCAATGGAATCCTTTACCTTAGGGCCAACCCCTAAGATAGACTTCACAGCTGATCAAATCACACACTTGGCAAGGCTTTAGAGGAAACATCACGTCTCTAAACTGTAGAGAATTCACCACCGAATTCTATATTGAAAGCATGCCTCAAGCTTCTTATTTATAGGCTTAGGAAACCCAAAATCGACTAAAAAACGGATTCTGACACACGCGCGTCCGGACGGGAGCCAGGGCCGTCTGGACGGGTCAAGTTTTTCTTGTTCGGGAAGTAATTCTGGAATTTTCTGCAGGGTCGTCCAGACGGGCAAATCTTTCCGTCCGTAAGGAGGCCTTCCGGATGCTTCTGGTGGCCTTCCGGACACTCAAATTATACCATTTTTTCTAAGCTTTCCAACGACGCCAATTTCATCCTAATCCGATATTTGAGTAAAATACCGGAAGGTGTCCAGACGGCTTGATCGAGCGTCCGGATGGTCAACTGCAACCGCCTCTCCAAGATAGTGCTGAAAGCTTCCATAACAAGGCCGCGTCCGGACGGTGTTGCCCTAGCGTCCGGATGGTTACACTTCAGCTGCACGAAATTACCATAATAAGGCTTGGAGCGTCCGGACCTTGAAGGCTAACGTCCGGACGGTTGAATTGGTGCACGCAATTTCCATATATGAAGCTTGATCGTCCGGACCATGAAGGTTGACGTCCGAACGGTTGAACTTGGTATGCATGTTCTTGCCTTATAGAGGACATCGTCCGGACGGTAGCAACCGTCTTCCCATAACTGTGTCTTGAGGTAGAAACCCTAATTCTTGTCAAACACTGAATGGCGTCCGAACGGTATAACCACGTCGTCCGGACGGATGTTGCTGACTGATGAGCATCCGGACGGAATACCACGTCGTCCGGACGGCTGACAGGGAACCGAAATAAATCCTTGAAAACTTCACAGAATCTTCTCGAAGAATATAGTTGAAGAGTAAACTCTGGATAAAGCAGCATCCCTGTGAAAGCAGCAACATTACATAAAAGTGATTTTGTCCAACAGAATGCAGCCAATACAAAAACTAACACTAGGCATGAACACCCGAACCTGCTAGGTGCGTCTGTTCCCCCTCATGGGGTGACTGTCCTTCTTAACCCAAGCCTGCCTTCCTGTAGGTGGTTGCTGGCAGGACTGCATTATCCACTCCATCATACTCTGCATCCAGATAGGTGGCTCACTGAGGTACTGCTCTTCTTTCACCTTCTGAGACCTCCTAAATTGCTTGGATTTGTTCTTGGAGTTGCCACTGTGATTGGCAGGTGATGAGTACCAAATATTGTGTATTTGGACCCCTTAATTTACATTAGTTAAACCTTTAGTTTTGTTACTTTCTAATGTTTTGTGTAGTTTTAGTGTTTTTAATATTTTGTAGGACAATAAGAGAGAAATGATACAATTCAAGCAAAATACAAGGAAATTCGGATGCAGCAGACCACTATATTTATACTGATCATAACAGGACCAAAAGATATCCGTTTTGGGAGTTTCTTCGGTCTAAATTGAAGATCAAGATGTCATCTTTCCAACGCAACAAGTTTCAGCCAATTTGGAGATGCGTGGAAAAAGATATGGCTGTTTGAATTTCAGTCGTTGGATCATCCCGAAAATCCGGAACCATCTCTCTTATTATTTTTCTTTTGCTTCATCCCTTGTCTCCCCAAAGCTAGAGCCAATACACGTTTTTCTCCACATTCTCAGCCACTTAATCACCTTTTTTCCCCCACTCAACATAAAGTAGCATCTTTCCATAAAACACTCACCACCCATTCCATAAAACACTCACCACCCATTCCATAAAACACTCATCACTCATCTCTCCACTCATACATAAAATAACACCCACTCACCCATTCCACACAAAACCAACCGGCCATCCTCTTGGCTATAAAAGGAGACCAAGGCTGAAGTGAAAGGAAGAGAGCATATGGAGTAGAGTAGCATAATGTAGAGTAGGGTAGAATAGAATAGAGTAGAGTAGAAATTCTGTAATTAAGTTTAATTTCGTGCTTCTTGTAGTTTAAATCAGTAGTTTATTTTCATATATTTTCTCTTTGTAAAGCTTCTTCTTTTACTTCCATGGGTGTTCATCATGTTCTTGTGGTGTTCTTAGTCATGGAGGGATAGTAACCTCAACTAGGGTTGAGGATGAAACCTTTCCATTGATAACACTCACAATCTTGGTGCACCACTTGCTCATTTAATGATATATCTTGTTAGTTGTTCAAGTTCCATTCATTTAAAGCTTTATCTTTTGGAATGAATGTGATTATTGGTGGATAGAGGACATTTTATGTGTTTCAACCAGCTAATACATTGTTTTATCGGTTTGAATGAAGATATCCATTGTGATTGAATGATACATTGGATGTTTGGATTTCAATTGGTACTCTTTGTGATTTGTCAAAGTGTTGGATTCATTTAATGGTTCTTTGGGATGTGGTTAAGAGACTTGAATAACACCCTAAGCTTAATGTTCTTTGGATGTTCAAGTGGAAACCAAGGGTGTGAGTTGTAGGATTTGGTTTGGTGGATTCTTTAGCCTTAGTTTCTTTTATTTCATTACACCTTTCTTTTCCTTAGTCTTTTGTTCTTAAGCATCAAACATTTGGAACTAGGTTAAAACAAGGTTAATTAAGCAAGACACTAATATTTGACCATTTCTCTGTGGGATCGACCTCGCACTTGCAATACGCTATATTGCATAACGATTCGTGCACTTGCGAGTATAATTTAAGACACATCAAGTTTTTGGCGCCGTTGCCGGGGAATTGTTTTGTTTGTGGAAGTTGATTTTTGTTTGAATTGATTTTGTTTTTCTACTAGTTAGATAGATTTTTTGTTTCATTTTTACTGTTATTTAGCTTCTGTTTAGCATTCTAAGTATTTCTTTTGTTTTTCCCGGATCTGTTCTGCAGCTTCTGCAATTTTCTGGATACCCTGGAGAATCGATCGATCGACAATAAATTCGATCGATCGAAACTCGATCGAGCGAATTTTCATCTGCCTTAAAGTAGATCGATCGAACATATATTCGATCGATCTAAATATACTTCGATCGAGCGAATTTTCCTGCACAACAGCAGCTCGGAACAAGGTAGGTATCTTTATTCCGGTATTTTTTTAGTCCATTTTGTTCATAATTTGTTTCTGTTTAAAGGTATTTTGTTGTTTGCTTAATTTTCTTTTGGTTCATTATAATTTAGTTCAAATTCTGTGTAGTTTGTGTTTCATATTATCTTCAATTTGTTTTATTTTGTTCTAAAAAATAAAAAATAAAAAAAAATAAAAAAAAAACTTTGCTAGTGTGGTCTACGGCGCTATCCAAGTGTCTAGGCAAGTTCTGGCTAGGAAAGTCTTGGGATTTAAGTGTGTCCGGTGTGACCCCCCTCACTTTCCTGGGAACGAACCTGGGCTCTTAGAGAATTCTGTCTGCCCCACTTGCAGCAAAAAAATTTTGGTTCATATCTTTGGTGGGATATCTTCTTGCTAGAGGGTGTAAGTGAAGCATGGATTCTTATTTTGATAATTATTGTGATTCTTCTGCACAACATGTTTCACCTAGTGGTAGGACACTTGCTCCAACCAACTACCCTTACAGTTTCAACCCACATGAACCATGTTCATATTGCTCTGATCCTTATCATAGTGCTAGTAATTGTCCCTCCTGGGGACAGTTCTATAATTTTTCACCTGAGCAATTAAACACAAACTCCTCCAGCCCGGGATTCGATTCAAATCCCAATTCTTACAACCCGGACTGGAGCGACCATCCTGATTTCTCGTGGCAAGCTCAAGCCATGGGAAATTGTGCTCCCCAATTTCAGGAACTGCACTATCCTGATTATCCACAGTTTGATAACCAATCTTCCCATCCTTCATCCTACGTTTATCCAGCCTCTTCTTCACAGTCCACTTTGGAAGACACTCTTAAGGTCTTCATGGAGCTCACAGGCCAGGCTATTAGTGACATGAAGAATGCTGCCATGGAAAACACTCAAGCAATTGCTAGGATAGAAGGACAGATGGAATATCTGGTTGCTGAAGTCACCAGAATAGAGGAAGAAGAGCTTCAAAGTCAGTCGATGGTTGCAGGGCACTACATGATTGATGAGGATGATGCTAGTCATTCTTGTCATGAGCATGTCCCCACCATCACCATGTTTGAGACTGAGGAAATTGTGGATAGCAATGAGGAAGAAAAAGAGGAGCACCTTGAGCAAGCAGCGCCCCCGCCCAATCCAAATAGTCCCAATGACAAGGAAATGAGTACTGAAGCTCATTCCTTCATCACCATCCCTCTTGAGACATTTCATGAGCCCCAAGATTTAATTCTTAAATGTCTCAAAGAGCCATCTTATGCCAAATCCGTCAAGGATCTATGCACACAACCGCGCAAATCTAGGAACCATCGTCCTAGGAAGATCCTTCGAAGCAAGCAAGTTGGCTACATAAGATGGCGAAACATTCCTCCCGAGGGACATAAATTCTTAAAGAAGAAAGGGTGGAAGGGATTGGTTGGACATCCGCATGATCGGGGAAGGCGCTGTAAATCTTCTCTTACCTTTTTGTACAGTTGATTTCTTTCATTTTTATTTCTTTTCATTTTGTTTTCGTTTCTGACAGCAACTAACATTTTGATGTTTGTGTCTATGAGAAATGTTGCTGTTAGTTTTTGTTGACAGGTGTTTTGGTGTTTAAGTTTGGGGGACGCCTTGACCTTTCACACCTCGATGTTTCCGTATTTCTGGTAATGTATTTCTACACTACACATTGCGGACAATGTGTAATTCAAGTTTGGGGGTATGGAAAAGCACTCTGTCCATTTGTTTGTTTGTTTATTTCATTTGTTTGTTTGTTTAAATTTTCTGTTTGTTTAAGTTTCCATTTGTGTGTTTGTTTAATTTTTCTAAATGTTTTAAGTTATTTTTAGTTGCCTTTTTGTTCTTAGAATATTTTAATTAAAAAAAAAATAAATAAATAAAAAAAATTATTGTTAGTTGAGCATGGTTACATTTTACTATGGTTTGCACCTCATTGGTTTGATTAACATGTTGAATTTTGCATATCATTAAAATCTGAGATCCTTTGACTCATCTTTGGATTAAAAGAGACTTGACATGTTTAATTTATTTAGCACAAGCACATTAGCATTGTTTCTGTGGGGTATGAGGTTTGAATTGAAATTTATATGTCTTGAGATTTGCAGGATAACTTGTTGATGAAACCTTGGCTAGTTGTTCAAAAAAAAAAAAAAAAAAAAATTTATAATAATAATATCACCAATTTGACTTCTCATTGAGTAACCGGGCCCCTTGCCTCATTAAGCATTGGGTGTTCGCGTAAAAAGAGGAGAATTTCAGCTTGGATGATTGTTTGGCTAGTCTGACTTCGTAGCCTTTTTGACTTGAGTAATTAAGCCCTTAGGGATGTTTTTACATCTAGTGCCCTAAGACCATCTGGTCTGGGAGTCACTGGCCCAACACTCGTTACATGGGTCAACTAGAAAGCTTAAAGGAGTCAAACATTGCACAGCCGACACAAAAATAATAGTAAATAATAATGAATGAAAGATAAGCCTTGGTTATTTGACGGGAGTCCTGCGAATTTTTGGATATATGTGCTTTAAGGAAAATCGAAATCCCATGACTCTATGCTATTCACACTTTACACTTTTGAACATGTGTTGTCTCAATTTTTCCATCCATGAGTTGATCGATTTTTGATAATATGACAATGTGACATTCATTTTGTTAAACATACTCATGATGTGTGAACCACGTGTTTTAAATGATGATTTTCGCTCAATTGATAATATGGCATTTCAATGTTTGTGGGTATCATTTCTGGCAAACCCTCACGAGACTTCACTCGTCCACTAGGGAGTCCTAGGGGTTTAAAAGGCTTGTTGCATATGCTAAATGCAATCGTGTCTCCCACGAAAGAGGATTTATGTTTCATGCTTTGATTTTGTTTTTCATTTTGTTTTGCTAAGGGACTAGCAAAATGTAAGTTTGGGGGTATTTGATGAGTACCAAATATTGTGTATTTGGACCCCTTAATTTACATTAGTTAAACCTTTAGTTTTGTTACTTTCTAATGTTTTGTGTAGTTTTAGTGTTTTTAATATTTTGTAGGACAATAAGAGAGAAATGATACAATTCAAGCAAAATACAAGGAAATTCGGATGCAGCAGACCACTACATTTATACTGATCATAACAGGACCAAAAGATATCCGTTTTGGGATTTTCTTAGGTCTAAATTGAAGTTCAAGATGTCAGCTTTCCAACGCAACAAGTTTCAGCCAATTTGGAGATGCGTGGAAAAAGATACGGCTGTTTGAATTTCAGTCGTCGGATCATCCCGAAAATCCGGAACCATCTCTCTTATTATTTTTCTTTTGCTTCATCCCTTGTCTCCCCAAAGCTAGAGCCAATACACGTTTTTCTCCACATTCTCAGCCACTTAATCACCTTTTTTCCCCCACTCAACATAAAGTAGCATCTTTCCATAAAACACTCACCACCCATTCCATAAAACACTCACCACCCATTCCATAAAACACTCATCACTCATCTCTCCACTCATACATAAAATAACACCCACTCACCCATTCCACACAAAACCAACCGGCCATCCTCTTGGCTATAAAAGGAGACCAAGGCTGAAGTGAAAGGAAGAGAGCATATGGAGTAGAGTAGCATAATGTAGAGTAGGGTAGAATAGAATAGAGTAGAGTAGAAATTCTGTAATTAAGTTTAATTTCGTGCTTCTTGTAGTTTAAATCAGTAGTTTATTTTCATATATTTTCTCTTTGTAAAGCTTCTTCTTTTACTTCCATGGGTGTTCATCATGTTCTTGTGGTGTTCTTAGTCATGGAGGGATAGTAACCTCAACTAGGGTTGAGGATGAAACCTTTCCATTGATAACACTCACAATCTTGGTGCACCACTTGCTCATTTAATGATATATCTTGTTAGTTGTTCAAGTTCCATTCATTTAAAGCTTTATCTTTTGGAATGAATGTGATTATTGGTGGATAGAGGACATTTTATGTGTTTCAACCAGCTAATACATTGTTTTATCGGTTTGAATGAAGATATCCATTGTGATTGAATGATACATTGGATGTTTGGATTTCAATTGGTACTCTTTGTGATTTGTCAAAGTGTTGGATTCATTTAATGGTTCTTTGGGATGTGGTTAAGAGACTTGAATAACACCCTAAGCTTAATGTTCTTTGGATGTTCAAGTGGAAACCAAGGGTGTGAGTTGTAGGATTTGGTTTGGTGGATTCTTTAGCCTTAGTTTCTTTTATTTCATTACACCTTTCTTTTCCTTAGTCTTTTGTTCTTAAGCATCAAACATTTGGAACTAGGTTAAAACAAGGTTAATTAAGCAAGACACTAATATTTGACCATTTCTCTGTGGGATCGACCTCGCACTTGCAATACGCTATATTGCATAACGATTCGTGCACTTGCGAGTATAATTTAAGACACATCAAGTTTTTGGCGCCGTTGCCGGGGAATTGTTTTGTTTGTGGAAGTTGATTTTTGTTTGAATTGATTTTGTTTTTCTACTAGTTAGATAGATTTTTTGTTTCATTTTTACTGTTATTTAGCTTCTGTTTAGTATTCTAAGTATTTCTTTTGTTTTTCCCGGATCTGTTCTGCAGCTTCTGCAATTTTCTGGATACCCTGGAGAATCGATCGATCGACAATAAATTCGATCGATCGAAACTCGATCGAGCGAATTTTCATCTGCCTTAAAGTAGATCGATCGAACATATATTCGATCGATCTAAATATACTTCGATCGAGCGAATTTTCCTGCACAACAGCAGCTCGGAACAAGGTAGGTATCTTTATTCCGGTATTTTTTTAGTCCATTTTGTTCATAATTTGTTTCTGTTTAAAGGTATTTTGTTGTTTGCTTAATTTTCTTTTGGTTCATTATAATTTAGTTCAAATTCTATGTAGTTTGTGTTTCATATTATCTTCAATTTATTTCATACGAACGGTATAACCACGTCGTCCGGACGGATGTTGCTGACTGATGAGCATCCGGACGGAATACTACGTCGTCCGGACGGCTGACAGGGAACCGAAATAAATCCTTGAAAACTTCACAGAATCTTCTCGAAGAATATAGTTGAAGAGTAAACTCTGGATAAAGCAGCATCCCTGTGAAAGCAGCAACATTACATAAAAGTGATTTTGTCCAACAGAATGCAGCCAATACAAAAACTAACACTAGGCATGAACACCCGAACCTGCTAGGTGCGTCTGTTCCCCCTCATGGGGTGACTGTCCTTCTTAACCCAAGCCTGCCTTCCTGTAGGTGGTTGCTGGCAGGACTGCATTATCCACTCCATCATACTCTGCATCCAGATAGGTGGCTCACTGAGGTACTGCTCTTCTTTCACCTTCTGAGACCTCCTAAATTGCTTGGATTTGTTCTTGGAGTTGCCACTGTGATTGGCAGGCACAAATCGTTGCTGAGGTCGTTGATGCTGGGATGCCTGGTATCATGGTCCATGAGACAAAAGAGCTTGATATCTTGGTGCTTGATGGTATGGGGCCTGATAACATGGAATCTGGAACTGGGCCGCAGGTCTAGTGCCATAATCAGCCTGTCGGGGCACTTCTTTCTTGCCCTTGACTTTTTGAGCTTTTAGGAGAGAGCACTGAGGACAAACATGCCCACTTAGACCGCATTGATGGCATATGGGAGGTCTTCTGATGGAATGAGGCTTCTGTGTGCCTGGAACATCATCATTGACCTTGTCCTTCCCTTTATCTTCAACAGTGGGAGGAGGCTCTGGGATTGTAGGTTTCACAAATATAGTCTTTGAAGTAGAGGGAGCATCAGAAGAGGGAGCTAAATACCCGAGACTAGCCTTGTCAGTTGGGCTCTTCTGGATAGACAACATACGAGTCAGCTTCTCATTAGTGACTCTTTCTTGCTGGAGCTGCGTCTCTAGTAGGTTTTGCTCGAGCTCTTGTATTCTAAGCAACAATGAACTCTTCTCAGTTTGTAAACTGTTCAGATCATAGAGGTGCTGCTTACGACCTTCCCTCAGCTTCTCATACTCTATATAGAGTGTCTTGTAGGCCTCCTTAAGCTCTTCCCCATTATCACATGCTCCGAATAATAAGAGTCTTCTTCCTCAACGTGTGGGGCTACAAAGGCCAAAAAATTTTCAGACTCTGGAGCTTCTTCTTCTGACTCATCACTGAGAGTCACATTGTATGCCTTCCCCTTACCCTTCTTAAGATATCCGCAATCGGCTCGGATATGCCCAAAACTTGAGCATTCAAAGCATCTAGGCCCTTTGGGATCCTTCTTTTCTTCTTCCTCTGGTTTAGCTTCTCTGGGAGCTTTCTTCACTTTTTCAGAAAACTTCTTTTTGAATCGGTCATCTCTCATAAGTCTTCTGAATTTAATGGCTAACATAGCCATAGCTTTTTCTTCCTCCTCAGAGTCATTTTCAGATGAAGCTTCTACCTTCTTCTTGGAAGCTTTTAGGGCAATGGTCTTCAACTTCTTGACCGGGGGTAGAGGCAGCTCATACGTTTGAAGAGATCCCACCAACTCTTCAATCTTCATTTCTTCTAGATCCTTGCTTTCTTCAATGGTGGTCACCTTGATCTTGAAACGCTCAGGCAAAGATCTCAGAATTTTTCGGATGAGTTTTACATCCAAGATAGGCTTCCCTAAACTCTCCAAATTTCTCATCCTCCAACATCTTAATCTTTTCAAATTTTGAAATCAACATTTGAAGTTTGGCAGATTTTAAAAGTTTTGTGCCTTCATATGTTGTTTCCAAAATTTGCCATGCTTCTTTGGCTGATTCGCAATTTGAAATTTTTACGAATTCTGATGGAGAAAGTGCTTGGCACAGAGCATGGAGGGCTTTATCATTTGAAAGACGTGCGTTTTTCTGAGGGACTAGTTTGAGTGTTGCATCCTCTGGTTTGGTCCAACCAGTTTCAACAATACTCCAACAGTCAATATATTTCAGAAAGAAACGCATACGTGCCTTCCAATAGCCATAGTTCGTACCATCATAGGCAGGAACAGAATTAAGAGTTTGAGACATTATAATAAATAGAAGTAAAAAAAATATAACACTCAAGAAATTAATCTTCTCAGAGTGTACCAAGCTCTGATACCAAATGAAAAACGAAATTGACTTCTAAAAATAAAAGGCAAGTGTGTGCAATAGTGTGCAACAAAATACCACAATGCGGAATTAAAAGAGACAGATATTTTTTTGACGAAGTGGAAACTCAATTAAGAGAAAAACCACTCCGGGGCAGCCAAACCCAGGATATCCACTATTCAAAAGACAAAGCTAGATACAAAGTAGTAGCACTCACATACCCCTGATGCAGTGGTCGTACCTTGCTCTCTAACGTGTAACCCATCACGAACGCTTCCCCAACCAAGTCTCCTACCTGAAGGGGTCTTCAAGGGAATCCTTTATCTTAGGGCCATCCCTTAAGATAGACTTCAGTTGCAGCGCAGCAACAGCACACTTGCAATGGCATGAGAGAGAACAGATCAGCTCCGATAACTTCACAAAATAACTCTCTAAGCTCTGAAGGAATTCAATACCGAGTTCTTGCAGTTCTCAATGCCCAGGGGCCTCTATTTATAGGCTGAGGGTTCAAATGGGTGACTGCAGTAATATGTATGGACACCGTCCGGATGGTGAACCTGAGCCGTCTGGACGGACAACTGTGCGACCAGAATTTATGAGATTTTCGCTGAAAATCTTTCCTGTTTGAGAGACGCGTCCAGACGGTGAGGCACTGTTGTCCGGATGGTCGCATGTCCGCTGCAAGTAATTTCCATATAAGGCTTTCGCGAGTCCGGACCAAGGGAGATGGCCGTCCGGACGGTTGATCTTCAACTCGCAATTTCCATATCTGTGGTGCGCGCGTCCGGACCATGATAGACAGGCGTCTAGACGGTTGAAGTTGAATACCCAATTTCCATATCAGATGCACGAGCGTCCAGATGATGGAAGACTAGCATCCAGACGGTTGAATTTGAATTGCTATTCTTGACTTAAGGAGAAGCGCGTCCTGATGGGAATCCACGTCGTTCGGAAGGTTGCATCAATCTTCCCATAACTGAACTTGGAAAGAATCTGAAGCTTGGTCGAATACTGAGAGGCTTCCGGACGAGCTGCTGAGACGTCTGGACGAATGCAAGCTGGAACAGAAGCTTCTCGATGTAGTGAAGGGTCCGGACGGAAATCTACTTCGTCCGGACGAATGATGCTAGGTCTGTTTGGGCGTCCGGACGGTACGGTACGTCGTCGGGACGGATGGAACAGTGGACAGATGAGCATCTGGACGGGATGACACGTCGTCCGGACGGCTGACAGGAAACCGACTTTTTTGACTGCAGAATCTTTTGAAACACTTCTGAATAGCGGAATCCCTTGTAAAACAGCATCTTTACATACAAGTGATTTTGTCCAAACAGAATGAGGCCAATCACAAACTAACAGTTGTTTATGGGATATTTAGGATTGTATTTAGTTTGATTTAGTACATATTGTAAATTCTGTCCATAAGCGGTTTTATTTCTATTTGTAAACTGTTTTTTTTTTTTTTTTTTTTTTTTTTTTTTTTTTTTTTTTTTACGGTTTTTGGTGTTTAAATTCGGTTCTGTCTATTTTCTGCAGAATTCTGTTTATGTAGAAATTATCGATCGATCGATTTCAGTGAACTAAAAATATTCGATCGATCGACATAAAATCCGATCGATTGACTTTTGTTTTTGAGTAGTATTGCTTTTCTGCTTTCTCTGGACCGAATCTACATTTAATTTCTTATTGTCCCTCGCATATTTAGTCTTTAATTTTTTTCAGATTTATTTTTCTGCATTTTTCTTGCATTTTACTTTTCTGCAGAGAATCGATTGATCGACTCTAAAAGTGATTGATTGAAGTTTCGATTGATCGACCAAAAAGTCGGTCGAGTGACTTTTCCTGCAGTAGCACTCCAATTGCTGCTGCACTGCCTCACTGCAGAACCAGTTAGTTTTTCTTCCTTTTTGATTTTATTTCTTTTCTGTACCTTGTATACATAGATTAAATTTTGTTGGTGCATGTTTGGTCGTTGTTCATTATCATTGCCTATTTTTCCATACGACCCAAACTTAGAACGGATTTCTAGATGAAGTAGATCCAAACAGAATTCATGTTTAAGAGCCCGTTCTAAAGATCAAATGGCTGAAGAACCAAAGCCTGTGCTATTGAGGGACCACTATGTTCCTTCGACATATACACCCAATTCAAGCCTTCAGTTGCCGGACATTACGGCATCTCATTTTGAAATTAAGTCCGGATTCATTCAAATGCTTCCATTATTTTACGGACTTAGTACCGATGATCCTTATAAGCATTTAGACGAATTCATTGAAATCTGCTCCACCATAAGGTTACATAATTTTTCAAAGGATGCTTTAAGGATGCGCCCGTTTCCGTTCTCTCTTAAAGATAAAGCTAAGTATTGGTTGAATTCCCTAGAAACTAATTCCATTACTTCTTGGGCTCAAATGCAACACGAGTTCCTTAAGAAGTACTTTACCATAGGGAAAACAAATCAAATACGAAAAGCCATAACTAGTTTTTCACAGATAGAGGGAGAACCTTTTCATGAGACTTAGGAGAGGATGAAAGACCTTTTACGAAAGTGTCCACATCATGCTGTTCCCAAGTGGCAGTTAGTACAATGTTTCTATGATGGCTTAACTGAGCCTCATAGACAGATGGTAGATGCCTCGTGTGGAGACACTTTTATGTTGAAGAGTGAGGATGATGCATGGATATTTTTTGAAAATTCGTCGGAAAACTCTTTACAACATTCATCATCTAGTCGTAAGACAAATGCTAAGAGCCAAACTCTCTATGAAGTATCTCAACCTTTGGACTTGTATGCCAAACTGGATGCTTTATCTAGGAAGTTAGATCAATTACTTGCATCTAGTTTTGTTCTTGCGACTGCATCTCAAATGCATACTCCACATGATGCATGTTCATTTTGCTCTGATTTATCACAGCAGACTGGAAATTGTCCTATTGTTAGACAGTTTTCTGAGCCTCCTATTAAGCAAATGAACACAACTTTCTCTAGACCGGGTGGTGATCATGCTAGTAATTCTTATAACCCAGGTTTGAGAAACAATAATAGTGTATGGCGGCCTAATGTTCCACAGTTTAATGGACTGCAAAACCAAGCTTATCAGCAGTCCAACAATCAATTTTACCAGCCGCCACCTAATAGTCGTCCTCCCAACCCACAATAGGAATTAGCCTTTCCACCTCCTAGAAATTCGACATTTGAGGAAAAGGTGTTGACCAGTCTCAGTAAATTTGAGTCTCACACTCAAATTCTAAATTCCCACTCTTAGTCTATAACAAAGTTAGAAATCCAACTTGGACAACTAGCTAAGTCACTTAACGAGAGAGAGCCAGGGAAGTATTCTAGTCAGCCTATTACTAATCCTAGGAGTAGAGGGGTAGTCATTAACCCAAAGGTGGAAGAGACGAAGACTGAACCAATAGGGCAATTAGAAAAGACAAAACTTGCCAAAAGTAAGGGAGTGTTTACCGAAGCACCACACTCCACCACACCGCTTCTTGAGACACATTTTAAACATGAAGTGCCATATCCACTGTGTCTCAAGGATTTGAATTGGAATGGACACGAAACGATAAATTTTTCCCAACCACTGCTAGACACAAATCCATTCATTAGTAGTGAGTTTTGACAGGTCTGGCTGAAAACGATAAACTTAGCGCTCATGGGAGGCACCCCAATGCTTTACATTTCATTGTTAATATCTCGGTATTTTAATTTATGAATCTTGTTTCATTTTTATTTTTAGATGCATGTAAAAAAAATTATACATGCAATATTTATCTATATCATAGTTTGAATTTATGTTTATTATGTGTCTGTTTTTAATTTTCAAAAAAAAAAAAATATAATATTTGATCAATCAATTTTAAATCGATCAATCGACATCGCCCAACAGACACGTGACCGGGTTTTAAAACACCCGTGCCTCTTCACTTGGTCACATTTTTTTCAAAATCCCGAGAGCCCTTTTCTTCCCCCCACCAAACCCTTCTTCCCAACCTCTCCATTTTCTCATTTTTCCATCTTTTTCCTTCATTTCTTTTTCATTAAATCTCTTCACCCCCTTTTTTCTTTACATTCCCCACCATTTTGAATTCCAAAAGTTTGCCTTCCTTGGCAAGTTTTATTCAGCACACCAAGTTTTGTCAAAAGTCCCGAAAGAAAGTTTTTTATGGAACCAGCCCAACCATCCTCTCTCGACAGTCTCGGACGTCCCAGTGAGTTCATACGAATGGAATGGCAGTAAAGATTGTTGAATGTCGAAACCCGTTTCTACATTTTTGGTGAATTCAAGGAAAAAGCATCGGTGAAATGGGTGTATCATCAATTCAAAAAACGTAACTTATTGCCCTTCTTGAGGCTCGCCAATGATTTTTTCTATCCTCTATTTGTCCGTATTTTCTATCAAAATCTCACTTTTATACGGACAATCCAGCCTACTTATCTTCTATTGTTTTGGGCCAACAAGTTTATGTGAGCATTGAGGACATTGCCAATGCACTTGGTTACCCTTCCGAGGACCCAAGAGGTCGCTTTGGTGAGTACCCTCCACACTGTGATTTACATTTCATCATTCGTGACATGTTTGAAGGTGCTTACAGCGACGATAGACGTACTTGTGCAAAGCGAGCCCAATTGCCATATCACCTATTACTTGTCGATTTTGTGCTAAAAAAGAATGTGTGTCCATTGGGGCACAAAACACAGAGAATAGGTGACGTTTTAGCTGCTTCATATGCTTTTGACAAAAAGTATTGGATTAACGTTCTCCAACTGAAATGGAAGCAAATGCACAAGTGTTGGGAAGACATGGTAGAGATAGTGGAATTCCTATTCCTGAGAGGGCCCTCTTAGATAGGAATATCCCAATTTTTGGCCTCGCCCAGTGGAATTAGAGTATTTCCCATATGCCACAGACGTGTGAGCGTCAAATAGACATGGAGATCGATGGTGCTCCCACAGCTGAGATACACGAGGATGAGCCATCAACTCCTAGAGAGGCGCTAGTCCGGCCCATTCCCACAGATTTTTCAATACTTCAGGGACATATGGATTGGAAGGCTTTGGAGATGAGAGAGATGAGGACTACACAGACTGAGATCCTTGAGTGTCAAACAGCTATGGAGACCATGATGAGAGAGATCCTAGGTCGACTTCCACCACCTCCAGATGCTGCGCCATGAGTGCCATTGGTTACCTTTCTTCCTTTGGATTATGGCAATGTATTTTTGATAGACATTGTGTGTTCTTTTTGATATTATCTTACACAATGTACTTTTAACATGCCATTTTTGATGAAACAGACATGGCTTTTTGATTTTAATACTGTCATTGGGAATGTGAGATTTTCTTTTATTATTTCTTTGGCTATCTTGTGTATATATATATATATATATATATATATATATATATATATATATATATATATATATATTTTAGGTTAAGTGTTTTTCCATCTACGTTTGGGGGTATACTATGAGTCATACCTCCCCGTTCAGGTTTTCTTTAACCCTTAACCGTGTTTTCATTTTCTACACATTGGGGACAGTGTGTCATTTAAGTTTGGGGGTATAGAAGTACACTTAGTTTGAATTTTGTACAAAAAATTTTCAAATTTATTTGTGAATTTTAAAATTTTGAACACATGATCACACAATTAAAGAGTCTAAGTCTGGTTAATTACCTTTGGCTATAAATTTCACATGTAGAAATTTGAAAAATCATGACATACATTGGCATATTGTTTGTGGGATATGTATTTAAGTTAATACCTTACATATTTGTTTTGAGTGTCTCGGATAAATTAAGTGATTTGTTAGATGGATGACATAGGCATAGTTTAAAAAAAAAAAAAAAAAACTTCATTGAGTAACCGGACCTCTTGCCTCATTGAGCATTGATTGTTCGCGTTAAAAGATGTAAGTAATAAATAAAATGGTTAGTTTGACTTCGTAGTTCTTCTTGACTTGAGTTATTAAGCCCTTAAGGATGTTTACATCTAGTGCCCTAAAGCCATCTGGTTTGGGATTCACTGGCCTAACACTTGGTATATTGGTCATTTAGAAGCTTAAAGGAGTTAAGCATTGCACAACCATAATAAAGTTGTAAATAATATTAAATTCTGCCTATGCCTTAGTTATTCCATCTAGCTAGAGATATAAAGAATTTTGAGACACTGGAGCATGTATGTAGGTTATATTCTATGAAAGCCTCACAACTATGTGATAATATCAAACTGCATCATTTCTAACATGTGAGATCTTAGTCGGCCATTTGTAAGTGAGTAGACTATGATTTTCTGAACTGTGTGAAGATGGAGTTTATTAAGTTTAAAGTCGTTCATGAATTATGAACCATTGTTGTGATGATACTTCTTTTTTATAGATAACATGTATATTTTTAAAGTTAATGTTTGTAGGTAGCATTTTTATTAAATCTTCACGAGACTTCACTCGTCTACTAGGGTAGCCTAAGGGTTTAAAAGACTTGTTGCATGTGCTAAATGCAATCTCATTTCCAACGAAAGAGGATGTCGATTAGTTGATTGTATTTTAATTTCTAGTTGTAATGCTAGGGACCAACATTATGTAAGTTTGGGGGTGTGATAAGTCTTGAATTATTCGATTCAAGACCCCTTAATTTGCATTTGTTATACCTAGTTTGTGTTGTATATATAATGTTTTGTTGTTGTTTTGTGTTATGTCTTATTTTCAAGTCTTAGTTGAAACCTAGTTCAAAACACTTGAATTAGACCTGAAAATACATCAAGGGCAATTTGGTTTATAGAGTTCAAGGTTGATCCTGAAAAGATAAAAATCATCTAAGGCAATTCGATTGATCAATTATTTGTACAGCCAATAATTAGATCAATCGACTTTCAGTCGAACCAAACTTCGATCAATCGAGATGCGATTGATCGATTCTCAGAATACCATAAAATATTTCCAAATCTTTGTGCGATCCAAATCAAAAGTTGATTTCAATGGACAGAAATGGACGCCGACCTTCTTTGTTTGTGCGGCTAGAACTAATCCTTGATGAGTTAAATCAAATCTCTATATATAGGAGATTAGTGTTTAGATTTAATCATGCATTACTTGGGGTTTCCGATTTTCCAAGGGCATTCTTAGTTAATTTTAGTGTTTTGTAATTCCTTTAATACACGTTCTTTGGGCCAAAATCTAGAGAGCAACTTCTTCTTCTTCTTCTTCTTTGTTCTTCATGTTCTAACTTAGGTTTTATTTTCTTTTTGTAATCCGAATTTTATAATTTTAATATAGTTGTTTTTGATTCATTTTCTTCTTGTTTCTTTATTGTTTTCCATAGAACTAGATTAGTTTATTTCATGTCTAGCTAAACCCTTCCTTAGGGTTTTGATAAAATCTTTTTCAAAAACCATGAAATGTTCTTGATGTTCTTGAAATTTTCTTGATATGTTTGATGATTGTGTAAAACTAGAGGATTGCAAAACTCATGCTAAATGGTTTTGTCTTCAAGATTCCAATCCACTTATTTATGAAAAAGAGTTATGCTTGTCTATGAGTTTTCTTAGATTCATGAATAAAATCAATGTTTTTGAAAGAGAACGATGTCTTGTGCAATGGTTCTATTTGACATGATCCATGTTAACTTATTAGATTTACCTTGTAGGGTATGCTAGGGAGCACTGGTCATTTCACACCTTTGGTAGTCTAAAACGTTTTTCAATTGTAGTGTAACTTTTACGTGATGTGATCGGTGTGAAACTAGATACCTTATCATTATGGCATAATTAGGGTTTTCATGTATTGTGTATACTTTTTAGGATGTTTTATAGAGTAGTAAGCTAGGGGGCATTAATCACCCCACACCTTTTGTAGTGTAAACATTTTTCAATTTTAGATTAATCTTTACGTGGAGTTGTTGTGACGACCCATTTTTTTTTTTATTTTTTTTATACAAAATGTAAAACGAGTCATCGTAGTGGCACGACTACTTGTCGCTTAGCCAACATAGGCACATGCCCCATAACATGCACCTGATATATAGAGTTACATCTACAGCGGAATAAATCATGATTCCATCAAACATAGCGGAAAAGCATAACTATAAATAAATTTGTTCTCTATACAAAAGTGAGTCATATCACAAGTCTATCTGTTTAAGGTTTAAATACATAAAACTATTACAAAAGAATGGCTCGTACCAAATAATACGTGACACATACGTCACAAGCCATATACAAAAGTACTCAAAATAAGGACACTATAGTCCTATCCCACTACGACTGTCGCTATGGGTTTCAATCGTAGTAACCCAAATAGTAAGCTACCGGATCATCATCCGCCTCAGGAGTACCTGCAATCATAGGAATATCATCTACACGGTATTGGTGGTATCCACATCCGTATAGGTGAAAGAATCAGTCCACCTTCTCAGTATAAAACATACTAAGACCTCAGTGATAATAAACTAACTGGGTTTTCATAATGGACCAACCTTTATTTTATTTCTAGTCGTGCGAGCACTATATCAGCCACAATTTACCAATAGCTAATATAGTAAACATCGACTTTTCAGAAAACATAAAGACATATTATATAGCTGTGAAAATATGTAGAAGTTCCAGTCTACTACTTGGAAGGTTCTACATATAAACCCCTCTATAATAATACTTTTCAACTGTGGCTTAGACATATGTGCACACGATCACTTCATCACAGATATCACGTCTTGTAATACCCGAGAAAGACAACCCACTTAAGTTATCAATATGTGCATAAATATGAGACTTAAGAATTGCTCTTAGTTTAATCAAGCTACATAGTTATACATGTAGAGAATTGGATCACTGAGGTTAGTCGATCGAGCGACTTTCTGGTTGATCGAGCGACTATAGGTCGAAGTTGATCGAGGGACTTTATTTTCGATCGAGCGACTTCGCCCAGTGTAGTGCAGTTTCCGCCAGCTGCGAAAAGTGATCTTTCCACCTAATAACTTGGGACCCACACGTGGTACTTGATGCCAAACGATCATGTCCACATTTAGTTAGCCTAGTTAGTCCATTTTGGTTGGAGCCCAACTAGATTTCCTTAGATATCATGCAATCATGGGCCAAGATATGGAATAGTAACCTAGGAGATTTGAGCTAAGAGTTTGAGGTGTTGGTTGGTTCAAATCTGGCCATTGGGATGATGGTTTGTTGGTTAAATCTCAGCCCTTCAAGAGTACTATATATAGGTTGCATGGGAAGTTGATTTTCATGAAGGAGAAACAAAACTATAGCCAAAACTCTCTCTCACTCTAGTGCTGAAAGAGTAGCACGAAAATCCCCCATTTTCACCCCACTTTCCAGCACCTAGCAAACCCAATTAAGCTCCAAAAACCACCCTCATTCTCCCACAAATCAGTAGTAGAGTGTGAGTGGAAACCTCCTTTGTTTTGAGACCAAGAAGACAAGCTTTGCAAGTGGAACTTTCTTGGACAGCAACTCTCCTTCACTCTCTAGGCCATTGAGGAACTTTGGGTGAGTATTTTCTCCCTCAAACTTCTCATAAGATCAAGTAGTTCTATTGCTATTTGAAATCATGACTTGTTCTTGTTTTTAATTATGCATGTTATATGGAAAGTTGGCTAGCTTACATGTGAGTATATGTGTAAACATATGGATGAGTATTTACTACATGAGATTAGTAATTTAGAATGGATAAATTGTGTTTTAAAAATGGATCAAGAAACATAAGTGTGAGAGTAATATGTTGAGGTTTTGATATATATATATATATATATATATATATATATATATATATATATATATTAAGAGAAAAGAGGTGAGCAATATTTAGGTGTGTTATAAGGATGTGAATTAAAGAAGAGTAAAATCATATGTGTGCTTGATTGTATGACAATGTATTCTATTTTTAAAGTGTATTATGTGATGGATAATTTTAGTGGTACAAGACTTGGTGTGTGAGCATTAAAATAAATGAATAAGAGATCATGTTTAATTCGGTAGCCGTTGCGATTTCTAGGAAGAAATATGGTAGTAATAATGATTTCATAAGAATACTTTATTAATTCACTATCATCATATAATGATTGTTATGCAGTTGTAAAGGAAAATATTTGGAGCAGAAACTAGTAAGTATCTCTATACTTACTGAGGACGAAGCTGGTTGATTTTCCTATAATATTATGTTTACTGTTTTATTTACTTGTTTGCACATGTGATTTTGCAGATTTTATTATTTCTAATAACCTGTCTAATAACAAGCTGTTGGATCAAGATCCACGGTGAGTATGCGAGGCTTCACATGAGTTCCAAGGTTCTCAGTGAATGAGGAGATACCTGAAAAGAATAATAAATACAAAAACTGGTGTACCAAGGTCACCAGGGAAACCAAGGTTTCCAGGAGCCAAGGCTCCCAAAGATTATAATTAAAAGTTAAGTGAGGAAACCAAGGTTTCAAATAACACGCTAACCGTGCCAAGGACAACAGAGTAGTGGAAAAAGGGAAATACCTAAAACTCTACACTTAAGACTGTCATTGCCTTATGATTACATCTATGTTCATTTTATGTCTATGACTCGCGATCATGGACTATGTTTTGTATATGCATGTGATTATATGGCCATTGCATTATGTTGCATTAACTAAATAAATCAGCACTCATATTATTATTGGAAACAGCGGACTTACTTTAGTGTTTATGTTGTTTTCTTCTCTTTGTATGGTACTTGTAATGGTTCAGGTTATGAGGAAGAAGAGGATTATCAGGACTATCCCGACACATAGATGGTTCCTGGTTCAGTTTTGTAAGGCTGGATAACCTATATTTTGGGACTACCCTGTTATAGTCCATTAGCTTAACTTAAAACAATATTTATAATTCTCCGGTTATATATAGATTTTGGCTTGTATAATTATTTAGCCCTGTGTGGCATGACTGGTATTACTGTCTATATAATTATGCTGACTGGCTCATTATATATATATTTTGAGGTATTTCAGTAGTAGCTCTGAGGTGTCAACCTATTCCCAATTCATATTACATTTATTCCGTTGCCAATAATTACCTCTGATAAGTTAGTAATGTCTTGTGGAAATTCAAAAATTTTCACTGACGCTTTTTGCAAAAGCGGGGCGTTACACGTCTACACATAAGTCTTAAGTAATAAAACATGGCATCTTACTCTTCCATACTAGGATAACATCCTTCAACAAAACACTCGCAACACTATCTCTTTTCGTATTTTAGCTTCGTGCCTTGAATGTCAGTAGATCGTGAGAGCACTAGAGTTAAACTCAATTATGCTAACACGCCTTTCTTGAAGAACAATAACAGTCAACCTTCTTACTTATAGACATGCCATTACTCGCACCTGGGAAGTCATGAATCCATGTACATTCAAGTTCAATGCTTCTTAACAGATGCGACTATCTGATAGAAATATACATAAGCGCTTTTCATTTAAGACACTTATGCATACCAACATGTCTAGTAAAAGCTACTCATAACATAAAACATCACTCATGAAACAATGCCATATATGATATGCATGAAACTGGATCTACTGGGGCTTGGGTCCCCCACGCTGCTGATAACTGTTGTTTAACTGTATTTACTACGTTCTGTTACTGTTGTACTACTGTTGTATGTATGCTCTATACTACATGCTCTATGCTCAGTGCTTGACCAGTATATGTTTCACTAGTGTATCATGCTATAAAATCATACTGTTACTAAATCATGTTCCCTTAAAACTAAACAAATCCAACATTTCATCAAATACTTTGAAATCATTCAAATCATAGTTTCTTCATAAAACATAAACAATTTCAACATGACATGTTCTCAAACTATTTGCATAATTTAAATCTCAACCGCAGCACACACTCAAACACTTTAAAACAATTCAACACTTTTCACTCATGCATCAATTCTTAAACAACATTGATATAATTTGAACATAATCAAAACTAATCAAATTATCCAAAACATATATTTCATCGTATGGTCAGTTCAGTTTCATAAATAATATATATAAATATATTTATCAATCTATTACATATAAAAATATATATTTTCTCAGTGAGTAGAATACTCACCTTAGATCGCTTGTACTCCCAATATCCAAACGACTCTAAGCTTAACCGTAAAGTGCCACTAGAAATACAATACATTGCATTAATTAGCATTCTAACTAATAATCACACTAAGTAGCATTTTGATTCGCTCAAAAAGCCACATTGCTAATTTACCCATAAAACTCTAAAATTCCTAAATATTTATCCATAATTCCTAATTACTTTAATAAACCCAATATTGCTAACCCATAAGCATTACTTAGGGTTAATCACAATAATATAGCATTTTAACAAAATACCCAAAACTAATGTCTATGGAAAACTTACCAAAAATTCGCCAAGCAAAGACCAAATGCTTGGGAAGTTCCTAGTAACTCCAAACCACACCAAACCTAGAGAAAACGCCAAGTTAAACTCATTTCTACAAGATTTATTAAAAATCTCCAAAAATACAAGTTTAGTGATTTACCTCAAAACGATCGGTCAAAACAAAGATCGGGCTTCGAGGATTACGTTATCGAAGTCGGATCTAAGATTGGACTGCTGGATTTCAAGATATCACAATTTTTAGGTAAAAAACCGTATAGAAATAGGGAAGAAAATAAAGCTGCAGAGAAGAAAAGGGCATTCTGCCCTTTTAAAACAGACCCCGTCCAGATGAGCATCATAAACCGTCCGGACGTGCGTGAAATGAGGCGTCCGCCTCATGCAGAATAGGTATTGTCCGGACGGGCATTGTCTCCCATCCGGAAGCGAGTCCACTTGCGGACGTGGAAAACGAGAGAGGAATTCTCATTCAAGAAAAAGAAGGAAAAAAATAAAAATCAAGTTGCCCTTATTATTTTGGCCATTTGTTGGCTCATTATTTTGGTCATTATTGGTCCAATTGTTGTCCCCAACCCATCTTTTGACCTTTATGGTAGTGTTTAAAGACCAAGGCCTGGCCTTTGCGGTATTATTTAAAAACCAGGCCAATATTTTACCCATAGTTGGCCCACTTTTTGGCATTTATGGTCTTGTTTAAAACCCATGCCTTGTTTAGCCCATAGTTGGCTTTGATTTTGGCTCATAATTAGCCTATTGACATTTAAAGTGCATCTCTACTCACTGTCGCCGATCACCTCTAGTCATCGCCATCGACCGTCGTTGATCGATGTCATCTCCAAATGAAGAAGAAGAATTTATTGCAAACTCAAGCTTCCAAAATCCTTGCACCTTGAGTTTGAAAGGGGATGTTAGAAAATATATTTCCTATATTGAAAGGAAATATATTATATTGATATTGTACGTTACTTTCCTTTATAAGGCAGATTGTAATTAGGTTTGATATCTCAATCCTCCTATAAATAGGAGTATTCTGTATTGTAAAATAATCAAATAATAAGAGCATAATGTAGCCTTTTGGGCTTTATCCTGTGGACATAGGTCATAAATTGAACTACGTAAAATCTCTTGTCTTCTTATTTTATTATTTTCGCATTTTATCTTTAGTTTTCCATTCAATTTTTATTATTTTTTTTTTTTTATTATTTTTTTTTTATTTTTATCATGTTTTGCCTGTATTCATAGCTTTCTTAGTGTTGATTTTATAGGTTTGGCTGCCTCGGAGTGGTTTTTCCTTTAATGTGTTATTCAAACGGTTTCCACTTCGTCAACAAAAACTGTTGTGTTGATGTGTAAATGCTTTTATGCTTTCATAGTGGTTTGACAATTAATATTTGTTGCATAATTGTTGGTCGTGATCAATGGGGTCTAAATTTTGCGTCTTAGAAAACATATACAAATCCCCTTTATATGGTTGGAAAATGTCCGTTTAGCAATCAAGAGAATAAGAGAAGAAACTAGAGTTTCCATGGATAACATGAAGGAGTGAGATGCTCTTTTGTTTATGATGATTTTGTTTTATGGTATGGGTATATTATGTATTTTGTTTGTCTAAGACTTGGGTTCTATTATGTCGTCCCCTTGTGAAGGATTGGGTTGATCCTCTTTAAACAAGAGAGTAAACCTTTTGCCCAACAATGAAAAATAAAATGAGAGAAAAAAGTGATGTGACACCACTTTTTCACCTTGGGCAATGGGAAATTAGGTGCGTAAGTAAGAAATAATACTTTTTCTTTCTTTTCTTTTCTTTTTTTTTTTTTTTAAAAAAAAAAACTTGTTTAAGTTTCTCACTTATAGTCTTTGTTCTCTAAAAATCCAAGTTGCTAATAAAGTGGTTTAGGCTCCCAATTTTCATTAATGGTTGAAAAAAACTTAAAAGGGGGACTTGTCAAGGCTCAACAAAGTAATTTGTGGTTTAACCATTCAAATTGTTGCATTCCACGTCCATGTTAGATTTTCTATGACCCATTCATTGTGTTACGCCACATAATGTGTGGTCATGATCGATGTGACGATAGAGCTGGTAAATCACATCCATACCTTCCAAATCACAACTTCTCTTCTTTCTCCCATCAAGAAACTCATGGGCTTGATTTATGATTGAAGAAATGTGAGTCAAGAACTTAAATAAACCATGGGCATGTGGATTCTTATAAGAAATCTCTGCTTTCATACCACCTACATGAATCTTTTCATGCTGTCATGTTTGCACCTACATTAGTATAGTTTTGACTCCATCAAGGGAGAAGATGACTTTGATGCAAGAGCACTCAATGGTAATAAAAAGGCTTCTAGTTAAGCGTTCAACATTCCTGAAAACTTTTATCTGGCCATTTTTTTGGGTGAAGTTTCTCTTGGGCCAAAAGTTTTAAAATAGGTTGATTGTGGATTCGTTGGATGTCCATTTTGTGTATGCTGGCCATGTAAGCTCTTCCTTGTAGCTAGGCTTTATTGGGTTATTTATCACAAGTCTTGGCCCATTACCTTGTGGTTGTTGAATGAAGAATGCTCGAGCCTCTTGAGTTCGTTGAACTGGACCGTGTAGAGAATATGAACCATGGGTTAGAGCCTGACTTGGACTAGCATTCGCTTGTGGGCCATGAACCCAACAAAATATGACATGGGTAATAAACTTAATAAAATATGAGAATTGTTGATGGAGAACTTGTGGGCTTGCTTTTAATGAAACTTTGGCTTAAAATCATGACTCAGTTTGAGTTGGAGACTAAGCTCATGCCACAGGGACTGATAGCAAAAAATTAGCCATTAACATTTAGTGCCCTGAGCCACATGTGATATGGTAGTGGTCATGCATGGCGAGTTTATTGAGGGTCTTCTATGGGTAATCAATTGAACATGGATCACGTCCAATTGAATGATTGGACACCAATTCATTTTGTAAGTGGTACGATGTATTGAAAGAACTTTCAATAGTATGCTCCATGTGGGTTTTATGTTCAAACACCAAAGAAAATTTGAAGAAGATGGACGACATGATTGCTAAACTTGATTATGAGTTGTTGGAACTGAGGGCAAAGAAAGGAAATCTTGCTATGGCTTGCTCTCCAATTGATGGGGAATCTCTCCTTAGCGACTTACCTTAATAGCAATCTTTCTTTTTCTTTGTAATGAGTTAGGAAAATCCCTTGTTTGGTGTCTTATTTCACCATTTTGAAGGGATGTTTCCTTATTTTAGGAAAATAAAATAAAATAAAAAAATCAAGCATAGTATGTCTTCAGCCATGGGAGCAGAGAGATGTGTATCGTCCACATAAGAGGCACTTTCATGATCCTTTCGAATGATGAATGGCTTTCCTCAACTTTGATTAAACTTGAAAGATCTTGGTATGATGTCACAAATTACAATGATTGTCTACATACCCTTGTTCAAAACTATAGGCTTCATAGCTCCACCCTAGTTATTTGTCATTGGTTGTCGATAGTGCTATGCATATTTTTTTTGGCAATGTACTTTCTTTTTTCTAACGCTTCTAGATCTATTAATGTTTTGCTGCTAGCATCTAAATGTTGGATTCAAGAGTTGGATTAATAGACCCTTGTGAGATCAAGCCCCCAAGTGTGGAGTCGGATTAATAGGCCTCGTGACATCAAGCCCTTAAGTACGTAGTTGGATTAATAAACCCTATGATATGAAGCCCCCAATTATGGAAGAGTCATGATGTAGTTATGCTTGGGAGATCTATTGGATAAGCATGGACGAGATTTGTGTGAACTTGATACGTGTGCCATGTTCAGCAATGTCCTTCTTCATGGCTGGCTAGAAATAATCAAGGTTTAATAGTTGTTGGTGGAGCCTCTTCTTGCCTTGGTGGTCTCTCAATTAGAGAAGTGGACTTCTCATATGATAATCTATGCTTCGGATTCAGCAAATGGTGTAGGATTTGAATAGTTTGGATGGGCTTTCGACTCATCCTTCTTTTGTGAAATGTAGATGGAATCAACTTGTGCTTGTGTACCCAAGGCCAACCCAAAAGAATATGATAATCCGGATAAACTTGTGAGCCATTAGGTCAATAATTACAACTTGGGCCATCGTCTTGATAAGTCATAGTCATCAACACATTTCACTCTATGACATAGGCCATCGACATGATAAAAGATAGATCATTGGTCGAATAAAATATAAGTTAGGTCATTGGCCCCCTGCAAAATGGACTAGCGGTCCCATAAAGTATAGGTTGGGCCGTCAGACTTTGATGACAAAATATAGGTTGGACCATCGACCGCCATGATAAAACATAAGCTAAGCCGTCGACTAACACACCTAGAAAACTTAAAGGCTGCAAATAATAATAAAATATTAATAAAAGGTATGTCCCGATCATGTTGAACAAAAGTATGGTTAGATCTAAAGGTGTTGAGTAAATGAAAGTTGAAACTTTAGCTTGAAACTTAGAAAAAAATTTAGAGGAATTGATGTGGTCTTTTGTTTACCAAAATATATCAATAATAAATAACCACTAGCAATAGTACGAATCCTTGTAGGATATGACTATATTAAGGGTGTCGAACCTCAAAGATTGCGTAGGTGTTGCTATCAAGTTTTGCAAAATTAAATAAAACTTAATTTAGAAGATGTTTGATTTGATTTTGTTTTCTAAAAATAAATATATAAAAATAAAAGACATAAATGTAAATAGAGTAGGGATGAGAGAAAGAATAGGAGATTGATTTCACCACTCACCACATAACAATGGTCAATCATAAATTAACAAGAGATTCATACTATGCATGATATAGGGCTTGTCTCACTCGAGTAGTCAAGAAATTACCTCTAAAGAATAAGTATAATCCATCTTCGGTTGGCACGGATTGTCCACCTAACCACTAAGATGTGGTACAACCTGTCTTCCCAAGGTACGGATTAACTACGTCTTTAATAGGATACACACAATCAATGGAATAGTATAACCCATCTTCGGTTGGTACGAACTGTCTACCTAAATTACACTAAATTAGGTTGTAGTACAATCCATCTTCCCTAGGCATGATCTATCTCACCCTCTTGATCATATATCAATTAAAATCGTTGTATAACAATCATTCATATAATCATAGAAAATATGCAGGATTGAGTTCAATCAATATAAAAGACTTTCTAAGACAAGATAAGAAATTCATAATGAATGAATATAAGCATTAAGATCAATTCTCATAGTTATACAACCAACATGCATATAGAAAATACCAAATTAAAATACAATTAAATCATTGTTACTTGGAAAGGGCTACATCAACATCCTTGTAAGAATTTAACCGCTCATCGTGATGCTGGAATGGCCTTCTGCCATGCTCTTCTCCTTTTCAACTTGTCAAGCCTCCAAGAAGAATTTTCTGTCTAAAACTAAGCACAAGCTCATGCACAAGCACACTTCTCT
Organism: Alnus glutinosa; assembly: GCF_958979055.1. Classification (NCBI taxonomy): domain Eukaryota; kingdom Viridiplantae; phylum Streptophyta; class Magnoliopsida; order Fagales; family Betulaceae; genus Alnus; species Alnus glutinosa. Next base: position 4,597,371 of record NC_084897.1, on the reverse strand, counting down.
TGAAGCTTAGGGGTCTATTTATAGGGAGGAAACAAGTCCTAGAAGCCCTTGGAATTCCATAAAAATCATCTCTTGAGTCTTTTTGTCAAATAAGGAAGCAATCTTAGTATAAATCAGAATAAGAATCGTCCAGATTTGTGGTCATTTACTGCAGGGCAATTTTGGCATAGTAAAAGTCCGAATTAGGAAAAGTCTATTTCTGACATATTTGTTTAATTTTGTATTATATTCCAACACCACTAATTTCATTGTAATCCGATATCTGAGACAAAAGTTATGATCAAAATACTGAGATATATGCAGAATCCAAATTTGAATCCAATCCGATTTTGACTCTTATTGGAGAAATTTCGATTTAATCCTTTAATTGATTTAAGTAAATTTAACCACATCATATAAGTCTTTTATTATGATTGGTTAATTTTACCAATATCTTCTAGGTATTCTCAAAGTGTGCTTTAAGCCCAAAATCAATGGAATTAATTGTATCTTTATTTAAAACTTGAAAACAATAAAACAACACAAAATCAAACAAATAACAATACTAAGGAATTAACATATGCAAGTTAAGGAGCTTGAATGTGCAACATTTAACACTTATCACACCCCCAAACTTACATATTGCTAGTCCCTTAGCAATACAAAACAAGAAATAAAATTGAAAAACAACAAGATAAATCCTTATTTCGTGGGATGTATGATTGCATTTAGCGTATGCAACAAGCCTTTTAAACCCATAGGACTCCCTAGTGGACGAGTAAAGTCTCGTGAGGGTTTGCCAAGAATGATACCCACAAACATTGTTCCTACCATGTTATCCTCAAGAATGCAGCATCATAAATATAATGGTTTTCATTCATTAGCAAGCTTAACAAAACAAACTCCATCTTCACAATTTCAGGGAATTAAAGATTAAGCTACGAATATGGCATTATGAGATATCATAAGATTCAACAAGTGTAAAGTGAACTTAACACATAGTCATGGGGTTTCAAAAACTAATCTCAATCATGAATGATTCAATACTTAAAATTTGTTGGACTCCCCATTAGATAAAACAACCAAGGCATATTTTCTTATTTTCTTTCTCCTTTTTTTTTTAATATATATATATATATATTTAGGCTGTGCAATGCTTAGCTCCCTTAAGCTTTCTAATTGACCCATGTAACGAGTGTTAAGTTAATGACTCCCAAACCAGATGGTTTCAGGGCACTAGGTGTAAAACACCTTAAAGACTTACTAACTCGAGTCAAAAAGACTACGAAGCTAAACTTAGCCATTTTATCAATCAAAGAAAACTTCAACTTTTTGACGCGAACACTCAATGCTTAATGAGGCAAGAGGTTCGGTTTTACAATCATCATGCATATAGAAAATACCAAATTAAAATACAATTAAACCATTGTTACTTGGAAAGGGCTACATCAACACCCTTGTAAGAATTTAGCCGCTCATCGTGGTGCTGGAATTGTCACCTGCCATGTTCTTCTCCTCTTTAACTTGTCAAGCCTCCAAGAAGAATTTTCTGTCTAAAATTAAGCACAAGCCCTTGCACAAGCATCCTTCTCTTGAAGCTTAGAGGTCTATTTATAGGGAGCAAACAAGTCCTAGAAGCCGTTGGAATTTCATAAAAATCATCTCTTGAGTCTTCTTGTCAAATAAGGAAGCAATCATAGTATAAATCAGAATATGAATCGTCCAGATTTGTGGTCATTTATTGCAAGGCAATTTTGACATAGTAAAGTTTCAAATTAGGAAAAAGTTATTTCTGACATATTTGTTTGGTTTTGTATTAGCTTTCCAACGCCACTAATTTCATTGCAATCAGATATCTGAGACAAAATTTATGATCAAAACACTGAGATGTATGGAAAATCCAAATTTGAATCCAATCCGATTTTGACTCTTATTTGAGAAATTTCGATTTAATCCTTTCCTTAATTTGAGTAAACTTAACCACATCATAGAAGTCTTCTATTATGATTGGTTAAGCTTACCAATATCTTCTAGGTCTTCTCAAAGTGTGCTTTAAGCCCCAAATCAATGGCATTAATTGCATCTTTATTTAAAACCTGAAAACAATAAAACAACATAAAATCAAACAAATAACAATGCTAAGGAATTAACATATGCAAGTTAATGAGCTTGAATGTGCAACATTCAACACTTATCAGGAATAGAATGTCCCGTTCGAACAGAAGGTGACCCCATTTGAATGGAGCACAGTACCACGTGGTAGCTTGAGGTGAGTGCGGGAAAACAAACGGCTGAGATCAAGTTTAAGTTATCTTGTTCAAACGGAAGAGCATATCCATTTGTCAGCTCGTGATCGAGTTGTAGCAAAAAATCAACGGCCATGCCTTTCTCACATGCCGAAACAACTTATGGGACACACATTTTAACGTTGAGTGTTAGATTGCGTTCGAACATAAGAATGTGTCATTCGAATGAAGAAGCATATCCATGCGCCGAGCATTGTTGTAGTGCAATGTGGAGTTAATGTGACAGGTAATTAATGAAGCCGACTTAGCGTCGTTCGAATGAAGGCATATCCTATTCGACCGCGAGTGCACAATACCAAATCCTTTGACTATTTAAGAGAAATACTCTGAAGGAAAACAATAAGGTTTTTCTTTCATTCATTTAGTGGTCATGTGAAAGAGTGTTGTGAAGGTTGTTTGTGTGCCTTTGAGTGCATAGAAAGAGATAGAAAGTGAGAGAAAGCGAGTGCTTTTGGAGGACAACCTAGGGGTAAATTTCTTACTCTAATTTTGATTCCATTAAGTCTATACATGTTGATATAATGTATGGAGGGTATCTTGAAGTGGTTGTGTTAATTAAATATAATTTTTTGAGGTGGTGTTGTTGTTATTGTATTATTGTTGAGGGAAAGTAGAGAGAACTAGGGTTCTCATGAAAAAGAGAGATTTTTAACGTAAAAATGTAAAGTTTTTAGCTGAATGCTAAGTTGTGGAAGATTGTATAGTGTAGAAGGAGATTTTGGAAAGCTAAACATTGGTGCTAAGTGAGTTTTACATGTCGGAGTGCAGCTTATGCACATTTTTTGGGGTGTTACAGTTTACTTATTTGGCCATAGACTCATCATTTCTACCTTTAAAATTTTTAAATTTTATAGATATGGTTGTCTTGGAAGAAGATGAATGCTACCAACACTTAGACCACTATCCTTAAGGTTTACAGGAGACCTTAACATTTGATGTAGAGAAGTTCAAGAAAGACAATCATAGTTGTATGTGCCCTACGTTACGCTTTTGTAATTATAACAAACAGTGTTTTATCTAAGTATTTTGTAATGACTCTGATATTTCTTTAAGATGTATGTTTCAAATTAGTACTTTGGTGTCCCATTTACATTTATAAAGATGATTTTGTGGTTTGAAAAGAGAGAGAGAGAGAGAGAGAGAGAGAGATAATTAAGCTATTTTCCCTTGCGTTGTTGAGATAAAGTATTAATGCCACATGGATTATGTGAGTATTTCATTGACCTAATTGGTTGGGGCGTTACAAATGGGGTCGTACGCTCGATAGACCTATAGGGGGTTGTACACTCGACAACCCAAAATTGAATGGGGATTATGCATTCCGCCCTAGTGCTAAAGGAAAGATTAGTACAGTTTTATTTTTTGAGCAAAATAACTAAAGCTACATGCATTAATATGAAGAGGTCCGAGGACAAATACAGTGAATAGAGGCACATCGACACCTTACACACTAAGTCAGAAAAATCTGACTTGGGTACTGCCTAGAAATAAACAAATATTATAGGGACAGATGTTTGAGTCACTCTTTAACAATAAAGTACTCCTAACAAAGAAAAGATGGCTGATCTAGCTAACAAGCCATAAAAAGTTCAGTAAAATCTACAAATTTAACAGACAGACTTTCAAAAGCTACTCTAAAAAAATAGAGAAAAAAACAACTATAGAAAGCACCCAACACAAGCTGACGTTGGAAGAGAAACTGTGCATGTCTTGCAGGAACCAACGGAAAAACATAGATCTGGCCTTAAAAGTAGATGTAGAAGAAGAAAGTTCAGCCAAACTTTCGTTGGCGACACGGACAAAGAGGCCTCTTCCCTACGAGACGTCTCGTATTAGCCTTTCTGCCTGAAGAAACCAAAAAGAAAAAGAAAAAAAAAAAAAAAAAAACACAAAGCTCCATATATAGCCCTAGAAAGACTAGGAGGCCCAAAGCTCCATAGCCCTAAAAAGACTAGGAGAACAAAAGCTCCACTGAATCTAAGCCAGTGGATTGCGAGACCTCCCTCCTCCTCAAACACATCTCTTCTTTTTTCTTTTTCTCTCTAGGGCCAGCTATTGGAGACCTAGGTTGCCTTGCTTTGATAAGTTGCGAAAGAATAGTACAGTTAAACAGTAAACTTCTGCAAATTAGTACTTCAGTTTAGTTTTAATATTTCTAGTGTTTTTCATACATGAAAGTTCTTTACATTGAAGCATTTACTGTTGGTTTTTTTTTTCAGCAGAAGATTTGATTAGTAAGTGTTTTCAGTTAGTTTTCAGCCATTTTATGTATGAACATAGAAAATCTAGTATTTGAATTAGTATAAGTTTCCAACTTAGTATTTCAACAAGCATAAAATTCTCTCTCGTTGCATTTGAAGGAAATGATCAATTTTCACTGGTGTTTTCATTAGAAGCAAATTACCTATTGAGTTTTCAAACGAAAATGGTACTTAAATTAGTTTGCGCGCACCTTGATTTTGGAAGACGAGGTTTAGCGTTTTAATGTTTTCAGTACAATAAAAGAGAGAGAAATTATATCAGAAACAAGAGAAGGCTCACATTACATACTAGCTCAGGCTTTTACTTACTAATTCGTGGACTCAGTTCCGCCTGTAAAACGTTCTTTTACAGAGATCAATAGGCGAGAGCTTCAAGAATATTTCGTTACATGAGGATGGCTTAGCTAGAGGTACATCCCGATGTGTAAGTGTGACTTCTGTAGTTAATTATTAGATGGATTATGATGCTTACTTAAATTGTAAGTTGAACATATGATGTAATTATGTATTTATGCACATATGTGATATATGCTTATGTTTAGTGCCCAGGTGAGTTATGTAAATGATGTTTTTAGTTTACAGAAAAAGAAAATTTTCTAGCTTTAATTTCTTTTCTACTGCGAATTTAATGTCATAGTAGTAACGTCACATGGATAATGTAATTGTCCAGGCGAGGCGTTACAATGGTTCAATGAAGGCAACACAACACTGTAAAAAGAGAAATGCTTTGTTTGCAACAGATTGAACATATTAGTACATATTGAAACAGAGAAATGGACCTTCAGAGATCATTTCTATGCTGTGATACCATGTTAGAAACTAATAAGGTGAAAAGGAAATCGTATTTAGTGAATGAATTTTGTACATGTCTTGATCGTGTTATAAATCCAACCAAATCAGCCTTTATATATATTGAAGTTGATTGATGCTGTACATGGCAAGGATCAGCTTCTCACGCCCGGTATATCTGTGTTTGTCTATTTTCCTGATCAGCGTATGCGTGATGTGCGGGGATCCCTTGATTGAAGGTTTCCTTCCTTAACAATATACAACATATGTATATTGTGTGTGTGTGTGTGTGAATAAACAATCAATGTTGGAACGCATCAAACTAAGGGCAGTTTCGATGACTAATGAATGCTACTGTCTTTTCATTATAGAGGCTAGGGATCACTTCTAGTAAGTGGATAAGTATTTTTTGGTTGCAAATTACTCATCGAAAAGCAATGCAACGTAGCATCTTTGTTCTATTGCAGTTTAATTAGCCTGCTGATTATTCTCCATTGACAAACATGTCTATTTCTCATCAAAAAGCAATGCAATGTATCATCTTTATTCCTTTGCAGTTTTGCCTGATCATTATTCTCCAATGAGATTTCTGTGGAATGTTGTCCGATCATGACATTGATCATCTGGGAATTTAATGATCGATGCATATCTTGTCTATGTTTTGGTAGATACGAAGTAATCCCAGAAACTTTAAACTGAATGCACTAGATCCACAAGTAAACTTGTTTTTTTTTTCATCCACAAAATTGAAAACGACTGTCAGAGTTTTGAAGAACAAAACTCTGAAAGCTACTTCTTCTATACAGTGTAACTTCTTCCGGCCATACAGTTAGACAGTAAACTTAAAAAGAAAAAAGAAAAAAGAAGCTCTTAATGCACCATTGCATGTGTTCAGCATGGTATTAGAGCTAGCCTTCATAATATTTCCACAGCATTAAGTAACATATATAGTATTAGAACCAGATGGCCTTGGCATCTATCAGCATTTGTTTGAGAGACCCGTCAACATGGAGGGAGATGATATCTTTTGCTGAGCCCACATACTTCCCTCCTATGAACACAGCTGGGACTGAGGGATTACGTAGCCCCCGTAGAGCACTCTCCATTTCCCTCCCGTTGGCTTCTTGGTCAAGCTCATGAATTTCAGGGCTTGCACCAAGTTCATAAAAGAGTTGTTTGATGCTGTGGCACATGTAACATGAGCTCTTGGTGAATATCACAGCAGCCTTCTTTGATGCCAAATGATTCACCCTCTCCATTTCAATAAGCTTGTTTCTGCAAAGAAAATGGAAGCTAGCTTGTTTGTGTACTGAGGCTTAGCTTGCATCAGCCCTTATTTATAAAGGCTGTTGAGGGTATTGGATTGCATTGTTTAAACCAACTTAAAAGAAGAAAGTAATTCCTTGAGATATTTGTTTGGATAAGAGGAAATGCCAACTATGATTTGCTTGATGGTGACCTTATGTGCTAACGATAATCCAAATCTTCTGGAATGTCTGTTCATGCCATCGAAAAGTTTTGGAATAAAAGGATCTAAAACTATTACAGAAACGCTTTCGGCCCTGGCTGGTAGCATCATTTATGGAATTATTAATAAATGGAGCAAGAAGGGTGACAAGAAGAATTTTTTATCCTCCATAATGAAAGGGAATTTAAATCGTTCATAACAGTTAATAATTAGGGAATATTGTGAATAACTAAAAATGGTTAGGTATACATCTGAATCGATCTCATTCATTTAATGGCATCACAACCGAAGTTTTGTAGTTCGTAATTAATTTTCATGACCTTGCATGGTCTACCTTTTTTTCTTTGGTTAAATTTTGTATTTAATTGCTGGAACCTTGAAAGTTTTGGTAGAATCATTCAGCTGATGTGGAGAAAGATAGAGTTTATCCAAATCATTGCCACTTTCTGTGCATTGGTCCCCGCATCAAATTCATGGTATATGAATATAACTTAACAGGATAAGAAGATCATGAGCAAATTGGCAGTCAACAGGAGAGACATTGTTAAGAATGTAATACCATTTCTCAGGAGGAGGAAATTAATAGACATTCAAATGCCTCTACTACTACTAGCCAAGTAATCTTTGTTATTTTATTTTTTACTTTTAAATGTAATCTTTGTTCTTGATATTGTTTGGTCTTTGGGTCCTTAAAGAAAGGAGAAAACAAAAAGTAGAATATTGAAAGTTTTTCGTGGCTCTTTAGCCATCCAAATCCGTGCATCTTCTTCTTTGTTCTACATGATCGATCTTCGATATGCGAGAATCCTTGTAATTAAAGTTTGAGAATCTGCCACGCCCTCACCACGTGCTTGTCTACGAATATTGCTAGCCACTAGCAAAGTAGCAATCCATGATACATGGCATGCATGGCCAACATGTAAATGCAACATACATGCATGCATTCAATATATATGGGATTGGGATATCTTAGAATTTCCTATCCAAAATTTTCAATTCCCTAAGATAGAAAAAAAAATCAGACAGAAAATAGAAAAGAAGACTTAATTCTGAGTCCTGAAGTGTCTATATAGACAGCCACATTTCCTGAAATTCAGACAAAAAAAAAAAATTCAAAGAATCCGGGTCTTCAACATATTAGTCATATATAACTTTTTATTATTATTATTATTATTATTTTGTGAACCCATCATTTATCATATATATATATATATATATATATATATATATATCATAATCACTCTTTGACATATGGTGCATCTTTGTAATGTGCCACTCCTCTCTGACAGCAAAACGAGAACCAGATACAAGAGAATCTTCAACATTACAGTTAGGGGGAAAGAGAGGAGGGGGTGTAAGGAGGAATGTCAACTTTAGAGAGAAAAAACAGATGCACCCAACCCAATTAATTTATTAACTTGACTTGATTTTATGTTTGATTCGGTGAATCGTATCAAGTCATTTCGTTATCATATATACGTCTTGTTTAATTACGTACGTACACCACATGGGTTTTTTTTATTTTTTTATTTTTTTTATTTTGACGAAGGTATTGTTAAATAATCGATCACTTATTCTAGCATTTTCTTTTTAAGTGTAGGATCAGACAACGACACGTAGATTATTCTTAGTTATTTAATTAATACTTTAATATTCTTCGTGGCGTGTGAGACCAGACAACGTATATGTGGACTGTTCAAGGTTCAAACTTAAGATCTCGGCTATGATATATATATATATACTATGTTAAATCGTCACTTATATATTCTAAAAGTTTAAGTTTATAGAAAGTAGTGAATTAATCATTTAAGTAATATTCTAACACTCTCCCTCATCTGTAAGTTCAAACTCCCATTTAATAAGTGTGAACATGATCTTCTTCATTTCAAATTAAATAGATAGTATTAATTTCATTGTCAGGATTTAAAGTTGATATATCTAACGGTGTACATGATGATAATGTTGGCACATATTTTAAAAAATTTAAATAATATGGGACCATGTACACAGCTAGATGTGGAATATTTAATTAAAATGGAAGGTGAATGATGGAGATAATGTGCAAACTCATAACATTTACTCTGATACTACGTTAAAACCCACACTTGTTAGGCCTCATTTATTAACGGGGTTTAAACACACATGTGAGGAAAAGTGTTAGAATACAAGAAATGTATAATCAAAGAGAATAACTTTTTTAGAGACCTTTGCTTCACAGTGTGAGACCTGACTCTCCAATAAGAGAATGACACATAAGCTTGGAACAGCAAACATGAGAAAAATGAAAATGTCATATTTATAGCTATTTTATTAACTCATTGAACAAATCCTTACTCTCCCATTCAAGACACACGAGTTGTCCCTCTCCTCCATCGGGCGCCAAACAACACTACTCCTTCCTCCACCGAACTCCATTGCTGAACAACAACCCTTGTCATCCACCACAGCTCCAACATCGATAAGTATTCTCCCCACAATTTAATTTGACCACATATATAATGCACAGTTGTTTAGAAACTCATAACAAGTGGTCCTTATTCTCCCATTCGAGACACACTCTCCTCCGCTGAGCACCAAACACCACCGCTCCTTCCTCTACCAAACTCAATTATTGAACAACCCCCATCCTCCACCACTACTCCAACACCGGTAAGTATTCTCCAAACAACAGTGGTCTTAGTTCCACCACTGCTCCAGCACTAGTAAGTATGCACCAAACACCATTGCTCCATCCTTCGCCAAACTCTGCTATCAAAGAACAACCCATGTCCTCCACCACTGATAAGTATTCTCCAAACAGCAGTGATATTAGTTCCACTCTTGCTCCAACACTGGTAAGTATTCCTCTAGCACCGAAAAGTATTCTCCAAACAACACTGATCTTAGTTCCACCATTGCTCTAGCATCGATGACGCCAGGCAAAACTAAGATCGTTCTGATAGCGTATGATAGCAGGAGAAACTAAAAATTGAAGATTGAAAAGGAAATTCAAGAAGAGAGAAAATAAGAAATAGAGAAGAGAAAGACCCTAATTGCCCCAAATAAACAAACAGATAAATAACTTTGATAAATCATGTCTTGTACACTACGTTTATGGTAGGAGACTTCCTTATTCCTAACCTATCCACACCAACCACGACTACGATCACTAGAGTGATGACCTTTTTTTTTTATATACAAACGTAAAACGAGCCATCACAGTGGCACGACTACGCGTCGCTCAACCAATATATGGCACGTGCCTCATAACATGCCCCTGACATATATAGTTACGTCAACAACGGAATACATCATGATACCATTAAACATAGCAGAAAAGCATAACTATAAATAAACCTGTTATCTATACAAAAGTGAGCCATAACACAAGTCTATCTGTTTAAGGCTTAACTACATATAACTATTACAAAATAATGGTTTATACAAAATAATACGTGACACATGTGTCACAAGCCATATACAAAAGTACTCAAAATAAGGACACCATAGTCCATCCCACTACGACTGTCGCTACGGGCTTTAATCGTAGTAACCCAAATAGAACATTACCGGATCATCATTTGTATCAGGAGTACCTACAATCATAGGAATATCATCTACACGGTTGTGGTGGTATCTACTTCCGCATAGGTGAAAGAATGAGTCCACTGTCTCAGTATAAAACATACTAAGACCTCAGTGATATTAAACTAACTGAGTTTTCACAAAGAACCAACCATTCTTTTATTTTTTAGTCATGCGAGCACTATCTCAGCCACAATTTACCAATGACTAATATAGTAAACACTGACTATCCAAAAAATATTTAAAACATACTATATAGCTGTGAACATATGTAAAAGTTCCAGTCATCCCTCATTGGAAGCCACTACATATAGACCCCTCTATAATAATAGTTTTGAATGGTGGCTTAGACATATGTGCACACGATCACTCAATTACAGATATCACGTCTACACATAAGTCTTAAGCAAAAAAACATGGCATCTTACTCTTCCATACTAGGATATCATCTTTCAACACAATACTCGCAACACCATCTCTAATCGTAATTCAGTTTCATGCCTTGAACGTCAGTAGATCATGTGAGCACTAAAGTTAAACTCAATTATGCTAACATGTCTTTCCTAAAGAATAATAACAGTCAACCTTCTTACTCATAGACATGCCATTACTCGCACCTGGGCAGTCATGAATCCATGTACTTTCAAGTTCAATGATTCTTAAACACATGCAACCATCCGATAGAAATATACTTATGCATACCAACACGTCTAGTGAGAACTACTCATAACATAAAAACATCACTCATAAAACAATGCTATATATGATATGCATGAAATTGGGTTTACTGGGGCTTAGGTCCCCCACGATGCTGATAACTACTGTTTAACTGTGTTTTACTGCGTTCTATTACTGTTGTACTATTGTTGTCTATACTATATGCTCTATGCTCTGTGCTTGAGCAGTATATGTTTCACTACTGTATCATGCTATAAAATCATGTTGTTACTAAACCATGTTCTCTTAAAACTAACCAATCCAACATTTCAACAAACACTTTGAAATCATTCAAAACATAGTTTCTTCATAAAACATAAACAGTTTCAACATGACATTTTATCAAACAATTTGCATAATTTAGATTCACTCAAACACTTTAAAACAATTCAACACTTTTCACTCATGCATCAATTCTTAAACATCATTGATATAATTGAACATAATCGAAACTAATCAAATTATCCAAAACATATATTTCATCATATGGTCGGTTCAGTTTCATAAACAATATATATTTTTATCAATCTATTACATATAAAATATATATTTTCTTAGTGAGTAGAATACTCACCTCAGATCGCTTGTACACCCAATTTCCAAATGACTCTAAGCTCAACCGTAAAGTGCCGCTAAAAACACAATACATTATATTATTTAGTATTCTAACCAATAAACAAACTAGGTTGCATTTTGAATCGCTCAAAAACCACATTGCTAATTTACTCAGAAAACCCTAAAATTCCTAAATATGTATTTGATAAGCGTCGAATGCTGCACATTCAAGCCCCTTAACTTTCATATATTAATTCCTTAGCATTGTTATTTGTTTGATTTTGTGTTATTTTATTGTTTTCAAGTTTTAAATAAATATGCAATTAATTCCATTGATTTTGGGCTTAAAGCACACTTTGGGAACCTAGAAGATGTTGGTAAGCTTAACCAATCATAATAGAATACTTATATGATGTGGTTAAGTTTACTCAATTCAAGGAATTGATTAAATTGGAATTTCTCCAATAAGAGTCAAAATCGGTTTGGATTCAAATTTGGATTCTGCACACATCTCAGTGTTTTGATCATAACTTTCTGCTTAGATATCTTATTGCAATGAAATTAGTGGCGTTGGAAATCTAATAAAAAATGCAACATATCAAAAACAGCTCTTTCCTAATTCGGACGTTTACTATGCCAAAATTGCACTGCAATAAAAGACCGCAAATTTGGACGAATTTAGAATCCTTTTCCTACTTGGATTAAAGTTTCAATCTCTTGCTTTGACTAAGAGACTAAGTTCCAATTTTTCTTGGATTTCTAAAGCTTTTAGGCCTCTTATAGTCTCTATAAATAGACCCATAAGTTTAATACCCCGTATTTTAAGATATTGAGTAAAATATCTTAAAATATAATTTAAGGCATAATAATAAGAATAACATACATATGAATATCTGTGGAAAAAACATTTATTAAGATAGGTATAAATGTTTAAAAGATTAAATATTTATTAGAAATAAATGTATAAGTGTATAAGAGTTAAAATGGATTAGAATTAAACTAAGTCTAAATCGATCGAGCGATTGTTTAATGTCTTAAAATCGAACGTACGATTAAGGAATCGAACCTTTATTAGAAGCTGAAATTGATCGATTGATTATTATAATCAATTGAGCGATTTAGTTATATAGGTGCTGTAACAGATGAAAATTTGGCCAAGTATAATAGATTGATCGATTATTTTATAGTGTAAAAAGTAGATCAATCGACCTACTGTTCAAGTAGATCGATCGACTTAGAAATCGATCGATCGACTTTCTACAAAAATAGATTCATGCACTGAATCATCTAGGATTCGATTTTTAATACCAAATCTTCCCGAATCTTCGTCAGCCGTTGGATACGATCATTTTGGAGTGATCTGGGCCGTCCATTTCACTATATAAGGAACCCAACCCCTCCTTTGATCACACATCTCAACTCTCTCAATTTCTCTCAATTTCTCTCTCAATCTCTCTCAAATTCTCTCTCTCTCTCTCTCTCTCTCTCTCTCTCTCTCTCTCTCTTGGTTTGTCCAGCAACAAGATAGGTAGAAGAAGGAAGATTAGAGAAGCTCTTTCTCTCCCGTAGGTAATCTCTCTCAAACTCTCTTTCTCTCCCTCTCTCTTCTCTCTTTCAGCTTCACCTGCAGAAGAATAAGAAAAAGAAGAGAAGAAGAAAAGAAAAGGAAAGAAAGATATTTGGTTTTTAATTAAAGTTTTGTTTTAATATTGTGATGTTATGAGTTATTTGTTAAGTACTCTAACGTTTTTAAGATGTGTTTTAAAAAGGGTATTTCAAGCGGAGTATTGAAAATATAAAAATACGTCATTATGATGCCCGAGTGTAAATACATTATTCTACAAAAACGTTGTTACGTTGCCTAAATACTTTAAGTATTCTAGGCATTTATTATATTAATGCCATTACTTTGCTCAATTTTTATAAGGTTAAAAATAAGAAATAAGCACGAAGTTATTTTATTTCACTTATGTTTAAATTATAAGACTCGTTAATTATATTAACGTATTTATTAAGTTTATTTGATATAAAAATAAGTCAAATATAGACTTAAATATATTTTGGTATCTCACTGTTTCAGTCGAAATAACTGAAACAGTACCTGCCTTAATATTATTTTAATAAAAGGTTCTATTATTTTGGGTTGCGAAACTTTATTATAAAAATTGTGAGATTTAACTATTATACCTATTTTTATAAAATTGGTATTACGAGATCTATTTTGATAAATAAGTATTTAAAGGCTTTGATAAATGCCGTAATAAAGTCTGCATAAAAAGATTAGTAATAAAATATAATTTGATAAATTGTAAATGTGGAGATAATTAGGAAATTATATTAAGGTTTAAAAGTCAGAAATGAAGATAGGATTAAAATGTATTTGAAAAATATTGGACTTCTAATTTTAACAAGTGTGTGTGAACAGTGTGTAACAAAATATTAAATGGGAAATTAAAGGAGACAAATATTTTGTTGACAAAGTGGAAACTCAGTTAAGAGAAAAACCACTCTGGGACAGCCAAACCCAGGATATCCACTATTCAGAAGAAAAAGCTAGCTACAAAGTAGTAGCACTCACATACTTCTGATGCAGTGGTTGTACCTTGCACTCTAACGTGTAGCCTAACACGAACGCCTCCCAACCAGGCCTTCTACCTGAACGGGTATTCAATGGAATCCTTTACCTTAGGACCAACCCATAAGATAGACTTCACAGCTGATCAAATCATACACTAGCAAAGCTAGAGAGCTAGCAGATCTTCAATATCTCCCTAAACACCCTCTCGAAGCTATAAGGAATTCACCACGAAATTCTGTGTTGAATGCTTGCCTAGAGCCTCTTATTTATAGGCTTAGGAAGCTCTAAATTGCGTCAAAAACAGAGTCTCTGGCACGCACATCCGGACGGGCAACTTTTTCCTTGTCCGAAAAGTAATTCTAGAATTTTCGCAGGGCCGTCCAGATGCAAGATGTTTCCATCCATATGGGGGCTGTCCGGACACTTCTATTGGCCGTCCAGATACTCAATTTTCATCATTTTTTGTTATCTTTCCAACGATGCCAATTTTGGCCCAATCCAATATCTGAGTAAAAAGTTATGATCAAAATACCCGAGGGTGTCTGGACGGCATGACCGAGCGTTCGGACAGTCAACTGCAACCGCCTTTTCGAAGTAGCACTGAAACCTTCCATAACAAGGCTGCGTCTGGACGGTGTTGCCCTAGCATCTAGACGGTTGCACTTTGACTATACGTAATTACCATAATAAGGCTTGGAGCGTCCGGACCCTGAAGGTTGATGTCCGGAAGGTTGGACAGGTGCACGCAATTTCCATATTTGAAGCTTGATCATCCGGACCATGAAGACTGACGTCCGGATGGTTGAACTTTGTATGCACGTCTTGCCTTATAGAGGACATCGTCCGGACGGGATCATACATCATCCGAACGGTTTCAACCGTCTTCCAATAACTGTGTCTTGAGTCAGAAACCATAATGCTTGTCAAACACTGAATGTTGTTCAGACGGTATTGCCACGTCGTCCAGACGGATGCACTTGAACACTGGGATCTTCTCGAACTCTGAAGAGCGTCCGAACGCTTTGCCATTATGTCAAGATGGATGCAACCTTGAATTGTTCGAAGCTTCTAGACATTGATGGGCGTTCGGACGGAAAGTTCTCGTCGTCCGGATGGATGTTGCTGACTGATGAGCGTTTGGACGGAATACCACGTCGTCCAGACGGATGCGACATTGAACTGTTCGAAGCTTCTAGATACTGACGGGCGTCCAGACGAAAAGTTCTCATTGTTCGGACGGATGTTGCTGACTGATGAGCGTCCGGACGGAATACCACGTCATCCGGACGGATGTAACGGAACTGAACTGATTGATTTGAATTTTGCACAAAGTCTTCTTGAAGCTCATAACTGAAGTGTAGACTCTAAATAAAGCAGCATCCCTGTGAAAGCAGCAACATTATGTTAGTATTTTGGCCTCATTCTGTGTTTGGACAAAATCACTTAAGTGTAAAGATGCTGTAAACAGGGATTCCACTATTCAGAGTCTGCAAGTCAGAAGAATTCAAGTTCCCTGTCAGCCGTCCGGACGATCAAGCCATCCCGTCTGGACACCCATCTGTCCATTGTGCCATCCGTCCGGATGACGTATCTACCGTTCGGACCGCCAAGACAAATCAGCATCATCCGTCCGGACGACGTGATCATTCTGTCCGGATGCTATACAGTATCAAAAAGGTTCTATCTAGCTTGCATCCGTCCGAACGTTTCAGCAGCACGTCCGAACGCCTCTCCGTACTCGATTAATTTTTGATTTCTTTCCAAGTTCCAACAAAGGGAAGATCAATCAACCGTCCGGATGATGTGGTATCCTGTTCGGACGCACGTCTCCTTAAGGCAAGAATCTCAATTCAAATATCACCGTCCGGACGTCTGACAACTCTGGTCCAGACGCGCGTTCATCAAAGAAGGAAATTGCCGATTCGACTTCAACCATCCGGACGACTGCCTATCATGGTCCGGATGCTCGCATTGCAGATATGGAAATTGTGTGTTGAAGAATAGCAATCCGGACGCTCATCCCCCTTGGTCCGGACGCGCTAAGCCTTATAAGGAAATTACTTGCAGCGGATGTGTGACCGTCCGGACGATGTGCCATCCCGTCCAGACGAGGCTTTCAAACAGGAAAGATTTCCTCGCGAAATTTTCAGAAAATCTTGTCTCACAGTTGTCTGTCCGGACGGCCCATGTCCACCGTCCAGACGGCGCCCAGGTATATTTTGTCTGACGCTCATTTGAGCCCCCAGTTTATAAATAGAGGCCCCTAGGCATTGAGAATTGCAAGAATTCGGTATTGAATTCTACAACTGCTCAGAGACGTGATATTTCCTCCGAAGCCCTTTTCAAGTGTGCTGTTGCTGTGCTACAACTGAAGTCTATCTTAGAGGTCGACTCTAAGGTAAGGAGTTCCATAGAAGACCCCTTCAGGTAGGAGAACCTGGTTGGGAAGCGTTCGTGTTGGGTTACACGTCAGAGATCAAGATACGACCATTGCATCGAGTATATGTGAGTGTTACTGTCTTGCATCTAGCTTTGTCTTCTGAATAGTGGAATTCCTGGGTTTGGCTGCCCCGGAGTGGTTTTTTCTCTTAATTGAGTTTCCACTTCATCAACAAAAATATGTGTGTCATTTATTTTCCGTTGTGCTTAATTTTTGTTGACACTTGTGCACACACACACTTTAATTTGAAGTCAATTTCAATTTTCACATTACATAGAAGTGATTTTGTCCAACAGAATGCAGCCAACACAAAAACTAACAAACTCCCCCTTTGGCCATTCTGGGACAAAAATCACTTGACCGGTTAAAAATACAATCCCGGTCCAAATCAAAAATTACTCCCCCTTTTTGTCACAAAGGGACAAAGGGTAAAATAGAGTAATGAGAAAAACCACACAACAATTACTCCCCCTCAATGTCTCAGAAGTACAAGGGTAAACAGAGTAATAATATCTACAGAGAAAAATGTTCTAAAATCCTAATCAATAGGAAACTAGAGAAGAGTCTGCAAGTGGCCCAAAAGAGAGGAACATAAATCCTCTAAGTATCAAATCCTATTGATCCACTGAAATCAAGTAACAGAGAGAAATCCGTATAAAAAGATGGATTTGTACTACTTCGGCTTTTAGCTCAAGAAGCTGGGAACTATGGACTGAAAAACCTTCAATCTCTTGAATTTGCAAAGCCTGAAACTGATTATCCGCAGATTGACATCCTCTAAGCAACTGGTCTGCAAGATAAGTGAGGAGATTCACCACTGAACCTCTAACTGATACAGATCTGAAGGAATGCTACGGAAGGCTCTGTATGAGCTAGGGGAAAAAGCTCATCTCAAATTCCAAGACCTTTGGAGATTGAACATCCGACTTCAACAGTCAGATTTCCAAAGGATCCATCTGTCAGATATTGTGTTGGGAGCTACTGGATGACATATTCCTGAAATTAGTTTAAACATAAATATTTCCAAAAATAACACCACAAAGAAATATTAGATCCCGTTAGTCCCAAAAAGAAAGTGGTATTATGACAGTTGTCAATTGGATGCCCAAGAATTACAAAAACAAAGATCGCAATCCAAATGACCCAGATATACCAATATCAACCCAACACACAGACATAATAGGATTTTCATGCACACTATCTCAAGAAAATATCCCTCCAAATATTCCAATATTCTAAAAGCACAAAGACTTAAAAGAATAACGGAAGACACAATGAAGATCATGGGATGAGAAGAAATGTGCAAAGAATGCCAAAATCTCGGAAGAAATCCACGAGAAAAAACACACAACATGCCATGATAAATCAATAAAAAAAATGCAAAGATGTGTGTATGGCAGAGAAAGAGAAGCAAGTCTTAAACCTATAGAGATCCTATCCGGATGTGTCACTTAACCGTCCGGATGGCAATTGCTAGGTTAGCATATGGCAAGACTGCTCTCATCTGGACGTAAGAATAGGTCCGTCCGAATGCTTCACACTGAAAATCTGAAATTGGAGAAAAAATTGCAGAAAAATATTTTTCTCTAAAGTTAGCTTTAGGATACGCATGTATAATCAACTGTTAAAACAGTCAAATAGCATTGCAAAAATATGCAAAGATATAAATGAGAGTTAAGTATTCAATAAGTACAAATTTCCTTACAGTAGAAATTTTAAATAGATTACTCAACTCATGCAATGCATGTGTGTGTGTCTGAAGACTTTCCCCATAAGGTATGACTTTCACTGATATGACAAAAAGCAACCAGATTTTCTAGACAAGAGAGAAAATCAGTGAAAGATTAATCAAAAGTCAAACCTTATTCAGTACTAGGGCCTAGCCACCCTCATCTGATACACTCCCTTTAAGATGCAGCATCCAATTGTTTTACTTGTACCATGAAGGACAAGGCATATTTTAGCACAAAAGCAGAAAATATACATATATCACCCAGAATTCATAAAAGTAACTACTTGATTCTTTTGATGTTGCAACCTAGAGAGAATGCCAGAATTTTTAGGTTCTAGGTTCAACTAGCATTTGGTCAATTTGGCCATCTTATCAAAAACCTCTTCTCTTATCCAGAATTTCAAGAAGTAAAAAGTCAGAGATGGAAAAGATGTACCTTAGGGGAGTCTTAGATAGTGCACATTTCCATCGCATGAGGAAAGTAACTATCTATCATTAAGATGCAACAGGAAAACTTAGTAGATATCATGCATAAACTCTCAATCATACAGAAACATATTTAATCAATGCACCATGAACTGAGATATCAGGCAAAAACACATGCAATATCTGAAAAGCTATCAAAAGAAAGAAATAAAGTTCCGCATCTTCTTCCCAAAATTTTTTATTTTTTTTTTGTTGAAAAATGAGACAGAGAACAAAAAACAACAAAGACATGCTTATGAAAAAGGAAATGACATCTATTCCCTAGCATGTAAGGTAAAGCCAAACCTGTCCTCATGGAGAGAGGTTTAGAAATACCAAGACAGAAAAGCAGCTGCAAGACGTGCTTTAACTATTATCCCCAAAAGAATATCTGCAGATGTTTCTCAAGACACAAGAGAAAATATGGCGATAGAATAAAAGGTTCCTCAAACAGAATGCAAAGCATGATTAAGATATGACATGATAAACGATGCAATGCAAACATACCTGACATGCACTAGGATTTAGGAACCAAAATCCTAGGCATGGGAAGACTTTGATCACCTTTACTAGGTCAGTCCACTCCCCCTTAAGGGGTGAATGGTCTCATCCTTCTTGACCCATACCTTCTTAACCCGTGGAGATGACTTACGAGTCAAGTCCATGTTGGCCATACTCCTTAGCATACCCTGCATCAGGCTCAGCAACCCTTCATGGCCATGGTTGCTAGTGGGCTTCTGCGGCTTTCTCTTGTAGCGCCTTGATTTGTTCTTCTTTGATTTGCCACTTTGATTGGCAGGAACAAACTGCTGCTGATGCCGTGGAGCCTAATGTGCTGTCGAAGGTAGAATGCCTAATGTAGCTCTTGCTGGAAGCTCCCTTTGAACCTTTGACTTCTAAGCCTGGTGCTATGGACATTTGGGTCGGATGTGACCAGTGATGCAGCAGTGATGACAGGTGGGCAAGCTTCTTTTGTTTGAATGCTTCTTGACATTCTCTACAGAATTATGGTTAGCATTCTTACAAATAACATTGCCCTTACCTTTTATATGTCTCCTATGCGGAGGGACATATTTTGATGAGGAAAAATCTTTAACTTCACTTCTCCTCAGGACATCCTGCTTAATCCAAGGCCTGTGGGATTTCAACAAATAACAATTTGGTCTAATATGACCAATTTTCCCACAATTATGACAAGTAGGAACAAACTTACCTTTTGTTCTTGATTCCTTGGACTTTGGCATCACGTGATTAATTAAGCAAGAATTATCTAAACAAGTTGTATCTTCTATCACAGGCTTAATATCTAATTCAGAATCAGAAGCATGTGAAGTAGAAGTACTTAAATCATCAACAGTTAAATCAGGCTTGTTAGAAACATCTGAGTGAATACAAAGCATGCTCTTCAAATTATCACTAGAGAATTTTGCCAATTTATTCTCAAGCTTGTCAATAATATTAAGCAACATGGTATTCTCAGATCTCAAATAGTCAATCAAAATATGTGATTCAGATAACTAAACAATCAAAGACTCTTTTTCTTGCTTCACCTTTTTGAGCTCTTTTGGAGAAACAATTTTATCTATTTTAGCAAAAACTTCAGAGAGCTCAATATCATGATTTTCTTCAGATAACTGAGAGAAATCCATGATAAAAGGGGTAATCAAAAAATAGAAGTCACAAGAGATGAGGATCACACTCAGGAAATAAATCCTAAACAGAGTGTACTTGCTCTGATACCAATTTGAAAATTAAATGGACTTCTAATTTTAACAAGTGTGTGTGAACAGTGTGCAACAAAATATTAAATGCGGAATTAAAGGAGACAAATATTTTGTTGACAAAGTGGAAACTTAGTTAAGAGAAAAACCACTCCAGGGTAGCCAAACCTAAGATATCCACTATTCAGAAGACAAAGCTAGTTACAAAGTAGTAGCACTCACATACCCCTGATGCAGTAGTCGTACCTTGCACTCTAACATGTAGCCAAACACGAACACCTCTCAACCAGGTCTCCTACCTGAACGGGTCTTCAATGAAATCCTTTACCTTAGGGCCAACCCCTAAGATAGACTTCACAGCTAATCAAATCACACACTGGCAAAGCTAGAGAGCTAGTAGATCTTTAATATCTCCCTAAACACCCTCTCTAAGCTATAAGGAATTCACCACGGAATTCTGTGTTGAATGCATGCCTAGAGCCTCTTATTTATAGGCTTAGGAAGCTCTAAATCGATAAAAAATAGAGTCTCGGGCACGGGTGTTAGGACGGGAGCCATGGCCGTCCGGACGGGCAACTTTTTCCTTGTCCGAAAAGTAATTCTAGAATTTTCACAGGGCTGTCTGGACGCAAGATGTTTCAGTCCGGACGCTTCTATTGGCTGTCTGGATACTTAATTTACAGTATTTTTTGTTAGCTTTCCAATGACGCCAATTTCGTCCCAATCCGATTTTTTAAGTAAAAAGTTATGATCAAAATACCCGAGGGTGTCCAGACGGCTTGACCAAGTGTCTGGACGGTCAACTGCAACCGCCTTTCCGAAGTAGCACTGAAAGCTTCCATAACAAGGCCACGTCCGGATGGTGTTGCCCTAGCGTCCGGACGGTTGTACTTCGGCTGTACGTAATTATCATAATAAGGCTTGGAGCGTCCAGGCCCTGAAGGCTGATGTCCGGACGGTTGGAATGATGTACGCAATTTTCATATTTAAAGCTTGATTGTCCTGACCATGAAGACTGACGTCCGGACGGTTGAACTTTGTATGCACGTCTTGCCTTATAGAGGACATCGTCCAGACGGGATCACACATCGTCTAGACGGTTTCAGCCTTCTTCTCATAACTGTGTATTGAGTTAGAAACCCTAATGCTTGTCTTACACTGAATGGCGTCTGGACGGTATTGCCATGTCGTCCGGATGAATGCACTTGAACAACAGGATCTTCTCGAACTCTGAAGAGCGTTCAGACGCTTTGCCATTATATCCAGACGGATGCAACCTTGAACTGTTCGAAGCTTCTAAACTCTGAAGGGCGTTCGGACGGAAAGTTCTCGTCGTCCAGATGGATGTTGCTGACTGATGAGCGTCCGGACTGAATACCACGTCTTTCGGACAGATGCAAGGGAACTTAACTGATTGATTTGAATTTTGCATAGAGTCTTCTTGAAGCTCATAACTGAAGTGTAGACTCTGAATAAAGCAGCATCCCTATGAAAGTAGCAACATTACATAGAAGTGATTTTGTCCAACAGAATACGGCCAACTCAAAAACTAACAGTATTTTTAGTGAATTATACTAATTTGCTATTTGCTTGTATTGTACATGTATATATGGCAGTAATTATGTCTGTGAACGTTTTCCTGAAGCTAGAAGAATTATTGTGAATATTTTTTACTCACTGAGGATGATACGTGTGGTTTAGTTTTTAATGACTAGTGATTGCTGTTTTATTTAATTTTATGCATATGGTTTGGCATTTGATATATTTAACATGCTCTGGTTGGAATTATGTATATGTTAGTATTTTTATTGGCTACATTCTAGTTAAAACAAAAACACTTTTTGTAATGGTTGCCTTTTAACAGGATAGTTAGTTTTCAAATTGGAATCTTCATATATTTAGACATCTACTGTTCACAAGCTTCTAGAAGTTATCCATGAAGAGTCCTGTGCAAAAATCAAGTCAATTGAACCGGTTCCTGTGCAACCGTCCGGACGGGCCTTTAAAGGCGTCCCGACACCCCGCAGTGTCCTACATATAAACATTGACGATGTCCGGACGTCAAAGCCATACCGTTCGGACGCTCAATCAATTAGTATTCTATAAGAAGTCTGTTCTCAGAAATCGACACTGATTTGGAAGTTTTAGTATTCTGTTCGGACGACTTGGCATCACGTCCGGACGATGTTCATTATGTGCTAGCCGTCCGGACGACTCGGCAACACATTCGGATGATATACAGTAATTCAGATAACTCCAGAATTCCATTCGAACGCGGAAAGGATTTCAGTGAAGACCGTTCGGACACTCGGTCAAGCCGTCCGAACGCACACCTGATAAGGATAAGATAGGCGCGGTTTCTGAAGGATATCGTGATAAGTCTTGAATTATTCGATTCAAGACCCCTTAATTTGCATTTGTTAGACCTAGTTTGTGTTGTATATATAAAGTTTTGTTGTAGTTTTGTTTTATGTCTTATTTTCAGGTCTTAGTTGAAATCTAGTTCAAAACATTTGAATTAGAACTGAAAATACATCAAGGGCAATTTGGTCAATTCTAGAGTTCGAGGCTGATCCTGAAAAGACGAAAAATTGTCCAAGGCATTTTGATCGATCGATTATTTGTACAGCTAATAATTCGATCGATCGAATTTCAGTCGACTCAACTTCGATCGATCCAGATGCGATCGATAGATTCTCAGAACACAACATTTTCGATTGATCGACTTCGCATCTTCCAAAAGGTCCAGATATTTCCAAATCTTTGTGCAATCCAAATCAAAAGTTGGGTTTAATGGACAGAAATGGACGGCGACCAGCTCTGTTTGTGCGGCTAGAATTGATCCTTGATGAGTTCCTTGTAAATTAAATCTCTATATATATGAGATTAGGGATTTAGGTTTAAACATGCACCTTTTTGGGAATTTCTGATTTGCTCAGGTGTATCAATTAATTTATTGTGTTTTTAGATTCCATTAATGCACGTTTTATGGGCTTAGTTCCAGAGAGCTTGTCTCCTTTCTTTTTCTTCCTTGTTCTTCATGTTCTAGCTTAGGTTTTATTTCCTTTATGTAATCTGAATTTTATGATTTTAATATAGTTGTTTTTAGTTCATTTTAATCTTATTTCCTTTATTTTTATTTTTATTTTTATTAATTTTCATGCTTAGATTAGTTTAATCATGCATGGCTAAATTAGTTCTGAGGGTTTGATCAAAATCCTCTCCAAAAACCATGAAGTGTTCTTGAGGTTCTTAGGATTTTCTTGAGATGTTTGATGATTGTTCAGGGCTAGAGGATCTCAAAACCCATGCTAAAAGGTTTTGTTTTCAAGATTCCAATCTAATTATTCATGAAAAAGAGTTAAACTTGTCTATGAGTTTTCTTAGATTTCTTGAGTAAAACCAACGTTCTTGGAAACAAGAACGATGTCTTTTGCAATGGTTCTAATTTGACATGATTTATGTTTACCTATTAGAGTCACCTTATAGGGTATGCTAGGGAATACTAGTCGTTTCACACATTTGGTAGTTTAAACCGTTTTTCAATTATAGTGTAACTTTTACGTGATGCGACCGGTGTGAAACTAGATACCTTATCATTGTGGCCTAATTAGGTTTTTCTTGTATTGTTTATGCTTATTAGGATGTGTTGTAGAGTAGTAAGCTAGAGAGCATTAATCACTCCACACCTTTCGTAGTGTAAACGTTTTTCAATTATAGACTAATCTTTACGTGGAGTTGATTAATGTAAAACTAGGTTCTTTATAACTACATCTTAACGAAAGTGTTTTCGTGTCGAGGTCGTCATAATGGTTGACGCCCATTACGCGCTCATATCATGCATGTTAGGAAGATTCATATAGACTTTAAGCATCTCATTGGTTAAGGATTGGACAAGATCAATACCCTAAGTTTCTTTTAAGTTTGCTTTCAATTTTCGCTTTCATTCATTCACTTTATTGTTGTAGCTTCAAGTCTACAACCTTTACTTTTATTTTTACCTTTAAGTTAAGTTAAATACGCTCTTTAGGTATCCTATTACGCAAAACAACCAATAATGTATGTGGTTCGATCACCCTTACTGTAGTACAATTGATTCGTACTATTGCGAGTGGTAAACTTATAAATGTAAAATCCACATATCATGTCGTTGAGACACGTACCAATTTTTGGCGCCATTGCCGGGGATTAACTGTTGTTTATGGGATATTTAGGATTGTATTTAGTTTGATTTAGTACATATTGTAAATTCTGTCCATAAGTTGTTTTTGGTTCTGTATAAAAACAGTTTTTAGTGTTTTTGGTGTTTTAATTTGGTTTTGTTTGTTTTCTATAGAATTCTGTTTCTGCAGAAAATTCGATCAATCGATTTTCTGTGACCTAAATTTTCGATCGATCGACATAAAATTAGATCGATCGATTTTTGTTTTGAGCAGCACTGTTTTTCTACTGTCTCTGGACCGAATCTACATTTAATTTCTTACTGTCCTGTGCATATTTAGACTTTGATTTTGTTTAGATTTATTTTTTCTGCATTTCTGTTACGTTTTCCTTTCTGCAGGGAATCGATCGATCTATTTTTATTTCGATCGATCTACTTTTCCTGCATCAGCACTTTAGCTGCTGCTACACTGCCTCACTGTAGAATTGGTTAGTTTTCTTCCTTTTTCATTTTATTTCTTTTATGTACCTTGTATATATAGATTAAATTTTGTTGGTGCATGTTTGGTCATCGTTCATTATCATTGCCTATTTTTCCATACAACCCAAACTTAGAGCGGATTTCTAGACGAAGTAGATCCAAACGGAACTCACGTCTAAGAGCCCATTCTAAATCACCAATGGCTGAAGAACCAAAGCCTGTGCTGTTGAGGGACCACTATGTTCCCTCAACATACATACCTATTTCAAGCCTTCAGTTGCCGGACATTATGGCATCTCATTTTGAAATTAAGTTCGGATTCATTCAAATGCTTCCATTATTTTATGGACTTAATACTGAGGACCCTTATAAGCATTTAGATGAATTTATTGAAATCTGCCCCACCATAAGGTTGCAGAATTTTACAGAGGATGCTTTAAAGATGCGCCTCTTTTTGTTCTCCTTAAAAGAAAAAGCTAAGTATTGGTTGACTTCCTTAGAGACCAACTCTATTACTTCTTAGGCTCAGATGCAACACGAGTTCCTTAAGAAGTACTTTACCATATGGAAGACCAATCATATACGAAAAAGCCATAACTGGTTTTTCACAGATAGAGGGAGAACCTTTTCATGAGACTTGGGAGAGGATGAATGACCATTTACGAAAGTGTCCACATCATGCTGTTCTCAAGTGGCAGCTTGTATAGTGCTTCTATGATGGCTTAACTGAGCCTTATAGACAGATGGTAGATGCCTCATGTGGGGGTGCTTTTATGTTGAAGAGTGAGGATGATGCATGGACACTTTTTGAAAATCTTTCTGAAAATTCTTTACACCATTCATCATCCGGTCGTAGGACAAACGCTCAGAGCCAAACTCTTTATGAGGTATCCCAACCTTTGGTCTTGAATTCCAAAGTGGATGCCTTATCTAGAAAGTTAGATCAATTGTTAGCATCTGGTTTTGTTCCTGCGACTGCATCTCATATACACACACCACATGATGCATGTTCATTTTGCTTTGACCCATCACATCAGGCTGAAAATTGTCCTATTGTTGGACAGTCTTCTGAGCCTCCTATTGAGTAGATGAACGCAGTTTACTCTAGACCGGTTAGTGATCATTTTAATAATTTCTTATAACCCGGCCTTGAGAAACAATAGTAGTATGTGGCGGCCTAATGTTCCACAGTACAATGGACTGCAAAACCAAGCATATCAGCAGTCCAACAATCAATTTTATCAGCCGCCACCTGATAGTCGTCCTCCCAACCTACAATAGCAATCAGCCCTTCCACCTCCTAGAAATTCCACATTTGAGGAAAAGGTGTTGACCAGTCTCAGTAAATTTGAGTCTTAGACTCAAATTCTGAATTCTCAATCTCAGTCTATAGCAAAGCTAGAAGTCCAACTTGGACAACTAGCTAAGTCCTTTAATGAGAGAGAGATAGGGAAGTGTTCTAGTCCACCTGTTGCAAGTCCTAGGAGTGGAGGGGTAGTCATTAATCCAAAGGTGGGAGAGACAAAGACTGAACCAATAGGGCAATTAGAAAAGACAAAACTTGCCAAGGGTAAGGGAGTGTTTACTGAAGCACCACACTCCACAACAACATTCTTTGAGGCACAATTTAAACCTGAAGTGCCTTATCCTCTAAGCCTCAAGGATCCGAATGGGCACGAAACGATAAATTTGGCCCAACCACTCCCAGACACAAATCCATTCATTAGCAGTGAGTTTTGAAGGGTCTGGCTGAAGACGTTAAACTTAGCGCACCTGGGAGGCAACCCATTCATTTTGTTTGAGTGTTTATACTTAATGCTTGTTATTTTTATGTTTTTTATTGATCTGTTTTTATGATTTTTCATTCAAAGGGGTTTCGATCGATCTATTTTTGTTTCGATCGATCGAGTTTTATTGAGATCGATCGAGTTTTGTTAGATCGATCGATATTCGCATCGATCGATATCACCCAGTAGGCCATATGCTTAGTTTTTAAACACCCGTGCGCCTCATTTTGTTATTTCTTTTATTATCTTGTATATTGCTCTCTCTTTTTAGTTTTCTTTTTTAGGTTAAGTGTTCATACCAATAAGTTTGGGGGTGTGCTATGAGCCATACCTCCCCATTCAGTTTTTCTTTATCCCTTAACCATGCTTTCGTTTTGTACACATTGGGGACAATGTGATATTTTAAGTTTGGGGGTATAGAAGTACACTTAGTCTAAGTTTTGTACAAAAAAATTTTCAAATTTCTTTGTGAATATCTTTGTTGTTTTGTAGAAATTAGTTGATTTATAACTGTGATTTGTTTTTCATTGACAATTTTAAAATTTTGAACACATGATCACACAATTAGAGATTCTAAGTCTGCTTAATTACTTTTGGCTATGAGATTCACATGTAGAAATTTGAAAATCATGACATACATTGGCATATTGTTTGTGGGGTATGTACTTAATTTAATACCTTGCATATGGTTTTTAGTGTCTCGGAAAACCAAGATTACTTGTTAGATGGATGACGTGGGCATAGTTAAAAAAAAAAACTTCATTGAGTAACTGGACCTCTTGCCTTATTAAGCATTGAGTGTTCGTGTCAAAAGATGTAAGTAAATAAAAAATGGTTAGCTTGACTTCGTAGTTCTTCTTGACTTGAGTTATTAAGCCCTTAGGGATGTTTTACATCTAGTGCCCTAAAGCCATCTGGTTTGGAAGTCACTGGCCTAACACTTGGTACATAGGTCATTTAGAAGCTTAAAGGAGTTGAGCATTGCACAACCATAATAAATAATGTAAATAAAGTATGCCTATGCCTTAGTTATTCCATCTAGCGAGAGATATAAAGAATTTCGAGACATTGAAGCATGTATGTATGTTATATTCTTTGAAAGCTCCATAATTGTATGTTAATATCAAACTGCATCATTTCTAACATGTGAAATTTTAGCTGGCCATTTGTAAGTGAGTAGACTACGATTTTCTGAACTGTGTGAAGATGGAGTTTATTAGTTTAAAGTTGTTCATGAATTTTGAACCATTGTATATTTTGTAAAGATAATGTTTATAGGTAGCATTTATGCTAAACCTTCACGAGACTTCACTCGTCCACTAGGGTAGGCTAGGGGTTTAAAAGGCTTGTTGCATGTCCTAAATGCAATCGCGTTTCCGACGAAAGAGGATGTCGATTAGTTGTTTATATTTTAATTTCTAGTTGTAATGCTAGGGACTAGCATTATGTAAGTTTGGGGGTGTGATAAGTCTTGAATTATTCGATTCAAGACCCCTTAATTTGCATTTGTTAGACCTAGTTTGTGTTGTATATATAACGTTTTGTTGTAGTTTTGTTTTATGTCTTATCTTCAGGTCTTAGTTGAAATTTAGTTCAAAACACTTGAATTAGACCTGAAAATACATCAAGGGCAATTTGGTCAATTCCAGAGTTCGAGGCTGATCCTGAAAAGATGAAAAATCGTCCAAGGCATTTCGATCGATCGATTATTTGTATAGCTAATAATTCAATCGATCGACTTTCAGTCGACTCAACTTCGATCGATCCAGATGCGATTGATCGATTCTCAGAGCACAACATTTTCGATCGATCGACTTTACATCTTCCAGAAGGTCTAGATATTTCCAAATCTTTGTGCGATCCAAATCAAAAGTTGGGTTTAATGGACAGAAATGGACAGCGACCAACTCTGTTTGTGCAGCTAGAATTGATCCTTGATGAGTCCCTTGTAAATTAAATCTCTATATATATGAGATTAGGGATTTATGTTTAAACATGCACCTTTTTAGGAATTTCTGATTTGCTTAGGTGTATCAATTAATTTCTTGTGTTTTTAGATTCCTTTAATGCACGTTTTCTGGGCTTAGTTCCAGAGACCTTGTCTCCTTTCTTTTTCTTCCTTGTTCTTCATGTTCTAGCTTAGGTTTTATTTCCTTTATGTAATCCGAATTTTATGATTTTAATATAGTTGTTTTTAGTTCATTTTAATCTTATTTCCTTTATTGTTTTTGATTAATTTTCATGCTTAGATTAGTTTAATCATGCATGGCTAAATTAGTTCTTAGGGTTTGATCAAAATCCTCTCCAAAAACCATGAAGTGTTCTTGAGGTTCTTAGGATTTTCTTGAGATGTTTGATGATTGTTTAGGGCTAGAGGATCTCAAAACCCATGCTAAAAGGTTTTGTTTTCAAGATTCCAATCTAATTATTCATGAAAAAGAGTTAAACTTGTCTATAAGTTTTCTTAGATTTCTTGAGTTTACCAACGTTCTTGGAAACAAGAACGATGTCTTTTACAATGGTTCTAATTTGACATGATTTATGTTTACCTATTAGAGTCACCTTATAAGGTATGCTAGGGAATACCGGTCGTTTCACACATTTGGTAGTTTAAACCGTTTTTCAATTATAGTGTAACTTTTACGTGATGCGACCGGTGTGAAACTAGATACCTTATCATTGTGGCCTAATTAGGGTTTTCATGTATTGTGTATGCTTATTAAGATGTCTTGTAGAGTAGTAAGCTAGGGAGCATTAATCACTCCACACCTTTCGTAGTGTAAACGTTTTTCAATTATAGACTAATCTTTACATGGATTTGATTAATGTAAAACTAGGTGCTTTATAACTACGTCTTAACGAAAGTGTTTTTGTGTCGAGGTCATCGTAATGGTTGACACCCATTACGCGCTCATATCTTGCATGTTAGGAAGATCCATTTAGACTTTAAGCATCTCATTGGTTGAGGATTGGACAAGATCAATACCCTAAGTTTCTTTTAAGTTTGCTTTCAATTTCCGCTTTCATTCATTCACTTTATTGTTGTAGCTTCAATTCTACAACCTTTACTTTTACTTTTACCTTTAAGTTAAGTTAAATACGCTCTTTAGGTATCCTATTACGCAAAACAACCAATAATCTCTGTGGTTCGATCACCTTTACTATAGTACAATTGATTCGTACTATTGCGAGTGGTAAACTTATAAATGTAAAATCTACGTATCGTGTCGTTGAGACACGTACCATATCGTAGAAACCCGTCCGGACGTGGCTAACTTCCACCTGGACAGTCGACAAACAGAGTCTGTTTTTCAGCAGATTTTAAGGTCTCTTGAAGCCTATAAATAGGAGGCACTAGGTCTGTGTTTTGTACAAAATTCGGTGGTGAATTCCATAGTGCTTTGTGAGGGTGTTTGGGGAGAATTGAAGATCCGCTAGCTCTCCAGCCGTTGCCGGTGTGTGCTCGTTGTTTGTGTGAAGTCTATCTTAAGGGTTTGCCCTAAGGTAAAGGAATCCATCAAAAACCCCTTCAGGTGGAAGATCTAGTTGGGAAGCGTTCGTGTTAGGTTACATGTCAGAGTTAAAGGTATGACTACTGCATAGGGTTATGTGAGTACGAGTGTCTTGTAACTAGCTTTGTTTTTGGATAGTGGATTTCCTAGGTTTGGTTGCCCCAGAGTGGTTTTTTCTCTTCATAGAGTTTCCACTTCGTAACAAATATCTTGTCTCATTTAAATTCCGCATTTAAGATATTTGTTTGCACACAAACACACACTTGGTTTAAATTAGAGGAATTATTTTCAATTGGTATCAGAACTTGGTACACTTTGTTTAAGATTTATTTCTTGAGTGTGATCTTTTTTACTTCAATTTTTTTTCCATATAATGTCTCAATCTCTTCATTGCATTCCTGCCTTTGATGGCACAAATTATGGGTATTGGAAAGCTCGTATGTGCTTCTTTTTAAAATCTATTGATGTTTGGCAAATTGTAGAAACTTGTTGGATTAAGCCAGAGGCTACAACTGCCGAACTATCTGTTGCTCAAAATAGTGCACGACTTTCCAATGATAAGCCCTCCATGCTCTATGTCAAGCGCTTTCCCCATCTGAATTCGCAAGAATTTCAAATTGTGAATCCGCTAAAGAAGCATGGCAAATCTTAGAAACATCATATGAGGGCACCAAACTTGTTAAATCTGCCAAGCTCCAGATGTTGATTTCTAGATTTGAAGAAATTAAGATGATAGAGAATGAGACATTTGGTGGGTTTTACACCAGGATCAACGACTTGAAAAACTCGATGGTGAGTCTCGGGAAGAAGGTCTCTGATGCAAAACTCATCAAAAAGATTCTAAGGTCTTTGCCAGAGCGTTTTAGGATTAAAGTGACTTCCATTGAAGAAAGCAAGGACTTAGGCTCTATGAAGATTGAAGAGTTGGTGGGATCTCTTCAAACTTATGAGTACTCCCTACCCCCAGTCAAGGCAACTAAAAGCAAAGCCTCATCAAATGAAGACTCAGACAATGAAGAAGAATTAGCCCTAATCACCAACGGGATCAATAAATTGATGAAGACTGATAAATTCATCGAAGGACGGAGGGAAACTCCCAGTGAAGCCGAGCTAGAAGAAGATCTAAGAGGTCAGAGATGTTGTGAGTGCTCCGACTTTGGGCACATGAGAACTGAATGTGCAAATCTTAAGCAAGCTAAGGGGAAGGCCTACTTGCAACTCTCAGCTATGAGTCTGAGAAAGAAGAAGAATCTTCTGAGGATTGTCTAACACGTGTGGCTCCATGTGAAAATCAGGATGATCTTTACTACTCTAAGCATGGTGATGAAGCACTAAAAGAGGAATATTGTGTCATGTACATGGAACTCAAGAAGCTGAGAAAGTCTAACCAGCAGAAGGTGATAAAGCTGAACATGATGAAAACAGAAAGAGACATGTTACTTCAAAAGATCACAGACATGGAAGATAAACTGATGGATGCACAGTTACAGTTGGAGAAGTTATCAAACAACAAGATAGCTCAGATGCTGACAGGTCAGAAGTGCTCATCTGACAAAACTGGTCTCGGTTATGTAGCTACTGATTCCTCCAACATTGCTTGTACTTCCAGAACTGTGGTTTTGAAGCCCTCAGGTTTCGAGCCTCATAATGAAAAAGGTAAGGCTATTATGGTTTCTTGTGAGAATGATAAGACTACTCCCGCAAAGTCTAAGCATTCTACATAGAGAAGCCTACATACATGTCATTATTGTGGGATGGTGGGACATATTAGACCAAATTGTGGTCAGTTAAAATTCCCAAGAACTTGGAATAAGAAGAATGCTCCTAAGAAGGAAAAAGATGTTGAAGAACATTCCAAGACAAAATATGTTCCTCCACATAGGAGACAACCCATTCAAAAGTTTATCCCTATTTGCCATCACTGTGGGTTGAACGGTCACATCCAACCCAAGTGCCCCCACGAACTTGTTCAGAGGTCTAAAGTGAAGAAAGAGTTACCAAAGAAAGATTCTGCTAGCACCAGACCTCCTAGAAAGCATCAGGCTCATAGGAAATTATCAAGGTATGCTCCACTGGTGCACAAAACTCCCATATGTCACCAATGTGGAGTTAATAGTCATGTCAGACCCAAGCATCCTCAGCCTCGGAAATACCCACCTAGAAAGACTAGACCTCATTCAAGATATCCTTCTCCAAGAACATCAACGACAACAACAGAGGTTTGCTCCTGTAAAACAGGCCTGGTTGCCAAAGAAAAACAAATCTCAGCATCATGAAGAAAAGCCACAGAAGCCTAAAAAGGATCCTTCCTATGAAGAATTACCCATTGCTGGCAGCTTTATGAAGAGCTTAATCAGATATATGGAACTGCTGTCGAAGGATGGAGGACAGGATAGGCACACTCACTTCCCCAGGGGGAGTGATAAGTGATGAATGTTACACATTCAAGCCCCTTAATTTACATATGTTAAGCTCTTAGTTTTGTTATAGTTTGATGTTTTGTGTTGTTTTTGTGTTTTCTTGTATTTTACAGGTTTTGTAAGAAAATCCATCAAATTCCAAGATTATAACGAAGTCGGCAAACTCACTTTTGGATAGATTCAATTCCAATCAATTTTGAATTTAAGGAAAGAGAAGTTGGCAAAAATTCGTTATTTTCGGAAAGAATCCAGAATGAGCGTGTCTTAGTAATTTAATCATAACTTTCGGATCAAGTATTGGATTGCAACGAAATTGATGGCGTTGGAAAGATAAGACACAATGCAACAAATATGTCAGAAATAGGTTTTTCCTAATTCGGATGTTTACCCTTCATCATCCACTCTTATTCTCGAGACGCCATATGAAGTCCGAGCCCCTATTGCTTATGAGCTACCAAGAGGTCAAGAGAGTAGTTTGTTAGGGTTATTAGAAGAGCAAAAAAGAGACCATCAAGGTAGAAAACTTCCTTGATTATTCTCCTCATTTTACTCCAGTTCATGATTCCCTTCCGGATGAGGAACTGTTTAAGAAAGGAATCTACCTCGATATGAGGACATTCGGAATTACCTTTCTGTAAGTAAAATTTGTTCTCTTTGGTCGAAGAGGAAAAAAAAAGAAAAAGAAAAAAAAGATTGGTGCTTCAAATTTAAACTTAAGGGTCAAAGAGCACTGAGCGCATCAAGGATGTGGATTCCGTTGGCTTGGAGGATCCCACATATTTTGACTAAATGAGTCAACTTCATAGGTTCGAGCACAGGGAATGTGCACTCGAGTCCTCCATCAGGCCAGGGTACATGATCTCCTTCCGGATTTATTTTCTCCATTGTTGTTTTACTCTTAGTTTATATTTTTACAACAATGTGTTGCACTTGACTGGTATTTGGTTGGAGTATCACTCTCTTTTTTAGGACATGTGTTTTTACAATCAAGTTTGGGGGTATGATATGCCCCACATCTACTCATTCAAGTATTCCTATCCTTTTACTGTTATGTTCAGTTCTATACACACATTGAGAGAGAATGTGTTATTCAAGTTTGGGGGTATGGAAAAACGAAATACTGTCAATATTTTGCTATGTTATCTCTAAGAATTTGGTTGAACTTAAATTCTGATTTGTATTTCATTCGTGAGCTTAACATGATGAACACATGATCATTTGACTAGGGAATTTAGAATTTTGTTATTTTCTTTGGCAGCATGAGATATTACTTATTTCAATTTGATTCTCACAAGCACACTAGCATGTAGTCTGTGGGGTATGAAATTTGAAATCAGTTGTGTCTATTATCAATATATTGGATGCAGCTGGGTAACTTGTTGGAGGAATAACCTTGGAATAAAAAAAAAATAAAAAAAAAAAGAGAATAATATTGATCACTTTGAGATTTTTGCTGAGTAACTGGATCTCTTGCTTCATTAAGCATTGAGTATTCGTGTCAAAAGGTGGAAGTTTGCTTTGATTGATAAAATGGCTAAGTTTAGCTTTGTAGCATTTTTTACTCGAGTTAGTAAGTGTTTAGGGTGTTTTACACCTAGAGCCCTAAAACCATCTGGTTTGAGATTCATTGACCTAACACTCGATACATGGGTCAATTAGAAAGTTTAAGGGAGCTAAGCATTGCACAGCCTGCATATAATAATAAAAAAAAAAAAAAAAAATTGCCTTAGTTGTTTTATCTAATGGGGAGTCCAACAAATTTTGAGTATTGAACTATTCATGATTGAGATTAGTTTTTGAAACCCCATGACTATGTTAAGTTCACTTTACACTAGTTGAATATTGTGATATCTCATAATGCCATGTTAGTAGCTTAATTTTTAATTCCCTAAAATTGTGAAGATGAAGTTTATTTTGTTAAGCTTGCAAATGAATGAGAACCATTATTTTTATGACGCTGCATTCTTGGGGATAATATGGTAGAAAAAATGTTTGTGGGTATCATTTATGGCAAATCCTCACGAGACTTCACTCGTCCACTAGGGAGTCCTAGGGGTTTAAAAGGCTTGTGCATAAGCAAAATGCAATCGTACATCCCACGAAAGAATGATTTATCTTGTTGTTTTTTAGTTTTATTTCTTGTTTTGTATTGCTAAGGGACTAACAATATGTAAGTTTGGGAGTGTGATAAGCGTCGAATTTTGCACATTCAAGCTCCGTAACTTTCATATGTTAATTCCTTAGCATTGTTATTTGTTTGATTTTGTGCTGTTTTATTGTTTTTAGGTTTTAAATAAACATGCAATTAATTCCATTGATTTTGGGCTTAAAGTACACTTTGAGAAGACGTAGAAGATATTAGTAAGCTTAACCAATCATAATAGAAGACTTATATGATGTGGTTAAGTTTACTCAAATCAAGGAAATGATTAAATCGGAATTTTTCCAATAAGAGTCAAAATCGGATTGGATTCAAATTTGGATTCTGCATACATCTAAATGTTTTAATCATAACTTTCTGTTCAGATATCTGATTGTAATGAAATTAGTGGCGTTGGAAAGCTAATAACAAATTCAACAAATATATCTGAAATACCTCTTTCCCAATTCGGACGTTTACTATGTCA
Organism: Alnus glutinosa; assembly: GCF_958979055.1. Classification (NCBI taxonomy): domain Eukaryota; kingdom Viridiplantae; phylum Streptophyta; class Magnoliopsida; order Fagales; family Betulaceae; genus Alnus; species Alnus glutinosa. The sequence continues at coordinate 4,561,808 of NC_084897.1, read as the reverse complement.
AAATTGCCCTGTAATAAAAGACCACAAATTTGGACGAATTTGGAATCCTTTTCCTATTTGGATTGAAGTTTCAATCTCTTACTTGGACTAAGAGACTAAGTTCTAATTTTTCTTGAATTTCTAGAGCTTTTAGGCCTCACCTAATCTCTATAAATAATTTCTAATCACTTAATAACCACAATATTGCTAACCCATAAGCATTACTTAGGGTTGATCACAATAAAATAACATTTTAACAAAATACCCAAAAACTAGGGTCTATGAAAACTTACCAAAAATTCGCCACGCCAAGACCAAATGCTCGGGAAGCTCCTAACAACTCCAAACCATAAAAAATCTAGAGAAAATACCAAGTTAAACTCATTTCTAAAAGATTTATTAAAAATCTCAAAAAATGCGAGTTTAACGATTTACCTCTAAACGTTCAATCAAAACGTAGATCGGGCTTCGAGGATTATGTTATTGAAGTAGGATCTAAGATTGGACAGCTGGATTTCAAGATATCACAGTTTTTAGATGAAAAATTGTATAGAAAAACAGAGAAATTCCGAGCTGCCGAGAAGAAAAGGGCGTTCTGCCCTCTTTAAAACAGGCCCCGTCCGGACGGGCATCATAAATCTTCCGGACGAGGGCCATTTAAGAAGGCCGTTCGGACGGGCATTAACCACCGTCCGGACGTGTGCCACCCATTGCAAGCCATTTGAATGCGCGTGAAATGAGGCATCCGCCTTATGCTAATAAGGTATCGTCTGGACAAGCCTCTTGTGCCGTCTGGACGCACCAAATTAATTTTACTTATTTCCTTTATTTCAATTTTCCATCTCCTTTCTAATTCATTTTCTCACATTTTTCTCTTATATACATTATTTCTTTGGACTATAAAACATTCTCTGCGCGTCCTATTGTATTTTCCAGTTATCAAATCAATTTTAGTCATTTATTCATTAGATTTTATTCTTAAAACTGTTGATTGAAAAATTAAAATGACTTCTAACACAAAGCAAGTGTGTGTGCACACAAAGTGTTAACAAAATAATAACAATGAAGAATTTAAATGACACAAGATTTTTGTTAACGAAGTGAAAACTCAATATGAGGAAAACTACTCCGGGGCAGCTAAACCCATGATGTCCACTATTCAGAAGACAAGACTAGTTACAAAGTAGTAGCACTCACATACCCCTGATGCAGTGGTTGTACCTTGAACTCTGACGTTTAACCCAACACGAACGCTTCCCAATGAGGTCTCCTACCTGAAGGGGTCTTTAATGGAACCCTTTACCTTAGGGTCAACCCCTAAGATAGACTTCAATTAAGCGCAACAACAGCACACACAATAATGCCTTTAAAGAGACAACTTAGCTCAGTAATCTCACAATATAACTCTCTAAGCACGATATAACTCTCTAAGCACGAAGGGAATTCAGTACCGAATTCTTACTGTTCTCAAGCCTAGGTGCCTCTATTTAGAGACTGAGGGTTCAAATGAGCGTCTAGCTTGATAAAACCTAGGCGCCATCCAGACGGTAGTCATAGGGCGTCTGGACGGACAACTGTGCGATCAGCTTTCTAAAAATTTCACTGAAATTCTTTCCTATTTTGAGCTGCGTCTGAACGGTGGTGTCCTGTCGTCCCCACAGTCGCACTTCAACTGCAAGTAATTTCTATACCAAGGCTTCGCGCGTCCGGACCAAGGGGATGGTCGTCCGGACGGTTGATCTGATGCACGCAATTTCCATATCTGATGCTCGCGCATCTGTACCATGTTGACTGGTGTTCGCACGTCTGGATTTTGAATGCGATACTTGCCATATGGATGAGCACGTCCGGACGGGAATCTACGTCGTCCGGATGGTTGCAGTGATCTTCCCATAACTCTGTTTTGGAAGGAAATCCTTAAGCTTGTCAAACATTAAGAGTCATCCGGACGTGCTGCTAAAACGTCCGGACGAATGCAAGCTAGAGTAGTTCAAAGCTTCTCAACACAGAGGAAGGTCTGGATGGAAAGTTCTCGTCGTCCGGACGGTATGACACGTTGTCCGGACGGCTGGCAGGGAACCGAATTTTCTGACTTGTAAATTGAGCAGAATCTTTTGGAAGCACTCAGAATAGCGGAATCCCTGTTAAAAAGCATCATTACAAAGAAATGATTTTGTCCAATAGAATGTGTCCAATTACAAACTAACAAACTCCCTCTTTGGCCATTCTGGGACAAAAATCACTTGACCGGTTAAAAATACAATCCCGGTCCAAATAAAAATTACTCTCCCTTTTTGTCACAGAGGAACAAAGGGTAAAACAGAGTAATGATAAAAATCACACAAAAATTACTCCCCCTAACGGTCTCAGAAGGACCAAGGTAAACAGAGTAATAAAATATCCAAGAGTTTAAACAGAAGTAGCAAATTATAAAAATAAAAAATAAATAAAAAAATAAAAAATCTTGTTAGTGCACAAGGAAAATCCGGCATTATATCGGCAGTAAAAGGGACTTTTCAAAAGTTATAGACATCACAAATATGCATTTAATAATCTCAACAACATTCCCAAAATAATCAGAATTCTAACAGTTTAAAAAAAACTGAAAAGAATAAAGTTAACTAGAAAAGTACCTGGAATGAGAGAGTAATGCACAAAAGGACAAAAGAGGACAAGATAATGCAAAAACTCACAAGAACACACTCACTAGAAGTCAAAAGAGAAAGTGAAGTTGTGGGGTAGCTTCTGAAATGCGGCGGCTAGGTTTTATAAAGGCTGTGGGGTCCCAGTCCGGACGGCTCATTGACCCGTCCGGACACGCTGTTCCTCGTAAACATGCGGACAGGCAGCGCGCGTCCTGACATGTAACCTTACTGTCTGGCCGTCGGAGCTGCGGGCGTCCGGACATGTAACATAACCGTCCGGCCGACTAGGCCACACCCGTCCGGACGCCAAGAGAGGCCGTCTGGACGCTTCACACTGAAAAGGCAGAAACTGAGGGAAAAAATAGCAGAAAATATTTTTCCTAATATCAGCCTCAGAACATGCATGTATAATCAACTAATAAAGCAATCAGATAGCATCTCAAAACTATGCAAAGATATAAAAGAGAGTTGAGAGTTCAATCAGCACAAAGATTTTCCTGTAGATAGAAAATTTAGAAGGATTACTCAACTCATAAAATGCGTGTGTGTGTGAAGACATTTCCCAAAAGGTATGACTTGCACTGATATGACAAAGGGCAACCAGATTTTCTAGACAAGAGAGAAAATCAATGAAAGATTAGTCAAAAGTCAAACCTTATAAGTTATCAAGGCCTAGTCACCCTTATCTGATACACTCCCCCTAAGATGCAGCATCCAATTGTTTTACTTGTACCATGAAGGACAAGGTAAATATTTTACTTGCACCATGAAGGACAAGGCATATTTTAGCAAATAAGCAGAAAATATACATATATAGCGCAAAATTCATAAGAGTAACTGCTTGATTCTTTTGATGCTGCAACCTATAGAAAATGCCAGAATTTTTAGGTTTTAGGTTCAACTAGCATTTGGTCAATTTGGCCATCTTATCAAAAACCTCTTCTCTTATCCAGAATTTCTAAAAGCAAAAAGTCAGAGAAGAAAAGATGTACCTTTAAGGGAGTCTTGGATAGTGTACATTTTTATCGCATGAGGAAAGAAGCTATCCAACTTTTGCATATACAGGAAAACACTTGGCAGATATAGTCATAAACTCTCAATCATATCTAAGCAAAGTAGATTATTGCCTAAAGAATTGAGATATTAGGTGAAAACACATGCAATATTTGATATTGTTAGTATTTTGGCTTCATTCTATGTTTGGACAAAATCACTTGTGTGTAACGATGCTCCACAAGGATTCTACTATTCAGAAATGCTTCAGAGTCAGAAGATTTTCAGTTCCCTGTCAGCCGTTGGGACGATAGAGCCATCCCATCCGGACAACCATCTGTCACTGTTCCATCCGTCCGGACGATGTGCCATACCGTCCGATGGTCACCTGAGCGAACTGCTCTGATACCATATTGTAACGCCCCAAATTTGAGCCTGCAAATTCGTAAGTAGAAACCTCCGGTTTCCACGTGACATTACTACATCAGAGATAAACTCTCGCAGCGGAATATATTTTTTTCTTCTAAAGACTTAGGAATTGATAGCATAACACATTTAGAGCTGACTGAAATACCTCGATACGTTTATTAAAAGTTACTTAGGTTTATCTTTACATCCTATATGCACACTAGGTGTATCAAAATTAGTGCCACAGGCGGCACATAAGCATATAACATAAAACATGTCGAACATGACATTGTTATAAATATTTACATGCCATAAAACAAAATACATATAAGCGCAACTAGTAATTTCTAAGCTAGCACATGATAGTTCGTTGATGGTTTCGAAAACCATCAAAACTGGCATATGGGTCCATGCCTTCATTCTCTAGATCTGCATCAGTAACTATGCAAATATGACGTCATCATATTTACATAGACAAACAAGTGAGTCATCCATTTTCATATCTAAGTTACCATCAGATTAATAACAGTTCATAAATAATATAAATGCAAGAGTTGTATGAATATGCATCGTAGTAACCATTTAGTTTGTGTTTTATGATCATCTTACTTCAGACCTCTCGTTCTTAGGTATCCAAACCCGTTCATGTCCATTGCCTCACAATTAAAGTCTTACCTGTTTCCACTGGAATCCTACCGGTCCCAGCATTAGTTATATATTAGGACTTTGGACACCACTGGGTCACTATGAACCCCCTGGATCCACTGACTAGCCTTCCTTCCACTTACTACTACATTAGCTTGTTGATGGCTATCTCATCAGCCGTTATATTAATTGGACACAACATGCAATGCATGAACAACCACATGCAATAAACACACACCACACATTCCTAATGAAACATAGAATCATTCCTCAGTAAGTACATCCATACTTACACTCCATGGTGTAGTTTCTTAGCTCCTTTTTTGTAACAAATATATACAGAGAAGATGATATATACATCAGTCCTTTTCCAATATTAAAAATGTGTATATTTTTACATCACTTTACTCATCGGTTTTAGTTATCAATTAAAAGGTAATTACTTCAACATGAATCCTACAACGATTCATTGTGAAAATATTACAACGTTTCATGTTTAAGCACCGAAACACAACATAATGCTCTTGGTAACATAACACTTAAACATGAATCCTAACAGGATAATACTTTTATGTAAAGGGATAGGGAAATTAGCGGCATAACCACTTTGTAGGAATACAATAAATGATAAAATAAATATACGAAGGAATAGGAAAATTAGTGGCATAGCCACTTTGTAGGAATACAATAAATTATAAAATAAATATGCAAAGGGATAGGGAAATTAGCGGCATAGCCACTTTCAAGGAATGCATATGCTAAGATAAATATGTAAAGGAATAGGGAAATTAGCGACATAGCCACTTTGTAGGATTGCATTTTAAATAAAATAAATACAGGGGTTTTAAACCAACTCCGTAGTTACGCAATAAATAAATAAGTAAATAAATACGGGGGTTTTTAAACCAACTCCGTAGTAACGCAATAAATAAACAAGTAAATAAATACGGGGGTTATTAAACCAAGTCCGTAGTAACGCAATAAATAAACAAGTAAATAAATACGGGGGTTATTAAACCAATTCCGTAGTAACGCAATAAATAAACAAGTAAATAAATACGGGGGTTATTAAACCAACTCCGTTGTAACACAATAAATAAATACGTAATGAAATCAAATATTAAGAAAGAAGTGTCAAGATTTACTTACCAATTTGATTTGAAGAGAAAAATAACTTCAAGAACACCAAAGTGGTTGTGTGGTAGAAGGAGGGAAAAAGGGAGAGAAAACCAAAGCACAAAGCTTTCAAGAAAGTTGTCTAGGATTTGTGTGGAAAAACAAAGAGCCTTGCATGCTTATTTATAGGAGGAAGGTAGGGGTATTGAGGTGCAAAATTTAATAAAAGATTTATCCTATTGGAAAAGTTCTTGCACATAAGTCCTTGCTTCTTTTTTTTTTTATCTAATTGCATTTTGGGATTTTCGTCCAAATGGGGGCAGCTTACTCCGAGAATTTTTTCAATGGTCAAACTGACTCTAATTGATGTATAATTTTGAGGGTAGATAGAGGATTTCAAGACAAATATTTTCTCTTTTTCGTTCGTCTCATTTTGAGTTCGTTTTGACGTAGTTTCAGTCAAGTCAAAGTTTCTGTCTATAAAGCCAAAATATCTTTTATCCACTTTTTGCGTTCACACTTGCTTTATTGATTTTTCCTCATTTTCATGATTACTTTTGAGATATTTCATTCTTTCATCATTACTTTTGTTTTTTATACATAAATGTTTCTAGAAGCATTGAGATATTTTTCTTTCCAGTTTTTCGTTTAATATCGACAGTTGGGTTATTTAGGCTCGGGTCAAAAAGTCAACTGGTGGACTTTTTTACTAACTTTTGCCATATGATAGATCTTTCTTTTGTAAGTACAACAGTCTTTGATTTATCTAAATCTGAGTTCGTTTGACTGGTTTTCGGTTCAATCAAAGTTTAAAGCTTAAATGTAACTTTTGAGTTTTCAAGGGTTTTTAGGGTTTGATCTTTAAGTTTTCAAAACAACTTTAGATTTGCTTGTAAAAACATGTGGATATTGTTTCCTCAACAATATCAATGATTTCTTTAAGAGTTGAAATTATTGGGCATTACATCCTACCCACCTTATCGGAATTTCGTCCCCGAAATTTGCAAACTAAGTTATGCCAAAAGAAAAATTTACACTAAGTAAGAAAATTTCAAGCAAAGATGTTACTTACCTTAATCATCTTCAAAGTCACTGAGACATGGCTTAGTGGAGGACTGAGGTAACTCTCTCTCTGGTTGATCTTGAGGTATGGTTTGATGTACAGAGTTTTCAACTTTATTTTAACTCCATGATATTTGACAATTATCAAAAAGGGTGTAAGAAAATAATGTTTTTCAAATCATACTATCTTTACCTGGGTATTTGGTTTTATATAGTACCATGATCTATTTATGGGCTTGACATACCGACTATAGTATGTATTCACAGCTACTACTCGCAAACTATTTTAAACACAATTACTACCGTAAAAGTTATTTAATTATAAATACTACGTCATAAATCACGAAAGTATTAAACATACCTACTTCAAAGTGGCTCATGGGAATAGGTACGGGTATTTGCTCCTTATCTCTTGTTCTAACTCCCAAGAAGCTTCTTCTACTTCATGGTTCTGCCATAGAACTTTTACTAGTGGTATTGTCTTTGTCCTCAGTTGTTGTACTTTTCGATCCAAGATCTGCACCGGCTTCTCTTCATATTTCAAATTTGCTTGAACTTGTAAGGGTTCAAAGTCTATCACGTGTAACGGGTCGTGCACGTATTTTCGTAGTGTGGAAACGTGGAATACGTCATGTACACCGGCTAGGTTAGATGGTAATTCAACTCTATAGGCGACCGGACCTACGACCTCCGTCACTAAAAAGGGACCGACATACCTTGGACTTAGCTTTCCCTTTTTACCGAACCGCATGACTCCCTTCATTGGTGATACCTTTAGGAATACCTATAAGCAGTTGATGGACGGATAAAAAGGTTGCTAGGACGGCATCCTTCACGCTTGGTGCTACGTCCAGCTGGATCATTCCCAATTGCTTGGCGAGTTGATTAGGGGTAGGCGTTGAGTTCATTGATGCACCCTGTGATTTCCTACTCAAAGCGTCTGCGACTACATTTGCTTTCCCTGGATGGTATAGAATATAGCAGTCGTAGTCTTTTAACAATTCTAACCACCTACGCTGCCTCATATTCAATTCTTTTTTCGAGAAGATATATTTTAGACTTTGATGATCAGTATAAATTTCTACCTTCTCACGAAAAAGATAATGTCTCCAAATTTTTAAAGCAAAAACTACAGCAGCTAGTTCAAGGTCATGAGTAGGATAGTTTCTCTCATGGTCCTTCGACTGTCTAGAGGCATAAGCTATAACTTTATCTTGCTGCATGAGTACGCACCCTAGTCCTTTAAGAGAGGCATCACTAAAAACTACAAATTTCTCAGACTCTCTTGGCAGTACAAGGACAGGTGCAGTTACTAACCTCTTTTTCAGCTCTTGAAAGCTTGCTTCGCACTTATCGTTCCATTGAAAATGAGCGTTCTTTTTAGTGAGGGCGGTCAAAGGGCTGGAAAGATTGGAAAAACCTTCTACAAATCTTCGGTAGTAACCTGCCAATCCAAGAAAGCTACGGATTTCATGGACGTTGGTTGGCCGCTCCCAGTTGACGACAGCCTCAACTTTGCTAGGATCAACTGCTATTCCATCTTTTGAGATAACGTGCCCTAAGAATGAAACTTTCTCCATCCAAAATTTGCACTTCTTGAGTTTAGCAAATAACTGCTTTTCCCTTAGAACATTTAGTACTGTTTTCAAATGCTCTCCGTGCTCTTGATGATTAGTCGAGTAAATTAAAATATCATCAATAAACACAACTACGAACAAATCTAGGTACATATGGAAAACACGATTCATTAGATCCATAAATACCGACGGTGCGTTAGTCACCCTAAAAGGCATGACTCGGAATTCGTAATGACCATACCTCGTTCGAATCGCCGTCTTTTGCACATCTTCTTCCTTTACCTTAAGTTGATGGTATCCCGATCGAAGGTCGATTTTCGAGAATACTTTGGCTTCCTTCAATCGGTCGAACAAGTCATCAATCCTTGGCAGAGGATATTTATTCTTTATGGTAACGCGGTTTAGCTCCCGGTAGTCTATGCATAGTCGCATAGTCCCATCTTTCTTATTGACAAACAATACCGGTGCTCCCCACGGTGATACGCTTGGGCGTATGAATCTTCTGTCCAAAAGTTCTTGGAGTTGTTTCTTCAGCTCTTTCAACTCGGCGAGCGCCATACGATAAGGTGCTTTGTGAATGGGTTGATTTCCCGAGATCAAATCGATGGTAAACTCAATCTTACGATCAGGTGGCAATCCTTTCACAACCTCAGCAAACACGTCTGGGTAATCGCACGCCATTGGAATATCTTCCAACGTACGCTCAGCTTCTGGTTTTGCCGTCACATAAGCTAAGAACATTGATGCTCCTTGTCGTATATTCCTTGTAGCTTGTATTGCGGAAAGTAGCGGTAGAGTAGCTCGCGTAGAAGATCCGTTGAATTTAAATCTTTCAACACCTGGCAATTGAAAAATGACTACCTTCTCTCTACAGTTTATACTCGCATAATACTTTGATAACCAGTCCATGCCTAGGATTACATCATATCCTAGAGATTTAAACACTGATAGATTGATGGGTAGGTTCCTTCCTTTTATATTGATTGGACAGTTCTCTACCATTTTATCGCATACGACTTTCTTTCCTCCAGGGGTTTCAACCGCAAGACTTTGAACTAAAGGTCGTGTGCTAACATGACGTAATTTAATGTATGCTTCAGAAATGAAAGAATGTGTAGCTCCTGAATCGAAAAGAGTACACGCAAGGATACCAAACAAAAAGATGGTACCTGTCAAGGAGTCATAATTCTATGTCATCGCAATCAAGTTAATCACCAAAATAATAATTAACTTAAATACTACACAATACATTTAATCACATAGATACATATTGATTAGCTTCATAAGCCTACCATTCTCTAATTCTTACAAAGATATTACACACAAAAGTTTTTATTTTACTTAGAGTACATAGCATATTTAAACAAAACTGATGCTTCGACAGTTCTATAATTATTCATTTACTATTATTCCCGACTCAACACTACATTCTTCAAACGAAATCTTTTACGTGGTTTATAAAATCATTTATTAAAAGTAGCTCTTGGTTATGCTCTAGTTTCTAGGTAGGTCAATTTCGATGGTCACCTGAGCGAACTACTCTGATACCATACTGTAACGCCCCAAATTTGAGCCTGCAAATTCGTAAGCAGAAACCTCCGGTTTCCAGGTGACATTACTACATCAGAGATAAACTCTCGCAGTGGAATATATTTTTTTCTTCTAAAGACTTAGGAATTGATAGCATAACACATTTAGAACTGACTGAAATACCTCGATACGTTTATTAAAAGTTACTTAGGTTTATCTTTACATCCTATATGCACACTAGGTGCATCAAAATTAGTGCCACAGGCAGCACATAAGCATATAACATAAAACATGTCGAACATGACATTGTTATAAATATTTACATGCCATAAAACAAAATACATATAAGCGCAACATGTAATTTCTAAGCTAGCACATGATAGTTCGTTGATGGTTTCGAAAACCATCAAAACTGGCATATGGGTCCATGCCTTTTTTCTCCAGATCTGCATCAGTAACTATGCAAATATGACGTCATCGTATTTACATAGACAAACAAGTGAGTCATCCATTTTCATATCTAAGTTACCATCAGATTAATAACAGTTCATAAATAATATAAATGCAAGAGTTGTATGAATATGCATCGTAGTAACCATTTAGTTTGTGATTTATGATCATCTTACTTCAGACCTCTCGTTCTTAGGTATCCAAACCCGTTCATGTCCTTTGCCTCACACTTAAAGTCTTACCTGTTTGCACTGGAATCCTACCGGTCCCAGCATTAGTTATATATTAGGACTTTAGACACCACTGGGTCACTATGAACCCCCTGGATCCACTGACTAGCCTTCCTTCCACTTACTACTACATTAACTTGTTGATGGCTATCTCATCAGCCGTTATATTAATTGGACACAACATGCAATGCATGAACAACCACATGCAATAAACACACACCACACAGTCCTAATGAAACATAGAATCATTCCTCAGTAAGTACATCCATACTTACACTCCTTGGTGTAGTTTTTTAGCTCCTTTTTTGTAACAAATATATACAAAGAAGATGATATATACATCAGTCCTTTTCCAATATTAAAAATGTGTATATTTTTACATCACTTTACTCATCGTTTTTAGTTATCAATTAAAAGATAATTACTTCAACATCTACAACGATTCATTGAGAAAATATTACAACGTTTCATGTTTAAGCACCGAAACACAGCATAATGCTCTTGGTAACATAACACTTAAACATGAATCCTAACAGGATAATATTTTTATGTAAAGGGATAGGGAAATTAGCGGCATAACCACTTTGTAGAAATACAATAAATGATAAAATAAATATACGAAGGAATAGGAAAATTAGCGGCATAGCCACTTTGTAGGAATACAATAAATTATAAAATAAATATGCAAAGGGATAGGGAAATTAGCGGCATAGCCACTTTCAAGGAATGCATATGCTAAGATAAATATGTAAAGGAATAGGGAAATTAGCGGCATAGCCACTTTGTAGGATTGCATTTTAAATAAAATAAATATGGGGGTTTTAAACCAACTCCGTAGTAACGCAATAAATAAACAAGTAAATAAATACGGGAGTTTTTAAACCAACTCCGTAGTAACGCAATAAATAAACAAGTAAATAAATACAGGGGTTATTAAACCAACTCCGTAGTAACGCAATAAATAAACAAGTAAATAAATACGGGGGTTATTAAACCAACTCCGTAGTAACGCAATAAATAAACAAGTAAATAAATAAGGGGGTTATTAAACCAACTCCGTTGTAACACAATAAATAAATACGTAATGAAATCAAATAGTAAGAAAGAAGTGTCAAGATTTACTTACCAATTTGATTTGAAGAGAAAAATAACTTCAAGAACACCAAAGTGGTTGTGTGGTAGAAGGAGGGAAAAAGGGAGAGAAAACCAAAGTACAAAGCTTTCAAGAAAGTTGTCTAGGATTTGTGTGGAAAAACAAAGAGCCTTGCATGCTTATTTATAGGAGGAAGGTAGGGGTATTGAGGTGCAAAATTTAATAAAAGATTTATCCTATTGGAAAAGTTCTTGCACATAAGTCCTTGCTTTTTTTTATCTAATTGCATTTTGGGATTTTCGTCCAAATGGGGGCAGCTTACTCTGAGAATTTTTTCAATGGTCAAACTGACTCCGATTGATATATAATTTTGAGGGTAGATAGAGGACTTCAAGACAAACATTTTCTCTTTTTGGTTCGTCTCATTTTGAGTTCGTTTTGACGTAGTTTCGGTCAAGTCAAAGTTTCTGTCTATAAAGCCAAAATATCTTTTATCCACTTTCTGCGTTCACACTTGCTTTATTGATTTTTCCTCATTTTCATGATTACTTTTGAGATATTCCATTCTTTCATCATTACTTTTGTTTTTTATACATAAATGTTTCTAGAAGCATTGAGATATTTTTCTTTCCAGTTTTTCGTTTAATATCGACAGTTGGGTTATTTAGGCTCGGGTCAAAAAGTCAACTGGTGGACTTTTTTACTAAATTTTGCCATATGATAGATCTTTCTTTTGTAAGTACAACGTTCTTTGATTTTTCTAAATCTGAGTTCGTTTGACTGGTTTTCGGTTCAATCAAAGTTTAAAGCTTAAATGTAACTTTTGAGTTTTCAAGGGTTTTTAGGGTTTGATCTTTAAGTTTTCAAAACAACTTTAGATTTGCTTGTAAAAACATGTGGATATTGTTTCCTCAACAATATCAATGATTTCTTTAAGAGTTGAAATTACTGGGCGTTACACAGACAAGTTCATTATGGCATTAGACCTGCTGCTCAGCATCGGACTCCATGGCATCAAGCACCTCACCAAGCACTAAGGATTCAGTATCAAGCCCCTTGGTCTCATCAGCGGCCTCAGCAGCGGTTTGTACCAGTCTCTCACAAGGACACCTACAAGAACAAACCCAAGCAGTTTAGAAGGCCTCAAGAAGAGCAACACTATAATGAGCCTCCCATCTGGATGCAGAACATGATGGAGTGGATGATGCAGTCCTGCCAGCAACCACCCATTGGAAGGCAGACTTGGGTTGAGAAGGACAGTTACCCCATGAGGGGGAACCGACGCACCTAGCAGGTTCGGGTGTTCATGCCTAGGATTTGGTTCCTAATCCTATGGCATCAAGTTTGATTTCTTATTTTACTTGACATATTGTTATATGCAATCTAGGAACCAGTTGTGTTTGCCCCCTATGTTTCTTGAGAAAATTGTGCAGGTATTATTATTTTTGGGGAAGAAAGAAAAAGCAGGTCGAGCGACTGTTTTTCTGTAGTGGAATCATTGAGCGTACACAGGTTTGATCATGCCTTAGCATATGATGTCTTTTCCATATTGCTTGTTGTTTCTTTTTGTTTAATAAAAATAAAAAATAAAAAAATGGGGAGAATTTGCAGGATTTTTTGTCTTGTCCTATTAGATAGTGTATGTATTTTCACCTTATATCTCAATTTTGTAAGCATTAATCTACTGTGCTTAGATATAATTGAAAGTTTATGACTATATTAGTCAAATGTTTTTCCTGTTTATGCAAAAGTAGGATAGCTTCTTTCCTCATGCGATTAAAAAGTGCACTATCCCAGGCTCCCCTAAAGGTACATCGTTCCTTTTCTGACTTTTTGCTTTTGGAAATTTTGGATAAGAGAAGAGGTCCTTGATAAGATAGCCAGATTGACCACATGCTAGTTGAACCTAGCACCTATAAACTCTGGCACTCCCTACAGTTTGCAGTACCATAAGTTTCGAGCAGTAATTCATAAAAAGTTTTGTGCTTTAAATTGTTTAATCACTGCTTATGTGCTTAAATTTACCTTGCCCTCTATAAGCAAGTAAATATTTTACCTTGGGAGAGTGTATCAGATGAGGATGACTAGGCCCTAGCAAGTTATAAGGTTTGACTTTTGGCTAATCTGTCGCTGATTTTCTCTCGTGTCTAGAAAATCTAGTTGCTCTTTGTCATGTCTTGGAAAGTCATACCTTGTGGGAAAAGAGTCTCCACACAAAACACATTGCTTGAGTTGAGTTGCCTATTTGAATTTTCTGTGATCAGGAAAAATTATTTGTACTAATTGAAATCTCAACTTTCTTTTATATCTCTATTTAGTTTTGAGATGTTCTCTGATTGTGTTATCAGTTGACTATACATGCGTGTTCTGACAATAACTTGAGAAAATTTGATCTCTGTAAAATTTTCCTCAGTTTTTCTGGTGTTTCGGTGTGGAGCGTCCGGACGGTCTCCATTGACATCCGGACGGATTAGTGGTCTGGACGGCACTCTCTTGGAGTCCGGATGGGAATGCAGCCCAATCGTCCGGACAGTACCTGGTTGAGTCCGGACGCTCGCGGCAACCACCGGGCGAACGGTTAGTAAAACTGTCCGGACGCGCATGACCTGTCCGCTTGTTCCCAATGCAGCGCGCGTCCGGACCATGTAAATGCTCCGTCCGGACGGGGACCCCACAGAGGTTATATATACCTCAGTTAACCGCATTCTCTTCTCCATACCCCACACAATCACTCTTTTGGCTGCTTGTGAGTTATTTGTCTTTGAGTTTTTTTGGCTTTTTGCATATTCCTCTCCTTTTCCAGTTATTTTTTTCTCAACTTTTTCTCTTCAGTTTTTTTTTTCTTTAAAAACTGTTAGAATGTTATTTTTGGAATATGAGATGCATATATCTGCCATGTAGAAAATCCTTGGACTTAATTGTGATATTGCTCTGTATTTATTTTTACACAAGTCCTTTTACTGCTGTTATTCTGCCAAATTTTTGTTATCCTAACAAGAATATTTTTGGAATATTTTTTTTGGCAAAATTTTTTGTTGGATTTTTTGCAGAATCATGTCAGCAGGCAGTCCACCTCGCAGGATCCGTCAGAGGACTGTGGAAGATAGGGCTGCAATTCAAGCCAAGATTATGGACCGCACTGTCATTGCTGAGCGGAACGTCCTTCGGTCTGATATCATGGCGCCACCGCTGGACAACATTCTTGCCATTATCCAGACATACAATTGGGGATATCTCCATAGCTATGCTTGTGTAGTGTACACCAGACTGGTCAAACTCTTCTACGTCAACCTGGAAGTGGTGCAGAACGATGATCATGGAGTGGTGCTTCAGTCCTCTATTGTAGGCCATCTCATCACTGTTGATCCTCAGGTCATCAGTCACATCATTTGAGTCCCAATGCTCGAGATTTCGGCCAGCCCATACAATGAGGTGGTGCTTCCTCCATCCCTGGATGATCTCAGGGAATTCTGCCATGCCATTCCCCAAGGCGAGGAGCGCTCTACTACCATCAGGATTGGTGCTTTGTCTCCCTCCCACCGCATGCTGGCCAAGATCATTCAGCAGAACATCTGGCATGTTTCTCGGCGCAGTGATTTGATCCTGAAACGGGCCCAGTTTGTCTATGCAATCCACCTTCGCTTGCCTTTCTGCCTATGCAAGCATATTTTGGGTGTTATGTTAGAGGCCCATGATGAGGGAAACGTTGGTCTTCCGTTTGGCTGCCTGCTCACTCAGATTATTCTTCGGTCGGGAGTCAATGTCACTGGAGAACCGAAGATGAAAATCCAACAGCCCATCAGCAAGCAGACACTGATGAAGTCCAATGCGCAGCTGCAGAGAGATGACTCCGATGATGAGGTGCCCCCACCTGCTGCTATGCCAGTTGGCTTTCCAGATATGGCTTCATCCTCATAGATTGTTCCGCCATCTGAGCCAGATTTCAACTATGCTCAAATTATGGAGGCTCTTGCTGTTCTTCAGGTGGGGATGAGCAATATGCAGGTGTCTATGTCCTCCATGCAGCAGTCCATCACTTCCATGCAGCTAGAAGTGCACTCCATCAACAAGGGCGTTGAGCAGAACCAGCTGGACCTCAAGGAGTGCCTGAAGTATCATCATCCTAGCACCAGTGATGATGAGGATGATGCAGACGAGACTTTACCCCTGCCTGAGGATGTTTGATTCCCTCTTGTTTTTGTTGTCTTTGTGTCTTTTTGTTATTTTGAGACATTTTGTTGATTTTCTGTTGCTTTGTTATAACACCTGGATTTATATTACTCTGTTTCCCAGGTCCTTCTGAGACCATTAGGGGGAGTAATTTTTATTTCTAGACCGGGAATGTATTTCCAAAATGGTTAAGTGATTTTTGTCCCAGAATGGCTAAAGGGCGAGTTTGTTAGTATTTTGGCCTCATTTTGTGTTTGGACAAAATCACTTGTGTGTAACGATGCTCCACAGGGATTCTACTATTCAGAAATGCTTCAGAGCCGAAAGATTTTCAGTTCCCTGTCAGCTGTCTGGACGATCGAGCCATCCCGTCCAGACGACCATCTGTCACTGTTCCATTCGTCCGGACGACGTGCCATACCGTCCAGACTCCGGACAGACCAAGCATCACCCGTTCGGACGACGTGTCTCTCCGTCCGGACCCTCCACTGTGTCGAGAAGGTTCTATCCAGCTTGCATCCGTCCGGACGATTTAGCAGCACGTCTGGACACCTCTCAGTACTCGATCAGTTTCAGATTTCTTTCCAAGTTCCAAGAAAGGGAAGATCGATCAACCGTCCGGATGATGTGGTATTCCATCCGGACGCAAATCTCAAAAAGGCAAGAATCGCAATTCAAATATCACCGTCCGGACGTCTGACAACTGTGGTCCGGACGTGCGTTCATCAAAGAAGGAAATTGCCGATTCGACTTCAACCGTCCGGACGACTGCCTATCATGGTCCGAACACGAGCATTGCGGATATGGAAATTGTGTGTGTTGAAGAATAGCCGTCCGAACGCTCATCCCCCATGGTCCGGACGCGCGAAGCCTTATAAGGAAATTACTTGCAGCTGATGTGCGACCGTTCGGACGATGTGCCATCCATTCCGGACGAGGCTCTTAAACAGGAAAGATTTCCTCACGAAATTTTTGAAAAATCTTGTTGCACAGTTGTCCGTTCGGACTGCCCATGTCCACCGTTAGGACAGCGCCCAGGTATATTTTGCCTGACGCTCATTTGAGCCACTAGCCTATAAATAGAGGCCCCTGGGCATTGAGAACTGTAAGAATTCGGTATTGAATTCCACAACTGCTCAGAGACGTGATATTCCTCTGAAGCCCTATCAAGTGTTCTGTTGCTGTGCTACAACTGAAGTTTATCTTAGAGGTCGGCTCTAAGATAAAGGATTCCATTGAAGACCCCTTCAGGTAGGAGAACCTGGTTGAGAAGCGTTCGTGTTGGGTTACACATCAGAGATCAAGATACGACCACTACATCGAGTATATGTGAGTGTTACTGTCTTGTATCTAGCTATGTCTTCTGAATAGTGGAATTCCTGGGTTTGGCTGCCCCATAGTGGTTTTTCTCTTAATTGAGTTTCCACTTCGTCAACAAAAATCTGTGTCATTTATTTTCCACTGTGCTTTAATTTTTGTTGACACTTATGCACACACTTTATTTTTAGAAGTTAATTTCGTTTTTCAGATATGCCTAGAAAATGAAAAGTTTCCTGCAATTTCTCCCCAATTTTTTTTATTTTTTTTATTTTTTATTTTTATTTTTTTTTAAAAAAATGCTATATGGAAAAGACATCATATAACATGCAAGGCATGATCAAACCTATGTAAGCTCGATGTTGCCAATACAGAAAAATAGTCGCTCGACCTACTTTTTCTGTCTTCCCCAGATTGTACCTACAATATTTTCTTAAGAGAAATAAGGGGCAAAACAAAACTGGTTCCTAGATTGCACACAAAATATAGCAAGTTAAAGTCAAGCAATCAAACTTGAAGCCTTAGGATTAGGAACCAAATCCTAGGCATGAACACCTTTTCATACTAAGTGCCTCTATTCCCCATCTTGGGGTGAACATCTCCCTTCTTTCTGACCCAAGCCTGCCTTCCTGTGGGTGGTTGCCTGCAGGACTTCATTTGTTGACCCATCCACTCCATCATGCTTTTCATCCAAATAGGTGGCACCTTGTAGTATTGATCATCTTCCACCTTCTGTGACCTATTAGAGTGCTTTGATTTGATCTTGGATTTGCCACTATGATTGGCAGGTACAAATCGCTGCTGAGGCCGCTGATGCTGTGATGCCTGGTGCCAAAGGGCATGAGACCAAAGAGCTTGATATTGAGGAGCCTGATGCCTTGGTGCTTGCCTCCATAGAGCTTGGTAATGATCCTGATGCCATGGAGCCTAATACTGGGTTAGAGGTCTTATGCCATAATTTGCTTGCCAAGGTACTTCTTTCTTGACTTTCACTTTCTGGGCTTTCAGAAGAAAGCACTGGGGTCGGACATGCCCATTTAGACCACAGTGATGGCATATAGGAGATCTTCTGATGGAAGGGGGCTTCTGAGTCCCGGAACATCTCCATTAAGCTTGTCCTTCCCTTTATCTTCAACAGTGGGGGGAGGATCTGGGATTGCAGGCTTAACAAAGACAATCCTGGAGGTAGAGGGAGTGTCAAAGGGAGGAGCTACATACTCGAGACCAGTCTTGTCGGTTGGGCTCTTCTAAATTGATAGCATGTGAGTCAGTTTTTCATCAATGACTCTCTCTAATTGGAGCTGTGTCTTTAGTAACTTCTCCTCTAGCTCTTGTATTTTCCGCAGCAAAGAACTCTTCTCAGTTTACAAACTGTTCAGATCATGAATGTGTTGCTTACGTCTTTCCCTCAGTTTTTCATACTCTACATAGAGAGTTTTGTATGCCTCTTTGAGTTCTTCCCCATTATCACTGTGCTCTGAGTAATAAGAATCCTCCTCTTCTACATGTAAAGCCACAAAGGCTAGAAATTTTTCTGACTCAGGAGCTTCTTCTTCTTCTGACTCATCACTAAGAGTCACATTGTATGCTTTCCCTTTGCCCTTCTTGAAGTTCCCACAATCAGCTCGTATATGCCCAAATCCTGAGCACTCAAAACATTTCGGACCTCTGGGATCTTTCTTCGTTCAGCTTCTCTGGGAGCATTCTTTATCTTTTCAGAAAACTTCTTCTTGAATCGGTCATCTCTCAATAGTCTTCTGAAATTTTTGGCCAGCATAGCCACAACTTTTTCTTCCTCCTCAGAGTCATCTTCAGATGAGGCTTCTACCTTTTTCTTGGAAGCTTTCAGGGCAATGGTCTTCACCTTTTTGACCGGGGGCAGGGACAACTCATAAGTTTGAAGAGATTCCACCAACTCTTTAATCTTCATTTCTTCTAGATCTTTGCTCTCTTCAATTGTAGTCACCTTGATCCTGAAACGCTCAGGCAAAGATCTTAGAATTTTTCGGATGAGTTTTACATCCAAGATGGGTTTCCCAAGACTCACCATGGAGTTTCTTAGGTCACTCATTTTGGAGTAAAACGCTCCAAATGTCTCTTCTTCCAACATCTTAATTTCTTCAAATTTGGAAATCAACATTTGAAGTTTGATAGATTTTACAAGTTTGGTGCCTACATATGTTGTTTCCAAGATTTGCCACACTCCTTGAGGAGATTCACAGTTTGAAATTTTTGTAAATTCAGACGGTGAAAGTGCTTGACATAGAGCATGGAGGGCTTTATCATTAGAAAGTCGTGCGTTTTTTTGAGGGACTAGTTCGAGTGTTGCATCCGTTGGTTTAGTCCAACCTGTTTCAACAATACTCCAACAGTCAATAGATTTTAAAAAGAACCGCATACGAGCCTTCCAATAGCCATAGTTCGCGCGTCAAAGCCAGGAACAGTATTAAGAGTTTGAGACATTTTAATAGATAGAAGTCAAAAAAAAAAAACACTCAAGAATTGAATCTCAACAGAGTGTACCAAGCTCTGATACCAAATGAAAAATTAAAATGACTTCTAACACAAAGAAAGTGTGTGTGCACACAAAGTGTTAACAAAATAATAACAATGCAGAATTTAAATGACACAAGATTTTTGTTAACGAAGTGGAAACTCAATATGAGAAAAACCACTCTGGGGCAGCCAAACCCAGGATATCCACTATTCAGAAGACAAGACTGGTTACAAAGTAGTAGCACTCACATATCCCTGATGCATTGGTCGTACCTTGAACTCTGACGTGTAACCTAACACGAACGCCTCCCAACTAGGCCTCCTACCTGAAGGGATCTTCAATGGAATCCTTTACCTTAGGGCCAACCCCTAAGATAGACTTCAATTAATAGCAGCAACAGCACACACAATAATGGCTTTAGAGAGACAACTTAGCTCAATAATCTCACAATATAACTCTCTAAGCACTAAGGGAATTCAATACCGAATTCTTGCTATTCTCAAGCCTAGGTGCCTCTATTTATAGGTTGAGGGTTCAAATGAGTGTCTGGCTTGATAAAACCTAGGCGCCGTCCGGACGGTAGTCATAGGGCGTCCGGACGGACAACTGTGCGATCGACTTTCTGAAAATTTCACTGAAATTCATTCCTGTCGTCCGGACGGTCGCACTTCCACTACAAGTAATTTCTATACCAAGGCTTTGCACGTCCAGACCAAGGGGATGGTCGTCCGAACGGTTGATCTGATGTACGTAATTTCCATATCTGATGCTCGCGCGTTCGGACAATGCTGACTGGCGTCCGGACGTCTGGATTTTGAATGCGATACTTGCCTTATGGATGAGCGCGTTCGGACAGGAATCTACATCGTCCGGACAATTACAGTAATCTTCCCATAACTGTGTTTTGGAAGGAAATCCTGAAGCTTGTCAAACACTGAGAGTCGTCTGGACATGCTGCTGAAACGTCCGGACGGATGATGCTTTGGACAGTTGGGGGCCCGGACGGTATGACACGTCGTCCGGACGGCTGGTAGGGAACCGAATTTTCTGACTTGTAAATTGAGCAGAATCTTCTGGAAGCACTCAGAATAGCGGAATCCCTGTTAAAAAGCATCATTACAAAGAAGTGATTTTGTCCAACAGAATGTGGCCAATTACAAACTAACATTGATAATATTCGGGACATCACAACTAGTCTTGAAAACTGATGAATAAAAATCACCCCTAGAAGACGCTTAAGCTCTGATACTAACTCACGCCAGGCAGAACTAAGATTGTTCTGATAGCGTATGATAGCACCATAAACTAATAATTAAAAATTGAAAATTGAATTTAGGGAGAGAGAAAATAACAAATACGGAAGAGAAAGACCATAATTGCCCCAAATAAGCAAACATAAAAATAACTCCGAAAGATTAATATTTTAATTGATACTTCAAACTCCCTTCCAAAATAATATCAACTTGTCTTTATATAGGTAAAGTCTGAGTACTTTTCAAGCATAATAATTGGAGAAAAATAAAGAAACAAAAATAAACATAAACTTGGAGACAAAGCAAAGTATTTGTAAAGAAATTAAAATATATTATTCTAAAAATAATCTTCAAATATTTTCTATGATTCTTTCTATTTTTGTGCTGACCTTATTTAAAAAATAATCTTCAAATCTAATTATGCTTGATTTTCTCCTGCATCAACTAATAAGTATGCACCAACACCACCACTCCTTCCTCCACCAAACTCCACTATCAAACATAACCCTGGCCCAATTCTCCAAAACCGACAAGTATTTTCTAAATAGCAGTTGTCTTAGTTCCACCACTGCTCTAGCACTGGTAAGTATTCTCCAAACAACTCTTTTTGTGTGTGTACACGCGCATTTCATATGCTAAGTGGTGTGTCTACTTTTTAGACACACATACAAGCAAATTGAGTCGATCGCACACAAGCCAAAATCTTGCATATGGGCTCTTTCCCCTCCGTTTCCTGTGCTAGCTAAGTGGCATATCTACTTTTTAGACACACATACAAGCAAATTGAGTCGATTCCACAGAAGCCAAATCAACTATAGAAAATTATAATAATGACGACTTGATTTCTTTTCCTCTTACCAAAAACAATATCATCTAAACCAATACAAATTCAAATTTAGAAAAATTTATTAACATAAGATATTATTTATTTAATCCTTTTCAATATTTATATTTATTTTGTTAATTACTCTACGGTACATGAGCACACTACTAATTTTTAATAGTGAATAAGTTTTTCTTCATAAACACACATCTAATGTGGTATCATCAAATAGGTCCAATTAACCTCACCCAAAACAGAGCTTTTGCCAAAAATTGATCATTAGCTAGCTTTTCCTCCCAATATTACCCTATAATATCTTTTTCTTTTTCTTTTTCTTTTTTTTTATTATTTTTTTTATCAGTCATTTTCTTCCTAAGGAAAAGAAGGACAATGGGCTGTGTTATATGACTAGGCATAACCTTCTTTATTCCCTTAAACTTTACTCTGTATTGTAATTTGTAAATGACACTTAATCATAAGTACCATGTCCTATGACGAAAGACTATCAGTTAAGTAACTATATATCACCTTCAAAATTTCCAAGTGATTTACAAAAGCCAATGTTTGGATTAAGGAAAATATATTTTTTCTTGAGAAATTATATGTGATGAACCTTTTTTTTTTTCAAAAAAAAAACATGCAAATGAGTCATCACAGTGGCACTACTACTTGTCGCTTAGCCGACATATGGCACATGCCCCATAACATGTACCTGACATTCAAAGTTAGATCTATGCAGCGGATAGCATAATATAACATCAGCAGAAAAGAAAACATCTATAAATACAACTGTTAATCAACAATAAAAGTCATTTACAAGTTTATCTGTTTAAGCCTTCCATATCAAATTAATCTAATTACATGTGTCACGTAGGACACGAGCCATAAACAAAAGACTACCGAAATGGGACGCCCAAGCCCACACAGCTACGACATCAGCGATATGCCTCAGTCGCAGTACCCCAAGTACTGTACTACGGGGTCGTTCTCTATATCCGCTGAACCTTTAGCCAAAACATCAGTATCTACACGGTTGTGGAGTTAACCACATCCGTACAAATGAAAGTATGAGTTCACCACCTCAGTAATAATTTACTGAGGTCTCAGTAGTATAAGACTCATTAAATTTTTGCATAAAACGACATTTTACTTATTCTCTTGTTTACTGTAATAGTTATTATTTTGGTTATGAAAACCTGTCTCTTGAAATCACATCATCGTAGATAAAGTAAACACAGACATAACATAACAATATTGTCTTTTTTATCCCAACATGCTCATATACAAATTCATACTACATTTCAATCAACAATTCATAACTATATCTCAATCAACCATCCCATATCAACATATCATAAGCAACGCTATGCATGCTCAATCATCAACCTAGTCCAATACAAAGCAATGTAATACCAAAGAGGATGCTGGCCCATTGGTCAATAAACACAACGCAATGCCAAAAGGGATATCGGCCCTATGGTCTTTCCAACACCGTGCCATGGGGATGCAAGCCCATTGTTCTACCCAAAGTTGTGCCATAATGGATACAAGCCCATTGGTCTTCCAAGCTCATTGGTCTTTAAAGCTATGCCATAGGGGATACAAGCCCATTGGTCTTTAATCCTATGCCATAGAGGATACAAGCCCATTGGTCTTTAAAGCTGTGCCATAAGGGATGCAAGTCCATTGGTCTTTAGTTCTATGCCATAGGGGATACAAGCCCATTGGTCTTTAACCTAGCCATAGGGGATACAAGCCCATTGGTCTTTAAAGCTGTGCCATAGGGGATGCAAGCCCATTGATCTTTAATCCTATGCCATAGGGAATACAAGCTCATTAGTCTTTAACCTAGATATAAGGGATACAAGCCCGTTTGTCTTTAAAGCTGTATCATAGGGGATGCAAGCCCATTGGTCTTTAATTCTATGCCAAAGGGGACACAAGCCCATTGGTCTTTAACATAGCCATAGGGGATACAAGCCCATTGGTCTCTCAGACACTATGCCAAAGGGGATACTGCATGGCACTAAGGTCTTTCCAACCCAATGCTTTATGCTCAAAACCATATACCTTTGCTTTTCAAGAACTATGCCTTTAACACATGCTTTCTTTATAAAACAGTAAGCAATCAACATGTTATTTTGCTAAATCATAATTCGCATAATTTAAATCCCAACAACAGTAGGCAAAAGAACACATTAAAACAATATTCAAATCATATTTCACAATCAATTCTAAGTCCTCATAAAGATCATTGATATATCTTATCATAATTGAAACTACTCAAAACATCCAAAACACATATTAAACATAATGTCGGTTCGGTATGAAAATAACATATTATTTGCATTTCTATAAAATACATAAAAATAGTATCATTTTCCCAGTGAGTAGAATACTCACCTTAGCCGTGCGGATAACAAACTCAACTAAGCTCCCTAGAAAACTTCTCACAATGTGCCACTGTAAAAATAACATATTGCACCTTATTTAATATTTCTCTAACAATAAACTAACATTTAGCCCTTAAATTACCAAGAGCTAACTCATGAAAAACCCATAGAATTTTCTAGGGTTCCAAACACATACCCATAAAACTTAAACACCAACTAAACCCAAATGACACTAACCCAAAATATTTGCTTAGGTTAGACATTAAAATCACCATTTAAACAAATACCCATAACAATAAATAATAGCCCATAAATTATATTCACTAACTCAATGTGACGACCCTTTTTTTTTTTTTTTTGGGGGGGGGGGGGGGGGGGGCAATTACCTTTTCTCCTCATGAACTACCAACCTTTGCACAAATTCCCTACGAACTACCAACTCGACCAAAATAGAACATCCAACTACCAACGTTACACATTTTCCCCCCTTCCGTCAATTAGAGGTGTTATTTTGGACGGTCAACGTCTCACATGTGTCTCACGTGCCATTCTAATAATTTTTCTTCCACTTTTGCCCTTAGCATCATTTGTTAAAGGATTCTGAAAAAAAAAAAATAAAAAAAAAAAGAAGAAGATAAGTCCATGTTTTCACCTTCTCCACCATCGGCTACGACCCCGCAGGACACGGGCTAGATAGAGAGATTGTTCACCAGCAATCCACCGTGACCGGTGCCTGAGTCCACTCACGTGATCCCACCCAACCTGATTCTCATTCTTCACACACTCGCGATTATCTCTCGCTCACTTGGTCTGTTTGTGAGGCAATGACGACGACTGCAAATTCCTCGGAAGTCTTCTCAACGATGTGTTGCAGCATGAGGTCTATGCATAAAAAAAAAAAAAATCACCTCAAATATGAATAAAATGAATTGACAAACAGGCCATTCGGCTACTCAAAATTCACATTCTGCAACTTCTTGAAATAAAACTCTCTTGTTCGAGCAAAGAGGATTAAAGCAACTTTCCTATGGCACAAAGAGAACTCCAAATGATGAAACTGGTTCTATAGCACTCCATTCCCATGCATGCACCCTTTCCTTCCTTGCGGTAAAGACTAGCAGCCCCATAACTAAAAGCAAAGGATCCTAGTGGAATATTGGCAATTAACAGATTATAATTCGTAGAAAATCCCTTCGCCTCGAACAACTCTTTGGTGATGGTCACAACAACAGAAGTAATTGCTCTAGTAGATGCTCCTGTAATGCCAGTGCAGATGTACAAAGCCCTTCTGTACGTTGTTAAACGAGAGACATGAGAGAGTAGTGAACTATTATCCTCCTCTGTTTTAGGCTCGATAAACAGAGCATAAAACTTAGTGAAGAAAATGATAGAAACAGAGCATGAAGAAATGATGACCATACCAAACAAATTCCGCACGTCTTGCATCCATTGTTAAAGAAGAGGATGGGCATGGAGACAAGTAAAACGAGAATATTGATATGAGTTGTGCAAATATCTACCTAAATAAATAGGCAAATACTTGTACGTTTTACTCGCAAGTTCACAAGATCAAAACAATAGTATAGCAGGCAAATACGAGATCATTCCCATGAGGATTGGTAAATTACGCTTAAAAAGATATTCCTAAAAGAGATATGTTTAATAGTACGAGATAAAAGATTGAATTAAAAATAATAAGAAGAAAAGGTAGGGCTTCAATATCCACCGCTAATCATACTCAAATAAGATTCACAATATGCACAATACTACAATCATAACATGATGCTTAATGTTTACTAGCCACAAGGGAATGGTATATTCTCCTAAAGCTATTGATTTCCCTAAGCAACGAGTTAGGCATGGTATCTACTCTAACTCTTTTCTTCCTTGAAGGATTTAGCATGGTATCTACTAAGTTGTTCTTCAAGAAAGCATAAATTTATGGAAATCGGTAAACACACTCAGATTGGAATATGGTATTTATTCCAGTTGTCTTTATTTTGATTAATCCAAGAACCTGTGTCGAGGTTCTTTCGTTACTCTATTATGCCCAGGACTCAGTCATCCAGATTGATATAAATAACAAATCCATACCACATTCATATGATGGCCAAACATAAACATGTGAGGAATTCAAGAAATTAGAATTAATCAAGTTAAACATCAATATATAAATTGTAGCAAAGCAAATTGAAAAACTTAAAAAGACATGATTAGGGCTTCAATCGAGCCCTAACTAAAGTATTAGTTACAACAAATATAAAATAAAATTATATACATACAGAAAATAAATGAAGGAAGAAAATAAAAACTAGAAAGAACCTCTTCTTGATGTAGTCTTTGATTCTTCCTCAAAGCTTGTGTGTCTTTTTCTTCAAAGGCTAGTGGCCTATTTATAGGGATTAGAGAAGCTCTATAAGCTCTAGAATTCCTATTACAATTCTAAGTAGGTCTTCTAGTCCAAATAGAATAATTACAAGTCTTTTCCTTTTCTGAAATTTCTATCCAAGTAGGAAAAGGATTTCAAAATTCATACAGATTTGCGGTCTTTTATTGCGGGGCGATTATGCCATGGTAAAAATCCGAATTAGGAAAAACCTATTTCTAACATATTTGTTTCATTTCTTATTAGCTTTCTAACGCCATAAATTTTGTTTCAATATGATACTTGATCAGAAAGTTATGATTAAATTATTGAGACGTACTCATTCTGGATTCTTTCCAAAAATAACGAATTTTTGCCAACTTTTCTTTCCTTAAATTCAAAATTGATTGGTGTTGTGAGTTTTAATGAGTACTCGCAAGCGTACGAATCGTTTTCAATATAGTGTGTGCAAGTGCGAGGTCGAATCCACAGGGAAATGGTCAAATATTGGTGTCTTGTTTAATCAACCTCATTTTAACCTAGTTCCAAAGGTTTGAGGATTGATTCAAGAACAAAAGACTAAATAAAAGAGATGAAATGAAATATGCAAATTAAAAGGAACTAAGGCTAAGGAATCTACCAAACCAAATCCAACAACTCACACTCTTGGTTTCCACTTGAACACCCAAAGAACATTAAGCTTTGGATGTCATTCAAATTTCTTTACCACTAACTCTAGAACCATTAAATGAATCCAACTCAAAAATAAATCACAAAGAGTACCCATTTGAAATCAAATCATCCAATGTATCCATTCAATGAACAAATCACAATGGATATTATCATTCAAACCGATAAAACAATGTATCCATCGGTTGAAACACATTAAATGTCCTATATCTACCACCAACCACATAGATATAGGACATTAAATGAAGCATTAAATGAATGGAATTTGAACAACAAAAATGATATATCATTAAATGTGCAAGTAGTATAACAAGAGTGTGAGTGTCATCACTGGAAAGGTTTCATCCTCAACCTTAGTTGAGGTTACTAGCCTTCCATGACTAAGAACACCACAAGAAAATGAAGAACAAACATGAAATAAAAGAAAAGCTTTACAAAGAGAAAGTGTCTAAGAACAAAAGCTACTGGAATACACTACAAAATGCACGAAATTAAACCTATGTACTGCTCTCTGAACTCTCTCAACAAGGAGGCATGCCTATGGCTTTATAGAAGGAAATTAGGGCTAGAAACCCATGTAAAATGACTCCTCTAACCCCCTCTAGGGTTCCTCTCTTGCTAGAGACAACCAAGGTCATGAAACCAGCGTGTTCTGCTGTGAAAATCAGAGGGAGAACTGCTTTTTGTCATGGAGAAGCTCCTGATTGGGTGTTCTGGCGCGCTTCTGCAAAAGTAAGTTCTGGGAAATTTCGATCGATCGACTTTTATTCGATCTATCGACTTCGGGCAAAATTCGATCGATCGAGTTCTTCAGAGCTTCCGAATTTTTCAAGCAATTCCACATGAATTTTGTCATTCCTCACTTATTGACCTACAAAACATAAAAACACAAAAACTAACCAAAGCATCAGAAAATAACAAGGCTAAAGGTCTAACTAATGTAAATCAAGGGGTTCAAATACACAATATTTGGCACTCATCATTTGGAATTGAATCTATCCAAAAGTGAGTTTGCTGACTTCATTATAATCTTAGAATTTGATTGGTTTTTCTTCCAAAACCTGTAAAATACAAGAAAACGCAAAAACAACACAAAACATCAAATTATAACAAAACTAAGAGCTTAACAAATGTAAATTAAGGAGCTTGAATGTGTAACATTCAGCACTTATCAGAAAAGTTGCAGAGGCGACGTGTTTTTATGGCTCTTGGAGATAAGGGAAGGTTTTAGAATGGTATGGAAGCTCCGGTAACTTGCTACAAAACAACAAGCTCCTGAAAATTACTCTGAGGATGGTTTGGCAAAAATGGAGCTTCTTTCAGTCAAACAGGTGCCAAAGGGGCAAGCCACACTATAAGTGTCAAAAAGATTCCCAGGTTGCAGACGCCAGATTTGTGAGGTCATTGACAAAATCATCAGGAGTTGTACAATGTAGTTCAGGATCTAGATGCTGAGACAAAGAGTAAAGGAGATATCAAATGGAACAATGGCACTACATATTACCTAAAAGTGAAAATGGAGTTAAATATAGTACCATAGTGAAAAGTTGGCAATTGCTTTTTCTTTACTGAACACTCTTGCAGGTGTGCCAATAAAAGTGATGAAGAACTTGCGTGTATGCATTGATTGCCATGTTGCCATAAAGTACATATCGGAGATCATAAACATAGACATTATTGTACGTGATACTAGTAGATTTCACCATTTTAAAAATGGGAAATGTTCTTGTGGAGATTATTGGTAAGAGCCATGTTTTTATGGCTCTTCTGTGACGTGTTTTTATAGCAATTGACGAGAGTGATGGGAGCTTTTACGTACTGAAGTGGGTACTTGATCACCTTTTGGGTCTATTGGTGTAGTGTTGGAAACGAACCAGCCGGAAGAGGTGGGCACAGTTGTAATGGTTCATGTTCAGTAGCCCTTTCAACAATACGTCTTCCCATCTGGGCCCGGGGGTGCCGATTCATTTTCCTCGCATCTACCTACAACATGTTCTTCTTAATTTGCTTAGTTAAACGGTGTGTTTTAAAAACAAAACACAAAAAAAAAAAAAAAAAAAAAAAAAAAAAAAAAAAAAAACCCTCTTTGTCTTCAACCTTTAACTCTATAAGTTTTTTTGACCTAATTATTGAAACGTGAGTTTGTGACAAAAAAGGGGGGGAGGGTAAAAAATCACGCATGTGATGATGTGTCTGTATACTGGGTTTCTTTCGACGGAAATTCTTAGATTGTGTGAGGAACTTGCTGGGTTGGATTCTGACGCCATTAAAGAAGGAAGAAGTGTGCTTGAAATAGGACCAATGATGAAGAAGATGATAGATTTTTGGAGAGATAAAGAGAAGAAGGAGAGAGAGAAAGAGAAACCGGCCAAGTGGGGACAGTTTAAAACCCTTATTCATTTGAGGGAAAAATTGGAAAAAATTATAATAAAAACGCATGTGTTGGTCACATGATGGGTTGATCGTCGGATTTAAACCTCTGACTGACGGAAGGGGGGAAAACGGTAACTTTGGTAGTTGAATGCTCTATTTTGGTCAAGTTGGTAGTTCATGGGGGATTTGTACAAAAGTTGGTAGTTCATGGGGGGAAAAGGTAATTATTGAAAACATATAAACGGATCTTCACAGTGGCACGACTGCATGTTGCTCAGCCAACATATGGCACATGTCCCATAACATGCACCTGATAATCAGAGTTACATCTAACAGCGCAATATAATAATCAATGTGCAACGAAACACATATCATAAGTGGAAATACATCAAATAAATAACAGTTAATTACAACAAGAGCCATTTACAAGTCTATCTATTTAAGGCTTATAAAACATATTACACTAATTACATACTATAATACAGGCCCAACAAATACATATGCCACGTAGGACATGAGCCATAAATAAAATACCCAAAATGCGTATTACCCATGAGTTCGTGATTTATGACTGTCACGATGTGCTCCAATCATAGCATCTCATACGCTAGGTGGACGAGTCAATATCTATATCCGCAAAACCTACAACTAAAGCATTAATAAAATAAAATACATATGCCACGTAGGACACGAGCCATAAATAAAATACCCAAAATACGTATTACCCATGATGAGTCCATGACTTATGACTGTCGTAATGTGCTCCAATCATAGCATCTCATACGCTAGGTGGACGAGTCAATATCTATATCCGCAGAACCTGCAAACAAAGCATCAATTTCTGCACGGTTGCGGGGGTTGCCGCATCCGTACAGGTGAAAGAATGAGTTTATCATCTCAGTATAAAACATACCGAGCCCTCAGTGATATCAAACTAACTGAGTTCTCGCAAAGAACCAACTTTTTCGTTAGTCTTGCGAGCACTATGAAAAATAAAGAGACTTCTAATTAACTATGTGTGTGTGTGTGTGTGTGTGTGTGTGTGTGTGTGTGTGTGTGTGTGTGTGTGTGTGAACAGTGTGCAACAAAATATTAAATGCGGAATTTAAAGGAGACAAATATTTTGTTGACGAAGTGGAAACTCAATTAAGAGAAAAACTACTCTAGGGCAGCCAAACCTAGGATATCCACTATTCAGAAGACAAAGCTAGTTACAAAGCAGTAGCACTCACATACCCCTGATGCAGTGGTCGTACCTTGAACTCTGATGTGTAACCCAACACAAACGCCTCCCAACCAGGTCTCCTACCTGAAGGGGTTTTCAATGGAATCCTTTACCTTAGGGCCAACCCCTAAGATAGACTTCAGAGCTGATCAAATCACACACTGGCAAAAGCTAGAGAGCTAGCAAATCTTCAATATCTCACAAAACACCCTCTCTAAGCTATAAGGAATTCACTACCGAATTCTGTACAAAATGCATGCCTAGAGCCTCTTATTTATAGGCTTTGCAAGCCCTAATTCTAGTCAGAATCGGAGTCTCTGGCATGCATGTCTAGATGGCAGCCTTCGGCATCTAGACGGGCAACTGTTTCCGTGTCTGAAAAGTAATTCTGAAACTTCTCAAATTTTGGTGGGCCGTCCGGACGCTACTATCTTTCAGTCAGGATGATGGGCCATCCGGACGTGTCTATTGACCATCCAACCATAAAGTTATATCATTTTTTGTTAGCTTTTCAATGACACCAATTTCGTCTCAATCCGATATTTGAGTAGAAAGTTATTATCAAAATACTAGAGGGTGTTCAGACGGTGTTGCCCTAGCGTCCGGACGGTTGCACTTCTGATGCACTCAATTTCCATAATAAGGTCTGAGCGTCCGAACCACGGAGTTTGACGTCCAGACGGTTGATCTTCTTCTGTACGACTTGCCTTATTAAGGATAGCCTCCGAATGGGAATACCACATCGTCCGGACGATTGTAGCTGTCTTCCCATATCTGTGTCTGAGACAAAAACCCTATTACTTGTCGAACACTGAATGGCGTCCGAACGGTATTGTCACGTCGTCCGGATGGATGCACTTGAACGCTAGATTCTTCTCGAACTCTTAATAGCGGCCGGACGATTTGCCATTACGTCCGGACGGATGCAAGATGGAACAGTTCGAAGTTTCTAGACACTGATGGGCGTCCAGACGGAAAGTTCTCGTCGTCCAGACGAATGATGCTTTGACAAATTAGCGTCAGGATGGAATACCACGTCGTCCGGATGGATGCAAGGGAACTGAACTGACTGATTCGAATTTTGCACAGAGTCTTCTTGAAGCTCATAACTAAAGTGTAGACTCTGAATAAAACAGCATCCCTGTGAAAGCAACAACATTACATAAAAGTGATTTTGTCCAACAGAATGCAGCCAACAAAAAAACTAACAAACTCCCCCTCTGGCCATTCTGGGACAAAAATCACTTGACTGGGTTAAAAATACATTTTCGGTCCAAAACTAACATATACTCCCCCTTTTTTGTCTTAAAGGGTAAACAAAGTATACAAAATCCACAAACAAAAACGTTCTAAAATCCAAAACAGTAGGAAAATAGAGAAGAGTCTGGAAGTTGCCCAAAAGAGAGGAGCAAAAATCCTCCAAGCACCAAATCCTGCTAATCCACTGAAATCAAGTAACAGAGAGAATTCTGTAAAAAAAGTTGGATTTGTACTACTTCGACATCTAGCTCAGGAAGCCGGGAACCATGGACTGAAAAAACTTTAATCTCTTGATTTTGCAAAGCCTGAAATTGATTATCCGCAGATTGACATCCTATAAGCAACTGGTCTATTAGATAAATGAGAAGATTCACCACTGAACCTCTAACTGATACAGATCTAAGGGAATGTTACGGAAGGCTCTGTGAGCAAGGGGAAAAGGCTCATCTTAAACCTGAGACCTTTGGAAATTGAACATCCGACTTCAACAACAGTCAATTTTTCAAAGGATCCATCTGTCAGATATTGTGCTGGGAGCTGCTAGACGACATATTCCTGAAAAGTTTTAAACATAAATATTTTCAAAAATAACACCACAAAGAAATATTAGATCCTGTTAGTCCCAAAAAGAAAGTGGTATTATGACAGCTGTCAATTGGATGCCCAAGTATTACAAAAGAAAAGATCGCAATTCAAATGACCCAGATATATCAATATCAACCCAACACACTGACATAATAGGATTTTCATGCACAATATCTCAAGAAAAAAAATTCCAATCACCAAATATTCCAATATTCTAAAAAGCACAAAAACTTAAAAGAACAAAGAAAGATATAGCAAATACCATGGAATGAGAAAAAATGTGCAGAGAATGCCAAAATCTTGGGAGAAATCCACGAGAAAAACACACAACATGACATGATAAATCAATAAAAATGCAAAGATGTGTGTATGGCAGAGAAAGAGACGTAAGTCTTAAACCTGTAGACATCTCGTCCGAACGTGTTACTTAACTGTTCGGACGGCTACTACTAGGACAGTGTATGGCAAGACTGCGCCCGTCCAGATGTAAGAATAGGTCCGTCCGGACTCTCACACTGAAAATCTGAAACTTGAGGAAAATTTGCAGAAAAATATTTTTCCCTAAAGTTAGCTTCAGAACACACATATATAATCAACTGATAAGGTAGTCAAATAGCATTGCAAAAATATGCAAAGATATAAATGAGAGTTAAATATTCAATAAGCACAAATTTCCCTACAAATAGAAATTTTAAATAGATTACTCAACTCATGCAATGCGTGTGTGTGTGTGTGAAGACTTTTCCCAAAAGGTTTAAATTTAACTGATATGACAAAAACAACCTGATTTTCTAAACAAGAGAGAAAATCAATGAAAGATCAGTCAAAAGTCAAACCTTATTAATTACTAGGGCCTAATCACCCTCATCTGATACACTCCCCCTAAGGTGCAGCACCTAATTGTTTTACTTGTACCATGAAGGACAAGGTAAAATTTTACTTTCACCATGAAGGACAAGATATATTGCTAATTCATCACAAAAGCAGTGAATATAAGCATATAGCACAGAGCTCAGAAGAATAACTGCTTGATTCTTTTTGGTACTGCAACCTAGAGAAAAATACTAGAGTTTTTAGGTTCTAGGTTCAACTAGCATGTTGGTCAATTTGCCCAACTTATCAACAACATCTCTCTTATTTTGAATTTCCAGAAGCAAAAAGTCAGAGGAAAAGATGTACCTTAGGGGAGTCTTAAATAGTGCACATTTTCTTCGCATGAGGAAAGTAACTATATATCATTAAGATGCAATAGGAAAACTTAGCAGATATCAGACATAAACTCCCAATCATATATAAGCATATTCAATTAATGCACAATGAACTGAGATATCAGGCAAAAACATATACAATATCTGAAAAGCTATCAAAAGAAGAAAAAAAAAAAAAAAAATTCCACATCTCCTCCCAAATTTTTTATTTTTTATTTTGTTGAAAACCAATAAATAGAAAAACAACAAAGACATGCTAATGGAAAAGGAAATGACATCTAGTCCCAGCATGTAAGGTAAAATCAAACCTGTCCTCAGCGAGAGAGGTGAGAGAGGTTTAGAAATACCAAGTCAGAAAAGCATCCGTCCGATGTGCTTTAACTGTCATCCCCAAAAAAATATCTGCAGATATTTCTCAAGACAACAAGAGAAAATATGGGGATAGAATAATGTTTTCTCAAACAGAATGCATGGCATGAATAAGATATGACAAGATAAACAATGCAATGCAAACATACCTGACATGCACTAAGATTTAGGAACCAAAATCCTAGGCATGGGAGACATCACCTACTAGGTGAGTCAACTCTCCCTCAAGAGGTTGGGTGAATGGTCTCATCCTTCGTTACCCATACCTTCTCTACCTGTGAGGCAGGGGTGTGAGCCATGTCCCAATTGATCAGTCTGACTATGACATTCTTCATCATGCTGACAAGCCCTTCATTGGTCTGATTCTTCTTGGGCTTGTGAGGCTTCACTTTGAAGCATTCGGCTTTGATGTGGCCATACTTACCACAGTGATGGCATGAGGGACAAAATCACTTATTTGTAAAGTTGCTTTTTAACAGGGATTCCGCTATTCAGAATTTCCAGAAGATTCTGCACAGTTTGCAAGTCAGAAAATTCGGTTCCCTGCCAGCCGTCCGGACGACGTGTCATACTGTCCAGACGCCCATTTGTCCAAAGCATCATTCGTCCGGATGACGTGGATTCCCGTCCGGACCTTCCTCGGTGTCGAGAAGATTCGAACTGCTCCAGCTTGCATCCGTCAAGACGATTCAGCAGCCCGTCTAGACAACACTCAATGTTCGACCAAAGCTTCAGGATTTCTTTCTAAAACATAGATATGGGAAGATTGCTGCAACTGTCCCGACGACGTGAATTCCCATCCGGACTCACTTATCCATAAGGCAAGTATCGCAATTCAAATCCAGACGTCCGGATGCCAATCATCTTGGTCCGGACGTGCGAGCATCAGATATGGAAATTCTGTGCTCAGATCAGCAGTCCGGAAGACCATCCTCTCGGTCTGGACGCGCAAAGCCTATATGGAAATTACTGTTATTATTATTGGCCTCATTCTGTTTGGACAAAATCACTTGTATGTAAAAGATGTTGTTTTACAAGGGATTCCGCTATTCAGAAGAGTTTCAGAAGATTCTACCTGCAAGTCAGAAAATCTTTGGTTCCCTGTCAGCTGTTCGGACGATCGTGCCATCCCGTCCGAACGCTCATATGTCCACTATTCCATCCGTTTGGACGACGTGCCATACCGTCCAGACTCCCGACAGACCAAGCATCATCCATCCGGACGACGTATAATTCCTTCCGGACCTTCACTATTTTGAGAAGCTACTGTTCCAGCTTGCATACGTCCGGACGTCTCTTAATGATCGATCAGCTTCAGGTTCTTTCCAAGTTCAATTTAAGGGAAGATTGCTTCAACCGTCCAGACGACATGGATTTCCGTTCGGATGTGCTCATACATAAGGCAAGAATCTCAATTCAAATATCACCGTCCGGATGACAATCAGCCTAGGTCCGGATGCGCGTTCAACAGTTAAGGAAATTGCCGATTCGACTTCAACTGTCCGGACGACTGCCTATTATGGTCCAGACGCACGCATAGCAGATATGGAAATTGCATGTTGAAGTTCAGCCTTCCGGACGCACATCCCCCATGGTCCGGACGCGCGAAGCCTTATATGGAAATTACTTGTAGCGGACGTGCGACCGTCTGGACACAGCTCTTAAACAGGAAAGATTTCTCAGCAAAATTTTTGGAAAAATCTGACGCACAGTTGTCCTTCCGGACGGCCCATGTCCACCGTTTGGACGGCACCCACATATATCACTGTAGTCGCCCATTCTGTTCCTCAGCCTATAAATAGAGGCCCCTGGGCATTGAGAACTGCAAGAATTCAATATTGAATTCCACAAGTGCTCAGAGAAGTTATTTTTCCTCTGAAGCCATTGCAAGTGTACTGTTGCTGTGCCACATCTGAAGTCTATCTTAGGGGTCGACCCTAAGATAAAGGATTCCATTGAGGACCCCTTCAGGTAGGAGGCTTGGTTGGGAAGCGTTCATGTTGGGTTACACGTTAGAGAGCAAGGTACGACCACTGCATCGGGTATATGTGAGTGTTACTATCTTGTATCTAGCTTTGTCTTCTGAATAGTGGATATCCTGGGTTTGGCTACTCCGGTGTGGTTTTTCTCTTAATTGAGTTTCCACTTCGTCAACGAAAAATCTCTGTGTCATTTAATTTCTGCATTATTATTTTTGTTGACACTTTGTCCACACACTTGCTGTTATTTTAGAAGTCAATTTCAATTTTCAATTGGTATCAGAGCTTGGTACACTCTGGTTAGATTCATTTCTTGAGTGTTATTTTTGACTTCTATCATGTCTAATTTGAGTATGGATAAAGTTGCTTCTATTTCTCATGATATGCATGTTCATAAAACCATGTTCATTAAGCCTATCATGTCTCATAATCATACTCATTCTATTTGTGGGGATAAAGGGGCAAATCAGTCTATACCTACATGTCACCACTATGGAGTTACTGGTCATATTTGCCCAAATTGTTTCCAGATTAGGTCTCAAAAACCTTGGAACAAAACTCTTGTCCCTAGAAAAGATGAACTAGGTTTTGAAGAGCAAGTCAATATGTTAAGTGATCAAGTTAAGCTCATTAGTGAGAAGTTAGCATACCTCACCCTTAATGAACAAAGATCTGTCCTAGTCAATAATCATAAGAAAGCTTCCAAACAAATCTGGGTAAAAAAGGAAGATAATTTGTGTTTAGTTTCTCATACTGCACTAAAAATTCTTGATACTTGTTTATGGTATTTGGATAGTGGCTGTTCTAAACACATGACAGGTGACAAGACCTTACTAAAAGAAGTTCAGATGGGCAAAGGTGGACGGATCACCTATGGAGATGGGAGCCAATCCAAAGTCATTGGAAAAGGAATCATCGACATTCCAGGCCTCGGAACATCTCAGGAAGCTTTGTATGTAGAGGGGCTCAAGGTAAATCTCCTCAGCATCAGCCAATTTTGTGACAATGATTTGGTGGTGCAATTCTCCAAGAAGGAATGTAATATATTTGATAGCAGTGGCAAATGGCTTATGGGGGGTAATAGAACTGCTGACAACTGCTATGGTCTTCCTGGTCTCGCTACAGATCCTCAGATCTTCTGCAATAAAGCAACCATAGATGACAGTGAGCTATGGCATCGGAGGTTAGAGCATCTAAATTTCTCTGACATGTTAAAAATTGCAGGCAAAGAAATTGTTAAAGATCTGCCCAAAATGGAGAAGACTGGGAAAGGAATCTGTGGTTCTTGCCAACTGGGGAAACAAACTCGAGCAGCCCAGAAGAAGACCTCAGGTATTCAAACTTCCAGAAATTTAGAATTGCTGTACAAGGATCTCATGGGTCCCACTAGAACTGCTAGTCTAGGTGGGAAAAGATATATTCTGGTTATTGTGGATGATTTCTCTCGATATTCTTGGGCTATTCCTCTTCGGGAAAAATATGATGCTTTTGATGCAGCTCAGCATTTATTCAAGAAGATTCAGGTTGAGCAAAACTGCCAGATTATGAGAATCAGTAGTGATCATGGAAGACAGTTCGAAAATTCCAAGTTCTAAGAATTATGTCTCTCCTACAGAATCAAGCAGGAATTTTCTTCTCCTATCACTCCTCAGCAAAATGGAGTTGTTGAAAGGAAGAACAGGGTTATTCAGGAGATGGCTCGTGTGATGATCCACTCAAGGAATCTTGCTCAACACTTCTGAGGAGAAGCAGTAAACACTGCATGCCACATTATAAACAGAGTCTACCTAAGGCCTGAAACAAACAATACTCCCTATGAAATTTGGCGAGGTAACAAACCCACGGTAAAGTACTTCAAAACTTTTGGAAATAAATGCTATATCCTTCATGACAGGGAGAATCTTGAGAAGTTTGATTCCAAAAGTGACGAAGGTATATTCCTGGGATACTCCACAAATAGTCGTGCCTACAGGGTCTTCAATAAAAGAATAGAGATTGTGATGGAATCCATAAACGTGGTTATTGATGATGAAGAAGTTGAGAGACCAAGCAGCAGTGAAGACAATCAGCTCGATTCAGTTGATCCAGCTCCAACTGATATTATTAAGTCTTCTCCAAACATGTCTCCAGATGAATCTCCTTCTCCCACGGCTTCGGATACCACTCCCACTACTCCCGAAGATGAGGATACTTATGCTAATCAGCCTAAGTGATCATGGGTGAAGCACAATCATCCTCCTTAGCAGCTTCTTGGAATCATAGATGAAGGGCATAGGCTAAGAAGCAGAGTCATTCAGCCTACCAATGAAGTAGCTAATCAAGTCTCCTACAGTTGCTATCTTGCTCAGACAGAACCCAAGAAAGTTGATGAAGCGCTACAGGATGAAGGCTGGGTGACTTCAATGCATGATGAGCTCCATCAATTCACCAAAAATGATGTCTGGACCTTGGTTCCTCGTCCTGCCGAACAAAATATCATTGGCACCAAGTGGATTTTCATGAATAAAACTGACGAGCATGGTACTGTAATTCGAAATAAAGCTCGTCTTGTTGCACAAGGATATACTCAAATAGAGGGAGTAGACTTTGATGAAACCTTTGCCCCAGTTGCTTGGTTAGAATCCATCAGAATTCTTCTCTCTATTGCTTGTCATCTTGGTTTCAAACTATATCAGATGGATGTAAAGAGTGCATTTCTAAACGGTGTTCTTCAAGAAGAAGTCTATGTAGAATAGCTGAAGGGTTTTCAAGATCCTCATTATCCCCATCATGTGTACAAACTGAAGAAGGCATTATATGGGCTTAAGCAGGCTCCTCGAGCATGGTATGAGCATCTCACCACTTACCTCTTGGCTAAGGGGTTTACAAGGGGACAAGCTGATCGAACCTTGTTCATCAGACAACAAGGTACTCACAAACTCATTGCTCAAATTTATGTTGATGACATCATTTTTGGAGCTACATTAGACTCTCTTGCCCATGAGTTCTCTGAAGAGATGAAGCAGGAATTTGAGATGAGCATGATTGGTGAGCTGAACTACTTCCTTGGCCTTCAAGTCATGTAAACTGCTGAAGGCATCTTCATCTCTTAGTCCAAGTATGCTAAGGATCTGGTCAAACGATTTGGTTTGGATGGAAAAAGTCGTGCCCACACTCCCATGAGCACCAGTGTCAAGATTAGCAGCGATCTTGCAGGAAAATCTATTGATCCATCCCTTTACAGAAGTATGATAAGGAGTCTCCTGTATCTTACAGCTAGCCGACCAGACATTGCTTTCAATGTGGGAGTTTGTGCTCGCTTTCAAACAAATCCAAAGGAGTCCCATCTCACTGCAGTCAAGCGTATCATTAGGTATGTCAATGATACCCTTCTCTATGGCATTTGGTATTCTAGAGAAACAAATCTTGTTGTTGCAGGATACTCTAACCAGACTGGGCTGGAAATGCTAATGATAGAAAGAGCACTTCGGGAGGATGTTTCTATGTGGGGAACAATCTTGTAGCATGGATGAGCAAGAAACAAGCCTCTATATCTCTCTCCACTGCTGAGGCTGAGTATATTACTGCGGGTAGTTGTTGCACCCAATTACTGTGGATGAAGACACTGCTAGGCGACTACGGATTCTCTCAAGATACTAAGATTATCAACTGTGATAATACTAGTGCTATCAATATTTCCAAGAATCCTGTTCAGCACTCTCGGACCAAGCACATCGACATCAGACATCACTTCTTACGTGATCTTATGGAATCCGAGGCAGTTTCTCTCTCGTTCATCCCCACTGAAAACCAATTGGCTGACATTCTTACCAAACCTCTAGATGGTAGCAGGTTTGAGTCCCTTCAAAAAGCCATTGGTGTTTATGCCATGTCATAGACATGATGTTCCATGCTAGGATGAAATTTTTGTCCTCTGATAGCATGATGTTGTAATAAAAAAAAAAAAAAAAAAAAAAAAAAAAAAAAAAAAATTGGAGTTTGTAGCAGGTTGGTCCCTTCTAAGGTATGTTAGCTCTCTCATGTATTTTACTTGGATTATTAGTTCACTATGCATTGATGAATTATTCTTACATATGGTTGAGAACATAAGTCTGACATATGCAAAGGTTTCCTGCTCACTTGTAATGATTGATAACTTCTTTCCTTATGAGATGAAAATGTGCACTATCCAAAGACTCCCCTAAAGGTACAACTTTCCTTCTCTGACTTTGTGTTTCTAGAAATTTTGAATAAAGAGAAGAGGTCTTTGATAAGATGGCCAAATTGATCACATGCTAGTTGAACCTAGAACCTATAAACTCTGGCATTCCCTCTAGATTGCAGCATCATAAGAATCAAGCAGTAAAACATATGAATTATGTGCTTTAATTATTCACTGCTTATGTGCTGAATTTGATTTATGCCTTGCCCTCTACGTGCAAGTAAAACATTTACTTTGTCCTTCATGGTACAAGTAAAACTGTTTGGTGCTGCATCTCAGGGGGAGTGTATCAGATGAGGATGACTAGGCCCTAGTAAGTTATAAGGTTTGACTTTTGGCTTATCTTCCACCTATTTTCTCTCTTGTCTAGGAAATCTGGTTGCTATTTGTCAACATATTGAAAGTCATACCTTATAGGCAAAGTCTTCACACACCCACACATTGCATGAGCTCATAGCGTTATTCTCATTACTCTGTTTGCAAGCGAATCTTATCCTTGTCTATCGACTATATGTTTGCATAATTTTGACATGCTTTGTGACTAATTTCTCAAGACAGGGATACATGCATGTGCTTTTATGCTTGTGAAGGACCTAACCATGCTGCTCCTCTTTCTACCGTTCAGCTTGATGTTTTCTTTTTCGTCCTTTCCTTTTTGTTTGTAAAACTGTTGGACTAATATTACTCTGTTTACCCGGGTCCTTCTAAGACCATTAGGGGGAAGAATTTTTATTTCAGTTGGTGTTTATTTACTCTATTTTACCCTTTGTCCCTTTGCGACAAAAAGGGGGAATAATTTTTGACTTGGACCAAGAATGTATTTCCAAACCGCTTAAGTGATTTTTTGTCTCAAAATGGCCAAAGGGGGAGTTTGTTAGTATTATTGGCCTCATTCTGTTTGGACAAAATCACTTGTATGTAAAAGATGCTGTTTTACAAGGGATTCCGCTATTTAGAAGAGTTTCAGAAGATTTTGCCTGCAAGTCAGAAAATCTTCGGTTCCCTGCCAACCATCCGGACGATCGTGCCATCCCGTCTGGACGCTCATCTGTCCACTGTTCCATCCGTCAAGACAACGTACCATACCGTCCGAACGCCCGACAGACCAAGCATCACCCGTCCGGACGACGTATATTTCCGTCCAGACCTTCACTGTTTCGAGAAGCTACTGTTCCAACTTGCATACGTCCGGACGTCTCTCAATGATCGATCAGCTTCAGATTCTTTCCAAGTTCAATTTAAGGGAAGATTGCTTCAACCGTCCGGACGACATGGATTTCCGTCCGGACGCGCTCATACATAAGGCAAGAATCGCAATTCAAATATAACCGTTTGGACGACAGTCAGCCTAGGTCCGGATGCACGTTCAACAGTTAAGGAAATTGCCGATTCAACTTCAACCGTCCGGACGACTGCCTATCATGGTCCAGACGCGCGCATAGCAGATATGGAAATTGCATGTTGAAGTTCAGCCTTCTGGACGCTCATCCCCCATGGTCCGGATGCGCAAAGCCTTATATGGAAATCACTTACTGCGGACATGCGACCATCTGGACGACAGTGTCTCACCGTCTGGATGCTGCTCTTAAACAGGAAAGATTTCTCAACCAAATTTTTGAAAAAATCTGTCGCACAGTTCTCCGTTCGGATGGCCCATGTCCACCATCCTGACGGCACCCGCTTATATCACTGCAGTCGCCCATTCTGTTCCTCAGCCTATAAATAGAGGCCCCTGGGCATTGAGAACTGCCAGAATTCGGTACTGAATTCCACAAGTGCTCATAAAAGTTATTTTTCCTCTGAAGCCATTGCAAGTGTGCTGTTGCTGCGCCACATCTGAAGTCTACCTTAGGGGTCGGCCCTAAGATAAAGGATTCCATTGAAGACCCCTTCAGGTAGGAGACCTGGTTGGGAAGCGGCCGTGTTGGGTTACACGTTAGAGAGCAAGGTATGACCACTGCATCGGGTATATGTGAGTGTTACTATCTTGTATCTAGCTTTGTCTTCTAAATAGTGGATATCCTGGGTTTGCCTACCCCAAAGTGGTTTTTCTCTTAATTGAATTTCCACTTCATCAACAAAAAATCTCTGTGTCATTTAATTTCCGCATTATTATTTTTGTTGACACTTTGTGAACATACTTGCTGTTTATTTTAGAAGTCAATTTCAATTTTTAATTACTTGCAGTGGACGTGCGACCATCCGGACGACAGGGCACCACCGTCCGGACACGGCTCATTTCAAGAAAGAATTTCAGCAAAATTCTCAGACAATTGATCACACAGTTTTCCGTCCGGACTGCCTATGACTACCGTCCGGACGGGGCCCAGTTTTTATCAAGCCAGA
Source organism: Alnus glutinosa (assembly GCF_958979055.1). Classification (NCBI taxonomy): domain Eukaryota; kingdom Viridiplantae; phylum Streptophyta; class Magnoliopsida; order Fagales; family Betulaceae; genus Alnus; species Alnus glutinosa. The sequence goes on along the minus strand of NC_084897.1, from coordinate 4,519,026 downwards.
CGCTCATTTGAACCGTCAACCTATAAATAGAGGTCCCTAGGCTTGAGAACAGCAAGAATTCGGTATTGAATTCCATTAGTGCTTAGAGAGCTATATTGTGAGATTATTGAGCTGAGTTAATCTCTCTGAAGCCGTTGCTATGTGTGTTGTTGTTGCGCTCAATCTGAAGTCTATCTTAGGGGTTGGCCCTAAGATAAAGGATTCCATTGAAGACCCTTTCAGGTAGGAGACCTGTTGGGAGGCGTTCGTGTTGGGTTACACGTTAAAGTGCAAGGTACGACCACTACATCAGGGGAATGTGAGTGCTACTACTTTGTAACTAGTCTTGTCTTCTGAATAGTGGATATCCTGGGTTTGGCTACCCCCGAGTGGTTTTTCTCATATTGAGTTTTCCACTTCGTTAACAAAAATCTTGTGTTGTTTAATTTCCGCATTGTTATTATTTTGTTAACACTTAGTGCACACACGCACTTTCTTTAGAAGTCATTGTAATTTTTTCAGGTTTGGACCAGGATTGTCTTTTGAAACCAGTCAAGTGATTTTTGTCCCATAATGGCCAAAGGGGGAGTTTGTTGGTGTGTAATTGGCTATATTCTGTTGGACAAAATCACTTCTATGTAATGATGCTTTTTATACAGGAAAGCTGTTTTATACAGAGTCTACACCCCAGTTTTAGAACTTCAAGAAGACTTTGTGAAGATTTCAAGGCAGTTAAATTCAATTCCCTGCAACCATCCGGGCGATGTGATATCCTGTCCGGTTGCTCAACTGTACAAGCATCATCCATCCGGATGACGAGAACTTTCCGTCCAGACTTTCCTCTGTGTCAAGAAGCTTCGAACCGTTCCAGCTTACATCCGTCCGGACGTCTCAGCAGCAGTCCGGACGCCGTTTAGTGTTCGATCAGCTAAAGGATTTCTTTCCAAAACACAAATATGGGAAGACAGCTACAATCGTTCGGACGATGTGGATTTCCATCCGAACGCACTCATTCATAAGGCAAGTTGTGCATTCAAAATTCAGACGTCCGGACGACAGTCTTCATGGTCCGGACACTCGAGCTTCATATATGGAAATTGTGTGCATCAAAATCACCGTCTAGATGGCAAATGTTATGGTACGGACGTGCCAAGCCTTGATATGGAAATTGCATGGAGCTAAAATGCAATCGTCCGAACGCTAGGGCAACACCATCCGGATGCAGCTCTATTCAGGAAAGAATTTCTATGAATTTTCGAAAGCCAATCGCACAGTTGTCCGTCAGAACGCCTTATGTCTACTGTCCGGACAGCGCCTAGGTATTTCAAGTCAGACGCTCATTTGAACCTGTAGCCTATATATAGAGGCCCCTAGGCTTGAGAATTATAAGAATTCGGTATTGAATTCCGTAGTGCTTAGAGAGATATATTTTAGAGTTATTGTGCTGAGTTAGTCTCTCTTAAGCTGTTGCCAAGTGTTGTTGCTATGCTGAAACTGAAGTCTATCTTAGGAGTTGACCCTAAGGTAAAGGATTCCATTGAAGACCCCTTTAAGTAGGTGACTTGGTTGGGAGGCATTCGTGTTGGGTTACACATTAGAGAGCTAGATACGATCGTTGCATCGGGTATGTGAGTGTTACTGTCTATGTACTAGCTTTGTCTTATGAATAGTGGATATCCTGGGTTTGGCTACCCTGGAGTGGTTTTTCTCTTAATTGAGTTTCCACTTCGTCAACAAAATATTTATCTCTTTAATTTCTACAATGTCATATTTTGTTGCACACTATTGCACACACTTGGTAAATTAGAAGTCCAATAATTTTCAAAGTTAACAATATATATTTAACACTTTTATCTTTATTAGTTCCTAACCATCCAAGTAACTTAGATTATAAGACCCATATCTTACTTAACATACAAACTTAACAACTCAGATTAGATCACAATTACATATTGTAATATGCATTTATTTACTAGAACTTATACATATACCTCAAAGCCAAGCATTATACTTAGGTTCAATTTACTATTAGTCCACCACCATTTCATTAATACTTCCTCTTCATTTAATGATTCATTTTACTTCACCATTCGTTTCACTTTCTTCTCTTAGACTCTTCCTTTAATTCATCTCAAAGCATTAGCTATGAGCTACCAATATTAACCTCCAACTACTCAACAAACCAACCTAACAAATTTCTTTAATTAGAGCACCATTCGGTGCTCAATTCCACACCAAACCCCTTCAAATAACAAATCACGGCTCATAGATATAACCAAGTAATCCTACTAACACACTAAACCACATAGCCACGTTCACAAGTTAATACAAACCTATAAATAAGTCCCTTATTAAATTCGAGCCTCAAAGCATACTTATAACATTCAAACAACTTCATCCTACTTAAACTTTTCTCAAACCAATAATTAACAACATATCTATAAATATCAAAATCAACTTCTCTATTAGTCATAAAATCACAATCAAACCAACAATCCATAACGATTCAATGCAACTAACATACTCATCAATATTAACAACATCCTCAAACCAATAGTCTCCCAAAATCACCGTCCATGAAAGCCCACAACTTGGAATCCCATAACTTCAACAATATTCCCATCAAAGCCCCAACTCATAGCCATAAACTCCATCAAAGTCCCTCAAAATCAGCCCATCTAAACTACTCCATAACTTAACCAATCCACCAATGTCCAATATCAATTCATCAATATTCAATGAAAATCAAAGAACCAAACCAAACCAAACCACCACAACATCACACCTATTCAGCCATTAACAGAAAACATTCAACAAAAATCACCAACAAAATGACCACCATCTGACTAGAACACAAAAGGACCCAAATCCTGCAATAGGGAAAATAATCCAACGGCATTCCAAAATCAATCGGCAAAAATACCACAAGAATCAACCCATAAAACAGCCCAACATAATTAACCAAAATCATCAACCAAAACACCCTTCAAATTACAACCAGAATTTACAAACCATTAAAACTCAAACTTCAAGAACACCATCAACCCATTCGGTATCCACTACATCACACCACAAATCAGCCCCCAATCACATATTTAACAACCCATTTCAGATTATTAATCATAGGCTAAAGTTACTAAAACCGAAACCCTAAGAGGAACACACCATTCGGCCATCCCACAAGAAAATACCAAGAAACCCTAAATTTTCTTCCTAAACAAAACTCAATCAAAACCCAAGGAGGACCCAATCCGATTCTAGCAGAAAATCAAAGGAAATAACCAAAAATCATAGAAAATGAGAAAGAGGATCTCACCGCATCAACCCACACTAGGGCTGGAAATCTGCAGCACGGTTTCTCTCCATTTTTCTTCTCCTTACGTCGTGACTCTCTCATAAACTCGGGTTGTTCTCTCTCGAGCATCTCTCTCGATCTCTGCAAGTTCCTCTCTCACGGCAGCTCCTTCATTCGACTTGGCGTGTGTGTAGTGGGGTGAAGAGGAAAAAGGAGAAAGGGCTGGGTGTTGGGCGTGTGTGAGTGACGAAGAGGAAAGGGAGAGAAAGAAAGGAGAAGAAAAAGAAAAGGAAGAAGGAGAGAGGCATCGGGTAGAGAGGGGGAGAGAAGAGGTGTGTGGGAGGGAGGGAGAGAGAGAGAGAGAGAGGAAAAGAAAAGAGAAGAAAAGAAAGGGAAAGAAAGATAGAGTGACACGTGTCACAAGCTGAGTGGTTGGGAGGAGATGGGGTAATCTTCTCCTAGCCAATCCGGTGGTAACACGTGGTAGGATAAGATTTCGTTTATTTTTAAAGCCCCAAACTATTATTAATTATAGTAGGACCCCATTTTATTAAAATCCTATCATTTATTAATTAACATTTAGCCCCTCATTTAATTTAATTACTCACTACCTATTTAATTAATTATTTATTCTATTAAGACCCGTTATTATTATTATTCTAATTCTATTATTTTATCTTAGACTTATTTTATTTCAATAACATAAACAACACTTAGAATCTAATATTAATCTGTCCAATTTAATAAATATGATTTATTAATTGCTAAAATCCCCACTTAATTTCTTGGTCTTTACAAATACATGCTTAGAAACATCAACACTGTATTGAGACATTAAAAGTGTTTGGCTTCAGAGAAGTTATGGATTACAATAGTAAGGAAGGTTACGAAATTGCAGTTGCAATTGCCTCTGTCTTGATCAACTGGCTTGAGGTCCTTATATAGACTCAGGGAGAGAGCTTAAAGGATAAAATTCCTTCAGCGAGCTGTTCGGAGCGCTTGCCGAAAGTAGATGCTTTTTGCTTTTACTTAAGTGAAACGCACCGAAAGCAATGGTAAACTTAGGTGAATAGTAAAAAAGTCACTATTCATGAATAGGAAAAGGCCTCAATGCCTCAGTTTTGTTATGTCTTCGTGATGCACGATTCATTGATTTCAATGATAGTATTCTCGAATTAATCGAGTCAAGTCTATATAATGGTCCGATCCATTTTGACTGTTACCTAGACTTCACTATGAGTTTAACTGATCCTCATATGTTAAAAGCTTTAACTTTAAACATCAATACTTCTGGATACAAAGTCTCAGAAGGTGTTCAACATTTAGCTTTGATCTATAGGATCTATTATAAGTTCACCAGAACCAATATGAAGCAGATTTACTTAGAAGATAGAAGTAGAAATGGTAGAATAGATTGAGAAGTGAGTAGAGTAAGTAAACAGAGTAATAAGCATGCGTATTTCAACATCATAATCTGAATATAAAATAACAGAATATTTAAAGATTATAATGTACTTGAAGTAATTGATTAAAATAACAGAATATTCGCATCCCACTGCTTCTACTTTCCAGATCAATTTTGATATTGCCATAAGGGAGCAATTCTCAGCCCAATCGGCTGTCTGTCGTGACTCTACTGGGGCTATTATTCAATGCTTTGCCCAAATTAGTCCCCCTTGCTCGGCTATTTATGGTGAAGCCTCTGCGGCTCTTCTTGCAGCTCAACTGTCTTTGTCCCTAAAGCTTCCTTCTGTGATATTTGAAGGTGATTCTCTTATAGTTACTCTAGTCATTAATAATTCCTTTATTACGCAAGATTGGAAAATTTCTTCTATTATCTGGTATTTCTTATCCACCATTCCATCTACAACTAGCTAGTCAGCTAGTCATATCAACCGAAGTGAAAACTTCTGTGCCCATCATGTTCACATCCTTTAATTCATCTCAAAGCATTAGCTATGAGCTACCAAGATTAACCTCCAACTACTCAACAAACCAACCTAACAAATTTCTTTAATTAGAGCACCATTCGGTGCTCAATTCCACACCAAACCCCTTCATATAACAAATCACGGCTCATAGATATAACCAAGTAATCCTACTAACACACTAAACCACATAGCCACGTTCACAAGTTAATACAAACCTATAAATAAGTCCCTTACTAAATTCGAGACTCAAAGCATACTTATAACATTCAAACAACTTCACCCTACTTAAACTTTTCTAAAACCAATAATTAACAACATATCTATAAATATCAAAATCAACTTCTCTATTAGTCATAAAATCACAATCAAACCAACAATCCACAACGATTCAATACAACTAACATACTCATCAATATTAAATACATCCTCAAACCAATAGTCTCCCAAAATCACGCTCCATGAAAGCCCACAACTTGGAATCCCATAACTTCAACAACATTCCCATCAAAGCCCCAACTCATAGCCATAAACTCCATCAAAGTCCCTCAAAATCAGCCCATCTAAACTACTCCATAACTTAACCAATCCACCAATGTCCAATATCAATTCATCAATATTCAATGAAAATCAAAGAACCAAACCAAATCAACACAACATCACACCTATTCAGCCATTAACAGAAAACATTCAACAAAAATCACCAACAAAATGACCACCATCTGACTAGAACACAAAAGGACCCAAATCCGGCAATAGGGAAAATAATCCAACGGCATTCCAAAATCAATCGGCAAAAATACTACAAGAATCAACCCATAAAACAGCCCAACATAATTAACCAAAATCATCAACCAAAACACCCTTCAAATTACAACCAGAATTTACAAACCATTAAAACTCAAACTTCAAGAACACCATCAACCCACTCGGTATCCACTACATCACACCACAAATCAGCCCCCAATCACATATTTAACAACCCATTTCAGATTATTAATCATAGGCTAAAGTTACTAAAACCGAAACCCTAAGAGGAACACACCATTCGGCCATCCCACAAGAAAATACCAAGAAACCCTAAATTTTCTTCCTAAACAAAACTCAATCAAAACCCAAGGAGGACCCAATCCGATTCTAGCAGAAAATCAAAGGAAATAACCAAAAATCATAGAAAATGAGAAAGAGGATCTCACCGCATCAACCCACACTAGGGCTGGAAATCTGCAGCACGGTTTCTCTCCATTTTTCTTCTCCTTACGTCGTGACTCTCTCATAAACTCGGGTTGTTCTCTCTCGAGCATCTCTCTCGATCTCTGCAAGTTCCTCTCTCACGGCAGCTCCTTCATTCGACTTGGCGTGTGTGTAGTGGAAAGGGCTGGGTGTTGTGCGTGTGTGAGTGACGAAGAGGAGAGGGAGAGAAAGAAGGGAGAAGAAAAAGAAAAGGAAGAAGGAGAGAGGCATCGGGTAGAGAGGGGGAGAGAGAGAGAGAGAGAGAGAGAGAGAGAGAGGAAAAGAAAAGAGAAGAAAAGAAAGGGAAAGAAAGATAGAGTGACACGTGTCACAAGCTGAGTGGTTGGGAGGAGATGGGGTAATCTTCTCCTAGCTAATCCGGTGGTAACACGTGGTAGGATAAGATTTCATTTATTTTTAAAGCCCCAAACTATTATTAATTATAGTAGGACCCCATTTTATTAAAATCCTATCATTTATTAATTAACATTTAGCTTCTCATTTAATTTAATTACTCACTACCCATTTAATTAATTATTTATTCTATTAAGACCCGTTATTATTATTATTCTAATTCTATTATTTTATCTTAGACTTATTTTATTTCAATAACATAAACAACACATAGAATCTAATATTAATCCGTCCAATTTAATAAATATGATTTATTAATTGCTAAAATCCCCACTTAATTTCTTGGTCTTTACAAATACATGCTTAGAAACATCAACACTGTATTGAGACATTAAAAGTGTTTGGCTTTAGAGAGGTTATGGATTACAATAGTGAGGAAGGGTTATGAAATTGCAGGTGCAATTGCCTCTGTCTTGATCAACTGGCTTGAGGTCCTTATATAGACTCAGGGAGAGAGCTTAAAGAATAAAATTCCTTCAGCGAGCTGTTCGGAGCACTTGCCGAAAGTAGATGCTTTTTGCTTTTACTTAAGTGAAACGCACCAAAAGCAAGGGTAAACTTAGGTGAATAGTAAAAAAGTCACTATTCATGAATAGGAAAAGGCCTCAACGCCTCTGTTTTGTTATGTCTTGACTCGATTAATTCGAGAATACTATCATTGAAATCAGTGAATCGTGCATCATGAAGACATAACAAAACTGAGGCGTTGAGGCCTTTTCCTATTCATGAATAGTGACTTTTTTACTATTCACCTAAGTTTACCCTTGCTTTCAGTGCGTTTCACTTAAGTAAAAGCAAAAAGCATCTACTTTCGGCAAGCACTCCGAATAGCTCGCTAAAGGATTCTTATCCTTTCAGCTCACTCCCTGAGTCTATATAAGGACCTCAAGCCAATTGATCAAGACAGAGGCAATTGCACCTACAATTTCATAACCCTTCCTTACTATTGTAATCCATAACCTTTCTGAAGCCAAACACTTGTAATGTCTCAATACAGTGTTGATGTTTCTAAGCATGTATTCGTCAAAACAATTCTAATCTAAATTCATTTGTAAGTTTTCATATCTAAGTTTTAATCAATTACTTTAAGTACATTATGATCTTTGAATATTCTGTTATTTTATATTCAGATTATGATGTTGAAATATGCATGCTTTTTACTTTGTTTACTTACTCTACTCACTTCTCAATCTATTCCACCATTTCTACTTCTATCTTCTAAGTAAATCTGTGTAACGACCCACCTTTTACCAAAAAACGTAATTGAAAATTTTGAATTTTCACGTATCGTTAAGACATCAACACTGATGTCATCAGAGTAGAAATTAGCAGCGGAATATAATTTTTCTTTTACAACTTAGGAATCATAACATATTGAGCTGACTGAAATACTTCTAGACATTCATTCAGAAATCGTTCAACTATATATTGAAATAAGTGCCATTGATGACACTAAAACATACATGGAAAATCAATCAAATACAAGTATTCCTCTAAGTATACAATTTTCCAAAAGAATACAAACAATACAGGAAAATCATCAGCTACATTAATATCAGCTTTAACTCTTCAATGCTAACATAATCCAATCCTTTAATTTAATAACCTTTTGTACTTGCATAATGGACTTCCGCCCATATATAAATATATGGGTCAGTCTACTACTTCCAATAATATAATGAATATGCACTTATTTATGAAATGCAACACAATGAATATATAACCTCAAGGTCACGTGTATACGCAATTTATGGCCTATGGTTGCAAGTTATAGTCATAGATTGAATATCAAATAACCCTAAAGCAGTAACATGACAATTTTATATGCAAAGTCTTAATTATATCTTTGAAGCACTCCTCTCGTAATGGATCCAACGATCCGTATTAGCTCGTTGATTGGGATCCTACCGTCCCCTGGAGCTTATGGTCTAGTATAAATCTCACCAAGTTTATTAATATTTTACTGAAATCCTACGGTTCTAGCATAACTAAAATCCTACGGTTTCAGTGGCTTGTTTATTATTCTTTTACTGGAATCCTACGGTTCCAGCGTAACTGAAATCCTACAGTTTCAGTGGCTTATTAATTAGTTTAATTAAAACAGTAAAATATGTAAATTCACATGCACAACCAAATAAACAAATCCATAATCATGACATTATAAAAAGCTACAAGTAAGTATTTTAGAAATACTTACAACCCTTCAGTTCAGTCCCTTAACTCATCATCTGGAATAAACATATATTTATACATACAAAGTGTTAACATCACTACTCATGAATATTAATTATATTCACTTAGATAAAAATTATCATTTTGAGCTTATGGAACTCAACATGACAATTGTTCTTTAAACCTTATATATATAATCATAACATCCAAACCTCTTTTCTGAAATATATTTATGTACACAAAACATCATTATTATCATTATCTTTAAAAGTCATTTTTAATAAAGTAAACATAACACATATTAATATCTAGTGACTAAAACCCCTTTTTAGTCCAAATCACTTATATCACCCAATCAAACTTATTAATATTCAACCAAGAACATCAAACCCACAATATAACCATCAATATTCACTCAACCCGTGTTTCAACACATATACATGATCGGTGCATCCTTACAAAAGAATCAACTCTAAACTTATAGTCAAGTGGTCATACACACCAGACTCCACTAAAACAACCCCAGAAATTACAAACCACCCATAAAAACCATTCGGCCATCACCCACCGAGGAACACAAAACCTTACTCGGCTATCCCAATCAAAATCATCAATTCAAACCCAATCTCAACACAATAAACACACACACACACACTTACTGGCAACTACCCAATAATCACAGCCAAGCATCAAAACCACAATCCAAAATACCCAATCAGTTCAACCAACTCACAACCCAAATCCATATACACACATACATAGTCAGAAGACTATCCAACCGAATACACCAACAACCCAGCTAACAAAATGTAACACCCCGTATTTTAAGATATTAAATAAAATATCTTAAAATATGATTTAAGACCTAATAATATAAATAGAATAAATATGAATATTTATTAGATAAATATTCATCAATCTTTTTATTCATCAATTTTAAGTATAAATATTTATAAGATTAAATATCTACTAGAAATATAATGATGGGTCTAATTTATTAAAGCGTTTTAAATAAAAGAAAATTCGGATGAACAGTATGTCGATCGATCTACCAAAACTGTCGATCGATCCACTTACTATTCATGTCGATCGATCGATCGACGGTGAACAGTGTGTCGATTAATCCACCAAAAAAGTTGATCGATCGACTTCTACAGGAAACAGATTCATGCACCAAATCTCCGAAAATCTGATTTTTAATACCAAATCTCCCTAAATCTTCTTCCTAGCCGTTAGATACGATCGTTTTGGAGCAATCTTGACCGTCTGTTTCAGTATAAATAGAGCCCAATCCTTTCTTTTGATCACACATCTCATTTCTCTCCCAAAACTCTCAATTTCTCTCCAAATCTCTCTCAAATTCTCTCTCTCTCTCTCTCTCTCCCGGGTCAGTCCAACAAAGGAGAAGAAGAAATTAGGAGGATCCTTGCTGTAAGTCTCTTTCTATCAAGCTCTCTTTCTCCCTTTCTCTCCCTCTCTATTTCTCTATATCTCTCACGGTTCTCCTACTGTGAAGGAAGAGGAAGAAGAAGAAAAAATAAGAAGAGAAGAAGAAAAGGAAAAGAAAAAGAAAAGAAAAAGGATATTTAGTTTTTAATTAAAGTTTTATTTTAATATTGTTGATTTTATGAGTTATTTACTAAGTAATCTAATGTTTTTAAGATGTGTTTTAAACAGGGTATTTCAAGCGGAGTATTGAAATATAAAAATATGTCGTTATCATGCCTGAATGAAAAATACATTATTTTACAAAAATGCCGTTACGCTGCCCAAATACTTTTAAGTATTCTAGGCATTTATTATATTAATGCCGTTACTTTGCTCAATTTTATAAGGTTAAAATAAGAAATAAGTATGAAGTTATTTTATTACACTTGTGTTTAAAGTATAAAACTCGTTAATTATACTAACGTATTTATTAAGATTATTTGATATAAAAATAAATATATATGTTTTTTAATGTTAAAGCTTTTATAATGCCATTTTAACTAAAATGGGTATTTTGGTTATTATTTATAAATACTATTATAATGCTCGCATGAAATATGTGATATTATAATTAAATCATTATAGTATCTAAGCGACATTAGAAATTAGGATAAGTGATTTAGAAGTCGAAAGTGAAAAACGAGATAAAATAAGTTTCTTAGAAAATTCTTACTAACACACTATCACATGTACAAAATTGTATTGCAGTGAGCACTTGTGTGAATATTGTCTAAAGCAGGAAATAACTGTGAGTATTTCTTACTCACTGAGAGTGATGCTGAATTTTCATAATGTTGTGGTTTCTGTTTTATTTAATTGTTTGCGCATGTGGAATTTGCATATTTTGTTATTTTAATTAATGAATTTAATTATAAAAGAGTTGGGAGTGACGTCTGCCAACGGACCAGGGAGTGACGTCTGCCTACGGAACAGGAAGTGACGTCAGACTGTGCCAAAAAGATAATAAATTATTGAAGGAGTGACGTCTCCTTAGAACTCGCTAAACGGGAGTTACGTCTCCTATCATTCGCTAAACGGGAGTTATATCTCCTATAACACGTTAGGCAAGAGTTACGTCTCCTAGACTCTATTAAATGGAATTACGTTTCCTTAAATCTATGTGTTAGAGTTACGTCTCTATAAGATTGAATGCAAGAAGCTCATGATTTATTTTATAATAAGACTGTGCATATAAAACTGTCATTACTTTATATTATTGCATTGTGTTGCATTTACTTAAATAAATCAGTAATCATATCATTATTGAAAACAGTGGACTCACTAGGTATTTTTATATTATTGTTTCTCTCTGTATTATATATTAATACAAGTTATGAAGAAGAGCAGTACCAGGATTGTCTAGACCTTTAGGTGATCTTGATAGCTGTTGTGCAAATTTTACTACTCGCAAGTGTACGAATCATTTTGCAATATAGTGTTATGCAAGTGCGAGGTCGATCCCACAGGAAATTAAGTTGCGAAAATTAATCTCTATTCAAACTAATCCTATTTTAACCTAGTTCCAAATTTAGGGATTTTTAACAAAAGAAAACATAAACAAAATTAATGAAAATAAAGGAGTCTAGGGTTTTGGAATCCACACCCACCAAATCACAACAACCTAATCTCATGCTCATCACACATATTTTGAATTCTTTCAAACCAATCTTAGGTATGTTCTACTTTTGCTTCAAAAATAGTTTAAATCATTCAATGAATTCATTCTTCCACAAATCACAAAAGATATCTAGTTTCAACTAAATCATCAAATGTATCCATAGAATGAAACACAATGAATATCCAACATAAATGAAAACCCAAGCCGTCAATTTAATGAAACTATATCAAATCATCACTTGTATCCGGAAATCACAAGAGATATCCAAAAATTATCTCAAAAACCGAAATAGAACAATGAGAACCATGAACTCAAATAGCATACACAAGTATGGAAACTCGGTTTCTCTTCAATTGTGAGGTTTCATCCTCAACCCAAGACGAAAGTTTAGTTATACATCACTAAAGAAAATGTAAATGAACAAGAAGAATCAATAAAAACATAAATAAACTTACAAAGGAAGGTGGTTCTACGTGAAAATCACCCAAGAACCCTAAGCTAGGTCAAAATCGGCCCTTTTGGGGCGCCCAAACGGTCTCTGCCGCAGCTCCTTTGTATTGAGAAAATGAGAAAAAGACGTATTTATAGAGTTAGCTAAGGTTTCTGTCCCGCAAAAATTCGATCGATCGATCGATTTTAAAATCGATCGATCTACTTTTCGATCGATCTACTTAATATTCGATCGAACTACTTTTTCAGCACTTCCGAAAATCCAGCTTTTCTATGTATTTTTGCCTTGAAAATTGTCATTTTTCTCTTTTTGCCCTGCAAAATGCAAAAACACTAAAACTAACCAAAACATCAGAAAGTAACAAAGCTAAAGGTTTAACTAATGTAAATTAAGGGGTCCAAATATACACTTTTTGGCACTTATCAGTAGCAGGGTCTAAGGCTGGGATGCCTCCCAGTTTTGTGGACTACTATGTCTAGTCCATTATTATTATTATATTCGGAAAATAATATTTATATATATGTTTGTATGTAATAATAATATTATGAGTGTTTTTGTTGTAAATTATCCTTACCATATGTGGCACAAATACTATTTTATAGTGTAATTATTCAGTTATACTCTTTTATCTATTTTGAAGTATTTTTGTTAGAAGCTCTGATGTGTTATCATTTAAAAATTATATATTTCGCTGTCAAATTATAACTCTGATAATGTCATAATGTTATGTGAAAATCGAAATTTTTACTTATGCCTTTTTGTAAAAGGCGGGTTCTCTCCTCTCCCCTCGATCTCTCTCTGTTTCACTCTCACTCTCGGCATCTCTCTCCATCGGCATCTCTCTCTCTCTCTCTCTCAGTCTCTCGCTCAGTCTCCCACTCTCGTGCTGGGCGTTGGACGGAAGAACAAAGAAGAATGAAGAAGAAAGAATAAGAAGAGAAAAAGAGAAATAAAAGAAGGAAATAAGAAGAGGGGGTTCAGTTTTTATAAAGAAAAGAAACTTGCTAATTAAGTTGAAAGATATTGGTGACTCATCATATAATTATTACAAGGATTATATTCCTTGAGATATTTTTACTAACTCCAGTTAAATTCTATCTCAGTTAATTTAATCTGAGTTAAAAGGTAAAATGTCTAATTAATCCAGGGTTAAGTTTTATCTAGTTAATTTAACCTGGGTTAAACTAAAGATATTTATCCAAAAGTTACTAATTAACTTTTTACCGCAGATATTATTATCTCAGATTTTTACTATTTTAATCTAACTGATTAAAATATCAATTTAAGTCAATTTTGAGTCTAGATCGTTTCATTGCAAATATTATTATTCCAATAATATTATATCAACATTATTATACTAAATAATATTGTGCCAATAATAAATATTATATAATAATATTATACACTAATAATATTATTAATTAGCCCACTAAAATATTTAGTCTGTCTATTTAATAAATCATTAATATTATTAGAGTCCAATAATATTCTTAGTTGCTCGGTGTGAGTTATTTGCATGAGTGATAGCATGCAATGATTAATCACACCTCCATCTAGGACAGGTGGCACAAAAATATACATTTATTAAAATAATGTTGATCGAGCGACAGATATTGTCGATCGAACAATTGATCGAGTAATAAGTCGATTGAACAATCGATCGAGAAGTAGTCGATCGAGTGATTGGTCGATCGATAGGTTAAAAGTGGTCGATCGAGTGACTACAAACGTGGATTGATTGCCACAAGTCTTAAATTCCATTTAAGATGTTATAGCTTAAAATCTAGGGCGTTACAATCTGCTTCCGCCCCCATTATCCATATATATATATATATATATATATATATATATATATATATATATATATATATATATATATATATATATGGGTGTAAATTCATAAAAGAAAATATTTATTGTATATATGGTGTAAATTCATAAACTAAAATAAATTTCCCAGCCCGGGTCAGCCCAATACATAATCGAGCCCGGGTCAGCCCAATACATAATCGAGCCCTAACATTTTTCCATTGAAACAAAAAGAAAAATCCTAATAATAACAGCATATACTTCAAAGAGTTCTTGGTTCCATGCGTAAACCCTAACCTCGAACCTTTTATGTGGTACTCTCTATTTCTCTCTCTTCGTATCAATTTTGTGAGGCTCTTCTTCATCAATCCCTTTGTTTGGTTGGTAAGAAAGCTAAGGAAAATAAGAGAAAATTCGATGAAGTTTCAAACTGTGCTTTTGTCTTTTCTAATTTCACTAAGTTGGTATCTGATTGCATGTTTGTGACAGTATGTTGAGCCCACATTTCTATGTCCTTTTCCTTGTTTCAATATTTAGAATGAGCTCTACAATCGAAAGGATTGTGCTATTAGAATCTGGAATTCAGTATGATTTTTTTATTTGTGATGCATTGGTGTTGATATTAAAATTGATAATCTAAAAGTTGAAGATTGATTATGCTGAGTGTAGCCAATGGATTACCCTTTTGAGGAAATTGATGTACTTATCCTTGCTGATATTCCCTAATACAGCTGATGTTTTGGTTGGTTTGCAAGGGATAGTTTGCTAGATAGTCCTTGCTATATCAGAACAAATGTTAAAAATAATTGTGAACCTTTGGTTGAAATGAACAGAAACCATGTTTTTTGTTAGATAATTGGCTATTGTTAGGGGTGTAAACGAGCTGAGCTACTCGTAAGCTTACTCGAGATCAGCTCGAATAAACTCGACTCGTGCTCGAATCGATTATTAAATGATCTACTCGTGAACACGAAATCAAACTCGTATAAACTCGGCTCAACTCAATTAAAGCTCGTGAACCTGCTCATATAAGGATCGACTCATTTATTAAGGCTCAACTCGTGTATGTATATATATATATATATAATAGTAAAAGTGAATAATATCAATACTTAATTGTTAGATAACTTAGATCGTATGAATCATATGATTTATATTATATTAGTATTATTATAAGATAGTTAGGAATTACGGTAATTAGGACTTATAATGATTATACTTATCAATGTTATCATAGATAAATTATAATCTCATAACTCAAGTGATATGATATGATATATATATATATATATATATATATATATACCAATCAAGCTATAAGTATAAATTATAGCACATAATGTCATATAAGTATACAAATAAAATGATTAAGTATTTAGATACTTAGATACACTGATTAAGTATGATGTAAAATTTTAAGTATCTAATAATTATTAATAATACTTAGAGTCTTAGATACAATGATTAAGTATATAGATTACATACATAAGTATGAATTTACATTAATCATATGAATGATATGATATAATAACACTTTTGGAACTTAATCATATTATTCATATATAATGACAATGTAATTCAT
This sequence comes from Alnus glutinosa, assembly GCF_958979055.1. Taxonomy (NCBI): domain Eukaryota; kingdom Viridiplantae; phylum Streptophyta; class Magnoliopsida; order Fagales; family Betulaceae; genus Alnus; species Alnus glutinosa. The sequence goes on along the minus strand of NC_084897.1, from coordinate 4,503,057 downwards.
ATAATCCCAAATTAAGTTATTAGGATTGGTCGGTTGGTCCAATTGGAATTACCAATGTGTTAATTATAATCACAATTTACGTGTTATCTTTAGAATTTAGATCATATAATCTAACATTGTGCATTTGTGCTACATAACCATTAGATATGAATCATATGATCTAAGAATTATCATTGGGCTTAAAAAAAAAAAATATTATTATCATTAAACATATAGGACCATATGAAAATATAATAATTATCATTATTAATGTTTTTACTTAATATTTATATTGACTAGTGTTACATTTTTTTTTTTATAATTAAAGGACAGAAATTTCCTACAAACCAGGTTGGTAAGAAATTTCATACAACCTACATATAAGATTGACAAGTGTCCCTTGACATGTGAGAAGCACTTGATGCATTTGTAATAGTATTAATAAAACAAAACATATGTTTCTCACATGTTTAAAGAACACATGTCACTCTTATATATTTATGGGTTGTATGAAATTTCTTACAAACCGGTTTGTAGGAAATTTTTGTCCACAATTAAATACTTATGAATCGACAGAATCATTATGTATAATATACTTATAAGTTATATCAAATTATTTAAGATTAAATATCAAATGATAATACTTTTTTTGTTTGAGATCATATGATAATACTTAGATTATATGATACTATCATTATAATTATATCTATATTAACTTATTTAGTATATAATTATTAAGGTTATGAATTGTTGTATCATAATTCACGAAGAGTCGTTCGTATATAATTAACTGACCATATATACAATTAGACATATATATTATTTATTAAATTACTATATATATATATTTTTAACATGTTCACACAAGAGAGGAGATGGGGGATTCGAACTAGTGACCTCCGCTTCATGAGGAGTGGTCCCCAACCGATTGAGGTACCCCTTGAGAACATATATATATATGCTACTCATTAATGTCTTTCAAAAATTGCATTAATTAAAGACCTAAATTGGCTAAACATAAAGCCCTATTCTTCAAGACCTATCTGGATACTTAGATACAGTGTGAAAATTGAAATTGACTTCAAAAATAAAGTGTGTGCATAAGTGTCAACAAAAATTAAAGTACAGCGAAAAATAAATGACACACAGATTTTTGTTGACGAAGTGGAAACTCAATCAAGAGAAAAACCACTCCGGGGCAGCCAAACCCAGGAATTCCACTATTCAGAAGACAAAGCTAGATACAAGATAGTAACACTTACATGTACCGATGTAGTGGTCGTACCTTGATCTCTGACGTGTAACCCAACACGAATGCTTCCCAACCAGGTCATCTACCTGAAGGGGTCTTCAATGGAATTATTTATCCTAGAGCCGACCTTTAAGATAGACTTCTGTTTATAGCACAGCACACTTGTAAAACGGCTTCAAAGGGATTAATGATTTCTCTGAGCTCTAATGGAATTCACTACCGAATTCTTACAGTTCTCAATGCCCAGGGGCCTCTATTTATAGGCTGGGGCCTCAAATGAGTGTCAGGCAAAATATACCTGGGAGCCGTCCGGACAGTGGACATGGGCCGTCCGGACGGACAACTGTACGACAAGATTTTCCAAAAATTTCACGAGAAAATCTTTCCTGTTTAAGAGCTTCGTCTGGACGGGATGGCACATCGTCCGGACGGTCGCACTTCCGCTGAAAGTAATTTCCTTATAAGGCTTCACGCATCCGAACCATGGGGGATGAGCGTCCGGACGGCTATTCTTCAACACACAATTTCCATATCTGCAATACGTGCATCCAAACCATGAGGAGCAGTCGTCCGGACTGTTGAAGTCGAATCGGCAATTTCCTTCTTTGATGAACGCGGGTCCGGACCATAGCTGTCACGTCCAGACGGTGATATTTGAATTGCGATTCTTGCCTTAAGGAGACGCACATCCGGACGGGATACCACATCGTCCGGACGATTGATTGATCTTCCCTTTCTTGGAACTTGGAAAGAAATCGAAAACTTATCGAGTACTGAGAGGAGTCCAGACGTGCTGCTGAAACGTTCGGACGGATGCAAGCTAGCACAGAAACTTCTCGATACAGTATGGGGTCCGAACGTAATGAACACTTCGTCCGGACGGATGATGTTGATCTGTCTTGGAGGTCCGGACGGGATGACACGTCGTCCAGACGGATGGAATAGTGGACAAATGGGCGTACGGATGGGATGGCTTGATCGTCCGGACGGCTGACAGGGAACTTGAATTCTTCTGACTTGCAGACTCTGAATAGTGGAATCCCTGTTTACAGCATCTTTACACTTAAGTGATTTTGTCCAAACACTGAATGAGGCCAAAATACTAACAAACTCCCCCTTTGGCCATTCTAGGACAAAAATCACTTGACCGGTTTGGAAATACATTTCCGGTCCAGAATAAAAATTACTCCCCCTTTTTGTCACAAAAGGACAAAGGGTAAAACAGAATAATAAAAACCAACTGTCATAAGAATTACTCCCCCTAACGGTCTCAAAAGGACCCGGGAAACAGAGTAATATAAATCCAAGTGTTATAACAACAAAAAAGTAATAAAATGTTCCAAAATAACAGGAGACAATAAAAACAAGAGGGAATCAAACATCCTCAGGCAGAGGTAAATTCCCGTCTGCATCAGCCTCATCATCACTGCTGCTGGGATGATGATACTTCAGGCACTCCTTGAGGTCCAGCTGGTTCTGCTCCACTCACTTGTTGATGGAGTGCACTTCTAGCTGCATGGAAGTGATGGACTGCTGCATGGTGGACATAGACACCTGCATATTGCTCATCCCCCCCTGAAGAGTAGCAAGAGCCTTCATAATCTGAGCATAGTTGACCTCCGGCTCAGATGGCGGAACAGTCTGTGAGGATGAAGCCATATCCGGAAAGCCGACTGGCATAGCAGCAGGTGGGGGCACCTCATCATCGGAGTCATCTCTCCGCAGCAGCGCGTTGGACTTTATCAGTGTCTGCTTGGTGATTGGCTGCTGGATTTTCATCTTCGGTTCGCCATTGACATTGACTCCCGACTGAAGAATAATCTGAGTGAGCAGGCAGCCAAACGGAAGACCATCATTTCCCTCATCATGGGCCTCTAACATAACACCCAAAATATGCTTGCACGGGCATAAAGGCAAGCGAAGGTGGACTGCATAGACAAACTGGGCCCGTTTCAGGATCAAATCACTGTGCCAAGCAACAGGCTAGATGTTCTGCTGAATGATCTTGGCCAGCATACGGTGGGAGGAAGACAGGGCACCAATCCTAATGGAAGTAGAGTGCTCCTGGCCTTGAGGGATGGCATGGAAGAATTCCCTGAGATCATCCAGGGATGGAGGAAGCACCACCTCATTGTATGGGCTGGCCCAAATCTCAAGCACTGGGACTCGGATGATGTGACTGATGACTTGAGGATCAACAATGAGGAGATGGCCTGCAACGGAGGACTGAAGCACCACTCTGTGATCATTGTTCTGCACCACTTCCAGGTTGGCGTAGAACAACTTGACCAGTCTGTTGTACACCACACAAGCACAGCAGTGGAGATATACCCAATTGTACGTTTGGATAATGGTAAGTATGTTGTCCAGCGGGGGCACCATGATATCAGCCCGAAGGACGTTCCGCTCAGCAATGACAGTGCGGTCCATAATCTTGGCCTGAATTGCAGCCCTATCTTCCACAAGCCTCTAACGGACCCTGCGGGGTGGACTGCTGGCAGACATGATTCTGTAAAAGATCCAACAAGAATTTTGCCAAAAAAAATATTCCAAAAATATTCTTGTTAGGATAACGAAAATTTGGCAGAATAACAGCAGTAAAAGGACTTGAAAAAAAAAATACAGAATAAAATCACAACCAAGTCGAAGGAATTTCAATATGGCAGATATATGCATCTCATATTCCAAAAGAAATAACATTCTAACAGTTTAAAACAAACTGAAGAGAAAAAGATGAGAAAGATACCTGGAAAATGAGAGGAAAATGCAAAAATGCCAAAAACTCACAAGAAGGAACACTCACAAACAGCCAAAAGTGAGATTGTATGGGGTATATAGAGAGAATGCGACAAGCAGGAGAATTTATAGCCACTGTGGGGTCCCCATCCGTACGGAGCATTAATGTCGTCCGGACGAGCGCTGCATTGGGAACATGCGAACAGGTCGCACGCGTCCGGACGATTTTACTCACCGTCCGCCCGGTGGTTGCCGCATGCGTCCAGACTATTGGGCTCCATACCCGTCTGGACTCCAAGAGAGTGCTGTTCGGACCACAATCCGTCCAGACGTCAATGGAGACCGTCCGGACGCTCCACACTGAAACACCAGAAAAACTGAGAAAAATTTACAGAGATCAAATTTCCTCAAGTCAATGTCAGAACACGCATGTATAATCAACTGATAACACAATCAGAGAGCATCTCAAAAACTAAACAGAGATATAAATGAGAGTTGAGATTTCAATTAGCACAAATAATTTTCCTGATCATAGAAAATTCAAATAGGCAACTCAACTCATGCAATGCGTGTGTGTGTGCGAAGACTGAACCCACATGGTTTGAAAAATCATGACAAGAGCAACAGGATTTCCTAAAGAAGCGAGAGAATCCGTGAGAGATTAGCCAAAAGTCAAACCTTACTCTTACTAAGGCCTAGCCATCCTCATCTGATACACTCCCCCTGAGATACAGCACCGAATTGTTTTACTTGTACCATGAAGGACAAGATAAATTTTTACTTGCTCATAGAGGGCAAGGCATATTGCAAATTCAGTACAGAAGCAGTGAATAGACAATTTTAAAGCACAAAATTCATACGAATAACTGCTCAATTCTTATGGTGCTGCAAGCTAGAGGAAATGCCAGAGTTTTTAGATCCTAGGTTCAACTAGCCTGTGGTCAATTTGACCATCTTATCACAAACCTCTTCTCTTATTCAGAAATTCTAGAAGCAAATAGTCAGAGAAGGAAAGATGTACCTTTAGGGAGTCTCGGATAATGCACTTTTTCATCACATGAGGAAAGGAGCTATCCTACTTTTGCACAACCAGGAAAAATAACTTGGCCAAAATAGTCATAAACTCTCAAATATATCTAAGCAAGGTGAATTAATGCTCACAGAATTGAGATATCAGGTAAAGATACATACAATATCAAAAACAGCCAAGGAAAAAAAAATCTTGCAAATTCTCCCCAATTTTTTTTTTTTTTTATTATTTATTTAAAACAAACAAAACATGCAATATGGAAATGACATCATATGCAAAGGTAAGATCACACCTATGTACGCTCGATGATGCCAACACAGAAAAATAGTCGCTCGACCTGCTTTTTCTGTCTTCCCCAATAAATACCTGCAAAGTTCTCTTAAGAGAAACAGGGGGCAAAACATATCTAGTTCCTAGATTGCATATAAAGATATATCAAGTAAAATAAGCAATCTAACCTGATGCCATAGGATTAGGAACCAACTCTTAGGCATAAACACTCGAACCTGCTAGGTGTGTCGGTTCCCCCTCATGGGGTAACTGTCCTTCTCAATCCAAGTCTGCCTTCCAGTGGGTGGTTGCTGGCAAGACTGCATCATCCACTCCATCATATTCTGCATCCAGATAGGAGGCTCACTGGAGTATTGCATCTTCTGAGGCCTTCTCACTTGCTTGGGTTTGCTTTTGTAGGTGCCACTGTGATTGGCTGGTACAAACCGCTGCTGAGGCCATTGATGTTGAGGAGCATGAGACCAAAGGGCTTGATACTGATGCCTTGATGCTTGTCCCCATGGTACATGATAGGATGCCTGATGCCAAGGACTCTGATGCTGAGCCGCAGGTCTAGCGCCATAATGAGCTTGTCTGGGCGCTTCTTTCTTGGCTTTGGCCTTTTGAGCTTTCAAGAGGGAGCACTGAGGCCGAACATGCCCACTTAGACCGCAGTGATGGCAAATAGGAGGTCTTTTGATGGAATGAGGCTGCTGAGTGCTTGGAACATCATCATTGACCTTTTCCTTCTGTTTATCTTCAACAGGGAGAGGAAGCTCTGGGACTGTAGGCTTCACAAATACAGTCTTTGAGGAAGAAGGAACATCATAAGAGGAAGCTACATACCCGAGACCAGTCTTGTCATTTGGGCTCTTCTGGATGGACAGCATATGAGTCAACTTTTCATCAGTGACTCTCTCTAGCTGGAGCTGCGTCTCTAGTAGCTTTTCCTCGAGCTCTTGTACTTTGAGCAGCAATGAACTCTTCTCGGTCTGCAAACTGTTCAGATCATTCAGGTGCTGCTTTCAACCTTCCCTCAGCTTCTCATACTCTATGTAGAGTGTCTTGTAGGCCTCCTTGAGCTCTTCCTCATTTTCACTATGCTCCGAGTAGTATGAATCTTTTTCTTCAACATGTGGGGCTACAAAGGCCAGAAATTTTTCAGACTCTGGAGCTTCTTCTTCTGACTCATCACTGAGAGTCACATTGTATGCCTTCCCCTTGCCCTTTTTTAGATTCCCACAATCCGCCCGGATATGCCCAAAGCCTGAGCATTCAAAACATCGGGGACCTCTGGGATCTTTCTCTCCTCTTCCTCTAGTTCAGCTTCTCTAAGGGGTTTCTTTATTTTATCAGAAAACTTCTTCTTGAACCTATCACCTTTCATCAGTCTTCTGAAATTTTTGGCTAACAGAGCCACAGCTTTGTCTTCATCCTCAGAGTCATCTTCAAAGGAGGCTTCTACCTTCTTCTTGGAACCCTTTAGGGCAATGGTCTTTAACTTCTTAACCGGGGGCAGAGACAGCTCATATGTTTGAAGAGATCCCACTAGCTATTCAATCTTCATCACTTCAAGATCCTTGCTTTCCTCGATTGTCGTTACCTTGATCCTGAAAAGCTCGGGCAAAGATCTGAGAATTTTTCGGATGAGTTTTACATCTGAGATAGGTTTCCCAAGACTCACCATGGAGTTCCTCAAGTCACTCATCTTAGAGTAAAACTCTCCAAAGGTCTCTTCTTCCAACATCTTAATTTCTTCAAATCTTGAAATCAACATTTGAAGTTTGGCAGATTTAACAAGTTTCGTGCCTTCATATGTTGTTTCCAAGATTTTCCATGCTTGTTTGGCTGATTCGCAGTTTGAAATTTTGGCAAATTCAGAAGGAGAAAGTGCATGGCACAGAGCATGGAGGGCTTTATCATTGGAAAGTCGGGCATTTTTCAAAGGGACTATCTCGAGAGTTGTATCATCTGGTTTAGTCCAACCAGTTTCAACAATACTCCAACAGTCAATAGATTTTAAAAAGAATCGCATCCAAGCTTTCCAATAGCCATAGTTCATACCATCGAAGGTAGGAACAGAATTAAGAGTTTGAGACATATCAAAATATAGAAGTCAAATATAATAACACTCAAGAAATTAATCTTCTCAGAGTGTACCCAGCTCTGATACCAATTGAAAATTGAAATTGACTTCAAAAATAAAGTGTGTGCATAAATGTCAACAAAAATTAAAGCACAGCGGAAAATAAATGACACACAGATTTTTGTTGACGAAGTGGAAAATCAATCAAGAGAAAAATCACTCTGGGGCAGCGAAACCCAGGAATTCCACTATTCAGAAGACAAAGATAAATACAAGATAGTAACACTCACATGTACCGATACAGTGGTCGTACATTGATCTCTGATGTGTAACCCAACATGAACGCTTCCCAACCAGGTCACCTACCTAAAGAGGTCTTCAATGGAATCCTTTATCCTAGAGCCGACCTCTAAGATAGACTTCTGTTTATAGCACAACACACTTGTAAAATGGCTTCAGAGGGATTAATGACTTCTTTGAGCTCTAATGGAATTCACTACCGAATTCTTACAGTTCTCAATGCCCAGGGGCCTTTATTTATAGGCTGGGGGCTCAAATGAGCGTCAAGCAAAATATACCTGAGCGCCGTCAGGTCGGTGGACATGGGCCGTCCGAACGGACAACTGTGCGACAAGATTTTCCGAAAATTTCACGAGAAAATCTTTCCTGTTTAAGAGCTTCGTCTGGACGGGATGGCACATCATCAAACGGCCGCATGTCCGCTGCAAGTAATTTTCTTATAAGGCTTCGCGCGTCCGGACGGCTATTCTTCAACACGTAATTTCCATATCTATAATGCGCGTGTCCGGACCATGAGGAGCAGTCGTCCGGACAGTTGAAGTCGAATCGTCAATTTCCTTCTTTGATGAATGCGCGTCCGGATCATAGCTATCAGACGTTCGGACGGTGATATTTGAATTGCGATTCTTGCCTTAAGGAGACGCGCGTCCGGACGGGATACCACATCGTCCGGACGGTTGATTGATCTTCCCTTTCTTGGAACTTGGAAAGAAATCAAAAACTGATCGAGTACTGAGAGGCATCCGGACGGATGAAAGCTGGCACAGAAACTTCTCGATACAGTATGGGGTTCGGACGGAATGAACACTTCGTCCGGACGGATGATGCTGATCTGTCTTGGAGGTCCGGACGGGATGACACGTCGTCCGGACGGATGGAACAGTGGACAGATGGGCATCCGGACGGGATGGCTCGATCGTTCGGACGGCTGACAGGGAACTTGAATTCTTCTGACTTGCAGACTCTGAATAATGGAATCCCTGTTTACAGCATCTTTACACTTAAGTGATTTTGTCCAAACACAGAATGAGGCCAAAATACTAACACAGTGATTAAGTATGATTTAAAATTTTAGGTATTTAACAATTCTTAACCATACTTAGATACAATTTTTTTTTTTTTTTTTGAAAATTAGGAATTTCATAGATCAGACTATAAAACATGCTCGGCAAGTACAGTATGTTGGATTGGAAGGGGGCATTCCCCCCTCCAAACAAAATCTAGGAACTAAGATAAAGCCAAATTTGTTAACACATGTTCAGCCTGGTTAGCCATCTTCTTAACATGTCTTACTGCATAGGATTGGAAACCCCCGAGAAAAATCTGTAACAATGATGTGTCCAAAGTTCCTCTAGCAAGTACCTTCTTGACCCACTGCCACCACCACTTAGATACAATAATTAGTAACTAGTGCACTAGAACACTTCCCTATCTCTCTCTCGCTAAATGACTTAGCTAGTTGTCCAAGTTGGACTTTTAGCTTTGCTATAGACTGAGAATGGGAATTCAGAATTTGAGTCTAAGACTCAAATTTACTGAGACTGGTCAACACCTTTTCTTCAAATGTAGAATTACTAGGAGGTGGAAGGGCTAATTGCTATTCTGGGTTGGGAGGACGACTATTAGGTGGCGACTGATAAAATTGATTGTTGGACTGCTGATATGCTTGGTTTTGCAGTCCATTGTACTGTGGAACATTCGGCCGCCACATACTACTATTGTTTCTCAAGACCGGGTTATAAGAATTATTAAAATGATCACTAATCGGTCTAGAGTAAATTACGTTCATATGCTCAATAGGAGGCTCAAAAGACTATCCAATAATAGGACAATTTCCGGCCTGATGTGATGGATTGGAACAAAATGAACATGCATCATGTGGTGTGTGTATATGAGATGCAGTCGCAGGAATAAAACCAGATGCTAACAATTGATCTAACTTTCTAAATAAGGCATCCACTTTGGCATTCAAGTCCAAAGGTTGGGATACCTCATAAAGAGTTTGGCTCTGAGCACTTGTCCTACGTCCGGATGATGAATGGTGTAAAGAGTTTTCAGAAAGATTTTTAAAAAGTGTCCATGCATCATCCTCACTCTTCAACATAAAAGTACCCCCATATGAGGCATCTACCATCTGTCTATGTGGCTCAGTCAAGCCATCATAGAAGCACTGTACAAGCTGCCACCTGGGAACAGCATGATGTGGACACTTTCGTAAAAGGTCCTTCATCCTCTCCCAAGTCTCATGAAATGGTTCTCCCTCTATCTGCGAAAAACCAGTTATGGCTTTTCGTATATGATTGGTCTTCCCTATGGTAAAGTACTTCTTAAGGAGCTCGTGTTGCATCTGAGCCCAAGAAGTAATGGAGTTAGTCTCTAAGGAAGTCAACCAATACTTAGCTTTTTCTTTTAAGGAGAACGAAAACAAACGCATCCTTAAAGCATCCTCTGTAAAATTCTGCAACCTTATGGTGGAGCAGATTTCTATGAATTCATCTAAATGCTTATAAGGATCCTCAGTATTAAGTCCGTAAAATAATGGAAGCATTTGAATGAATCCGGACTTAATTTCAAAATGAGCTGTCGTAATGTCCGGCAACTGAAGGCTTGAAGTAGGTGTGTATGTTGAGGGAACATAGTGATCCCTTAACAGCACAAGCTTTGGTTCTTCAGCCATTGGTGAATTAGAATGGGCTCTTAGACGTGAGTTCCGTTTGGATCTACTTCGTCTAGAAATCCGCTCTAAGTTTAGGTCGTATGGAAAAATAGGCAATGATAATGAACGACGACCAAACATGCACCAACAAAATTTAATCTATATATACAAGGTACATAAAAGAAATGAAATGAAAAAGGAAGAAAACTAACCAGTTCTGCAGTGAGGCAGTGCAGCAGTAGCTAAAGTGCTGATGCAAGAAAAGTGGATCGATCGACTTTAAAGTAGATCGATCGAAAAGTGGATCGATCGAAAAGTGGATCGATCGAAAATTTAGGTCACAAAAAGTAGATCGATCAAATTTTCTGCAGAAACAGAATTCTGCAGAAAACAGACAGAACCGAATTAAAACACCAAAAACACTAAAAATAGTTTTTATACAGAACCAAAAACAACATATGGACATAATTTACAGTATGTACTAAATCAAACTATATACAATCCTAAATATCCCATAAACAACCGTTAATCCCCGGCAACGGCGCCAAAAATTGGTAGCGCGCCAAGCGGCTACGTGGATTTTAAATTTATAAGTTTACCACTTGCAATAGTACGTATCAATTGTACTATAGTAAGGGTGATCGAACCACAGAGATTATTGGTTGTTTTACGTAATAGGATATCTAACGGAACGTATCTAACTTAACTTAAGAGTAAAAATAAAAGTAAAGGTTGTAGAATTGAAGCTACAACAATAAGGTGAAGGAAAGCGGAAATTGAAAATAAACTAAGAAAACTTAGGGTGTTGATCTTATCCAATCATCCACCAATGAAATGCTTAAAGTCTATATGGACCTTCCTAACATGCTTGATATGAGCGCATAATGGGCGTCAACCATTGTGACGACCTCGACACGAAAATACTTTCGTTAAGACGTAGTTATAAAGCACCTAGTTTTACATTAATCTACTCCACGTAAAGATTAAACTATAATTGAAAAACATTTACTCTACCAAAGGTGTGAAGTGACTAATGCTCCCTAGCTTACTACTCTAAAACACATCCCAATAAGCATACAAGATATACAAAAACCCTAACTAGGCCACAATGATAAGGTATCTAGTTTCGCACCAATCTATTCCATGTAAAGATTAAACTACAATGGAAAGACATTCTATACTATCGAAGGTATGAAATGATCGGTGTTCCCTAGCATACCCTATAAGATGACTCTAATAGGTAGTCATACATCAAGTCATATAGAACCATTGCAAAAGACATCATTCTTATTTCTAAGAATGTTGGTTTTACTCAAGAAATCTAAGAAAACTCATAGACAAGTTTAACTCTTTTTCATAAATAAATAGATTAGAATCTTGATACCAAAACCTTTTAGCATGGGTTTTGATATCCTCTAGCCCTCAACAATCATCAAACACATATAGAAAATCCTAAGAACCTCAAGAACACTACATAGGTTTTGGATAGGATTAGGATCAAACCCTAAGAACTAAATTATCTAGACATGAATTGAATCTAATCTAAGCATGAATTTAAAGGAAAAAAGTAAAGAAACAAGAAGGAAATGAATTAAAAACAACTATATTAAAATCATAAAATTCGGATTACAAAAAGGGAGAAAAACCTAAGCTAGAACATCAAGAACAAAGAAGAAAAGGAAAGGAGACAAGCTCTCTGGAACTAAGCCCAGAAAACATGCATTAAAGGAAATGAAAACATGAAAAATTAAAGTGATACACCTGAGAAAATCCGAACAAACCCCAAAAGATGCATGTTCTAACCTAAAACCCTCATCTCATATATATAGAGAATTAGATTTACAAAAGACCATCAAGAGTTAATTCTAGCCGCACAAACAGAGCTGGTCGGCGTCCATTTCTGTCCATTAAACTCAACTTTCAATTTGGATCGCACAAAAAATTTGGAAATATCTTGACCTTCTGGAAGACGCGAAGTCGATCGATCTACTTTTATTTCAATCGATCCAATTTTCGATCGATCTACTTTTATTTCGATCGATCTACTTTAAAGTCGATCGATCCAATTGCCTTAACCAATTCTTCAGCTCCCAGAAACAATCTCAAACTCTGAAAATGACTAAAATACTCTTGATGTATTTCCAAGTCTAATTCAAGTGTTTTGAATTAGATTTCAATTAAGACCTGAAAATAAGACAAAACACAAAAACTACAACAACACGTTATATATACAACAAGAACTAGGTCTAACAAATGCAATTTAAGGGGTCTTGAATCGAATAATTCAAGACTTATCAGGTTGCTAGGGATTCATTGAAGAAACTGAAGCATACCACTTCAGTTCGTGAGTACATGAAGCAGTTTAGCTCCTTGATGCTAGATATCAAGGACATGTCCGAGGCAAATAAGTTGTATAACTTCTTGTCTGGGCTGCAAGGCTGGGCTCAGCTTGAATTAAGAAGGCAGGGAGTTCGTGACCTCCCTACTGCCATGGCTGCTGCAGATGCCTTGGTGGATTTCCTCCAAAGTAGAGAAGATGGGGAACAAAGGAAGCCTAAGTCTAAAGACAAAGGCAAGAAGAAGGAATGGGAAGGGAAGAAGTCCCAACCCATGGGCAAACCGAACAATAACAAGGGCAAGAGCAACGGGGCAGAAAAGCAGCCCTACAGGAGCAACAGTGGCTGTTTTATATGTAATGGGCCTCATAGGGCAAAGGATTGCTCCAAGAAGGAGAAGCTCAATGCCATGTCCACTGCTGGAGTGGAACAGAAGGGTGATGATGGAGACACTCAGGTGAGGATGAACCCTCTCCAAGTTCGACTCAATGCCCTCAAGAGCGAAGCAACAACTGAGTTGTTGTTCGTCCCCATAGAAGCCAACTCTCAGTGTGCTTCGGCCATGCTGGACACTAGGGCCACTCATAACTTTGTGGCTGCCCATATGGTGGAGAAGCTGGGGCTAAAAGTGAGCAACTGTCCGAATCAATTGAAGGCAATAAATTTGGAAGCACAACCTGTGATAGGCATGGCACATGTTGTCTCTTTGAACGTGGGAGACTAGACAGGAAAGGTAACTTTTCTTGTTGTACCTCTTGACAATTTTAATATCATACTGGGAAATGCATTCTTTGTGTTGGCCAAAGCAGTGCCTATGCCTTTTCTTGGGGGTTTATTAATCATGGATGAAGAGCAACCATGCTTTGTAAAAGCGACCAAGAAGGAAGTTGGGGGATGCAGCAAGAAGAAAGGCCTTATTTCAGCTATGCAGCTGAAGGATGGCTTGAGGAGAGGGGAAGTTACTCACTTGGCGGCCTTGAGGGAAGTCAAGAAGAGGGATGCAGTTAAAGTCCCTGAGAAGGTGGGCTGAGTTGTTGGTGGAGTTCAGAGATGTAATGCCTGCGGAGCTGCCCAAGACCCTTCCACTTAGGCGAGCTGTGGATCACAAAATTGAGCTACTGCCCGGTTCTATTCCCCCTGCTCGAGCCCCATACCGAATGTCGCCTAAGGAGTTAGTGGAGCTGCAGAATCAGCTCACGGAGTTGTTGGAGGCAGGATTCGTCCAGCCTTCTAAAGCACCCTATGGTGCCCCTGTTCTGTTCCAAAAGAAGAAGGATGGAACTCTTCGTATGTGTATTGATTACAGGGCCTTGAACAAGGTCACAGTGAAGAATAAGTACCCTGTGCCCCTAATTCAAGACTTGTTTGATCGTCTCTGCAAGGCTGCTTACTTTTCCAAGCTGGATCTACGATCGGGCTACTAGCAAGTGTGGATTGCAGAAGGGGATGAGCCTAAGACAACCTGTGTGACCCGGTATGGTTCCTTTGAATTTTTGGTGATGCTTTTTGGGCTCACCAATGCTCCTGCTACTTTCTGCAATCTAATGAATGATGTCTTCCATGATTATATTGATAAATTTGTTGTAGTATATCTGGATGACATTGTTGTTTATAGTGAGTCTTTTGACGACCACTTATGCCATTTGAGATTGGTGTTGTCCCGGTTGAGGGAAAACTCCTTATATGTAAAAGAGGAGAAATGCGACTTTGCTCGCAAAGATATTTTGTTTCTTGGTCACAGGATCAGTTTGGGGAAGATCTTGATGGACGATGGGAAGGTGAAGGCAATTCATGACTAGCCTCCCCCAAAGACCGTGTCGGAACTGCGGTCCTTCCTTGGCTTGGGTAACTACTATAGGAAGTTCATTGCTGCATATGCCAAGAAGGCAGCCCCACTCACTGACTTGCTGAAGAAAGAAACGAAGTGGTGCTGGAGTGACCAGTGCCAGGCAGCATTTTAGAAACTTAAGATGGCAGTCGCAAGTGAGCCAGTCTTGCATTTGCCCAATTTCGAGCTGCCATTCGAAGTGCACATTAATGCCTTAGACAGGGCCATAGGCGGAGTGCTGGTACAGGAGGGCCACCCTGTGGCATATGAAAGTAGGAAGTTGAAGGAAGCTGAGCAGAGGTACTCTGCCCATGAGAAAGAGATGCTGGCTGTAATTCACTGCCTACTGGTATGGAGAGTGTATCTGCTAGGCGCACAATTTGTAGTCCACACCGACAATGCTTCCAACACCTACTTCCATTCTCAGAAGAAATTATCTCCGAAGCAGGCTCGATGGCAAGAGTTCCTGCAAGAATATGATTTCGTGTGGGAGCACAAACCTGGGAGGCACAACCAAGTGGCTGATGCACTGAGCTGCAAGCATGTGGATGTTGTGGTGGCTGCACTGTCAAGGGTGGAGACTGACTTCCTTGACAGAATTTGTGAGCTGGCCAAGCATGATTCTGCCTATGTGAAGATGGTAGACCTGGTGAAGCAGGGTGTCGTGCACCGGTATTGGTTGGAGGATGGCCTACTATATGCTAAGGGTCCTCGCTTATATGTTCCTTCTGGTGCTGTGCGGCGTGAACTATTGAAAGAATCACACGATTCTCAATGGGCGGGGTACCCTGGTGGGAAAAGGATGCTTGCCCTCATGTCTCGATCATATTACTGGCCTCGTTTGAGAGAAGATGTTGAGCTTTATGTGAAGACATGCTTGGTATGCTAGCAAGACAAAGGGAGTCAAAGGAAGGAAGCAGGCTTGCTGCAGCCTCTTCATGTGCCTGACAAGCCTTGGGCCTCAGTCTCTATGGATTTCATTGGGGGCTTTCCGAAGGTTGATGGAATGGAGGCAGTAATGGTGGTGGTTGACAGGCTTTCAAAGTATGCTGTGTTTATGGCTGTGCCAAGTACATGCTCAGCTGAACTTGCTGCCAAGATGTTTTTTGCCAATGTTGTGAAAATATATGGGCTACCTAAAGATATTGTGTGTGACAGAGACCCTAGATTTACTGGCAAGTTCTGGACAGCCTTATTCAACACTATGGGGTCAGAATTGAAGTTTTCTACAGGCTATCACCCTCAAATAGATGGGCAATCAGAGAGGGTGAATGCCCTACTAGAAGATTACTTGAGACACTATGTCTCTACTAGCCAAAAGAATTGGCTAGACTTGCTGGATGTTGCACAGTTTGTATATAACATGCACAAGTCTTCTGCAACAAGCATGAGTCCCTCAGAATTGGTGTTTGGCCAGCAACCTATTGCCCCTCACGAGATTGCTGCCCAAAAGACCGGAGGAAAGTGCCCTGTTGCCTACCGATTTATAAGGGAAAGGCAGGAATTGATGCAGCAGGCCAAAGATAGTTTGGCTAAGGCACAGAGGCGAATGAAGAAATTTGCTGATGCAAAGAGGCGTTCGTTGAAATTCTCTGTGGGTGACAAAGTGATGCTAAAGTTGCCTACCAAAGTCCTCGGGAAATTCCGCAGAGGTGTCATTCACAAAGGGTTGATTCCTAAATATGATGGCCCCTTTGAAGTTGTGAAACGAGTGGGCAAGGTGGCCTATCGATTGAAGCTGCCTGAAAGGTTGACGGTGCACCCCACCTTCCATGTGAGCCTCCTCAAACCTCACTATGAAGATGCTGAGGAGCCCGCTAGAAACAAGCCACACAGAGCACCACCCAATGTTCAGAAAGAATTTGAACTTAAGGTGGAGAAGATACTGGACCACAAGAGGGAAGGCCAGCACAAGAAGAATTGGAGGAACTTTTTTCTGGTTCAGTGGAATGGCCTCCCCATTTCTGAAGCTACATGGGAAAGGGATACCACTCTGTGGCAGTTTGAAGAAGAGGTCCAAGAGTATCTAGCTTCCCACTCGACGAGGTCGTCGATTTCAAGAGGTGGGGGTGGTTTGTCACAGCCGTGACATGGCTGCATTGGTGGCAGCAAGTGGGTTGCCTTGCACCCTTGCTGACCACCAAGCCCAAGCATGAGGAAGGCATGCTATGGGCCGAAATTGGAAGCTTGGTAAAATCGGTTGGTGTGGCCCAAGTACTGTCAAGGTGCTTGGCCCAATAGGCTGGCTGCTATATGGGCTGTGGTGCACTCTAGACTCTGGTTCCTTTGCTAATGAATGACCCTTCTAGTTGCTGCAGGCAGTGGCCACGTGGTGGCACTACCCTGCATTTGCCTAGGCACAAATGATGAGCTGCAGTGGGTGAATTCAAGCTGGATTTGGCCCCTGACAGTGGCCTTGACACTGGTTGGGCGAATTCAAATTGGATGTAGCCCCTGGCAGTGACCTTGATGCTGGTTGGGCGAAGTTGAACAGGCTGTGGCGTCTGACAGTAGCCCAACTGCTGGTAGGGCAAATTCAAATGTGCTTGGGGCTTTGGCTCTAATGATGGGCTGCTGGCAGTGCATGGCAAAAGACTGAGAGGAAGGCAGAGGAAGCTGTTGGTGCAGTTTATATATGACAACTGCTGCAAACACGTGGCATGGCTGCTAGGGCTGATTACTTGTGGGTAGAGAGATGCTGCAAGTGGTTTGATGCTGCAACAAGGTGTGGGTGCATGCCAGGTGGCTGCCCCACGCTGCCAAAGCTGAAGACTAGTTGCTGGGCTATTTAAAGAGTGCTGGGAGCTCCTGAATAGCCAGAGAAGAGGGAGCCAACTTAGTCTTGTGTGAGCTGCTGCTGAGAGGAAACACTGAGTGTTGTGTGAGTATTCTGTGAGTTCCATTTGGCTGTGTGAGACTTGGGCGCCATTGTGTTGTGAGGGCCCTTGTCATTCCTTGTATATTCGTTGAGTTGAATTGTAAAGGTTGGGAGGTGTTGCTCCCGTAAAAGGTTCTGTGTTGTACTGTGATTGTTGCTAACTAACCTCGGTAAGGTGTTGCTGGGCTGCTTAGACACTGCTGTGTGCTTTGTCTAAGGCCATCACGAGGCTGAAGCTACGCTTGCTGTCAAGTGAAAAAATCAGCCTGTGACACCTGGCCTGCTGAGTGCTGCCTGCTTTTTTTTTATTTTTTTATTTTTTCAAAACCTACGGGGCGGGAGCGGGGACCCAAGAAATTTCAAACACCCCCCCCCCCCGCCACCCGCAACCCGCCCTGCCCCGCACGGGGAGGGGCGGGTTCTGCGGGGATTTGCTCACTCCTACATATAATCCCAAATTAAGTAATTAGGATTATAATCACTAATATGTTAATTATAATCACAAATTAAGTATTATCATTATAATTTATATCATGTGCTCATATGATCTAAAATTGTTTCATATAATCATTTGATATGATCATATGA
The DNA here is from genome assembly GCF_958979055.1 of Alnus glutinosa. Classification (NCBI taxonomy): domain Eukaryota; kingdom Viridiplantae; phylum Streptophyta; class Magnoliopsida; order Fagales; family Betulaceae; genus Alnus; species Alnus glutinosa. The sequence continues at coordinate 4,485,118 of NC_084897.1, read as the reverse complement.
TTATATAATAATTATCATTGTTAATGTTATTAACTCAATATATGATAGTTAATATTTATATTGACTATTGTTACAATTTTCTATCATTAAATATTAAAGAATCATTAGATCACATTTTATGATCTAAGATCAAATGATAATACTTTTTTGTTCGAGATATGATCATTGGTTATATATATTAAGTATGTAAGTATATAGATTTCATATTTATATTATGATTAGGTATCTAAATATGAATTGTTATATCATAATTTATAAATGTATAATTACAAATTAAGCTATGAATATTAAACAATTAAGTAAGTGCTCAAAACAACTGTTAGAACAGTTTCTGATATGGTAGTTGACGAACCAGAAGAGCCTATCTTCGCTATCCTGCAAATGAAACAAACTACGTCGGGGGGATCCGACAATCCCACTCCGATGCCTTTGTCAGTTTTTATCTTAAGTGTATATCACCCTTGTATCACAATGAGCAATCTTTTTCATTTGACAATGTTCTATTCGAGATACACGGGCTACCACGACCTCGGGATATTTTTGTCTCGGAATTTTTTCAGTCTCGAAAAATTTTTCATCTCAAAGACTTTTGTAGTCTTGCAAAATTTTTCATCTTGGAAAATTTTTTGTCTCTAAGACATTTTCAGACTAGGAATTTTTTTTTTTTTTTTGTCTCAGAGACTTTTTCAAACTTGGAAAATTTTTGTCTCGGAGACTTCTTTAGTCTCGAAATTTTTTCGTCTCGGAGACTTTTTTTAGTCTCGGAGACATTTTCAGACTAGGAATTTTTTTTTTTTTTTTTTTTGTCTCAAAGACTTTTTCAAACTTGGAAAATTTTTTGTCTTGGAAAATTTTTTGTCTCGGAGACTTTTTTAGTCTCGGAAAACTTTTTGTCTCGGAGACATTTTCAGACTAGGAAAATTTTTTGTCTCGGAGACTTTTTCAAACTTGGAAAATTTTTCATCTTGGAGACTTCTTTAGTCTCGAAAAATTTTTTGTCTCAGAGACATTTTCAGACTAGGAAAATTTTTTGTCTCAGAGACTTTTTCAATCTTGGAAAATTTTTCGTCTCGAAAACTTCTTTGGTCTCGAAGACTTTTTTAGTCTCGGAAAATTTTTGTCTCGGAGACATTTTCAGACTAGGAAATTTTTTTGTCTCGGAGACATTTTCAGACTTGGAAAATTTTTTGTCTCGGAGAATTCTTTAGTCTCGGAAAAAAAAAATAAATAAATAAAATTATCTCAGAGACTTTTTTAGTCTAGGAAAATTTTTTGTCTCGGAGACATTTTCAGACTTGGAAAATTTTTCATCTCGGAGACTTTTTTTTTTAGTCTCCGAAAATTTTTTATATCAGAGAATTTTTAGACTCGGAAAATTTTTTGTCTCAGAGACATTTTCAGACTCGGAAAATTTTTCGTCTCGGAAAAAAAAAAAATTTATCTCGGAGACTTTTTTAGTCTCGGAAAATTTTGTCTCAGAGACATTTTCAGACTTGGAAAATTTTTCATCTCGGAGACTTTTTTAGTCTCGAAAATTTTTTTCTCTCGGAGACTTTTTCAATCTTGGAAAATTTTTTGTTTCGGAGACTTTTTTAGTCTCGAAAAATTTTTTATCTCAGAGAATTTTTATACTAGGAAAATTTTTTGTCTCTGAGACATTTTCAGACTTGGAAAATTTTTCTTCTTGGAGACTTTTTTAGTCTCGGAAATTTTTTTTGTCTCGGAGACATTTTCTTTTGTAAGGGTTGTCTCCCTATTTGGTTTGTTGTGATGACTTTTGCCGAAGCAGGATCCCTGAAATCTATTAGAACAGATGTATATATGTATCGAATAATGATTAGTTTGCATACCTGAGTTGATAGGCTGATTTCCAAGCAAATGTGGTTGTTGGCGTTTGATGATGTTTAGAGCCTTGGCTGAGGCTTTGGATGCTCTGACTGGTGTCGAGGCTTTTTTGCGCTCAAATCGTGTCTAGTAATCTCGAGGCAGGATGAGGTTGTAGTGCTTGAATCCCCTCAACGTGATTCGAGTCATATAAGTTTTTCCGACTTGAATCTCCTCAACATAATTCAAGTCTCGGCATTTGTCCGGTTTGAATCCCCTCAACGTGATTCAAATCTCGTAATTTTTTCGACTTGAATCCCCTCAACGTGATTCAAGTCTCGGCATTTCTGCAACTTGAATCCCCTCAACATGATCCAAGTCTCAGAGTTTGTCCGGTTTGAATCCCCTCAACGTTATTCAAATCTCGGAATTTTTTTCGACTTGAATCCCCTCAACGTGATTCAAGTCTCGGCATTTTTCCGGTTCGAATCCCCTCAACGTGATTCAAATCTCGGAATTTTTTCGACTTGAATCCCCTCAACGTGATTCAAGTCTCGGCATTTCTGCGACTTAAATCCCCTCAACATGATCCAAGTCTCAGAGTTTGTTGTGATGGCTTTTTGCGTTTTAGTATGCAACACAGGATCTTCTGGAAGCCACCTGTCTTCCAAAGAATATTCTTTAGTTGGTTGCCATCAAAATTCTCTCGACGGGCCCTCTTGACGAGCTCTTGACTTTTGTAGCCAAGGAAGACCTGCGTAGGATAAGCTTGACAAAGCATGAGTATTTTTTCAGAATTTTCCGATCTCGCTAGATAGAGACCTCTGGTATGAAATATTAGCCTTGCTTGTGTCTAAAAGGCACATAGGTATGCATATATGTAGCAGAATCTAGCAATTAACAATTTATTAATGCAAAGTATGCAAAATTGCACTAAGATTCAATCATGCGATTTGATATAGTCTTCTGTCTTAGTTTTCTCTATTTTACCGAGTTGGTACCCCCCAACTTTTATACTTAGCTAATTGTTAGCTAAGTATGAAAGTTTAGGATATTTGTTTTGTACTACCGGAGGAAAAGTTTGTGAGTACCCCCCAATTTTTAGACTTGATGAGTAATCATTTTTATATGTTGCGATGAGAAGTTCATTTTAAACTTCACTGATCAATGCATGAGATATATTTGACTGTCTAAAAATTTATGAGTAGGCTAGCATAAATGAAAATGCAAAGAGTAAACTTATCTCCATATTCGATGAAGTTGTGCATTGAGCCTCGATCGGATTGCTCCCTTGGCTTGGAATGTTTCCACAGCTCTGAATTTATCTTCGTCTTGGATTTTTATCCTCGGGAAAAATGGAGCCTCGGTCGAATTTACCCTTGGCTCGAATTTTATTCTCGCTTCGGAGTTTATCATTGGCTCGGATTTTACCCTTGGGTCGGATTGGTTCCTTGGCTAGGATTTCACCCTCGGGAAAATTGGAGCCTCGGTCGAATTAAAGCCTCGGTCGAATTTTATCCTCGGTAAAATTGGATCCTCGGCTCAAATTTCACTTTCGGTGAAATTGGACCATCGGCTCGAACTTTCACGGATTCGGATTTTTCACCCTCTGCTCTGATTTAATCCTCGGTTCGGGTTGTTTTCTTCAGCTCGGAATTCCACCCTTGGCTCGGATTTTCACGGCTTCAGATTTTTCACCCTCATGAATTGATCATTTTTTACGACATTGGGAGAGAAAAGTCTCCCTAGTAATATCCTGTAGCTATTCTGTCGAACCAACACATGTCGTAGAGTGAGCCTAGACAGTGAGGATTGCGATGGATACTCGGTCGTAATGCTTGAGCTCGGAAGGTAAGCTTCTTGGGAAAAGACAGTCGGGCCTTTGCTCTGAAAATTGTACCTGGTTCGACTCTCTGTATAACGTCTGAAACCGTTTGTGCGTGATCTCAGCCTCTGAGATACTTTTCCTTTTGAAGAAACGTGGATCTGATGTGCGTTATTGGGGACTGGACATCACTGGATCCCTTGATCGTAGATCTCTGTTTCGACTTTTGAGCAATTGAAGAATTTCCTGCAACAAGATGCCTTGAATTCTGATGCTGAGTATTGCCATGTGTATTTCTCGAAGTTGGAACAACATCGCTAGTAACATTATGCGGACCAACTTTTGCCCATAAATTGAAGTGTCAGTTCCACAGTCAATTTTGCATATATGAAACGTAAATGGTTTTTATCAAAACACAATTATCAATTTCCAAAATCATATGCTGCCTCCTTTTATGAATTTGTACAAAGTGCACGGAAATCGAAAGATTAAAAGCAGGTCTTCCTATTAACCTTTGTTGTTAGATAACGAAGAGATAGAAGAACTTTATCAATTATCATAATATTTTTATTATTCTTGAGATTGTGTATGTCATCTTCTTGAATATTAGTCAAACAAGAGGCTATTGAGTCAATTGTTGAATGCTAAAAATTAACAAATCGACCGAAAACACATTAAAATAAACTTATCTCATTTTTGATGGGGTGAGTGATTCGATGCCAACTGAGAATAAATCTGTCAGATTTGCTGCATGTAAGCCTAGATCCGTGCGAATCCGCTTTTGTTGATGAGAGACGTGAGTTGATTGTAAGTCACCATTATGAATTTATTTTTTTTGCAAGAAACGATTTTTCGCTTCCCACAGACGGCGCCAAACTGTTAGAACAGTTTTCAATCCGGTGACGTGTAGATCTTTGATTCGCCATGTTCTTCATAATCTGCAAAGAAGAACAAACAATGCGTCAGAGGGGGGGTCTCCCGACGTCCCCTCTCCGATGCCTAAGTCAGTGGGCCATTTTGGAGAGTATTGAGAGTCGAGAGTTTAGTATATTTTCAGCATATATTAAGAGTATATTTTGTACCTGAGGTAGCAGCTTATTTATAAGCACATAATTCTCAACCGCATTGTTCCACCTTCATGTCATGGCTGAGTGGGACCCTTAGTGGGATGGGATAGAGGTTAAGTGAGAGAGTGGAAGAGTGGGACACTTACTCCTCATGGGATAATGTATTTATTCCATGTGTTCCAAACATAGCCTTCAAGGTGTTATAAGACTCTGTTAAGCCTTAGTTACTGAGCAGGTCAAGTTGGGCCAGCAATATCAATTGGGCCCTGGTTCGGGTATAGACCCATTTGCCTAGGGGATGATAATTTCCCTAACAACAACCTAATCAAATACAATTCAACTAATTGGTTCACTTAGGAATGAAAAAAAAAATGTATTTTAGAATTAATAGTCAAAGTTCATAAGATTATCAAATACAAATTTAATGTATTATTGATTTCAAATATTATTTGATATTAAATTGAAATCTTAGAATTATAAAGGATATTGACAAATGCAAATATGAGAATTGTATTGACCAAATCCACCTAATAAAAAATTTAATTTTCTCTTAAAATTTCACTCAAGTCTCTCTCAAGATTCTCCTATTTTTGCCCTCCCTTAATTTTGCGAAAAACCTCCCTCCAAAAGTCATGGACCATTTGAAAATTGAACCAAAATTAGAATTTTGAAAATTTATTTCAAAAACTGCATTAATTAAAACCTAAAACCTAAATCCTTATTCTTTAATCGCATGAATTAAAGTTCCAAAATAAAAATCGTATTCTTTAATGCCATTAAAAACATTCCTACATTCCGTAAAACTCACATTAATCAAATTAAATTATTGTTGATTCCGTAAAAATAAATACAATGTATTATTATTATAATTATTTTGAAAGTAAATACAATGCATTATTGATTTCAAATATTTGTTGGTATTAAATTGAAATTTTATAATTATAAAAGATCTTAGCAATTGTAAATATGATAATTGTATTGACCAAATCCAATTATCATAAAAAAAAAAATTGGGAGAGTGCCCGACCAACCCCATTTGACCAAAAGGGTGCCCCCCCCATTGCCCATGGGGGTGGTTCAGCCACCCCTATATCACCAAATGGGGGTAGCTCGCCACCATATATGACCAAATAGGGGGTAGTTGAGCCACCCACCAATGGGGGTGGTTCACCACCTTCGGGCTGGCTAAATGGGGGTGGCCTAAGGGTTTGAGGTGGCTTCGACCACTTCTATTTGGCCACAAAGGGATAGCCGAACCACTTTCATGGGCCATGAGATGGTTAACCACCCTCATACTGGCCGAATGGCCACCTCCAAATGGTCTATGTGGTGGCTTCGGTCACCCCAATTTTATTTTATTTTTATTTTTGTTTTTTTATGATATTTTGAAAAGCATTTCTCTTAAAAACCCACTTGTGTCGCACGTGGGTCTATGTCCGTAAAAAATGATGGGTTTAAATAATAGATGGATAACACTAAAAAATTTTAAAACTTGGTTGGGATGCATTGTAATTTTTTTTCATTTTGGAGGTAAGATTGAAAAAAATGTGAAATATTTGGGTATTTTTACCTAATTTTAAACATTTTTTTTCTTTATTGTTTTCAGAATTTTAAAAATAGAAAACGAAAAGGATAAACGACTACAACGTAATAGACTACTTCCAAACGATCCCAGATTCTGAAGCACAGGAAGAAATAGCTCAGACGCCGCCCCCGGATGGAATTTTGACATGTCCAGGTTAATCCCAATCCAGCACTTGAGAGGATCTCTTGATAAACAAGGAGTGGTCTGAGACTGAATCGGACAAACTCGGTGAGTCAACAATGTTTGCTCTTCTCTGTTTTGGGTTTTTTCAGCAAAATGCTTTCTTTATTCTAAAATCATTCACATCGATAGGATTATTGGAATCTAATGAAACACAACAAGGAGAAAAACATTCTTTTAGAGTGTCTTACCTCATAAACTCATGCGGGTTATCCCCAAAATCTGCTACTTTAGCATCCCAGAGAGTGAACTTTGAGAAGGGATAGTTTGTTAGATACTCTTTGCTATATCAGAACAAGTGTTCAAAATAATTGTGAACCTTTGGTTCAAATGAACAGAACCCATGTTTTTTGTTAGATAATTGGCTGTGGACCTGTGGTGGACACACACTAAAATTTTCCTAACTGTGGTTTTAGTTGAATTTAGGTTATTTTGAGATATAAATGGACCAAATTCTTTCTTTCTTTTTTCTTTTTTGTTTTTGTGATACTTCATATCATTCGACTGTCGGAGGTCGATGCTCTTGATGCTGCAGCTGCTCATGGTACCAAATATATATAGTTTGAAATCATCATGTGTTTGCAACAATGTTTCAGTGGTATAGGTATATGTGTCATAATTACATGAAGCAAAGGTATTTGATTTGTAAACTTCAGACAATTGTGATTCCAGGAACTCACTAATATGTTAGAGCGCTGTGTTATGAACAAGTTGCACCATATATCTAAACAGTTTCACAGGTGAGAACATAGTGCCTGATCTTCACAAGTATATTGTATTGGGTCATGGAAAACTGTGTACATACTAGCAGGTTGAAATTGAAGATAGCTCTCAGAAAAAAAAATAAAGATTCACTGAATGGAGGTTTCCTCAATTTTATTTAATTAGATTGTGTGTTTATTGTTTGCTATCCTTTTCAGGCCCATCATTGATCATTTTAAAGCACTAGTCATTTGCATGGACAGGCTTTAGGCTTCCATCTTGTGGGCTTCATTATTGTCTATCTTGTTTTCAAGGTTGCTCAAATGGCTGACACTCAAGAAATAGAGGATAAAACATCTGAAGCAACTTCTGATGACGCATCGCAAAAGGAACAAGAAACTCGTGATGAAATGCTTGCTAGGCACAGGTGATTTGTTCATCACAAATCCAAACACTGATTTCATCTCTCTTCATTCTGTTTTTTTTTTTTTTTTTTTTTTTTTTTTTTTTTTTTTTTTTTAAGTAATGAAAGTTTTATTTAAAAGCGAAAGGCGCCTCTGAGAACAATGATGGTTTCTGGCTAGTTTCAAATTTTACTGCATGAACTAAATTGTTATTTTTGCCTACCCTGAGAACCTATGAATTATTTTTAAAACTGCAAGAAACGATTTGTAATTTAGGTCAATCACAGAGACTGATTTTGTATTTATCCCTAAATAATAAACACAACCATGCTATAGTATACCAAAGGTGAGGTTACCAATATCTTGTGCCCTTTTCAAAAACTTGTGGAGAAGAAAGACTTAATAAGTTTTATCAAGCATAAAGGGATATTATAAGACAATGGCCTGATTCAAACTTTGAACATTTGAATGCCCCGCAAGTATGCTTTCATGTCTATTGCATTATGGGATAATGATCTAGTTTTATCAGTGGTGAGTTTGAGTATAGCATGCGTCAAGCGCTTTTTGCTCTGCAAAGCAGTGGTTGAAAAGTAGTTCTTTTTCTTATTTTGTTATCTTGTAGTAGGTGGGTAATTGAGGCTTGTCAGTAAGAATTGCTGGATTTAATGTTCCAGATTTTTTCTGATTCATGTTATTTCACAATGACTATTATTTTTGTGTAGGAAAGAGATATCACAACTGCAGAACAAGGAAATTGAACTGAAAAAGGCAGCAGCCAAAGGTAGCAAAGCTGAACAGAAAGCTAAGAAGAAGCAGGTGGAGGAAGAGATATCTCAACGTTCTGCTAAGCTTAAGGAAAAACATGCTGAAGAACTTGCTTCATTAGGCTATGTCAGTAATGATGGAGGTGGAAAAAGCAATATTGACAATTTGGTGAAAGCCATAGCTGGGGTTTCTGTTGCCAGTCAACCTGACCAATCAAAGCCCAGCAAGGGTGCAAAGAGGCGAGGGAAGAGAGCTCAGCAAGAAGCAGATAGAGAGCAAAGAATTCAGGAAGAGCAGAGCAACATTGTAAGTGAACGAATGATTGAAAATGAGAAATTGGAAAGAAAGCTTGAACCCCTTGGTTTGACTGTTAATGAAATAAAGCCGGATGGGCACTGCCTCTACCGAGCTGTTGAGGACCAGTTAGCACTCCTATCTGGCGGTTCATCTCCTTATACGTACCAAGAGCTTCGAGAAATGGTGGCTACTTATATGAGGAAACATTCATCGGATTTCCTCCCATTTTTCCTTTCAGATAATGCGATAGAAGGCGATTCTGATAATTCACTAGCAGAGAGATTCGAGTCTTACTGTAAAGAGGTGGAGTCAACAGCAGCGTGGGGAGGGCAACTAGAGCTTGGTGCTTTAACTCACTGCCTTAGAAAACATATCATGATATTTTCAGGGTCCTTCCCTGATGTAGAGATGGGGAAGGAGTATAAATCTGATGGTGGGAATGGTTCATCAAATTCAAGTATCAAGCTATCATTCCATAGGCATGCATTTGGGCTTGGCGAGCACTACAATTCTGTGGTCCCAATTTGATCAAATTGGTACGCTTCGGATTATGAGTATAAATCAATTGAAATGCGAGAGGTACTGCACTTTGTAGCAAATATGTGATCACAAAGACTCTCCCTTCATAGGATTGCTGCTCTGAAGTGAATCTACAGAAAATTTAATTGAACTCATGTCGTTGGAGTATTTTATCTGTAACTCATAGAAGTTGAATTTTCGTCGGTAGATTGAATTAAGAGAACAAATAGGAAAAAAAAAAAAATCTGGGAAACCAGACTGTCACGAAATTCCTGTTCTATTGCTTGTTTCTTTCATTTATTTTTCCTTTTGTTGGTGGTTTGGCCTGAATCTCTTGCTAGCATGTCTCTTAGTGAATCCGAGTATGGCTTCAACAAGTGGTATGATCTTTCTGATGGAATATCATAATCTTTGAGAATGCAGGATGAAGTTAAGTCTTGAAATTCATATAATATAGTAGAAACTTGCCCCTGCATGATGATCATGATAAGAGACAGGAAATAGACGAGGTTTCAACTCAGTACATCTAGCTAATTATGCACAGATTGTTGGACATGCCCTACGGCTAGTTTGGAAATGCTTTAGGGCACGAGAGACCTCTTCATAAAATGGGTTGGAGCATTTATACGAACTCATCACATTTGAAAGACCAAAGTTCAGAAATAGAATCCACCCTATTTCAATTGAAAATATAGAGAGCCATTTTATTTTATTTTGTAACATTTAAAAGTGAACAACACATTATTTAAAAATTTTAAATAACATTTTAACATATTCATAACGTGGTATCATGTGCACTATTAGAAGTAACAAAATACAATATTGACTATGAAAAGACTTATCCTTGTTCAAGCAAGAATAACACATTTTTGAATAGGAAAAAAAAAAATAGCACATTTCACAGCCCCTCTTTTTGGCTAAGGCAGATTTATTATAGCTACATTTTTTAAATGATTTTTGCATACATTTTAAAGAATGTACGTGAAATTGAAGACATCATTTTAATAGACTAGATTGAACTCAAATTCATCTATGGCTAGATAATTGGCATCCAAATGGTGTTTTGGTGAAGTATGGCTATAGGGTGGTTTATGACTCTAGAAGTAAACTGGATGCTAAACTGTTTACGGTAATGCTTGGAAAAGAATGGAACTGGCCTCCTGCAAGTTCTGAGGATCTTGTCCAAATACAAAGCAATTTGTCTGTTGTGAAAATTGGTGATAGAGATAGAGCCTTTTGGGTGACATCAAAAAATAAGTGTTACACTAGCAGTGATACTTGGAAAGAAATTCGTAATAGAAGGCCTAAAGTTGAGTATTGGAGACTGGTTTGGTTTTCTTTACCTATTCCTAAGCAAACTTTTATTCTTTGTCTTGCTTTTAGGAATGGTCTAACAACCGGAGAAAAACAGGCGAGCTGGGTTTATAGAGGAGAGGTGCAATGTATGTATTGCAGAAGTTGTATGGAATGTATTGAACATTTGTTCTTTGATTGTGGTTATAGCAAAAGGTTAAGGCAGGAACTTATGAGGAGAAACCTGGTGCTTGATCCTCCTTCTACTTAGCCAGAAATCATGAGACTGGGGGTAAGGGAATGGAGAAATAAGAGCCTAAAGGCTAACATATGCAAACTATGCTGGAGTGCTGATTTCTATCATCCTTGGAGACACCGGAATGACATTAGGCATGGTAAACCACCTCGTGCTGAAGAGAAACCGTTACATTATGTTGCTTGAGATGTAAATAATAGAATTAGGTGTATAGGAAAATTCAGGAGAAGTGATGTGAATGTAAATAAAAATCTTTATGAATTGGGGTATTACTCTTGATATCTGGTATTGATGATAGAGTTTTGGTGTATTGTTGTTAGCTTTTGGTTGTACTGTTAGTTGATGGGTTATACAAGTTTGTTTTGATGTTAATTTTGGGTGTATTGTTCACAGATTTGGTTGTCTGAGTGTTTCGTTGGTGATCTAGCTTTAATGCTAGAGTGTGGTGTACGTAGCTTTGTTTTGTGTTCATGAAATTTCATTCATCCAAAAAAAAACTTCCACAGTTGTTTGGTGGCTGAGAAAAATGGAGGAAAATATATGAAATACGCAATTTCAAGTTTTTTGGATTTATTTTCCAAAACAATTACACCTTAACTCAACTAGGCCATGTAATAGTTCCATGATTAATGATATATACCACGTTTTTTTTCTAAAAATTATTTCACAATGCTCCGTGGTAGCAACCAATTCTTGATTTTTTTTTTTTTAATTTTCATTTGAAACCAGACTGATCCAAAGGATTGTTTTAACTATACGTAAGCATTGTAGAATAGTTAAAAATGTAGTTTCTAACATTTCTTTAGTTCCATTAGGCTAAAATCCTAATTACAAATAACGTCCTTGGATTAAAAGCTCTCAACTTCATTTAACTTCTTCAATTATATATATATATATATATAGAGAGAGAGAGAGAGAGAGAGAGAGAGAGAGAGAAAGCGATCGATGTGGAAGTCCCAGAAATCAGAGGGGAGGTTGAGGGACCCGATTGAAGGAAGGCGGGACCTAAGCGACGCCGTTTCATCATCGGTAGCACCGCCCCGTCCGAACTTGCCGACAACCGATCCACTAGTGACTAGTCTGGGCTTTGCTAACAGGACCTTAGGAGGAGGTGGAGTCAAAGAGGGATTCGAGGAACAGTGTGGCTTGTAGACCCTGCCATTTGATGCCTTGTTTCAACTACCTTTCCCTCTGTCTTTCGTTCCCAAAACCTTGATAAATCACTTTGCACTAGCATGTTCTGCCGCTTTCGAGTTTCAGGGTGTTTTTTTTTTTCTTTATGTCAAAGAAAATAGGAGAAAGTATGCGCAAATTGGATATGCATACCAAGAAAAGTAACAATGTGACATGTTTAGGTGTTCGATTTTTTAAAATTTGAATTCAATTATAATTTAGTGTGCAAATTTTGAGGCAAATAAACTTGAAGAAAATGTTTGAATAGTTTGACTTTTTGAGATAAAATTAAAATTAAAAAAAAAAAAAAAAAAAAGGTGATAAAATCTGATTTGTTTTTGAAAACCCCGAATACTGTAACAAATATTGTTCCCAAACATACTTTAATGACTCAATATGCCCTTTCAAGGCCCCAAAAATATAAAAATGGTTTTAAATTTTTTTTAGAAAAATATTCCTATAAATTCGGAAAAAAAAAACAAAAATTTTTTAATAACAAATTATTATTATTATTATTATTATTATTATTATTATTATTATTATTTAAAAAAAAAATAATAAATAAGGGGGAACAAATTAAAGGACCCCTGGATTTGTCATTTTTTTTTTAAAAAAAAAAAATTAATAGATTTTCTTTAACAAAATAGTTTTTATTTTTATTTTTATTTTGTTATAATTTTAATAATTTTTTTTTATTTTATGAATAATATTTTTGTCATTAATATTATTTTAATAATTTTAAAAAAAAAATATTGACACAATTGATCGTTTAGAGGCACACTAATAATAAAATGATAATACGAGAGAGTATATATTCTTGTACGAAAAATTTAAATGTCCCATGAAATTGAGCTGATTTTCATTGTACAGTGTTAACTCTCCTCTGTAAAATCATTTTCATCATGTTAATCATTTGCCACGAAAATATTTTTCAATTATTTGCTTTTCTTGATTTACGTGAAGATAAACCTATTAGAACAGATTCTAGTTTGGTATTTGTTGAACCCGGAAGAGCCTGTCTTCAATATCTTGTAAAAGAGAAAAGTGTGTCAGGGGAGAACCCGACAATCCCACTCCGATGCTTAAATCAGTATTATCTCAAGTGTATATCTATTTTAATCACAGAGAGCAATCAAGACCATACATGGGTAGTTGTGAGGTATTTATATATGAAGTGTTGAAAGTGGTCCGATTTTTCATTGGACCACATGTCGGGTCTGGAGCGCTTGTCGACTTCCCGGATCGTGGGACTGTAGTATATGCTCCACGATCATTGCAGAGTCGGTCTTTAACCGGCTCGAGATCGTGGAGTTGGTTTTCAACCGGCTCTAGATTATAGGGGTGACTTCCATAATAATAGCTATTGTGCGGATCGTGGGATGTCCTTCATGGTCACTATAAGGTCGGTTTTTAACCGGCCTTGATGCTTACGCGGAGTCGATCATTTACCGACTCTGGGTACAATGGTTTCGGTAGTTTGTCTCTAGTCCTGGTGGGCCGAAATCTTGGCCCATTCGGCAGAGTCGGGATTATTTCCCAACAGTTACCCCCCCAATTCCTTTTGCACGAAGTGGTTTCGGTGAAAGGAATTTTCTTGCATGATTCTGCCAAGGTTAAATGTGGAACATGTTGGTTCTCTTTTCCCAGAAAATACCGGGAAAATCTGAAATTCAAAAATTTTTTTCAGAAATTTGAAATTCAGACATCCTTGGAAACGGATACATCGAAATGACAGCCCAGGTAATGATGAGATTCAGGTTACTGCTGTCAGGTCGGTTCGCATTCTTGTACGGCGCTGGCATTGTTAGGCCAATCCGAGTTTTGTGTGTCGCGTGTAACCACGCCCAATCGTTTTTCTGCCTTGGTAACCAATTCACGCGTCTAGATGCGCGTCTGGCTTTTCTTTCAAGGCCAAATGGGCACCCGACGGTTATGAGTTCTTTAGCTTGGTGCATTCAATGTGCGTCTTTTCGACTTCTGAAAGGGGGGTCTATATAAACCCCATCGATCACTTTCACTTCTTCACTCTTTACTTTTCACTGTTCTGAACTCTCTCAAACTCTTTCAGTTTTTCGACAAGAACTTCTTTTTCCGGCGAACTTTTCCTTATTTTTCGATCCTCTTCAAACAGTTAACCGCTTTCCTTCAAACATTTTACCGAGTTCCTTCAAACATTTTACTGAGTTCCTAACTTCCTTCAAACATTTTACCGACTTCCTTCAAATGGCATCTGGCTCAGATTCTGATGGCGATCACGTCGGTGGTGGTGCCACAAACCTTGTTCCTCATGAAAATAAGTTCAGGACCCTGATCCCGGCTTCCGACGAAGCCCGCCTTTGCCAGAGTTACAATATTCCGGCCTCGGTGAGGCTTCACTTTCAAGAGCTAGGGAAACTTTCCATCGTCAGCGGCGATGTGGCCATAACCAAGAGGATACTGATGGCCGGCTTTCGGTTCCCCTTTCCTACCATAGCTCGTGAGCTTGTGGTGCAACTGGGGGTGGCTCCCTCCCAAATCAAGCTGATGGATGGAGGTACCTGTTTGCCTCGTTCATCATCTGGAGGACCGAGCTCCAGAAGAGAATGTCTGTCGCTGAGTTCCTCACCATTTATCGCCCGGTTTTTCGACGCGACGGCACAATGGAATTCACTGTCCGCAAGAAGCTGTCATTCATCCATCTTGCCTGACAGTACTCAAATAACGAGTGGAAGGAGCAGGTCTTCCGAGTTTCCGGCCAATGGGAAAGGGTCGAGTCTGCACTTTTCCCAGACCATCAAAGGGTGCCTTGGGAATGGGCTTGCATGAGGCCGGAGGTAGCCGAAGCTCCTGAACTCACCGACGAGGAGACTGATAACGTTGACATGATGATTGCATTTTCGAAGGATGAATCCAACAAAGACAAGTTGGACTTTGATTACCTTGTGACCAACGAGAATATGCGAAATATTCTTGGTTACAATATACCTATCTCCGACCTTCCTTACTTGAAGGTGAGGAAGAGCAAGCCCCAGAAGCCGAAGGAGAATTCCGAGGCTGTTTCCCGAAAGGGTAAAGAGAAGGTCCTCGAAGGACCGAAGAAGCACAAGGAGCCAAAAGAAGCTCCAAATACTGTAAAGAAACTTCTTGCCGATGCCCACGAATCGGGGCCGAGCAAGAGAAGAAAGCAAGGGAGGTGGCCGAGAAGAAGGCATCCAAATTGAAGGCTATTGAGAGGGAGGCAGCAAGGTTGAAAGCTGTTGAGGAGGATGCGGCCCAGGCGAAGTTCGCCCAGAAGAGGCCTTAGTCGCCTAAGAAATCCGAGGAGGAGACTGCCAAGAAAAGACAAAGGATGAAGGCGACTCGGTCGTACCTCAAGTCCATTGGTACGAGGCTAGAGATTCGGGGTACTCCTATCCGTGTCGAGCCCCTATCGGTGATTACTCCCAGAGATTTACTTCGAGCCGTTGATAAGGAGGCCACGCCTCGGGACTCAGAGACCGGCGGAGCTTTCAAGCTCCGCGATGAAGACGAGATTGGAGCGCAAGTTACAGGGAAGGATAGAACCTCCCTGTCCCCCGCCACAGCTGAAGCTGCTTAGACCGTTTCCTCCGCTGTCGGGGATGACGTTGCTCAGACCGTCCCCTCCATTGTCGGGGATGATGTTGCTCGGACCATCCCCTCCGTTGTCGGGGATGGAACTACTCAATCAATAATTCTCATAATTGACTTAGACCCGCCCGTGTTGCCGATGGTGCGGATCGAAACCGAGGTCGAGGTTCGGGAGGAGCTGGTGTTAGAAGCGGTTGCCGCTAAGGCTGGTGAGGTTGTAGAACCTCAAAATATCCAAGTCGAGGCAAACGATAAAGCTACTGGACCGAGCAACGAACCCTCAACTAACCCCTTGGAGGGTGTGGCAGGGCTGAGCAACAGCAGGCCCTTCGTTGGCCTTGGAGTTGAATCCACCGGGCCGATCATGGATGCGATTCGGGCCCTGATTTCGGCTAATTACCTTGGACAGAGTACCGCCGAGTGTATTCCAACCGGGGATATGACCAGGGCGTTGGTCCAGCTGCAGACCATGGTAAGTTTCTCCTGATCTTTTCCTTTCCTTAAAAAAAAAAATTCTAAGTCTCTATTCTGCTCGGCAGCAATTGGTGAACACCTTTGCTCTGTTTGACCAACATAGGGATTTCCACCAAGACCAAGTTCCGGTCATGGTCAGCCTAAAGCAACGAATTTCTGAGCTCGAATTCGAGCTGGCTCGAAGACAATCTTTTGAGTCGGAAGTGGCCAGACTTAACAAGCTCCTTGCCGAGCGGGAACTGGAGTTGGCTCAATGTGATGTGTCAGTCGCTGAAGCCGAGCTAAGGCAAGATGCTTCCAAGGAGACCAGTCGAGGACTTATTGCCAAGCTAGACGCAAGGACACGTGAGGTGTTCGAACTTAAGATACATGCGGACAACATCGAGGCGAAGTACGCAGCTACGTCATGCAGTAATACTGTACTGCGAACCGACCTGAGCGCAGCAGAAAAGCAAAGGAGGACCGCTGAAGAGGCTCGAAGGGTTGCAAAAGAGTCTCAGCAGGCAGCAGAGGAGAAGTCTAAAGAGGCTGAGTCTAGCGCACAGGCTGCTCAGGCAGACCTGCTGAAGGCTAAGTCCAAGTCCCGGGAGCATCGGAAGAAGTCCAAGCATTACAAGTTGAAGGCTACTCAATATAAGTCGAAGGCCGAATGATATTATAGCCAGATTTTGGCTTTCACCAAGGTCCGAGACCAAACCTGGGTAAATGGTTTTAGCTGGGGTTTTGGTTCTTTTAAGCACTTTATGCCCAAACCTTCGACGTCTTCCCCGAGCCTCGCCGAGTTGAAGTATACGGACTTCATGGATGTTTCCGATCAGGCTATTTTAGAGCAAAGGGAATAGGTTGAGATTTAATACCTGATGTCCCAGAGTGGGCCGAGGAAGATGCTAAGCTGGCTAACCCAAATGCTTTGACCCTAGCCTCTAATATTGAGGCTTCTGCAGCCGATTAAGATTCTGAAGAACCGAATGCTTCAAAGCCTTAGTTTTTTTTTTATGTAGTTTTTGTAGCTTCGGTATTTTTTGTAGCTTTAGCATTTTTTGAATGACATTCGGCCTTTTAATGAAACTTTTGAAACAAAATTTTGTCGGTATTTTGTGTGTACCTTTTGTATTTTTGCATTCGTAACTAATAGTAGTGCCGCCCAACTTTTATACTTAGCCAAAATTGGATAAGTGTAAAAGTTTAAGTTTTGAGTCGAGGCATATGAATTTTTCCAACTTGAATCTCCTCAACGTGAATCAAGTCATGTAAATTTTTCCGACTTGAACCCCCTCAATGTGATTCAAGTTTCGGCACGAATCCTCTCAACGTGATTCGAGTCATATGAATTTTTTCCGACTTGAATTCCTTTTACGTGATTCAAGTCTCGGCTTGAATCCCCACAACGTGATTTGAGTCATGTAAATTTTTCTGACTTGAATCCCCTCAACATGATTCAAGTCTCAACTTGAATCCCCTCAACGTGATTCAAGTCATGTAAATTTTTCCGACTTGAACCCCCTCAACGTGATTCAAGTCTCGGCTCGAATCCCCTCAACGTGATTCGAATCATATGAATTTTTTGCAACTTGAATCCCCTCACGTGATTCAAGTCTCTGCTCGAATCCCCTCAACGTGATTCGAGTCATGTAAATTTTTCTGACTTGAACCCCCTCAACGTGATTCAAGTCTCGGCTTGAATCCTCTCAACGTGATTCGAGTCATATGAATTTGTTGTTAGGATGCTTTGCACTTTAGTATGCTATCTGAATCTGCATTTATTGATAAACAAGTAAGTTTAAAAACAAGCAGATTACATATAATATTTTTGAAGGTGCTCGGCATTCCATGGTCTTTGGAGCTTTTTTCCCTTTGTATCTTCAATGTGGTATGCTCATTCGCTAACAACTCGAAAAGGACCTTCCCAGACCGGCCCTAGCTTCCCCTCCGTGGGGTCTTTAGCTGCCAATGTTATCCTCCAAAGCACCCAATCACCTAGATTGAACGATCGGGGCTTGACTATTTTGTTATAATATCGGGTTACTTTTTCCTCATAAGTAGAAATTCTGATTCTTGCTCCTTCACGCTTTTCCTCCAGGAGGTCAAGGTGTAGCTTTAATCCTTTGTCGTTGAAATTGGGATTATAGTGCTAAATGCGAAAGCTCGGGGAACCAACCTCAACTGGGATTATTGCTTCGGCCCAGAATGTAAGTGAGTAGGGAGTCTCGGAAGTTGCCGAGCAGGTTGTGGTTCGGTACGACAACAATACTTCCAGTAGATATTCTACCCATCCTCCCTTTCACTTCGGGAGTTTCTATTTTAATATTCTCACTAGAGTTTTGTTTGTGGCTTCGACCTGCCCGTTAGACTGAGGGTGATACACTCATGAAAAGAAATGGTGGATTTTAAGCTCGGAACACCACTCTTGGAATGGTCTGTAGTCAAACTACATTCCATTGTCAGTCACTAAGGCGTACGGTATTCCGAATCTACATACGATCGACTTATAAAGGAAATTTTTGACCGCCCCGGTTGTGATAGACGCCAAAGGCTTAGCTTCTGCCTATTTGGTGAAGTAGTCCACTGTGACCACTAAAAATCTGCAATTCCCCTTTCCCGTGGGCAGGGGTCCTACGATGTCGACCCCCCATTGGGCAAACAGCCACGGTGAGGAAACCGAGCTAAGTCCTACTAGGGGATTTGTTTGTAACTTTGCAAACCTCTGACATTTGTCACATCTTCGAACCATCTCCATTGATTCCTAATTCATTGTTGGCCAATAATAGCCAGGTCGTACAGCTTTGTGTGCTAACATCCGACCCCCCGAGTGGCTGCCGCAGACTCCTTCATGAATTTTTTTCAGTACATATTCGGCTTCGACTGTTGAGAGGCATTTCAGGAGCGGAAGTGTATATCCTCAGTGATACAGGATTTCACCAATAATAGTGTACCGAGCCGACTGCATTCAGATTTTTCGAGCTTCTTTCTTGTCATTCGGTAGCCGTCCATCCTTCAAGTATTCAACTACAATCCTGGCCCATTCAGGAATGGCATCGGAATCTTCCATTTGCATTACCGACCCAGAGTTTGCTATGGAAGGGTGATCTAGAATTACCACCCGTTGTTTCGAGGCTGTGATCTTCTCATCCGTAGCCCACCTTAGCCGAGCCAAAGCATCGGTTCGTTCGTTTTCGGTCCTTGGGACTTGTGTGACCACCACTCGCTTGAAATGGTCCCAAAAACTCTGAACCTTGGCCAGGTACTCGATCATCTTTTCTCCTTTAACTTCAAATCCACCTTGGATGTGATCGACAACCACTTGTGAGTCGCTTCGGATTTCTAGGTTCTTCACCCCGAGATGTTCTGCTAAGCTGAGACCTGTTATTACCGCTTCATATTCTGCCTCATTGTTTGTGGTCGGGAAATTTAGCTTTAGTGCTACTGAAATCTCCCCTTTGTCTGGGGTCATCAAGGCAACTCCGGCTCCGCTTCAAGATTTCATGGACGATCCGTCAACATAGGCTATCCATGTATCTCCTTCAGGAAGTTCTTCACTCTCGGGAAGGTTGCTGAATTCTGCAATAAAGTCTGCCAGGACTTGAGCTTTGATTGTGGGCCTAGGAAAGAATTCTAAATCGAATTCTCCGAGCTCCATTGCCCAGTTCACCAATCTACTCGAGAGGTCGGGCTTTTGCAATATCTTCTTCAAAGGATACTCGGTGAGCACTCTTATAGCATGTAATTGAAAGTATGGCCTTAACCTTTGAGCTGAAGTGACGAGGGCAAGGACCAACTTTTCGATCCGAGGATACCTCTTTTCTGCTCCGTGTAACGCCTTGCTGGTGAAATATACTATTTTTTGAACTCCGGATTCCTCTCGAATTAATACCAAGTTAACCGCTGATGGTGATACTGCTAGGTATAAGCAGAGGATTTCCCCTTCTTCTGGTGGGCTTAAGAGTGGTGGATTGACTAAGTATTCCTTCAACTGGCCAAAAGCCTCTTCACACTCGTTGCTCCAAACGAACGTCTTTCGAAGTATCTTGAAGAAAGGCAAGCACTTATCCGTTGATCGGGAGATGAAACAGTTAAGAGCCGTAATCCTCCCGGTCAATTGCTGTAGTTGTTTTGTTGTACGGGAAGCTTGCATTTCCAGCACAGCTTGGATTTTTTTTTGGATTCGCCTTGATTCCTCTGTTTGAGACCATGAACCCCAAGAATTTACCTAATGATACGGTGAAGGTGCATTTTGCTGGGTTCAACTTCATCTAATATCTCCTCAGCTTATTGAAAGTTTCTTCGAGATAGGCCAAATGGTCGACCGCTTTCCGGCTCTTCAGTAGCATGTCATCCACATATACTTCCATATTTTTCCCGATCTGATCTCTGAACATTTTGTTGACTAGCCTTTGATGGATAAAGGAAGTTTTTTCCTCGTCAAGCTCGCTCATGTGGATCTAGTTGTAACCTAAGAAGGCATCCATAAAGCTTAGGAGCTCATGTCCCGAGGTGGAGTCAATTAGGACATTCATTTGGGGGAGAGGAAAACTATCTTTTGGGCAAGCCTTGTTGAGGTCGGTGAAATCCACACATATTCTCCATTTCCCGCTTGACTTTTTCACCAAGACAACATTGGCTAGCCATTCAAGGTAGTCCACCTCTCGGATAAAACCGGCTTGCAGTAGCTTCTCCGCTTCTTCATGTATGGCTTGGTTTCTTTCTGGAGCAAAGTTTCTTCTCCTGTGCGAAATTACCGAGGGGTCAATCCCTGGCATATCGTCATGGCACCAGGCAAATACGTTAGTATTGCTTTGGAGGAACGCTACCAAGGATTCTTTGATTTTCGGAGATAACAGAGATCTGACCCTGACTCTTTTCTCTTTACCCTCCACTTCAAATTCTTCTATCTCCTCGGCTGGCTCCCTCGGCTGTAATTGTTACTACTCACCTTTCTCCTTGTGATTACCCCAAGAAGGGTTTTCTTTCATCATCACATTGTAGCACTGACGTGCTACACCTTGTTCTCCTCTTACTTCTTTGACTCTTCTCTCGGTCGGGAATTTGGTCTACAAATGCGGAGTGGAAGTGACCGCCTTCAGATCATTGAAGGCTTTCCTTCCAAGGATTGCATTGTAGGCGGAGGGTCTATCGACCAACAAGAACTTGACCATAATAGTTTTCGTAGTCGGATGATCTCTGGCCGTTACGAGGAGTTCGATAGAACCAACCGATTGAACTTGTTCCCCTGTGAACCCAAGTAAAGGGCAAGTAGCAAGGACCACTTTCTCCAGGCTAATCTCCATATTTCGAAAGGCCGACCAATATAAAATATCGGCCGAGCTTCTGTTATCGACGAACATTCGGTGGTTCGCTACCTGCAGAGTGACTACGATTGCATCAGTATGAGGAATGAAACTCCCGCATAATCTTCATCAGAAAATCCCACCACCAAGGACTCCTTTCGGTGGGACTTGTGAGGCCTTTCTATTGTCATAACCTCCTGATGCTTCTGGTACCGAGCTTAGGCTTTCCTATCCGCGCTTGTTTCTCTTCCTCCTCCAAAACCTTCAAATTGGTACGGATATCGGCAATGACCAGTTCATTTCGAGGATCATGACCCTGTGCACCTCTGCTTTTGCTTTTTTCTCGCCAAGCTTCCTCCCTTCTTTTGTCTCGGTGATCGTCCTGGTGCTTTGGAGGGGAGCGATCTCTGCACCTCGGCTCTTGGTCTTGATGCTGCCGAGACCCCTTGATTCTACCGGGGCTGGCCTTGGTTATCTGCTATAAAACGGAGAAGTTTTTTCGTTTTTGATGAACTTCTCGATCAGGACTCTGAGATTTCTGCACTCCTCGATGACATGGCCTCGAGCATCATGAAACGCGCAGAATTTGTGTCTATTTTCTTCTTTCACATACTTATTGTGGAAGGGATAAGGCCTTTCGTACTACGGATCCCTTTTGATTTCCATTAATACCTCGTTAATGGGAGAATTCAAGGGAGTCCATTCCTCTATAGAGAACTGGTAATACTTCACAGGCTCTGCTGCTTTTTTTTTGTCTCGGTACGTTTTTCCTCCTTCCGGGCCTATTCTTTCTTCCCGGAATTGCTTGACTCCGAAACCTTCTGCTTCTGGGACTCCCACAGAGCCGCGAAGGTTTCCTCTTGGTTTACATACTTCTCAATCACATCAGTGAGGTCAACCAAATTCTCAGGATGATTGAGAGCAATCTCGGACATTAGGGGCCCTTCCACTCGTAATTCTTGATAAAGAGCAGCATAAACAATCTCCTCGGTTGGGCTGTCAACCATGAGTCTCACTTGATTGAATCGGACCACATAATCCTTTAAAGACTCACCCTCCTTTTGGCGCATCACCATCAGTTGACCGGAAGGCTTCTTCCGTTTGCATCTGACCAGGAACTGAGTTACGAATTTTCGTCCAAGATCCTCAAAACTTGTGATGGAACTTGGAGAGAGTTTTCAGAACCAGTCCCGGGCAGAACCAGACAAAGTAAGTGGAAAGGCTCAGCATGCCAGCTCCTGCGAAGTCCCTTGCAAATCCATATGCGTCTTGTAGTTTTCCAGGTGCTCAGTGGGATCTTCAACCCCAGTATAAGTTTGGATGGTCGGGATTTTGAATTTCTCAGGAAGTTGGATCGCCATGATACGCTCGGTGAATAGGGAAGATCTGTTTAAGAGGCTGTCCACTTGAGAAATTTTCTCCTTGCTCTTCTGCTGGATCTCAAGCTGCAGCTGGTTATATTTTTCTTCATACTTTTCATCGAGCGTGGCGATAGCTTCATTGAGCCTCATTTCTTCATAACGAGGATTCATTGCGTCTTCACTAGGAGGAGGGTTTATGAATCCCTCAGCTCACTGAGATCAGTTTTTCAGGTTGAGTTCTTTCGGTGGCCCTTCTGCTCTCCCTGTCTTCTTCCTTGTGGGTGTTGCTCTCTCCTTCTTCATGCCCTTCAAATACTTTAGGAACTCGTTTATCCACCAGTCGCCTTTGTAGACGGAGGTTCTGTTGAGTTAAAACCTCCATCTGCCTAGACATTTGGGCTATTCGAGCCTCCATCTCAACTCATTCTAATGAGATGTAACCCCCACCTCGTGACGAGGGTTGTTTGCTCCTAAAGTCGTGGCTTTTGTTCGTACCATTTCAGATATGTTTCTGCATAGTAAACGAAGCACACCTGCTAGTCGTTTCCCACAGATGGCTCCAATCTGTTAGAACAGATTCCGATTTGGTATTTGCTGAACCCGGAAGAACTTGTCTTCAATATCCTGTAAAAGAGAAAAGTGCGTCGGGGGAGGACTCGACAATCCCACTCCGATGCTTAAATCAGTACTATCTCAAGTGTATGTCTCTTTTAATCACAGAGAGCAATCGAGACCATACCTGGGTAGTTGTGAGGTACTTATATATGAAGTGTTGAAAGTGGTCCAGTTTTTCATTGGACCATGTGTCGAGTCTAGAGTGCTTGTCGACTACCGATCGTGGGATTGTGGTACATGCTCCACGATCATTGCAGAGTCAGTCTTTAACCGGCTCGAGATCGTGGGGTCATGGTACGTGCTTCGTGATCATTGCGAAGTCGGTTTTCAAACGGCTCTAGATCGTAGGGGTGACTTCCATAATAATAGCTATTGTGCGGATTGTGGGATGTCCTTCATGGTCACTATAAGGTCGGTTTTTAACCAGCCTTGCTGCGTACGCGGAGTCGGTAATCTACCGACTCTGGGTACGATGGTTTCAATAGTTTGTCACTAGTCCTAGTGGGCCGAAATCTTGGCCCATTCGGTAGAGTCGAGATTATTTCCCAACAAAACCATAACACAAATTCAATTTTTTTGAGAATGGAATCACTCTCCCTAACATGTTTTCAGAATTATGTTTTATATTTGTTTTCAAACTATTCGAACATAATTTTAAGGGCAAAATGCCTATTAATATTTTACCTCTTTTTTAATCTTACATTCAAAGTAAAAAAAAATAATAATAAGGGAAAACTTCAATTTACCCCCATGAAGTTGTCACCGATTTGCAATTCTACCACCAATGTTTCAATTTTGTTAATTGCACCCCATTAAGTTTCAGAAATTTTCAATTTAAGGATTCCGTCCAATTAATCCGTCTGAAATAACGAAAGTCGGCCCACGTGCCATGCACGTACGTTTTTTAGTTCTAACTTACCAAAAATGCCCCTATTTCTTTCCAAAACGCTGTGTTTGAAGCACTGGAAGGCCACGTGGAGCCCATTCTTCATGAACTTCACGTACTCTCTCGTCTCCGGCCCATTCAACATGTGTAGCTTCGGGGATATTCCTCTAAGCTTCGAACGCCAAGCGAAAGAACGGGCTTTCGGGATGATCAAGATCTCGCGGACCCACATCGAAACCCATCCGAAAACACCATTGACGCCTTTTGATCAAAATGTTCTGGAGGATTAGATCATTCTGGAGGGATGGGCCACCTCATCCCCATCATGGAGCTCGGCAAACGCCTCGTGCCCAACCATAACTTTACCCTCACAATCTTCGCCGTCACTTCTCCCATGTCGCCGGCAGAGTCTGATGTTATCCAGTCCTCCATGAGCCCGAAACTTTTCGACATCGTCCAACTGATCCCACCGGTTGACATTTTTTGCCTAGTTGACGCAAACACTCCGATTGTTACTCAACTCTCGGTGATGATGAGTGAAGCTCGGCCAGCCATTCATTCCGCAATCTCTGCCTTGAAGACCCGGCCAACCGTGCTTATTGTCAACCTATTTGGAACCGAATCTTTTCCCATAGCTGATGAACTTGATATGCTCAAGTACGTATACACAACAGAGTTGATTCTTCAAGGGAAGCATAAAATAATATCAAACGAAGAAAAAGGTGCATGCATGGAAAACACTCTAGTGCTGATCGTAGGAGCTGGGCCTTCTGGGCTGGCAATGGCAGGATGCCTAACTCAACGCTGAATACTCCAACTCTATAAGAGAAAGTGATCCATAGCAATGTGTAACTCTCAATCAAGGAGAGACCAATTATTACTGGCGGCTTGACGAAGATGGAAAGGTCACAGTGCTTTTACTTCTTAATAATTCTCACTTTTTTGTCTCTTTGATGCCCATCTTATGGTGAGTTTGCTCCATTTCTTTTGTTTTTGGACTGGAAATGAAAATATACGTCGCAGAGCCACACGAGTTTTTTTTTTTTTTTTTTTTTTTCAGACTTGGACAGGAAGCTTGCTATTTAAGGTTTGCTATTTAATCTTTGTCACTCATTTTTGCCATTTGTTTCTACGTACGTAAAAGAGCCCAACTTTTTTCCTTATTTAATTTGTACTATTCGTTATATATGTGGAGGGACAAGCTAACTTCTAAGCTCCTTTTTGTTTTCATGTTATGGACATGATTAATTATTATCAACGTGTGTGTGTGTATATATATATATGGGTTGTCGAGTAGTCGTAGGTTGTGTGCATGCATGTATTTATGTGCTAATTAATATATTTGCTTTGTTGTTCAAGGGTGATAAATAGATAGATCGAAGACAATGATGGCAGGGAATGGACAAGTGACAGTTGTTCCTCCAGGATTCCGATTCCATCAACGTGGCAGCTCTTATGCACACAACCTACGACTACTCGACAACCAGTAGTTCTTGCCGATTAGATCAAAGATGAACGAACCTGTAGTTCTTGCCCTTAACGTGACCAGTCTTTGAGCCCGATGCAGACCCGTGAGGGAACGAACCGAGTGAACGAGCCTTATTACCTGCATTTGTTTTGCTTTGTAAGTTTATTGGTGGCAGTACTATGGCTAGTGCAGTAATTAAACCCAATTAAAAAAAAAAAAAAAAAAAAAAAAAAAAAAAAAAAAAGAACCAGAGGTGAAGCTCTGTTCACCTCTGTTTTAGAAGAGGTGAACAGAGGAGCCTGTCTTCAAATGCTGATATTGCAAGCTTAATAAAGTTGGTGCTTTTGTCAGTGACAGTCAAAGTAGAAGCAGCATACGGCAGTAGCATTTACTTTTCTTTTTCTTTTTTTCTAACGAATACTGCAGCTTGTAGAGCAAGGAAGCGAGCCGAGTGATTGCACTGAGAACGATTATCGGGCTATGTCCAGAGACGACGACGAGGTGGTTTGACTTTATAAAATTTACCCACAACCACGGTGTCGGTGTTCAGACGAGAAAGCCCATGAGGAAAAGTGCAACGAGGACGACGAGCAGTGCGGCAAGCACTAAGGGCTGGGATGGCAGTGGTCTCGGCTCCAAATTCGAGCTTTGTTGGAGCACTAGGTGCGAGAAAGTTGGAGACGACGTGGAGATGATGGACCAAGAAGATGGAGACGACGTGGAGTTTTCATAACGAATGAGGGCTTTTTCGTCAAATTGGGACAAAAAATTGCATGTGCCGCGCACATGTTTCTACTTCCGTTTCTTCAAACAGATCAATTGGACGGAATCCCTAAATTGAAAATTTCTGAAACTTAATGGGGTGCAATTAACAAAATTAAAACATTGGTGGTAGAATTGTAAATTGGTGATAACTTCATGGGGGTAAATTGAAGTTTTCCCTAATAATAATAATAAAAAAAAAAAAAAAAAAAAAAAAAAAAAAAAATTGCAATGTACCCCCAACTAAGTTTTAAAAATTTCCAATATTGCTCATCCCTTACTTAAGTTCGTTCTTTTTTAAGAAAATAGACCCACATGCTACGCACATGGGTTTTTAAGAAAAATGCTTCCCAAAATATCCCTAACTTTTTTTTTTTTTTCAAAAAAAATAAAAAATAAAAATTGTGAGGATGCCCGACCACCCCCATTTGACCAAAGGGGTGACTCAGGCATCCTCATTCACCTCGCCTGGGGTGACGAACCCCCCTATTGCCCATGGGGGTGGTTCAGCCACCCCTATGTCACCAAATGGGGGTAGCTCGCCACCTCTATATGGCCAAATGGGGGTAGTTGAGCCACCCACCAATGGGGGTGGTTCACCACCTACGGGCTGGCTAAATGGGGGTGGCCTAAGGGTTTGAGGTGGCTTCGGCCACTTCTATTTTGCCACAAAGGGATAGCCGAACCACTTCCATGGGCTATGGGGTGGTTAACCACCCCCATACTGGCCGAATGGCCACCTCCAAATGGTCTATGTGGTGGCTTCGGTCACCCCAATTTTATTTTATTTTTATTTTTGTTTTTTTTATGATATTTTGGAAAGCATTTCTCTTAAAAACCCACTTGTGTCGCACGTGGGTCTATGTTCGTAAAAAATGATGGATTTAAATAATAGATGGATAACATTAAAATATTTAAAATTTGGTTGGGATGCATTGCAATTTTTTTTCATTTTGGAGGTAAGATTGAAAAAAATGTGAAATATTTGGGTATTTTTACCTAATTTTAAACATTTTTTTTCTTTATTGTTTTCAGAATTTTAAAAATAGAAAACGAAAAGGATAAACGACTACAACGTAATAGACTACTTCCAAACGATCCCAGATTCTGAAGCACAGGAAGAAATAGCTCAGACGCCGCCATTCCCGGATGAAATTTTGACATGTCCAGGTTAATCCCAATCCAGCACTTGAGAGGATCTCTTGATAAACAAGAAGTGGTCTGAGACTGAATCGGACAAACTCGGTGAGTCAACAATGTTTGCTCTTCTCTGTTTTGGGTTTTTTCAGCAAAATGCTTTCTTTATTCTAAAATCATTCACATCGATAGGATTATTGGAATCTAATGAAACACAACAAGGAGAAAAACATTCTTTTAGAGTGTCTTACCTCATAAACTCATGCGGGTTATCCCCAAAATCTGCTACTTTAGCATCCCAGAGAGTGAACTTTGAGAACCTGTGTAAGGGATAGTTTGTTAGATGCTCTTTGCTATATCAGGACAAGTGTTCAAAATAATTGTGAACCTTTGGTTGAAATGAACAGAACCCATGTTTTTTGTTAGATAATTGGCTGTGGACCTGTTGTGGACACACACTAAAATTTTCCTAACTGTGGTTTTAGTTGATTTTAGGTTATTTTGAGATATAAATGAACCAAATTCTTTTTTTTTTTTCTTTTTTGTTTTTGTGATACTTCATGTCATTCGACTGTCGGTGGTCGATGTTCTTGATGCTGCAGCTGCTCATGGTACCAAATATATATAGTTTGAAATCATCATGTGTTTGCAACAATGTTTCAGTGGTATAGGTATATGTGTCATAATTACATGAAGCAAAGGTTTTTGATTTGTAAACTTCAGACAATTGTGATTCCTGGAACTCACTAATATGTTAGAGCGCTATGTTATGAACAAGTTGCACCATATATCTAAACAGTTTCACAGGTGAAAACATAGTGCCTGATCTTCACAAGTATATTGTATTGGGTCATGGAAAACTGTGTACATACTAGCAGGTTGAAATTGTAGATAGCTCTCAGAAAAAAAAATAAAGAAATTGAAGATAGCTTCTATACACTTATGCAGTTCACTGAATGGAGGTTTCCTCAATTTTATTTAATTAGATTGTATGTTTTTTGTTTGCTATCCTTTTCAGGCCCATCATTGATCATTTTAAAGCAGTTATTTGCATGGACAGGCTTTAGGCTTCCATCTTGTGCGCTTCATTATTGTCTATCTTGTTTGCAGGGTTGCTCAAATGGCTGACACTCAAGAAATAGAGGATAAAACATCTGAAGCAACTTCTGATGACGCATCGCAAAAGAAACAAGAAACTCGTGATGAAATGCTTGCTAGGCATAGGTGATTTGTTCATCACAAATCCAAACACTGATTTCATCTCTCTTGATTCTGTTAATGTTGATTCCTTTTGTTTTGGAACAATGATGGTTTCTGGCTAGTTCCAAATTTGACTACAGGGATTAAATTGTTATTTTTGCCTACCCTGAGGACCTATGAATTATTTTTTAAACCGCAGGAAGCAATTTGTAATTTAGGCTAATCACAGAGACTGATTTTGTATTTATCCCTAAAAAATAAACACAGCCATGTTATAGTATACCAGAGGTGAGGTTACCAATATCTTGTGCCCTTTTCAAAAACTTGTGGAGAAGAAAGACTTAATAAGTTTTATCAAGCACAAAGGGATATTATAAGACAATGGCCTGATTCAAACTTTGAACATTTGAATGCCCCGCAAGTATGCCTTCATGTCTATTGCGTTGTGGGATAATGATCTAGTTTTATCAGTGGTGAGTTTGATTATAGCATGCGTCAAGCGCTTTTTGCTCTGCAAAGCAGTGGTTGAAAAGTAGTTCTTTTTCTTATTTTGTTATCTTGTAGTAGGTGGGTAATTGAGGCTTGTCAGTAAGAATTGCTGGATTTAATGTTCCAGATTTTTTCTGATTCATGTTATTTCACAATGACTATTATTTTTGTGTAGGAAAGAGATATCACAACTGCAGAACAAGGAAATTGAACTGAAAAAGGCAGCAGCCAAAGGTAGCAAAGCTGAACAGAAAGCTAAGAAGAAGCAGGTGGAGGAAGAGATATCTCAAAGTTCTGCTAAGCTTAAAGAAAAACATGCTGAAGAACTTGCTTCATTAGGCTATGTCAGTAATGATGGAGGTGGAAAAAGCAATATTGACAATTTGGTGAAAGCCATAGCTGGGGTTTCTGTTGCCAGTCAACCTGACCAATCAAAGCCCAGCAAGGGTGTAAGGAGGCGAGGGAAGAGAGCTCAGCAAGAAGCAGATAGAGAGCAAAGAATTCAGGAAGAGCAGAGCAACATTGTAAGTGAACGAATGATTGAAAATGAGAAATTGGAAAGAAAGCTTGAACCCCTTGGTTTGACTGTTAATGAAATAAAGCCGGATGGGCACTGCCTCTACCGAGCTGTTGAGGACCAGTTAGCGCTCCTATCTGGCGGTTCATCTCCTTATACGTACCAAGACCTTCGAGAAATGGTGGCTACTTATATGAGGAAACATTCGTCGGATTTCCTCCCATTTTTCCTTTCAGATAATGCGATAGAAGGCGATTCTGATAATTCACTAGCAGAGAGATTCGAGTCTTACTGTAAAGAGGTGGAGTCAACAGCAGCGTGGGGAGGGCAACTAGAGCTTGGTGCTTTAACTCACTGCCTTAGAAAACATATCATGATATTTTCAGGGTCCTTCCCTGATGTAGAGATGGGGAAGGAGTACAAATCTGATGGTGGGAATGGTTCATCAAATTCAAGTATCAAGCTATCATTCCATAGGCATGCATTTGGGCTTGGCGAGCACTACAATTCTGTGGTCCCAATTTGATCAAATAGGTACGCTTCGGATTATGAGTATAAATCAATTGAAATGCGAGAGGTACTGCACTTTGTAGCAAATATGTGATCACAAAGACTCTCCCTTCATAGGATTGCTGCTCTGAAGTGAAACTACAGAAAATTTAATTGAACTCATGTCGTTGGAGTATTTTATCTGTAACTCATAGAAGTTGAATTTTCGTCGGTAGATTGAATTAAGAGAACAAATAGGAAAAAAAAAAATCTGGGAAACCAGACTGTCACGAAATTCCTGTTCTATTGCATGTTTCTTTCATTTATTTTTCCTTTTGTTGGTGGTTTGGCGTGAATCTATTGCTAGCATGTCTCTTAGTGAATCCGAGTATGGCTTCAACAAGTGGTATGATCTTTCTGATGGAATATCATAATCTTTGAGAATGCAGGATGAAGTTAAGTCTTGAAATTCATATAATATAGTAGAAACTTGCCCCTGCATGATGATCATGATAAGAGACAGGAAATAGACGAGGTTTCAACTCAGTACATCTAGCTAATTATGCACAGATTGTTGGACGTGCCCTACGGCTAGTTTGGAAATGCTTTAGGGCATGAGAGACCTCTTCATAAAATGGGATGGAGCATTTATACGAACTCATCACATTTGAAAGACCAAAGTTCAGAAATAGAATCCTCCCTATTTCAATTGAAAATATAGAGAAAGCCATTTTATTTTATTTTGTAACGTTTAAAAGTGAACGACACATTATTTAAAATCTTTAATTAACATTGTAACGTATTCATAACGTGGTATCATTTGCACCGTTAGATGCAACAAAATACAATCTTGACTATGAAAAGACTTATCCTTGTTCAAGCAAGAATAACACATTTTTTAATAGGAAAAAAAAATAAAAATAGCACATTTCACAGCCCCTCTTTTTTGCTAAGGCAGATTTATTATAGCTACATTTTTTAAATGATTTTTCCATACATTTTTAAGAATGCACGTGAAAATTGCATGCTCTAAAGACATCATTTTAATAGATTAGATTGAAAGAATTCCCTTAGTTTAGAAAACTTTTTTCATCACTTGGTTGAAACATGCTTCATATTAGCTTAAAAATTATTAGTGATGTACCTACAACTCTTTTATAACTTTTATAACTTGTTGACATATGTCAGCATGTAATTGGAACCACATCAGCCACTAAAAAAATTAAACACCCTCCAATTGCATTCTGGCACATCAAAAAGATATAAAAGAGTTGTAAAAAAAAAAAAAATTGTAAGTATAGTATTTTTCAACATATAAAATTGAAAAAAAAAAAAAAATCCAAATAACTAAAATAAAACCCCCCTTAGCTCAAAAACTCCTGTTCCTCCCAATCGAGAAATAGGAAGAAAATAAATAAAAAGAGAAAAAGGAAGTAGGAGATTTCATTCGCCATCAGCAAATAATATTCAAGATCATTTACATAAATAAAAACATTAACACAAACTAAATGTGCCCAAATAATCAACAGAACCGCCCATTGGTTGATTTAGCAAATACAAGTTTGAAAGACTTTGGCTTAATTTGGCTACCTCCTAGAAAGATTAGAAAGACCCGAACTTTGGAGTGTTCTGCTGTACTCTGCAATTACTGGGGAGGTTTTCACGAGTTCCCAAATCTTGGCAGAATTCTTCAACCAATCTCGTTCTGATACGGTCCTTGCAAATGGTGGGCAATTCATGGATAGAACCTGTACCACAGAATCACTTCAAAAAAACTGCTCATATATTTCAAGGCAAAAAAAAAAAAAAAAAAAAATACAGGGAAATATACATATATTTTCATGAATACAGCATGGATGCAATTAGGATGCGGATATGTTTGGGAAAAAAAACTGAATTTTCTTCAGAAACAAAAGGGGGTGTATTCATGGAGGAGAGAAATGTATACTCTTATTGTTTGTTAAAAAAAAAAAAGTGAAGGTTAAAATAATTTAGAAGACGAGAGAGCCAATGCTTTGGAAAGTTAGAGACCTTTTTTTTTTGATAAGTAGAAAGTTAGAGACCTCCAAAATTCAAAATCATTATAGCTGTGAAACATGGGTTGTAAATTATGAACTCTTTTATCCTTTATAGTTTCAAAATTAGTGTTATTACTTGTACCTATTTTATGCCTTTTCATGTTTGTTATGCATCTTTTAAACTTAAAATTAATAAATATACACACACATGTATTATTGTACATATATTTAAAAGCGTTAATTTTAGATTTCTTAATCAACATACTCTTGCCATATTGTAGATTTTCAAGAATTGAAATATATCGTTTTGTATCTGTATCAATGGTTCATATGTGTGTGCATTTCTCCGAGATACTTGTGTATGAGAGAGAGAGAGAGAGAGAGAGAGAGAGACCTGATCCCGCAATTTGCACAGCGTAGAAAAATAACTTTCATATTGAGCTCTTGGGAAGTCATCCTTGCTCTTACGTGGGATAACAAACAAATCCGGCCAAGTAAAATCAGGATCATTACTCTGCATACCAGAAGCCATGGAAGAAAGTGGTTGACCTTTGCTCATATTTCTAGATTTGTCTCTCATAAACGAAGACATGTTGAAATAGTGTAAAATGGCTTTCCTCAGCTGGGAAAAATCACGTGGACTGAGATCTTGGTCATCCAATCTGCAAACAGCAAAGCACAAATAGATTAGTTGCTTCTGTAGCTCTATTCTGCTATACAAAACAAGATATAGAAGAACAAAGGGTGTAAAAGAATTTGAAATGACAAAAGAAAGTTCGAATTGGAAAAATGTTGCAACTATGTTATGTTATCGCAAAAAAGTGGATCAACTCATGTTCGATTGTTTCTTTGCTCTTTTTATATCTTCAAACATTTTTTTCTTCTAACTTTTAGCATTATTTAAAGTCAAAATGTAGTTATTTTCTCCATTTATGACATTGAGACACGTTATCTTTCGTGCTAAGAAAGATCAATCACTTTGTATGTACAAAAACTGGAGCAGCCATATACTCTTTCACTTTTATGGACTTCATCTTTGCTTTCCTTTTCAGGCAAGGTAGTTATTTTCTCTATTTATGACATCGATATAACATTGAGACATGTTATCTTTTGTGCTAAGAAAGATCACTCACTTTGTATGGACAAAAACTGGAGCAGCCATATACTCTTCACTTTTATGGACTTTATCTTTGTTTTCCTTTTCAGGCCCCAAATTGGAGCTCTGGGAATGAGAAGGGAGTATTGAAGATGGGTCAGGTATGCCATGTTTCAACAAGTCAACCTGTATAAAGAAGTGATGTAAAAGATAATTGGGTAAAAAATAATTCCAAAAAAAATACAAGAGGAATTCCCACAAAAACAATTAGAAAAAGTTAATGCACATCCAAAAGCTATTGAGAGGTTCTCATTTACCAACACAGAAAATATGATTTTGCCCATGCTACTTAATCAGACCCCTATATTCTTATTGGGAAAAAAAAAAAAAAAAAAACCCCACTGATGATAGACTAAACCTTTAACTTCAATCCAACTTTCAATTTCCCATGTAATAATGAGTCTTGTTAGTTGTTATGCATCCATAATACAAGTAGATTTAAACTTCAGATGGAGAATAGGCAAGATAGAAAGAAGAAGAAAAAAAAATGAAACAATGAAAAGCAGATTACATGAGCTATGGTCCTCTAACAATTGAGGAAAAAAACCACTTTGACCACCAGCTTTTAAACAAATGAATGCACCATGTGGGTTGGCTTTTAGAGGATGATTCATGGGCACTACCGAAAGAGAGGAGGATATTAACAATTGCAAATGCATAAAAGAATTGAGTAGAAGGTGAGAAAAAAATTTATAAGGAAAAAAAAATGTGCCACTTGCAAACCTTTCCCCTTTCTTTTTTTTTTGGGGGGGGGGGGGTGTTTAAGGGGGAATAATCGGAAATTCTGACTAGATCAAATCTAAATATTAGATAAGATTCCAAGCCACATTTGAAAGTAGGAATCACATTCAAACATGCAAGGAACAGAAATCTGAGACATTAATTTGAACAGAAGTCGCAAGCGTGCCATACCTAAAAATTAGGATATTAGAGAATTTCTAAACAAAATCAAAAGATTCACTCAAAAACAGAAATAACAGATCTTGCCTACATATGAGCAATTCTAAAAATATATAGAACATATAAGAAGCAGTAACCAAGATGAGGGTCATACTGTCAACATCAATCGCCACATGCTGTAATCATGAACTCCTTCCGACACCACAAGTAATACGTTACAAATGGATGCTAGTATAACACCAAGCTAGAAGGATTCCTTGCAGCATGGCAAAAAAGGACAAGTTCATTAGACCTTCAAACATCAAAAAGCTGTCAATATGTGCTTCATTGCACCACAATAAAGACAAATCCATGACAAAAGCAAATATCAGGCCCACAAAACGTCTTCACAAAACTTTCTTTTATTTTACACAAACAATGAAATTAACAAACCCACTACTAAGTACTTAAAGTTACCTGAATACTCATAAGTTCATGAGCCAATTCAGCAGACAAAGACTCGCCACCTAGAACTGATATCGTGGATGAGCCATCAGGCCTCATAATCTCAGCCAAAACAGAAGGACTAAACACGGACTGCAAGTCAAGAATAATACGTCATAAATGAATACAGAGAAAACATAAGTACTCCAATATGCATGACAATGTAGAGAATGCCTAAAATTATTAAAAGGAAGACAAAGAAAGAAAAGGAGTGTAGCTTTCAAATCCTTGTATAATGTGCCAAAAATGTAATTGACAAGATGGCTAATACTGTGTCTTGACTTGTTTTCCACAGAGAGAGAGAGAGAGAGAAAGGAAGAGATGTTTACCATGACACTATGCCTCTTACAACACAAAAGACACAAAAGAAAGAAACTTGTAAAAGCTAACTTACCAAGAACAAATACAAGTCTAGACTACAACGCTCCCAACTAATCCCCCGATCTCCATAAAGGATACAAATATAAATAAGTAATTAACCTTCACGTTAATTAGTATTCACCATTTCCTAAATTCTCAAGTCATGAAGATTAAGATAGGGAGCAGCACTAGAAATTGCATGTCAGCAATACACTTGAATACTTGATATTGCAGTGATATTTAATCCCCAACAGAAACATCTCTAATACCACATATTTTACCATTTTCTGTCTTGCTGATTATTTTCAATACAAGGAAAAAGCCTCACCTAGGGCTAGGCGCCAACACCCACAGATTGGTTACCAAACATTTACGATGGCCGAACCAACAAAGGTCAGCCGTCGAAAATCACCCTCTGAACTGATTTATTGGAAGGTAGCTATTGAAGCACTTTGACACTGATGAGTGTCCATTGATGGTCTTTCAGTTTGAGAAACATTTGGGATGTCGATCTACACCATGAGGTAACCCACCGAGCCAATCTGGTGTTTGGGGGGTATGAGCGGTGCCAATCTGGAGGTTGGGGCCTTGCAGTGTCGATCAAGAGACAAATGTTGGTAGGTTGTTAGCCGCCGAAAATCACCTTCTGAACTGATTGATTGGAATGTAGCTATTGAACCACTTTGACACTAATGAGTTTCCATTGATGGCCTGTCAGTTTGAGCAGGATTAACACAACATTTGGGACGTCGATCTACACCATGAGTGCCACCAAGCCAATCTGGTGTTTGGTGTGTATGACCAGTGCCATCAAGAGGTTGGGGCCTTGCAGTGCCGATCGAGAGACAAATGTTGGTAGGTTTTGAACCAGGGAAGTAGAGAGGTAAGAGTCTAGTCTATGCTCAGTAGGTTTTCCGCGGATGACACTGACATACAGAAAGAGGCAAAGCGAGAGAGGCAGAAAGGTGGATGAGAGAGAGAGAGAGAGAGAGAGAGAGAGAGAGAGAGAGAGAGAGAGAGAGAGAGAGAGAGAGAGAGAGAGAGAGAGAGAGAGGCAAAGGTTAGGGTTGGGAAAAATGCAAATAAGCATGAAGCTCTAAATGAAAAATGTATTATTAAATACTGTCAATAGTAAAGGTAATGATCAGGTTTCCAACACCCACCATCCAACCTCCTATCCAACACAACCAGATAAAACACTGGAAACCGACAAATTTCAGTTGGTTTTTGGTCAGGTCGATCGACCAGATTGAATTTTCAAGCATTATTCTCAACCTAGTCCGACGCCCAAAATTGTACAAACATCTAGGGGTATCAAGTTCATTATATGTGTCTACTATGCTCTTTAAGGGGTAGATGACACTTTCGGCCACAAACTATCACCCGTATATCATTTTTCCCCCACAAACTACCACTCTTACATTATTCCCTATTTTGAAATTTAGGTGTCAGTTTTTTCTATCCATTCCCCCTACATATAAATCAACCATTGAATTTGATGGAAAAGTACGTCAAATAACTAAATTGCCCTTGACAAACATGCTCATTTTACATTTATTTAGATAAAGATACTCTTATATTTTACGCTGGTAATCAACACAAGGAGTATTTCAAAATGAAATTGATGTTTTTTTTTTCTTTTAACATTTAAGACTCCTTTCTCATGATGTGGCAAGTTATGCATTGCGCATATTTTCCATCCAACTTAAATGTTGATTTGGACAAAGAGAATAAACTAACACTGAAACTTCAAAATGAAGTATGAGTTGTACTAAGTTAAAATATATGGCAGTAAATGGCCACATGGTTGATAGTTTATGGGAAGAAGATATCATTTACCGAAAATAAAATACACAAAGATGCAGGCACATAAGCTAACTTCAAGGAGGACAATTGGATACCCACAGAACATGAGGCCAGTCCTATACATGGTCTGTCAAATACTTGACTACATTCATTATCCTTCAAGCAGTTTTTAAAGGTGCATGCCTTGCTTCAGCTAGCTTTCATTATATATTGCCGCGATGCCCACAAACTTACTACTTTTTCATATCTTTAGGTTCCATTTTCTTTGATAAGTAATCGAATTATCATTAAAAGCGAAAAGCGCTATTCAAGTATACAAGAGAAAACACTTGGGTAGAAGGAGAGAAAAGAGCAAGAAAATTATGAAAACTAAGCTCCCAAGGAGCTACAAATGCAATTGTCCAAGTAAAAAGAGTAAAAAAGAAGAAAGACACAAGCTCCGCAGACGATCTCTCACAGTCCTCAAAACTTCTGTCATTTCTTTTCCTCCAAAGACACCACAAGAGACAAGAAGGCACATCTTCTGCACAACAATACTCCGAGATTTCCCACCAGTCTGCCTACAAGCAAACAAGTCAACAACACTACTAGGCATCACCCAAGATAGCCCAAAACGATTGAAAAATGTCATTCCATGAGGCACAAGGGACCTCACAATGGAGGAAAAGATGATCCACAAACCCTATCAATGACAATGACATGCCGTTGTCTGAGATCATCCATAATAAGAATCTTACCTAGAGCCACCAACCAAGCAAAAAAGACCACCCTCAAGGAAACATTCATCTTCCAAATACTCTTCCAAGAAAAGGGAGAGACATTGTTACCAACAAGGACACTATAGTAGGAGCGAACGTCGAACAACCCTTTTTTAGAGGGGAACTATAAAAGCTTGTCTACACCATTCCGTCTAACTATAACAAAGCACAAGAAAGAGAAGAACGAGGCAAAAACATCCACCTCTCAATCATGCGCCGTTCTAGCAAAGCTTACATTCCATTGAAGTGAGTCACCAGAATACTCCAATAGAGCCGCTACTAAAGCATCCTAAACACGGGCAATACCATATAAGTCTGGAAAGACTTCTATAAGGGCCTTGTCTCCACACCACTAATTATGCCAAAATCTAACATTGACGCCATCAGCCACATCAAACCTAGTATGACTAGAATAAATCCCACAACCTCTTCTAATATTCTTCCAAACCCCTACCCCATACGAACCAACTAGCTCGTTAGAACACCATCCACCCCATAAACTGCCATATTTGGCGTCCACCACAACTCTGCACCATGCCTCTCTCTCAAGCCCATAGCACCAAAGCCATTTTCCCAAGAAGAGCACGGTTGAATTTCAATAAATTATGAATGCCCAACCCTCCCTCAAAGATTGGAGAGCAAACCTTGGACCAGTTGACTAAGTGAAATTTGAACTCATCACCAAGACCACCCCATAAGAAATCACGATAAAGCTTCTCTATGCGATTTGCAACACTCGCAGGGAGAGGGAAAAGGGACAAGAAATAAGTAGGCAAATTGGACAATGTGCTCTTTATAAGGGTAACCTTACCACCCTTAAACAAGTACATCATTTTTCAGCTAACCAAACGACGTTCTATCTTTTTAATAACTCTGTCCCATATAGATTTGGCATTAAAGCCCCCCCCCCCCCCCCCCCCCCCCCCAAAAAAAAAAACCCCACCCCCCAACGGAAGACCAAGATATTTCAAAGGCAAGGAAGAAACCCTGCAATCCAAAATGCCAGCCAATCCATCCATATTTTTGATAGGTAAGCAAAAAGTTTATAAAAAGCGTAAGGGCGCCTCTAAGCATACAGGAAGTATACCAAAAAAAAAAAAAGAGGAAAGAGAGAAAAAAACACCCTCGAAACCCAAAAACAGGAGGAAACCCAATCAACACAACAAAACCAGCCCACAGAACCCAAAGACTATTACATCACAGCAAGTGCCCACTTGCGTTGCCCCAACTAGAACCAGAACTCCTGGCATCATAATTGGTCGTGCCCTGAGTTTTTCATCTCACGACTCCCTTTAGACTTAGAAGTGAAGACTGAAGCCTCTAGGCGCTGCTCCGCATCAACTTGAACCATTAAGTCTAAAAACCCTCCCCATTCCCCTTGTGCAAGACCCCCAAAGTGTGAAACAGAAGCTATGGTCAAAGGTTGCTCCGGGAGAACCATCAACCCCTTCAGAACCATCAATCCATCCATATTCTCAACAATACCCACAGGGACCATTTTTGACTTGGCCAGGCTAATCTTTATGATCAATTTTCATCAACGATATCCTTAATTTTTTTCAATATTAGACATTCTACTACTCATCCACAACAAATATTTACTTGAAAATGTCTTTCTATAGTGTTTAGGATATACAAAAAGACAAATTGCTTAGGAATATAAAATTCATGATTAAATAGTATGTGTATATATAGCATGCCAAATGTTAAATATTTATGATACAATCACCATAATGACTGGAAGTCCAATTGGAAAAGCAAATATGTAAATGGAAAAAAAAAAAAAAAAAAAAAAAAAAAAAAAAAAAAGAAAGGATCAAAGCAAAGATGTCTTGTTCTGCTTAATCAGTTTGAGCGTCTCGCGATCCTATTAGTTAATTAGTCATAAAGCTTTCTACTTATCAAAAAAAAAAAAAAAATTAATCATAAAGCTTTCTTTAGTTCCTACTTCTAAGTTTTGGCTTCCCAAATCTACTTCAACTCTTGAAGATCTAAATGATTCTCAACTTGTGGCTTCATTTATGAGATTCAATGTATAGCGAGAAGGAATACATGATACATATATTAATTAACATTTTTACATCATTGATGGAGTAGACAAGAAAAATTAACATCTTGTTTCTACAACAAAGAAAAGGATATGATTAAACAAAAGAAAAATATTAGCATAAAACCTGGGTATCAAGAAGTATAATCCGTTCAGCAGATATCCTTGGTTCAATTCCCACAGTACAATGCCTTGCCATTGCCCTAGTATCTTCTGTTTGTGTTGCAAATGGTGGTAGCATTCCTGTAAGCTAGTATATTATAGTTATCTTATTGAAGTACCTAATGAT
Source organism: Alnus glutinosa (assembly GCF_958979055.1). Taxonomy (NCBI): domain Eukaryota; kingdom Viridiplantae; phylum Streptophyta; class Magnoliopsida; order Fagales; family Betulaceae; genus Alnus; species Alnus glutinosa. Next base: position 4,445,140 of record NC_084897.1, on the reverse strand, counting down.
GCTCCTGCACATACTAAGTAAAACTTTTTTCTATAGATGAACAAAATTTTAATGCTTATTATCCACATATGAAGGAAAAAAGATTGCCGCTGAATTGATTCTGACTGTCACAATAACAGCAGCATGAAGCCTAAAAGAAAATATTTATAGATAAAATGGACAGATGGCTGACAGCATTTTTTAAGGCATTGTTAGACAAGAACCTCGGCAAGACAAAGATACAACTATACAGTAATGCAAAAGGCTAAAGAGGATCATCCTATCCACAATGCCGTAAATACTAAGAAAGGCCCAACACAGCCTAGTCAAAATATGCATTTAATTCTAGCCTTCAGTATGTGTTTGTTCCTTCCATGAGTGTCATTGACCAATGACCATAGAGCAGAACTAGGTCGCAATTCCACAGTATAAACCTTTTTCCTCATCTTATTTTTAGGTAGTGTTTTCTTAAAAATTCAAAGTCAACAGAAACAGAAATGTTTTCTTAAAAACTTAAAGAGAATGGTGGGATACTATTCCCTTGTCTAGGAGATGTGTTCAAAGGAAATGATAGAAGGAAACGGAACCTACAATCCCATTCCATTCCCTCCTAAGCATCCCAGCCAAAAGTCGATGGAATGCTTCACTCCCTTCATAGCATGCAGTTATTGAATTTCAATTCCATTTTGTTCTGACCAAAAACAAGGTTCCATTTCTCACCTGTTTTCCCAACTTTTTCTAAATTATTGAATGGTAGCATTGATTTTTGGGCCCTAATTGGTTTATTAAAAACACAATAAATAATAAACACTGCACAATCACTACTCACCGGGAGAGCTTGCATCAAATCCATAAAGCTCATTCATAATAATCGACTTGCCCACCCCAGTCGGACCAATCACTCCCACCACCATAAAATCAGTATTCTCAGTTAGAAACTGCAAAATTAACACAAGTCATTAGGCTACTTCTATCTCATTCTTTAACGGTCTTTCTCTGTTGGTTTGGTTGCACAGAAACTGCATAGGTTAAAAAAAAAGGATGAGAGAGAGAGAGAGAGAGAGAGAGAGAAACAGTTATATTATCATCTTGAATCTCAGTTTTTTTTTTTTTCATATTTAAAACTCGGGAAAATTGCTTCACCTCAACTGAGCAAAACACAACCAATTGGCTCACCCGAGATCATGTTTTCTTTCTCTAAACATCAAACCAACAGAACGTAAAGCTCAGAGCTTTACCCCGTTGCTAAGAAAGATTTTGAAAATGAGAGAAGTTGCTAAGAAGTTCTTGAGGTTCAAGGTGGGGGATGGAACTCAAATTCATCTATGGCTAGATAATTGGCATCCAAATGGTGTTTTGGTGGAGAAGTATGGCTATAGGGCGGTTTATGACTCTAGAAGTAAACTGGATGCTAAACTGTTTACGGTAATGCTTGGAAAAGAATGGAACTGGCCTCCTGCAAGTTCTGAGGATCTTGTCAAAATACAAAGCAATTTGTCTGTTGTGAAAATTGGTGATAGAGATAGAGCCTTTTGGGTGACATCAAAGAATAAGGGTTATACTAGCAGTGATACTTTTTTTTTATATAAGTAATAATAGTTTTATTGAAAGCGTAAGGCACCCCTATGTACACTAGAAGTATACAACAGGAAACACCTAACTAGAAAGCGAAAAAGAAGTAAGAAATTCAGCAAAGCTGATTGATAATGGGTACAAATAAGCTATCGACCAGACATACAAGGTATGGAGAAACAACTCTAACACCTCCTCTAGGGAGCTCTCTAGATTCTCAAAACATCTAAGGTTTCGTTCTCTCCAAATACACCAAAAAAGGCAAATAGGCACCATCTTCCCAGAAGTAGCGCTCCCAGATCTCCCAGACTTCCACCAACAAGCAACTAAGACAAGCACACTCCTAGGCATGACCCAAGAAATACCAAAGCGAGAGAAAATGTTGTTCCATAGAGCTGAGGCCACATCACAATGCAGAAGAATATGGTCCACTGATTCCCCATCCCGCTTGCAAAGACAGCATCTATCAACAATAATTATGTGCCTCTTCCTGAGATTGTCCAAGGTAAGAATTCTGCCCAGAGCTGCAGACCAAGTGAAGAAAGCTGCCCTCGGAGGAGCCTGAAACCGTCATACACTCTTCCATGGGAACCGACTACCTCCAGAACACATCATAGAACCAAAATAAGACTTCACCCTGAACACACTTGTCTTGGACGAGACCCATATAGGACAAAAAGGGTGACGTGAATTCTAGCAGTGATACTTGGAAAGAAATTCGTAATAGAAGGCCTAAAGTGGAGTATTGGAGACTGGTTTGGTTTTCTTTACCTATTCCTAAGCAAGCTTTTATTCTTTGCCTTGCTATTAGGAATGGTCTAACAACCGGAGAAAAACAGGCGAGCTGGGGTTATAGAGGAGAGGTGCAATGTATGTATTGCAGAAGTTTTATGGAATGTATTGAACATTTGTTCTTTGATTGTGGATATAGCAAAAGGTTAAGGCAGGAACTTATGAGGAGAAACCTGGTGCTTGATCCTCCTTCTACTTAGCCAGAAATCATGAGACTGGGGGTAAGGGAATGGAGAAATAAGAGCCTAAAGGCTAACACATGCAAACTATGCTGGAGTGCTGACTTATATCATCCTTGGAGACACCAGAATGACATTAGGTATGGTAAACCACCTTGAGCTGAAGAGAAACTGTTACATTATGTTGCTTGGGATGTAAATAATAGAATTAGGTGTATAGGAAAATTCAGGAGAAGTGATATTAATGTAAATAAAAATCTGTATAAATTGGGGTATTACCCTTGATAACTGGTATTAATGATAGAGTTTTGGTGTATTGTTGTTAGCTTTTGGTTGAACTGTTAGTTGATGGGTTAGACAGGTTTGTTTGGATGTTAATTTTGGGTGTATTGTTGACAGATTTGGTTGTCTGAGTGTTTCCTTAGTGATCTAGCTTTAATGCTAGAGTGTGGTGTAGCTTTGTTTTGTGTTAATGAAATTTCATTCATCCAAAAAAAAAAACTTCCACAGTTGTTTGGTGGCTGAGAAAAATGGAGGAAAATATATGAAATACGCAATTTCAAGTTTTTAGGATTTATTTTCCAAAACAATTACACCTTAACTCAACTAGGCCATGTAATAGTTCCATGAGTAATGCTATATACCACATTTTTATCCAATAATTATTTCACAATGCTCCGTGGTAGCAACCAACTCTTGAAATTTTTTTTTTTTTTTTTTTTTAAAACCAGACTGATCCAAAGGAATGTTTTAACTGTACGTAAGCATTGTACAATAGCTAAAAATGTGGTTTCTAGCATTTCTTTAGTTCCATTAGGCTAAAATCCTAATTACAAATAACGTCCTTAGATTAAAAGCTTTTCAACTTCATTTAACTTCTTCAATTTTCTATATATATATATATATATATATATATATAGAGAGAGAGAGAGAGAGAGAGAGAGAGAGAGAGAGAGAGTACAGGGAGAAAGCGATCGATGTGGAAGTCCCAGGAATCAGAGAGGAGGTTGAGGGACCCGATTGAAGGAAGGCGGGACCTAAGCGACGCCGTTTCATCATCGGTAGCGCCGCCACGTCCGAACTTGCCAGCAACCGGTCCGCCAGTGACCAGTCCAGGCTTTGCTAACAGGATCTTAGGAGGAGGTGGAGCCGAAGAGGGATTCGAGGAACCAGTGCCGCCTGTAGACCCTGCCATTTGACGCCTTCTTTCAACTGCCTTTCTCTCTGTCTTTCGTTCCCAAAACCTTAATAAATCACTTTGCACTAGCCTGTTGCGCCGCTTTCGAGTTTCAGTTTTTTTTTAAAAAAAAAAATGTTTTTGTGATTTTGTTTTGTGTTTTTTTCTTTATTTCAAAGAAAATAGGAGAAAGTATGCGCAAATTTTACGCATACCCAGAAAAGTAACAATATGACATGCTTGAGTGTTCGTTATTTTGAAAGGTTAAATACATATTTGTCATACGTACTTTACGATCTTTATTTTTTGCCCTTTCAGTTTCACTTTTTATCAAATTTGGTACATGTGGTATATGAAAAGACGAAAATAGTACTTCCGTTTGATTTTCCGTCCAAAACTAACGTCCACCCACGTCATTGGGTACTTAAAAATTTGAAGCGTAGAACCCAATTCTTTACACATCGTTTTCAACAACATCCAGACAACAACATGACAGAAAATGTCGTGGGTGAACGTTAGTTTTGGACAGAAAATCAGACAGAGGTACCATTTCCGTCTTTTCATATACCACAGGTACCAAAATTGATAAAAAGTGAAACTGAGGGGGCAAAAAATAAAAGTCGTAAAGCACAGGGGGCAAATATGTATTTAACCATATTTTGAAATATAAATTTAACTATAATTTAGTGTGTAAATTTTGAGACAAATAAATTTAAAAAATATGTTTAAATAGTTTAACTTTCTAAGATAAAATTAAAAAAAAAAAAATGAGATAAATCTGATATGTTTTTGAAAAACTCGAACACCGTAGCAAATATTGTTCCCAAACAAACTTTAATGACTCAAGGTGCCCTTCAAGGCCCCAAAAATATAAAAATGGTTTTAAAAATGTTTTAGAAAAAAATTCATATAAATTCAAAGAAAAAAAAAAACAAACAAACAAACAAACAAACAAATTTTAAAATTATAAAGGGAACAAAATAAAGGACCCCAGGGTTTGTCCTTTTTTTTTAGATTTTCTTTAACAAAATAGTTTTTTTTATTATAATTTTAAGATTTTTTTTTTTTATTTTATGAATGATATTTTTGTTATTAAGGTAGACATTAACATTATTTTTATAATTTAAAAAAGATATTGACACAATTAATTATTTAGAGACACACTAACAATAAAATAATATTACGAGAAAATATATTCTTGTAAGAAAAATTTAATGATCGGTTTGGAAACCGAAAAGAATCAAGATTATTTTCGGGTTTTTTTCAAAACCTAGCCACTTGGGTTCAACCCGAAAAAACACTTAAATTCAAGCAAAATTCAAAAGAAAAAGGGCTTTATGCATGGGTCCCACTCCACACTTAAAGCCGGTTTTCAAAGTACAAAATATTGCATGGGTCCCACCCAAATAATAATTATTTAAATTAATTAATTTTTTTATAATAAATAATTATTATTTCAATTATTATTACACACTATTTTTCATAACAACAATTATTATACATAACTTTTCATACATCCAATCATTTTCTACTATAAAAAAACGCTAATTTTTAATCTCAAAAATCCAACACCCAAACACAATTTCAAAATAAATAAATAAATTATATTCATCACTCAAACACATTTTCTTGCATTAAAATTCGCAAAGAAAATAAGAATTCAATTTTAATTTCAAAAATCTAACGCACAAAACCCAAACCAACCATAAATATCCCGTGAAATTGAGCTGAATTTCATAGTACAGTGTTACCTCTCCTCCGTAAAATCATTTTCATCATGTTAATCATTTGCCACCAAAATATTTTTCAATTATTAGCTTTTCTTGATTTACATGAAGATAAACCATAACGGCATAACACATTTAATAATTTAAACAATAATTTTAGAACAAATTCAATTTTTTGAGAATGGAATCACTCTCCCTAATATGTTTTCAGAATTATGTTTTACATTTTTTCAAACTATTCAAACATAATTTTAAGGGAAAAATACATTTTACCCCCCTAATATTTCACCTATTTTTCAATCTCACTTCTAAAGTAAAAAAAATTTGCAATGAACCCGAACTAAGTTTTAAAAAATTTTAATATTGCCCATCCAATACGTAAGTCTGTTTTTTCTTATGAAAATAGACCCACATGCGACACACATAGATTTTTAAGAAAAATGCATCCCAAAATATCCCAATTTTATAAGAAAAAAAAAACCCAAAAAAAAAATAAAATTGAGGGTGCCCGGCCACCCCCATTTGACCTAAGAAAGCCACCCTCATTCGCCCTGCCTAGGGTGACGAACCACCCCCATTGCCCATGGGATGGTTCAGCCACCCCTATGTCACCAAATGGGGGTGGCTCGCCACCTCCATGTGGCCAGCCACCTCCATGTGGCCAAAATGTGGAAGGGTTGAGCCACCCACCAATGGGGGTAGTTCGCCACCTCTTGGCTAGCTAAATGGGGGTGGCTTCATAGCCACCCCTTAAGGGTGAAGCCACCACCATTTGGCTACATAGGATGGCCGGACCACCTCTACGGGTCATAGGGTGGCTAACCACCTCAGACTGGCTAAATAGCCACCCCCAAATGGTCCATGTGGTGGCTTCAGTCACTCCAATATTTTTTAGGATATTTTGCAAAGCATTTCTCTTTATAAAATCCCGTGTGCGTCACAGGTGGGTCTATTTTTGTAAAAAGTGATGGATTTAAATAATGGATGGATAACATTAAAAAATTTTAAAACTTAGTTGTGGTACATTACAATTTTTTTGACTTTAGAGGTAAGATTGAAAAAGAGGTTAAATATAGGATGATGTAAAGGGTATTTTTACTATGGTTGGCAAAATGGGTACCCGACATGACTCGTTAAGACCTGCGACCCGTTTAAGTTAAACCCAAACACGACCCGTTTATATTAACGGGTCGGGGCTCCAAACATGACATGAACACGATAATTTCATGGGTCACCAGACACAACCCGTGAAACCCGTTTGACCCTAATCTAATAATCTAAGCTAAACAATGTAAACATCCACAAACACTCGATTTTAGGGGGTTTTCATTCTCTGAACTCCATATGGTATTATACATTCAAATTACAGACCATCAAATTGGGAACTAAAACATGATTTACAAGTTATTTCACTCAGATACCCATTTCTCAATTCATTCAATCAATTCTAGATTTGTCCATAGATTTAGCAAAGCTAAAAAAGCTAATAAAGAAAAGTTGATGAACTTCGAACACATACCGCACGCCCTTGGTGGACTCGTCATCCAAATCACACCGCTTCCTCACACCACCGCCATTAGCACCGCCTCTACCACCACCGCCGTGATTTGCTCTCAAGTCCAAACTCATTGGATCACTCGATTCACTCCCCGAAACGTCCTGATTCGCACCGCTAACGTCCCTGAACTGCACGCTCCCCAGCCCCAATCCCCGTCCAAACTCCCCCACACCCTCGCTGCCATTCATCGGGAACTGAAGAAGAAAGGGCGGCGTGGCTGAAGCTTGAAGGAGAAACCAAGAAAGAAAAGAAGACAGAAAGGGGAAGAAGTTAGGGCTTTTCGGCCATAACCTCAATTACCTAAATAACCTAATAATCTAAATCAGTAGACAATAAATCTAATCCCATTTCTTTCTTCTTCTTTTTTTTCGCCAAACTGAGATAAACGGGTCGATCCGTTTAAGACCCAAATCCGTTTAAGGTAGACCCAAACCCACTAATTTCGTGTCATGTTCGTGTCGAGTTGTCATGTCGTGTCAAAATTGCTAGCCCTAATTTTTACCAAATTTTAAACATTTTTTTCTTTATTGTTTTCAAAATTTTAAAAATAGAAAACGAAAAGTGAAAACAATGACTACAACGTAATAGTCAATAGACCACTTCCAAACAATCCCAAATTCTGAAGCACTGGAAGAAATAGCTTAGACACCGCCATTCCCGGATGGAATTTTGACATGTCCAGCTTAATCCCAATCCAGCACTCGAGAGGATCTCTTGATAAACAAGAAGTGGTCTGAGACTGAATCGGACAAACTCGGTGAGTCAACAATGTTTGCTCTTCTCTGTTCAAGACAGCTTCTCTTCCCCAAAAGTAGGAGGTCCGAATTTGAGTATTTTCAGCAAAATGCTTTCTTTATTCTAAAATCATTCACATCGATAGGATTATTGGAATCTAATGAAACACAACAAGAAGGAAAACATTCTTTTAGAGTGTCTTACCTCATAAACTCATGCGGGTTGTCCCCAAAATCTGCTACTTTAGCATCCCAAAGAGTGAACTTTGAGAACCCAGAGAAACCAGACTCAATGCTTAATCTTCTCAAAGAAAATGGATTCACCAATACCTAGATCTCCAAACTTGTCAGGATATATCCACTGTTGCTTTTATTTGATCCTGAGAAGATCCTTTTGCCCAAGATTGAGTTTTTCCGTTCTTTGGGGATTTCGAGCTCTGACCTCCCTGGGATCCTCTCTTCAAACCTGTTGGTACAGTTTCCGGTATGATGACGTGTCGCCTGGTGATTCGCTGCTGGGTTCTGATCTACTACTTCAATCCTGCAAAAAGAACAAACAACTCGTCGGGGGTGCCAACTACGCCCACTTCGATACCTAAGTCAGTTCAAATCAATTTTCTGAAGAGTATTTTCAATCTCAATCTCAAGAACTCAGAGAATTCGTAATTTCATACCTGGTGTGACGGTCTTATTTATAAGCCAGATTTGCGGTCTCACCAGACTTCTTGATGCCTAGTTGGATTAGGAGTTTGAGTCTTAGTTTGGTTGAACTTTAACCATATCTTCAGGAAATTCGAATGGGATTGTAGAGTCTGAAGTTGATTGCGTTTGTACCTCTTTAAACTTGATTCCGTATCAATAACTATCTTATCCCATTAATTATGGAATTGTGGTTTATCCCTGATCTTCTGGGATTCTATCCTCATCGCATTCTAAGACAACTGCGGCACACTTCAGCCAACCTCCGAGGTGATAATACCCGAGATATGTTCGCTCCGACTTGGAGATCTCGAGGTATCGCCGCACCATAACAGGGTTGTGTAAGGCCGAGTTGTTACTCCAAGATGTTGTCGTGCTGAATTGAGATCACAACCGAGGCGTTATTACCCCGAGGCGCTATTACCCCGAAGCGTTATTACTCCGAGACACAAATACCCGAGATATGTTTGCTCCGTTCAGACTAGGAGATCCCGGGATATTTTATATACCGTAACCTGGAATGTGAAGACCGAGACGTCGTTATACCTCCGAGATGTCTTTATACGTCCGAGACGTCTTTATACCTAGACAATCTTTTCTTTGCTGGGCGGAACAAATGTCCGAGACGTGACTCCGAGATGTTTCTAAATCCACGTGTCTCTAGGGTTAATTTTATCCTTAACAGTTACCCCCCTAATTCTCTGATTTTAGAAATAAATGGAAATAAGAGAATTACTTTCTGTCTGCCAACCTGTACCTGCTACTGCGAAGGGCGCGTCTTTTCAACAGTTCAAATATTTAAACCTTGCCGCTTCTTTTCCAATGACGACGTCAGCTCTGAAACGCCGTCCTTTGTCATCATGAAACGGTACTATCGAGGTAGCGCATTTAATTCTTGAATACGGAACGCACGCCTTTTCAACTTCGGAAATTTTGAAATGATGGCGCCTTTCGGTATTTTGGACACGTAAGGGAGGGGGTATTTAAAGTTTTGAACACTTTCACTGTTCATTCCTCGTCATTTACCTATTCTCTCTCTCGATCCTCCATTGTTGCCTTCTTCTTAAACTCCTTTCTTTCTCTGTATCCTCTGTTTCTACTTTTCTTCTTTCTTCCATGGCTCCTAAGAAAGCTGCTTCGGCTGTCCCTGCTACGTCTCGGGCTCGAACGAAAAGGTCCGACGGCTTCGTGGATCTCTCTCCCCTGGAGAGAAGGGTGGAAACCGCCCTTTTTGCGAAGCATGAGGGTGTTCTTCGTCTGAACTACGAAATTCCTCCAACAGTGAGGATGTTCTATCAAGCACCTGGAGCTCGGCTTATTGATGGCGGCGACATCACCTTGTATGAGAGGATGTTTCTTGCTGGGCTACGGTTACCATTTCCGGAGATTGCTCGGGATTTCGTCCTTTTTCTGATGGTTGCACCCAGTCAGATTATGCCTAATGCCTGGAGGTATTTATTCGCTTCGTACATCCTTTGGAGGCTCATGTTGAAGAAGGAGATGAAGATCCTGCAATTTTTTTAACATCTACAGACCGAGACAATCTTCTGAGGGGATGATTGAACTCTGTGTTCGTCACCCGCCTGTCTTCATCAAGCTCAAAAGTGGGCTAACAAACAACAAATTCTGGGAAATGCAATTTTTCAGGGTTTCTGGGGAGTGGGAATGCCCTGAAGGCACTCTTCTGCCTGAAGACCGTAGGATGCCTCGGACCTGGCAATTGCTATGACCTGACCGAAGCGACCCCCCTTCACTCAGTGTATCCGACCTGGAGGATGTCAAGAAGATAAGTGGGTGGTCCGCTGCTAGGGTCAAGGCTGACAAGTTAGAAGAAGTTGATTTTGATAACCTTGTCACCAAGGAGAATTTAAGGCAATTTCTTGGATACGACATCCCGAGACAAACAGCTAATTACCAAGAGAGGGGCTATTAAGAAGAGGAATGACGCCCCTCCATCTCCGAAGCCCGTTTCTAAGAAGAGGCCATTCAAAAGTTCCGAAGAAGTTCCCAAGGATGTCCCTCTGCGGAAGAAACAGAACATTCCTCTAGCTGCCTTGGGTGCAAGGAGAACTCCCCTTCGGTTCCGTCATCTGGAGTGAACGTTGAAGAGGGATCTGCAAGTTTTCAGGGTTTCATTCCAGAAGTTTCTCCTACACCAGAAGCTAGTGCTGCTCCTTCCTTTGTTTTAAGGGATGAGTCTGGCTCCGAGGCATCGTATCAGGGTGAACAGGGTGCAGAAACTTCTTTTGCGGAACCTCCTCTCGGAACTTCGACAGTGACTGCCCCGGAACCAGAGAGATCTGGAGAAGGAGATGAGACTGTTCCTGAGGCCCGAGACATACAAGTCACGCGCAGGGTAAAACATCCGGCCAGAAAGCGGAAGTTCACAGCCCAGGACCGAATTGCTAAAAAGATCTTGGAGGCCGAGCGGATGTGGGGCAAGGCGGTTATAAGACCTTCTGATGCCGAAGAGGTGCGTCAAGAGCCCACTGCTTCAGGTGGTGAATCTTTTGAAGAGAGGGATGAGGAAGTTGGCACCCCCCGAGATGAGCCTCTTGTTGAGGAGTTTGAAGCTGAAGGTACTCTCCGAACTCCTTCCTCGGAACGTCCAGACACTCCACCACCTCCCGCGAAAAATTTGAAACGGGGCATGCCACCCCCCAAGCTCCATGTTCTGCACCTGTACAACTTGAAATTCATACTGGAGCACCTGAGGTTGAAAATACCGAAGAGCCTAGAACTTCTCGGGAAGCGGTTGATCAGGATATGCCGGGCGCCACTTCTGAAGTACAGGGTGCAAGTCAACCCAAAGTAACTCCCCATCTCGGAGTGCCTGAAGAGTCTCGGATCGACTTCGAGAACATCACTCCTGAAGCAGGTGTGCTTCCCGAGTCTTCTACTAGGAGCGGGTCTCGTGTTGAGGCCAGCCCTTCCAGACTAAGATCTGATGGGTCCGAAGCGGCTCCAAGTACAGGGGCTGTACCTCCTGTGGGTCCTAGCTCCTCCTCTCGGGTCTCAGCTAGTTTTGAAGTTTTGGGCAGAGGCCTTCTGGGTCATCCAATGGAGGCTATAAAGAACCTAATTCCCGAGGGGTATCTGGGAAATGCAGGGGTGTCTTCTCCCGAGAAGATTGCTCAAGGCATTCTTATCTCTCATTATCAGGTAAGTTTCTGAAACCAGGCCTTTTCATTCTACCCGCATCTTGATTCTGACTTTGCTTACTTTTCTCTTTAGCTTCTTGTGAAGATGACCGCCCTCTGGCAGAAGTACGAAAATCGTCCAGCGCCCCCACCTGCTCCTGCTCCCGAAGTGCAAGCTCGCATCTCGGGCTTGGAGAATGAAGTTGCGGCACTGAAGGCCCTCCTTCAATCTAAGGACGAGGAACTCGCATCTCGGGACTCAATTATATCCGAGATGCGTTCTGCCAATGCTTGTTTGAAGAAAGAAGTACTGGAGGCCAATGAGCGGTACACACGTTCTGTCGCAAGCCTTTCTACCGAGCTGGATCGTGCAGATCAGTTGTCCCTTCGTTTGTCGGCCGTGCAAAACGAATGCTCCGAAGCGTGCAAAAATGCTATGAATGCCGAAGCCGAAAAGGACAAACTGAAAGATGAGGTTGAAAGGCTTAAGGCCGAGAGGAATAAAGCTGTTAAGGCGCAGGATCACTCAGAGAGTCTCTTAATTAGGCTCAGGGCTAGATATGACACGGATCGGGCAAAGCTCAAGCGTTATCTGAAGCAATTGAGCTATGTGCCATACCTTCGGGATCAGAGTTGGGCTCGGGGGTGCAACTAGGGTTTCGAAAATTTTTGAACCTTGGTAACGAATCCCCAATATAAATTCGACCCCAAGACGGTTGGGCCGATGCTTGTTGGTTTTCCTGAAGAAGCCATCTTAGAGATAAAAGAGTTCGGTAAGGACTTTATGCCTAATGTTCCGAGTTGGGGTGATGACACGCCAGATCCTCGAGAGGATCCACTTGATGATGCCGCAAGCTAAAAGCTTCTCAGGCAGATGCCTGACTTTTTTATTTTTCTTTCTTTTTCTCTTTTTTATCAACCTGTAAAGAACTTCAAATATGAAATGAAATCTTTTGGATGAAACTTTTACCTTTTAATTCTCTCTTCTCTGATCATAGCATTCGGAGGAGCCTTTTACTGTGATATTCTTCTCTGCATTCTCATATGAGGAATAGATTATCTTGAATGTTCTTTTCCTTTAAATCTTCTAACTTTGTCGTGGTATCCTTTCCATAACCCTTTCGGGTCGTCCGAGGAAAGGATTTGAACCAATTCATCATCTTATCCTTCGGAAACCTCCAACCGGGAGGTTTCAACCCTTTGTATCCTTTCCCTGGCCCTTTCGAGCTGTTCGAGGAAAGGATTCGGGCGGATTCTTCTTTGGATATCCTTAGCCTTATCCTTCGGAAACCCCCAACCGAGGGGTTTCAACCCTTTGTATCATTTCCCTGGCCCTTTCGGGCTGTTCGAGGAAAGGATTCGGGCGGATTCTAGTCCTCATCCTTCGGAAACCTCCAACCGGGAGGTTTCAACCCTTTGTATCCTTTCCCTGACCCTTTCGGGTTGTTCGAGGAAAGGATTCGGGCGGATTTCTTTCCCGAACATCCCCACCATAACTCTTTCGAGTCGTTCGAGGTGGGGAGTCAGATGGACGCTAATGTAGCTTGATCATCTTTGGGGAATTTTGATGAAGAAGTGCTTCCATGCTATCCCGGGCTGCTGCTCATAGATTGATCGAATCTAGGAGACTCTCTGTTCTTTCTTGTTCTCGGTGTTGGACTAACCGAGGAGCTTCGGATATTCTCAGTCTTCCCGTAACCCCTAATCGAGGGATTTCTTTCTGTTGCATCCTTTCCATGACCCTCTCGGGTTGTTCGAGGAAAGGATGCAAGTGAATTATTTTCTAAGTATAACTCAGATTGATTCTGCAATTGTCAATATGTACTGGAAATAGACATTCTTTATTGAATATGAAATTGTTTGGAAAAAGCTGAAAAAAGCAATAAATTACATAAAATATCTCTTCAGGTGCTCGGCATTCCATGATCTCGGGAGTATCTTCCCTGTCTCGGTCATTAAGCGATAAGCTCCCTTCTAATGGCATCCTACTACCTTATAGGGACCTTCCCATCCGGGTCCCATTTTGCCTTCCGCTGGATCTTTTGACATTAAGCTCACCTTCCTGAGTACCCAATCTCCGAGCTGGAACTTTCTGGGCACCACCTGTTTGTTAAAGTACCGAGCCGTTCGATTCTGATATGCTGCCCATGTGACGTGAGCATCGTCTCTTTTCTCCTGCAAAAGATCCAGGTGTACCTTAGCATTTTCATCGTTGAGTCCTGGATTGTAGTGAGCTACACGGAAGCTTGGAGATCCTACTTCGACTGGTATCACCGCCTCGGTTCCATACGTAAGTGAGAATGGTGTCTCGCCAGTTGGAGTTCTTCTGGTGGTTCGGTACGACCACAGCACCTCTGGAACATATTCAACCCATGCTCCTTTCTTCTTATCAAGCTTTTTCTTCAGAGTCTTTACCAGGGTCTTGTTCGTCGCCTCTACCTGACCGTTCGCCTTTGGGTATAGTACCGAAGCATAATGGTTTCGGATACGGAGCTCCGAACACCACTTCCGAAATGGTTCTCAGTCAAACTGCTTCCCATTTTCTGTGACGAAAGCATAAGGAATCCCAAACCGGCACACCACCGATTTCCAGAGGAAAGTTATAACATTCGCTGTGGTTATAGCTGCTAATGCTTCTGCTTCCGCCCATTTAGTAAAATAGTCAACAGCTACAACCAAGAATTTCCGTCCACCTTTCCCTACCGGCATTGGGCCAACTATATCCACCCCCCATTTCGCAAATGGCCATGGAGAAGTGAGGGGGGTGAGCTTCTCGGGACTTGCTTTCATGATTCTTGAGAACCTCTGGCACTTGTCACAGGTTTTGACTAGAAGAGCTTAATCTTTCTTAATCGTAGGCCAATAGTAGCCCGCTCGGATGGTTTTTTGTGCCAGCATCCTTCCTCCTGAGTGGTCTCCGCACACACCTTCATGGATTTCCCTGAGAACATAATTCGACTCGGCCTTGGAGAGGCATTTGAGCAGGGGTTCGGAATATCCTTTTGTACAGTATCTCTCCGAGAAGGCAGAACCGTGTTGCTTGTATCTTCACCTTCCGAGCCGCGACCTTGTCTTCGGGCAGCAACCCATTTCTGAGGAACTAGATAATGTCCCTTGCCCATTCTGGCTCATCTGGTGCTGAGTCTGCTTCCATAACCTTGGTCCTCGGGGCTATCGAAGGCTCGGTCAGAACAATAATTTGCCTTCTTGATGCTTCAATCTCTTCTTCTGTTCCCAATGCAATCTTCGAGAACTCATCAGCTCGGATGTTTTCCTCCTGAGGTATCTTTGTGATGACGAACCTTTCGAAATAGATTGGAATCGCCGTACCTCTTCCAAATACCTGGCCATTCTATCTTCTTGTGCTTCGAATTGCCCTTGGACTTGGCCTACGACCACCTGAGAGTCACTCCGGATTTCGACATTAGTTGCCCCCATCTCTCGGGATAACGCCAAACCCGCTATCACCGCTTCGTACTCAGCTTCATTGTTCGTCGTAACGAAGTCCAGTTTTACAGTAAAACCGAACTCTTGTCCTTCGGGATTCCTGAGGAGGACTCCTACTCCGCTTCTGCCCTGTGTGGAAGAGCCATCTACAAAAACAACCCAGGTTGACTCCTTAGGAAGTTCTTCTGCTTCAGGAATGTTGCAGAATTCTACCAGGAAATCTGCCAGAACCTGTCCTTTGATAGCCGTCCGAGGATGAAACTCGATATCAAATTGTCCGAGTTCCACCGCCCAGTTGACTAATCTTCCCGAGAGGTCAGGTTTTTGCAACACCTTCTTCATCGGATACTCGGTTAGAACTCTGATAGCGTGAGCCTGAAAGTATGGCCTCAATCTTCTGGCTGAAATAATCAAAGCGAACGCCAACTTCTCGATCCGAGGATACCTTTCTTCTGCGCCATGCAGTGCTTTACTTGTAAAGTAAACTGGTTTCTGAACTCCTGAATCTTCTCGGACTAGCACCGAGCTTACTGCTGAGGGAGATACTGCCATATAGAGATAAAGAATCTCCCCTTCAGTTGGGCGGCTCAACAGTGGTGGGTTGGCTAGGTATTCCTTCAACTTCCTGAAAGCCTCCTCAGACTCCTCACTCCACATAAATGCTTTTCGTAAAATTTTAAAGAAGGGAAGGCACTTATCTGTCGACCGTGATATGAAACGGTTCAGGGCCGCAATCCTTCCTGTCAGTCATTGGAGTTTTTTCGTTGTTCTCGGGGCCTCCATCTCGAGGACAGCTCTGACCTTCTCTGGATTAGCTTCAATGCCCCTCTGCGACACCATAAACCCAAGAAACTTGCCTGAAGAAACTCCGAAGGCACACTTCGCGGGGTTGAGCTTCATGTTGTATTTTCTTAGAGTCCGAAAAGTTTCTCGGAGGTCTTCTATGTGTTTATTTGCCCGAACACTTTTAACCAGCAGGTCATCTACGTATACTTCAACGTTTCAGCCAATTTGACTTTGAAACATTCGGTTCACAAGTTGCTGATACGTGGCTCCCGCATTCTTCAGTCCGAAGGGCATCATCTTATAGCAGTAAAGTCCTCAGTCTGTGATGAAAGCAGTTTTTTCCTGGTCTGCTTCTTCCATGTAGATCTGATTGTATCCCGAGAAGGAATCCATGAAGCTTAAGAGCTCGTGTCCGGCGGTCGAATCAACCAACAAATCTATCCGAGGCAGAGGAAAGCTATCCTTCGGACATGCTTTATTCAGGTTGGTGAAATCTACGCACATCCTCCACTTGCCGTTAGACTTCTTTACCAGCACCACATTGGCCAGCCACTCGGGATAATCCACCTCTCGGATGAATCCAGCTTTCAGCAACTTCTCTACTTCTTCCGCAACAGCCGTGTTTCGTTCGGCGGCAAATGCCCTCCTTCTCTGTTTCACAGGGCGGTAATTTGGGTCCACATTTAGCTTATGGACAATAACCGAGGGATCAATCCCCGGCATATCTTCATGGCTCCAGGCAAATACATCTTTGTTGCGCCTCAAGAACGCCACCAGATCTTCCTTCATAGGTTGAGGGAGTTGTGAGCCTATATGAACTTTCTTTCCTGAGTCACCTATCTCGAACTCCTCCAAGGCTTCCACAGGCTCCCCCAACGGTGATTGCTATTTTCCATCTTCCTTAGTTTTCTCCCCCCGACTGTGCTGCCTCGGGGTGTCTTTTAAGGACAGATTGTAGCATCACCTGGCTTCCCTCTGGTCTCCCTTCACCTCTCCAACTCCTTCTTCTGTTGGGAACTTCATGCTGAGATGCGGTGTTGAAGTCACAGCTTTGAAGTCGTTGAGAGCTGTCCGTCTTATAATGGCATTGTAGGCCGAGACTTTGTCAACTATCAGGAACTTCACCATAATGACTTTCTGCCTCGGATAAGTCCCTGCCGTCACAGGTAGATCAATATAACTGAGAGGCAACACCTTCTCTCCAGCAAAACCCTGTAACTGGCATGAGACCGGGACCAGCTTTTCTCGTGGAACACCCATGTAATCGAAAGCTGATTTAAACAGGATATCAGCCGAGCTCCCTGTGTCAACAAGGATCCGCCGAGTCTAATAATTTGCTATGGTCAAGGTGACCACAAGGGCGTCTGTGTGTGGAAGCGAAACCCCAGTATAATCATCATCAGAAAACCCTATAACTAGAGGGTTATATTTCCGAGACTTTGGGGGCTTCTGGACCGAGTATACTTCAAAATCGTCCAGCTGCCTGGCATACGCCTTCCGAGCCGAGTTGGACTCACCTCCTCCTCCAAATCCACCCGAGATAGTGTGGATGATAGGGAGATTACCTTGCTGCGCCACCCGAGGTCTACTCCTACTTCTCTCCCTTCCTTCATCCCTTCGAGGTCGAGGTGCTTGCTCTCGGCTTCTTCCTCTTCTGTCTTCTTGTCTCGGTTGATAATTCCTCATTTCATTCCGACCCTCTTCCCTCCTGGGCCACGGATAATGGTCTCACTCCTGATGATTCCTCTCATTGGCGAGAAATCGGACTAGTTTCCCATTCTCGATGAACTTCTCGATCAACTGCCTCAATGATACACACTGCTCGGTCAGATGACCGTATGAATCATGGAAGGCACAGTATTTGTGAGCCAAACGAGGGGGCGGATCTCTTGGAATGGGTCTCGGTCTCTGGTAATTCGGATCTCTTTTGAGTTCCATGAGCACCTCGGTGAGGGAGGCGTTCAATGGTGTCCACTTATAATCTCCGAAATTCTTTTTTACCTTCTTGTATTCTCCGGGACCGGTGTCCTGTACAGGCTCAGGATTCTTCTTCTTCTTGGGCTTCTCGGTGGATGGCTGTTGTTGTTGCTGGGAGTTATCGAGAACGGCTCGGAGCGTTTCTTCCTGATTGATGTACCTGTCCATCTTTACCATAAAGGTATGAAGATCTTTCGGTGGTTTCAACGCCAATTCTGCCATCAGAGGTCCATCCTTCTTCAAGCCTTGGAAGATTGTTCCATAGATGAAATCATCTGGCGCACTCTCGGTGTCCAGCTTCTCCTGGTTGAATCTCCATAGATAGTCTTTTAGAGACTCGTTTGGCCCCTGCTGTACAGAGAGTAGGTATCCTCGGGGTTTTCTTCTAGCTCTCCCAGATACGAACTGGGCCAGGAACTTCCTTCCAAGGGCGTCGAAACAATCAATCGACCTCGGTGGGAGATTCCTGAGCCAGTCTCGAGCCTTTCCTGACAAGGTGAGAGGAAAAGCTCGGCATGCCACAGCATCTGGTGTCTTGTGCAGGGAGACATGGGATCGGAAATTGTCCAAGTGCTCCATCGGGTCTTCACTGCCTGAAAAAACAGGGATGTCAGGTACCTTGAATCTTCCGGGTAGATCGAAGTTGGATACTTCTTCGGTGAATATCGACTCCTTGTGCTGAAAGAGGTTGTCCACGAGAGACTCCTTTCCATCACGCTTCTAATCAATTGTTTTTGACAGCGCATCATATTTTGCGCCCAGGTCCTGGACCATCTTCTACAACCTCCTTTCTAATTCTGTTGGTGGAACCGGATTGACGGGCTCTCCATGATCTTCGTTCAGCGGCCCTTCTTTCTCTCCTGGCCCTTCGGGGTTGCCACCAGGGTTTGTCCCTTCTGCTGCATCATGATTGAATGGCGGCGGCGTCTGAGCAGCTTGGAGCAGAGCATTTTGAGCCAGCAAATCCTCCACATTCTTCTACGCATGGGCCAACTGTTGACTCAGTTGGGTTATTCTGGCCTCTGGTCCAGCAGATTCTGCTTCTCCACGAACATCGTCTCGGCTGGTAGGCGGTGCATCGTTTTGAATCGACTTGGAACGTCTCGTAGTCACCATCGCGGATTTGTTTTTTGTAAGAACAACACAAGTCTTTCCCACAGACGGCGCCAAACTGTTGGTACAGTTTCCGGTATGGTGATGTGTCGCCTGGTGATTCGCTGCTGGGTTCTGATCTACTACTTCAATCCTGCAAAAAGAACAAACAACTCGTCGGGGGTGCCGACTACGCCCACTCCGATGCCTAAGTCAGTTCAAATCAATTTTCTAAAGAGTATTTTCAATCTCAATCTCAAGAACTCAGAGAATTCGTAATTTCATACCTGGTGTGACGGTCTTATTTATAGGCCAGATTTGCGGTCTCACCAGACTTCTTGACACCTAGTTGGATTAGGAGTTTGAGTCCTAGTTTGGTTGAACTTTAACCATATCTTCAGGGAATTCGAATGGGATTGTAGAGTCCGAAGTTGATTGCGTATGTACCTCTTTAAACTTGATTCCGTATCAATAACTATCTTATCCCATTAATTATGGAATTGTGGTTTATCCCTAATCTTCTGGGATTCTATCCTCATCGCATTCTAAGACAACTGCGGCACACTTCAGCCAACCTCCGAGGTGATGATACCCGAGATATGTTCGCTCCGACTTGGAGATCTCGGGGTATCGCCGCACCATAACAGGGTTGTGTAAGGCCGAGTTGTTACTCCGAGATGTTGTCGCGCTGAATTGAGATCACACCGAGGCGTTATTACCCCGAGGCGCTATTACCCCGAAGCGTTATTACTCCGAGACACAAATACCCGAGATATGTTTGCTCCGTTCAGACTAGGAGATCCCGGGATATTTTATATACCGTAACCTGGAATGTGAAGACCGAGACGTCGTTATACCTCCGAGATGTCTTTATACGTCCGAGACGTCTTTATACCTAGACGATCTTTTCTTTGCTGGGCGGAACAAATGTCCGAGACGTGACTCCGAGATGTTTCTGAATCCACGTGTCTCTAGGGTTAATTTTATCCCTAACAAAACCCATTTTTGTTATCGAGAAGCTTAAAGAAACAACTAATCTCGTGCTATGATTTCCTCAAGAGTGTACTTCTTGTCGAGGAAAAAGTCCTTACAACTTTGAAGCGCTCACCACGGGCTTTTCTATATAATGTGACAAATAATGTCTCCAAACATTGCACTTTTGAGACAACTTGGAGTGCCTCAATCTGCCATTTCTTTCTTGGTAAGTAATTATTCTTCTCAAGCGTTCACTACGCATACTTGGTTTGTTGAGGCTGTCAACGAGTTTATGGAAATGGGATTTGATCGATCGAAAACAGTGTTTGTCTGGGCAATCCAAGCGTTCTTGAAGATGCGTAAACTAAAGTTGGAGTCAAAGTTGGAGCTGTATAGGAGGTGGGGTTGGTCAAAGAACATGGCCCTCTCAGCATTTAAAAGGAATCTAAATTGTATGCTTTTATCAGAAGAGAAGATCACGAAAACAATGGACTTCCTTGTGAACAAAATGGGTTGGCCATATGCTAATATTGCTATTAATCCTGCAGTTCTATGTTGCAGCTTGGAGAAGAGGATAATGCCTAGGTTTTCAGTTATTCAGGTTTTACAAGCGAAGGGTTTGGTCAAGAATGATTTGTCCTCAGGATCTATCATACTACCTAGTGAGAGGTGCTTTGTGGAGAAGTTTTTGATCAAATTTCACGACGATGTTCCTGAACTGTTGAATGTATATTAGAGTAAGATGGATCTTGTGGAGGTTGGAAGTCAATCTGAGAATGTGTGTGGTTCTAAACAGTTGTAACATTTTTGACTTCCAACTTAAGGTATTTCTCGACTTTTAATTGAATGCCAGTTTAATATTTCATACTTACTGGATAAAGCATATGCATCATCTTGTTTTGTTTTCACCTGGATATGTGTTCTCCTAGACAATGATTTCAAATATTGATCCATGACATCAATTATTTATTTCAAACAGAATACCTGACTCATGTAGTCGCATATATTTTACTACATGTCTCCTACACCCCTAAAGATTGGGGACAAAAAGAAAAAGTAAAATAGGGATCTATTTGTTATAAAGGGCATGGGTATTTTTTTTGATAAGTAAATTTAGTATTATTGAATGCGTAAAGCGCCCCTAAGTACACTAGAAGTATACAAATAGAAACACCTAACTAGGAATAGAAACTTCATGTGTCCCCAGGTTGCACCTTTCACTTTTAATGATATTTTGATTCGTTCATAGTGAAAAAATCATTGCCATATTTGTGTACTAACATTGGGTGTATTATCCAAAATTCTGTGCTTCATGGTGATCAGATTAAGAGCTAACTTCTTTATGATATCTAAGATATGTTAAGGTCAACATATTTGATATTTGATAATTTATAGATTATTTTCTAAGTGAAGCAGTATCCTCATGCAGTTTTTTTTGTCTAGATCATCAGTTATATAGGAAAAAAAAAATTCTTTGATTAGATTATGCACAACCACATGACTGGCACAAACTTTAAAGCACACCCAAGGGGGCTCATTTCACACAATTGGCAAGAAAATATTAGAAAAGTGAACTGTGTTGTAGAGGAAAGAAGAAAATTAGAAAAGCTCGTAGACAAAGATGCCTGTGTGCACCTGTAAAATCCTATGACATTTAAATTCTTCTTGTTGGAAGAGTGAACCATGTGTGAGAGGAAAGAAGAAAAGAACAGGTCGTATACATAGATGCCTAGATGCAGGCTCAGAATCCTGTGACATTGAAAATCATCCTTGTCTGGCAGATGAATTGATCGTTTCTATATAGAAATATGGAGAATATTTAGATTTTGATAAGATCAGTTATAAGCAAATATGAATCATATTTTCTTGTGTTTTGAGTGGTATCTCTTGATATATAGTTGAAGTTCAGAAAGTGGCTATTTTGTTTCGAGAAAAGCATTGATGGAAAGATAAGTCCTATAGTCATCTGATTTGAGATTAATAGCTTGTTTTGCAATTGAGATAGCTATAGTTGGGACATAGATGTGACTTTGTTGAAGGTTTCATGTACTCTCTTATCTTTGTAATGAGATCTGTTGACATTGGTGATGTATAAACAAAATGACCATTTTGTTACGTGAATAATTTCACAAACACATAACGAGATAATTTGTTAGGTTTTGAGGGAACTTGGACCCTTTAAATTCGTAAAAGGAACCTAAAAACCTTTTCAAACATGAAGTATCAAATCATAAAATATATTCTAACATAAGGAAAATATCCTACCGTATTATATATTCTAATATTAATATCTACTCCGCGTAGAATTCTATTTTCATAACATTCATTTCCCCTTGAAATGGAGTGTGTTTGTTAGAGGAGAGCAACGATAATGATTGCAAACAGTGTGGATTGCATACTAAAAAAAAAAAAAAAAAAAGGTCACATGAGAGTATTAAAGGGAGCAAAGCCTTGGTCATATTAAGTTTTAATATTTATTATTTTCATAATTGTTAAGTGTTACTAATCTGCATATGCGATTTTAAGAGTAAGATTTTTAGGAACTTGAGGACAATGTCCATTTCAAGGGGGAAGGAATGTTACTCTCATGTGACTTTTTTTTTTTGTTTCCCTCAACCTTTTACCAATTCCACCAAAATCTTGAACCCATCTTCTCCTTTCTTCCATGCTTGGACATAAACGTTGGTCACTCTTCTTTGTTTCGATCGGCTTCACTTTTTTTTTTTTTTTTTTTTGAGTATGCAATCCACACTATTTACAACCATTGATTGTTTCTCTCCTCTAACAAACACACTGGTACTAGGTTCCCCTTGAACTCTTTGTCATTGAACACGTCTGAGTGAGCGAGGGGTAAGGGGTCTAAGCATTTCATACGCTTTCGAGGTGGCCGTTATTTCCCCTTCGCAAACAGCACTAGTTTTCAATGTGGCTGGATCTCCTTCTTCGCTGCTGCTACTTCCGCACTCGTTGTGAGCTGTTCTTGGAACCCATGCAAAACATATCCCAACTTGCAATTTTTGGCTGAAAATATTTTTGGTCGTGCATATGATTTTGCCACACACGGTAACACAAAACCATTCACTTCTTCGTAGGTTTTTTCTCCTACATGTTCTTCGGGTAGGTTCTTTATCAGTAGGTTGTGGTGGCGGGGCTGCAACATGGTGAAGTAGGTCATGTGATGTTTGCGGTGGTAGGGGATATGGTAATATAACCTTTTGTGGCTGCTAGTAGAGGACCCCATCCAATTTGGCATTAATTTCTTCCATCTTCTTTATCGTACATTCCACTTGTTTCTCCAAATGCTTCGCTCTTTGATCCGCCATCAAACTTGTCTCTGATGCCAATTGTTACGTGAATGATTTCTAAATTCTTCTCAGTATTCTTCTTCTAGACATCCATCCACCGAAGCTAATATTCACCATCCACTAATTTTCCATGTATAAGAACATCTTAAAATTAAATTGATATTCGTGCAGTTGATGTTAAAATTAGAATAGATAAAATGTGACTTACCATTTAACATAGGTATTAATTTATGACACTTTTTTTCCCCCAAGTAAAAAGGGTGTGTGTTTAGGGGTAGTGCCATTTGTCTCACCACAAGCTTCCTATGTTGATGTGTCATTTTCAGTCTATCTTTAGATCAGTCATTATTAAAAGAAAAAAAGAAAAAAAAAAGAGGGGGGGGGGGGGGGGGGGGGTCAAGGGTGGATTGGCATTTCTCTATGTTAAGAGTGATAATTTGGTATCAGCATTTTGCAAGGTGGAGGCATAAAAAGGAAAGTAAGCTATTGAGGTAATCAAGCTACCCTTGTTTTAATTAGAAAAAAAAAAAAGAAAAAAAGAAAAAAGGAACCTACCCTTGTTTTAGTATTTCTATGAATGTTGATCCGGCGCATTCTATGTACAATGTTTTGCAAAGTTTTTAAAGAAAATCCCAAATTACCTTTTGAATATTATGAAATGTATGAAAATATCTTTATTCATGAAATGTGTGATTTGTATTGCTTTATGAATGTTGTTTCCAGACCATGCATTATATGTTTTGATGATAATATTATGTTACGTATAAAGGAAAGAAAATAAAAGAAAAAGGCATAAGCTGTAAAATATTTTTATAAATATATGTATAAAGGTTAAGGAAATAATGACAGCAAGGAAATTAAAGAAAATGAACCACCAATACTGTGTGTAAAAGAAATGTTTATGTAATTATCACAATGGGCAGTGCAACACACCAAAGTACGTTTACATGAAGGTGAGGATCGTGGTGAATTTATCGCCTAACGAAGCCTGAGCAAAGGGGGCTAGTGTACATGATGACTGTAGAGAGGAGTTGAGTGGGTCAATCTTGTTGAGAGTGGTTGATCGCAAAGAAGCACATCCTTGACTCTAGGAGTTAATCAGAGCGATGATATGTGAAAAGGAAAGGACAAAGAGAAAGAAAGTATAGTAAAGTAGTGATTTCATGTTTTGTATAAGATATGAAATGTTCACGCTATCGTACACTAATACTAACCTGTTTGCTTACTGAGTTGTGGACTCATCATTTCACTTGTAAAAATTATTTATAAAGGCGGGTTAGGTTAGTATCAGACGATAGGACAACAACGACAAAATTAGTAGCTTGAGCTAGCAATAGTAATCCTATGATATAAAACATTGTATCATTGTAAGTGAGCAATTAGATTTGTATGGTTGACTAGTTTTAGAAATATCATGTAAGAATATTGATGTGACAAGTTATGTAATGTTCACAGTAATGTACAGTTTGCTTAGAGCTAATAAGGTGAACTTGTATGTAAGTAATAGTAAAGTTTTAAATTTACCGCTACTCCAGTCTCATAGTTTATATATTTTCGCTGCATTACGTTAGGATGCCCAAATATTAAATTATTGGAATTATCCAGCCTGGGGCGTTACAACTATACTAATTAACAATAGTTAGTAAATATTATTTAAACTAGTTAATATATTAGTATATTAACTAGGTAGTTTATCCTGGTATTTCCTTTTGTATACTTCCAGTGTATTTAAGGGCGCCTTACGCTTTCAATAAGACTAAATTTACTTATTAAAAAAAAAAAGATAATTACATCACTGGTCCCCTAGGGTATACCATAATTACGAATCACTCCTTATGATTTAAAAAGTTCATTGAATGTCCTTGTGGTAAACTATGATTACAAATCGATCTTTAAAGTCAAATTCTATTAAAAAATTTGACAGATTCCGTTAAATGCCACGCCAGCGCCATATCAAACCAATAAGATGTCGACACGTGTCCATCTAAATAAAAAAATATAAATTTATTAAAAAAATAAATAAATAAACTTTTTTAAACAAACAAAAAAAAAAACCTTCCTTTTTTGTTTTTTTTTTTAAATATTTTTTTTAATAAATTTATATTTTTTTATTAAGATGGACATGTGTCGCCATCTTATTAGTTTGATGTGGCGCTGACATGACATTTAACAAAATCTGTCAAAAATTTTAATGGAATTTAATTCCAGGGATCAATTTGTAATTATAGTTTACCGCAACGACTTCCTATGAATTTTTTAAACTGTAGGAAATGATTCATAATTATGGCATACTTCAGGGACCAACAGTGCAATTATCCATTTAAAAAAATCTAGCTGGTTTACACTAAAAAAGCTCCCTTCTCTCCCCTCTCAACTCTCATCTTCCACTTTCTCTCATTGCCCTAGCGGTAGCCCGTGAAAGCGTGTCAAGCTAGGGGTCTGCAACGCTTCGTCATCCAGAAGCTTGGCTATTGTGCGGGGTCAAAGTTTGAGGAGTAGAGGTGTGCTTTTCGGGTCACTCTAGTTATAAGGTCGTGAAGGGGGCTTTGGTTGGCGGGTTTTATGATTGGGTGGTTTTCTTCTCCAGCGATGGTACCAATTTTTTTTTTTCGGTTGGCTGACTGAGTTTGGGTATGGAGAATCGATTCTTCATTCGGCTTCTTGGTGGATATAGGTACGGCGAAGCTCTGGCTACAAGAAAGGAGGAAAAGCTATGTTGGGGCTGTCTCTTTGGGCTCGTGTTGCAATGTGTGTTCTATGCAAAAATTACCTCTTACCTCTATCTTTTGAGTAATGCTACACATCATCCCCTTGTCCTCTTTTTGTCCCCCCAAAATTGATGTGGCTCATAAAATCACTATTGAATTTTCAATATATCACTATTGAATTTTGATCCAATGGTGATTTTAAAAGCCACATCAATTTTGGGAGGACAAAAGGAGAACAAAGGCATGATGTATAGCATTACTCCTATCTTTTCTCTCTTATATGTGACTCAGTATATTTCATAATGACATCGAGTCCGTCCCTTCCTCGCCTCTTCTTCAGGCGGCTAGTCTTCTCTTGTTCTTTCTCTCGCTACATTCTGTGATCCTAGCATTTAATTTTGCATATATTAATTATCACATCAGTCACTTTCACGTTTGCTCAATCCTCTTTATGCTTAGTGTTCTCAGGACTCTAGGAGAGTTCCTAAGGAGCCGGAGGCGATCCTAAGGAGAGTTCCCTAAGGAGCCGGTTATGTAATCCTCACAGTAATGTATAGTTGTTTAGAGCTTATAAGATGAACTTGTATGTAAGTAATATAAAAGTTTTAAATTTACCACTGCTCCAGTCTTATAGTTTATATATTTTCACTGCATTATGTCAAAAAAAAATTCTCAAATGTAAAAAAGGAATAGTAGTTTGCCCAAATACTAACTAATTAACAATAGTTAGTATATATTATCTAAAGGGAAAAATATATTTTAGCCCTCCAAACTACCATCGATTTTTCAGATGGCACCTCAAACTACCAAAGCTTGAATTCCGGCCCCTCAAATTACCAACTGCTTATTTTTTGGCCCCCTCCGTCAGTTTATGCCGTCTAAGTGGACGGAACTAAGTCACGTGCCATGCACATGACTCTTTTAGCTCAAAAGCCCAAAAATACCCTCCTCTTACACTGAAATTTCACCCATTTTTTTCTCAATCTCTAAACACCATCGCAGGTCACATGGCTGGATCTCCATACTGCCAGGTGATGGACGAAGAAGGCGCTACGGGAGGGTCGGCGGCACCAGCGATGGACGAAGCGGTGGATGAGGAGGTCACCGACACCGAGTAGTTCTTCCTGGTGTCAATGACCCAGTCGTTTGTCAATGCCGGGGACTCGCCGGACAGGAGTTCTAGTCCGGTCTGGGTGACCTTGACGCTGGCGAACGGCCACCCCTAGGGCTGAGGGAATTTTCCAGCTAACGGCCACCTCGGCGAAATCCAAGTCAAAACGAAAAATTTTAAAAGATGGGAATTTTCCGGCGAACAGCTCAGTGATTAATTTTCAAGCTTATCAAATTGTTTTCTATGAGTTTTTGTTATTGAAATACAATTTGATTGCTGTTATTGTAAAAAGGAAAGCGTTCGAATTAAAAATAAATTCACTACTCTAGTAGGAGACACCGCATGCAAGTTGTTTGTAGAAATTTCTCAATGATCTCTTTCATTGAGTTTGCTAAAATACATCTGAGGACTCTTCCCATTACCATGCTCTGTTCACCTCTGTTTTAGGACATGAAAACAGAGGTGAACAAGAGACTTGTTGTTCTCTTTTTGTTTTCGGTAATAGACAACGGCTTTGTTGTTACAAAGCTTTAGAGATATATATGCAATTTTTCTAACTGTTGATTGGTATGGTTGGGACAGTTATAGGTCCAAATTTAGAGAGAGAGACAAGAAAATGTGCTCAAAACAGAGAGAGAGGGAGGTCTAATAAAAACTTCCAGATATAGATATGAAGTGGAGACGCCATAGATGAATTGATTGTGTCCAAATCCGTTAATGAAAAGGTACTATAATACATTAGGTTGTGCATGGAGGTCTGAAAACTCCCAAAATAAATATTGATATATTGTTTGTAGAATGAACCGAGAAAAGCACCACGAAGAGAATCCTTCACTATTTGAGTTTAGCAGTAAAAAATCATAGGCCACCCTGTTAGAGACTTGAGTTTAGTCCTTTTCTAGAAGTGGTAAGTGTAGAACAAAGGGGGTCATTGAGTGATTTCTTCAAACATATTACAGGCTGTTGAAGCTCATACCCAAAACGGAGTCATTTTTCAATAAAAATCCCATTCCTTTTTACAAATTAAACCCCAAACCCAATTCAAACACAACAGGGCACTATCAAGATCTCCTAACGCATGTTAGAGAGTATTTAGCAAACCCATTCTCATTGATCTATGATTACTAAAAATATGGCCAAATTCACGACCACGAAATTATCCTCTGAAAGCTCTTGTGCAGAGAAAGGGCGGAGATTCACAAGTGTTAAAAATATAGGTATGATTTCCTCGTCCCATCACCCGCATGCGCGCACGCTCCAAAATTCATTCACAGCTAGCGACAGTAGTAGTGAAACTTTTCCATGCTTGTTGATATATATATTGTTATCAGCTTCAGCGTCGTCGGTGGCAACCACCGCCTCGCCAAGTACGTATCGGTCGGTCACCACCCTCCACCCCTCACCCGCGGGCAACGACACTGTTGTGATCGAGTCCTACGTGGTCGATGTGCCGCCCGGAAACACACACGCCGACTGCCAACATTTGCTCATCCCTTAAGGACCCGAATGGCAATTTTGTAATTTTTTTGGCCCTCCCCACTCGTACGCATGTTTTTATCTCAAGGGACATTTTAGTAAATTCAAGATTAAAATTAGGGGTATTTTCAGGCTTTTGAGCTAAAATAGTCGCATGCACAACATGTGACCCAATTTCCATCCATTTAGACGGCACAAACTGACGAATGGAGCCAAAAAATAAGCAGTTGGTAATTTGGGGGTCGAAATCCAAGCTTTGGTAGTTTGAGGTGCCATCCGGAGAATCGATAGTAGTTTGGGGGGCTAAAATATATTTTTCCCTTATCTAAACTAGTTAATGTATTAGTATATTAACTAACTAGTTTATCCTAGTGCTTTCTTTTGTATACTTTCAGTTTATTTAGGACCTTTCAATAAGACTAAGTTTATTTATAAAAAAAATAAAAAAAATCTTCCTAGTTTACACTAAAAAAAAGCTCCATTCTCACTCCTCTCAACTCTCAACTCTCATCTTCCACTTTCTCTCGCCGCCCTATCAGTGGCGCGTGAACGCATATCAAGCTAGGGGTCTGCAATGTTTCGTCATCCAGAAGCTCGGTTGCTGTGCGGGGTCAAAGTTTGAGTAGCAAATATGTGCTTTTCAAGTCGCTTTGGTTAGATCGTGAAGGGGCTTTGGCTGGCGAGTTTTGTGATCGAGTGGTTTTCTTCTCCAACAATGGTACCAGCTTCTTTTAGGTTGCCTGTTTGAGTTTGTATAAGGAGAATCGTTTCTTCATAAAGGCGAATCTTCGCCTTCTCAGTGGATACAGGTACGACGAAGCTTCGACTACAAGAAAGGAGGAAAAGCTATGATGGGGCTGTCTCTTTGGGCTCGAGGTGTGTGGCTTGGCTGATAGAGACAGTGGAAGAGGTGCTGAGGCATACCAGAGTCAAGGAATTCGTGAGACATACTCGAGAGGCTTCAAATGTCATCGCCATCAAGAGGGGATGTAACACGGCCGGTCGTTTTTAGGAGGTTGCAGTTCAAGGTGAGGGGGGCCATAAATGGTTTATCATGCTGCCAGAAGGTCGTGAAGGGCGATTATGGGGTAGATTCTTCGGGGAGCTAAGCAAATTTTTGGCTTTTTTGGAAGTAACACCCGTATTATATTATATTACAATGTGAAAAAATGACTAACACCCTTATTAAAATTGCCTTTCCAGATCCTTAAAATCAATCAATGCACTCCAACCTATCCCTGAGAAAATTCAACGATTTTAAAGACTCTGATTAGGGTGGGCAATTCGGGTCAGCGGGTCGGGTTCGTGTCGACCCGGCTGACCCGATTACATATTCGGGTTCGATACGAACCCGACCCGATTAATAATCGGGTCGAGTTCTGGAACCCGAACACGACCCATTTGTCAACCGTGTTACCCGAACACGACCCGGGTAACACGGTGTAACAATCGCCTAAAGAAGAAGAAAGGAGGTCAGAAGGATGAAGGTCGAAGGATCGTCCAGTCAAGAGAAGCAAAGCAAGCAATCCAGAGGCTGTGGAAGAGCTTTTTCTGTCTCTCTTTGAACAACACAATCTCGTTTCCATCACATTTCCAAATCATAGCTAAACCACACACAAATCTGTTGCCCATAACAAAATCACAATCCTCGCTCAACGCTCACTGGCTCTTTGTGAACAAAGTACAAACCCTAATTTCCAAAACCCTCCACCCCGAGCTCGGAGCGTGAAGCCCATCGCATCCAAGCCCTTGGAAGACTCAGCCCTGAAGGCCGCCGCCAAGCCCAGATCCAAGCCAGCCTCGTCGGCCGAGAAATCGTCGGCGGCAACCAAGCGGCCGATTTCCAAGACCCATAGCAAGGATTCGTCCAAGCGGGCCAAGAAGAAGGCGCCGGAGCCGAGCGCAGACGGCGTCGTTTCGCCTGACGACACAAAGGAGTCAACCACCGGAGATGAGAAAAAGCTCTTCCAGAGGGCCAGTGTTGAGTGAAAATGAAAAGGAAATGAGTGAATTGTGA
Organism: Alnus glutinosa; assembly: GCF_958979055.1. Taxonomy (NCBI): domain Eukaryota; kingdom Viridiplantae; phylum Streptophyta; class Magnoliopsida; order Fagales; family Betulaceae; genus Alnus; species Alnus glutinosa. The sequence goes on along the minus strand of NC_084897.1, from coordinate 4,414,689 downwards.
AAGTGAAAAGAAGAAAAGGGCTGCTCAGACGCTCAGTGCTCGGTTTCTAGTTTCTTGAAGTTTCTGTAATTTTTTTTTTTTTTAATATAACCGGGTGATAATCGTGTCATAATCGGGTTGACCCGAACCCGATTATGTTAAACCCAAACCCTATTTTCCCGTGTTGTGTTCGTGTCGGGTTCGTGGGTCGTGTCAAAAATTGCCAACCCTAACTCTGATGCCTTCTCCCTTGTCTGTACATCCAACTTGGAAGAGCAACAATAGCTTTAAAGCATTTGATAAAAATCTTAGTTTGATATTTAAAATTTTAATTTGAACTTTTAAAATTTGTACACGTTTTTTTTTTAAAAAAAAAAAAACACACATTCCTTGCCTGCAATTTGAAAACACATATTTACCTACATTTTCAAATTGTAAATTTTTAAAATCGCAATCCTAAACTATATATTTTATGCAATTTGGTTTAAAATCGATTAATATAGTAAGCACAATGTAATACATATTAATTTGTATGTATTAATTTGGTTTAAAATCGATTCCTATTTCTGGACTTTAACAGCGTTGTTACTGTTCTAGCCATCTTTTGGTGGTTGTTGTAGGTCTTGAGTAGAGATGTAATTGGGCTTGTTCTGATCTGTTTTCCTTTCACTTTTATAATCGCCTTGAGTGGTCCATTGAAAGGATCGGGTAATTTATTTGTCTCATTTCTTACTTTTTGTTCATATCTCTGCGCTGTTTTAGTTTGTTTTGGGTCTAATGTTGGGGAGTCCACCCCTGTTTCATTATTTGGATTAACCATTTTCTCTTCCGTTCAAATCAAAAGTAGGATGGATTCTCTCTTGTAACCTTTTCTCATATTCAATTAAAAAAAAAAAAAAACCAGAAAAAGCCCCAGCCGAAATTATTTACCTTAATTTTCTTTTCTTGATAAGTAAAAATTAAAGGAAATTGTATTTGCCCCTCTAACTTTCAACAAACTTGTAATGTTTTTTTTTGAAGTTCTATTTGTCTTCCTTTCGCGAAAACAAAAAAAAACAAAAATGCACTTGACAAAATATTCGACAAAATAAAAAAGGACCAAAATTTCAGCATTTTTTTTAAAATTATATATATATATATATATTAACATTGCGATAAATTGAAGAATATTATAATTTTTTTAAAAAAAAAAAAAGAAAAAGAAAAAGAAAAAACCAAACAAACAAACAAAAAAACAAATTTATTGATAATCAAAGAGGCAAATGTAGTACCCTAAAACTGAAAAGGCCACTCTTCAATGTCAGTTAGGGCTCCATTTCTTTTAAGAACCTTTTTTTATGTCTCGAGTTTGAACTTTCGAGTGTTTGTTTTAATTCTGCGCGAAGCTCAAACACTTCTTTGATTCTGAAGCACAGGAAGAAGAACAGACCCAGACGCCGTCATTGCGGGATGGTACAGCACAGGAAGAAGAATGCCTATCCAACCCACGAGAGGATCTCTTGATGAACAAGATGTGGTCCAAGACTGAATCGGACTAACTCGGTGAGTCGACAATGCTTAGGATTTTTGGGAGGGAATGGAGAGATATTTAGTAGGGAAGATGAATTGTAAAATTCAAAAAGGATGGAATATTTCTGTATATTACTGATAATTCGGCAATTTCGAGGATGCCAGTACCTCCATAGACTAATCAATTCATAATACTCAAAAGCTGTCTTCTGTCTATTACCTGTTGGACTTATATACTGCCCAGAACCAGGTATTACAAAACGCATATAGAAGCCTATAAAACGACTAGATTGAAAGAAGACAAAACAACTAAGCAAAACATATAAAACGCACTACAGCAGTGCTCCAAAACGCAACCGTTTAGCCTTCAAGGAGTTGAACCCAGCTGGCTCCCAACTCTCCCAAGGCTCCCCCACATGCTGCCACGTATCTCTTTATTCTCTAAGTCTGATCCACGCCTTCTCACTTCAGTTCCAAGCTTCCACCTTTCAATCTTTCTCCCAAAACTCTCCCAAGGCTTCCACCGACAAGCCTCAGGGATGTACCGGTGACAATACCCCTCCCTTTCAAAACACCTTGCCCACAAGGTGTGGGTAGGCGTTCCGAAGCCCGTGAAATTCCTCCCAGGTTGCATCATCGGCGGACTGACCTTCCCAGCGGATGAGTAATTCCACAAGAGCCCGGTGGTTATGCGGACGGGAACGGCGGTCCAGCACCTCTGCAGGCTCTGGCCGAAACACCCCATGAGAGTCCACTGGAGGCAGCTTAGGCACAGGAAAAACAGTGGATCCCAATTTCAACTTCAACTGTGAAACGTGGAAAACCGGGTGGACTCGGGACTCCTTAGGCAGATCGAGTTCATAGGCTACCTCCCCCACCTTACGAACAATGGAGAAAGGTCCATAGAAACGAGGTGCGAGTTTGAGAGATCGGCGATGTGCAACAGTCATTTGCCGATAGGGCTGTAAGCGTAGGTAAACTTTCTGACCTACCTCAAAATTTCTCTCAGTCCGTTTGATGTCAGCATATTTTTTCATACGCTGTTGAGCCTGTTGTAAATTGTGATGGAGAATAGCAAGGATTTGCTCCCTGTTACGGAGCACGTCATCCACTGCTTGTACCCGGGTTGTGCCTGGAATGTAGCTCAATAGTCTAGGTGGGGGGACACCATAGACCACCTCAAAAGGGGTCAACTTGGTGGAAAAGTGCCAAGACGTATTATAACAAAACTCAGCCCAGGGTAACCAAGATGACCAATTTTTAGGGCTGTCTTGAGTAAAACAGCGGAGGTAGTTCTCCACGGCCTTGTTGACTATCTCGGTCTGACCATCAGACTGAGGATGATAGCTTGTGCTGAGCTTAAGAGAAGTGCCCTGTAGGCGGAACAATTCCCTCCAGAAAGTACTGGTGAATGTAGTGTCCCGATCCGAAACAATGGAATTGGGCATTCCATGTAGTTTAAAGACATGAAAAATGAAGAGCTGAGCTATCTTGGCCGCAGAATAGGGGTGAGATAAGGAAATGAAGTGTGCATATTTTGATAAGCGGTCCACCACCACAAAAATAACCGAATGACCCTGAGATAGAGGCAAACCTTCCATAAAATCCATGGAAATGTCAGTCCAAACCCTAGAGGGAATAGGGAGTGGCTGTAGCAGCCCTGCCGGGTATAGATTATCATACTTGTTCTGTTGGCATATGTCACACTCCCGAATGAATTTCTTTATGTCTTTTCTCATTCCTTGCCAATAGAAGTCCCTCTTTGCACGATGGAGAGTTTTCTCATAACCCAAGTGGCCAGCCATAGGGTCCCCATGCACATAGAGCAGCACTTGAGCTTTAAGCTGGTGGGAGTCGCCTAGGATAATTCTGTTCTTATATAGAAGAATACCATCTCTGAGGGAGTACCGACGGGAATTCAGCTCATTGTTATGCCATTGAGTCAACAATAGTTGCAATTTAGGGTCCACTAAATATTGAGCTTTGAGGTCATCAATCCAACTGAGGACAGGAATAGATAGGATGGACAAGGAGAATTCTGTAGCAGCCGCATCCCTTCTAGAGAGAGCATCCGCCACTTTATTATCCGCTCCTTTCTTGTATTCGACCACGAAATCATAGCCAAGAAGCTTAGTGAGCCAACGCTGCTGGAATGGAGTGCCCACTTTCTGTTCCAGCAGAAATTTCAAGCTCTGTTGGTCAGTACGGACTAGGAAAGATTTCCCGAGGAGGTAGGGCCTCCACTTGTGAACTGCTGTTACAAGAGCAAAAAGCTCCTTCTCATAGGTCGACATATGGAGGGCTTTTCCTTTGAGAGCTTGACTTAGGAAGGCAATGGGACGGTGGTTTTGCATAAGGACTGCCCCAACCCCCACCCCACTAGCGTCACACTCAATGATGAAGGGCTGGGCGAAATTTGGAAGGGCTAAAACAGGCGCATGAGTCACAGCCAGCTTTAAGGCGTCAAAAGCATTCTGAGCTGAAGCTGTCCAGCCAAAGGAGTTCTTTTTGAGCATCTGAGTTAAAGGGGTAGCGATGGAGCCATAACCCTTGATAAATTTCCGGTAATAACCGGTTAACCCCAAGAAACCCCTCAAAGCCTTTAGGGTCGTAGGAAACGGCCAGTCAACCATTGCCTGAATCTTACTCGGGTCAGCACAAACCCCTTGAGCTGAGACGATGTGCCCCAAATATTCTACCTCCAAACAACCGAATTTACATTTAGACAACTTGGCAAACAAGGAATTCTGCCGTAGGGTCTCAAGAGTCAAAGATAAGTGAGTAAGATGTGTTTCCATGTCTTGACTGTAAACCAAAATATCATCAAAGAAGACTAAGATGAATTTGCGCAAGTATGGTTGAAAAACATGATTCATTAGACTTTGAAAAGTAGAGGGGGCATTGGTTAGCCCAAAAGGCATAACCAAGAACTCGTAGTGGCCCTTATGAGTTCGGAAGGCTGTTTTGGGTATATCTTCATCAACCACCCGTATTTGATGGTAGCCCGACCTTAAGTCTAGTTTAGAAAAAACTTTAGAGCCCCATAACTCATCTAGTAGTTCATCAACCACAAGAATAGGAAACTTATCTTTAATAGTTACCTTATTCAATGCCCTATAGTCCATGCACATCCGCCAAGTGCCATCAGCTTTCCGAACCAGCAGGACTGGGGAGGAAAAAGGGCTGCGGCTGTGCCTTATAACACCCGTGTGCAGCAATTCCTTCACAATCTTCTCGATTTCCTCCTTTTGATAAAAAGGATAGCGGTAGGGCCGAACCGAGACCGGCTGGGCCCCTGGCTGGAGGGTAATAGAGTGATCCTGCACCCGTTTAGGTGGCAAGCCCGTAGGTTCCCTGAAAACATCCACAAAACCCTTGAGAACGTCGGTCACAGGAGGGGGAACTTCCTGTTGGCTCAGTGATAAATGCTGCCCTTGGAGTGAAAAACAGTGGTTAGGACAACTGAGGAGCTGTAAAACAACACCCTTCTGCTCTTGTTTAGGTAGTCTAAACGAATCACTACCCTCCACACTTAAATGGGGGCCTTGCTTCAAGCCCTTGAGAATGCAAGTAGCACCCTCATGTTGGAATTCCATTCGAAGTGCTGAAAAATCCCAAAGAATTGGGCCCAAGGTGCGGAGCCAATGAATTCCCAAAACAGCATCACACCCAGCTAGAGGAAGAATAAATAGGTCAGTACGGAAACTGGACCCTTGAATTCGCACCTCTACTTCCTTACAACACCCGGGGCTAGTAATTTCTTCCCCATTAGCAACCTTTACCCGAATAGCATCCTGCACTAAGGGTCGAATGCCAAGTGTAGCCGCTAATTTTGTGTCAACAAAATTATGCGTACTACCGGAATCAATCAAAATAACCACTGGCTGCAACCGTAACAACCCAATCAAACGCATCGTCTTCGGATGAGGAGTGCCAGTAATGGCATTCAAAGAAATCTCCGGAAATTCATCTAGAAAAAATTCACCCGGGTCCTCCTCAACAAGTCCGCAAGCCTTCTCCGGATCAGGGGTTTGCTCATCCAAAACCTCAATGAGAAACAGTTTCGGAACAGCACACACATGCCCCCGTGTCCACTTAGAGTCGCATGAATAACAGAGGCCTTTACGCCTCCGATCTTCCATTTGCGCCGGAGAGATTTTCTGAACCGGAACCAATGCTTGGCTCGGCTTAGGTCCCTCCCGAGCAGGCAGACCGCCCCCTGGTGGCGAGTTCAAATTGGGGTTAAACAGGCCAGGAGCCATGGTCCGAGTAGGAGTTGGGTAAGGATTACCCTTAGAGAAACCAGCCGGCACTTGGACACTAAGGCCGTGAGTGAGTTGCTGGAACTGACCCGAATAAGAAGAAGAGAGAGGATACCTTCTCGAATTCATCACGCACTCCTCTTGCATCCGTGCCAAGGAATATGCGTCAACCAGCGTGCTAGGATTAAACATTCTCACGGGCACTCGGAGTTCATCTTTAAGGCCTCCTAAAAAACAACTGAGTTTGTGAAAATCTGGTAAGTGTTGCACCTTAAGAGCCAGTATGTCAAACTGATTCTTGTATTCCTCAAGTGTGCCCTCTTGCTTCAATTTTGATAGGGTCTCCATAGGGTCATTGTAAGAACCTTGGCCAAAACGGATCTGCAAGGAACGGACAAAATCCTGCCAAGATCGAATGGAATTGCTAGCACGCAACTCCCGAAACCAAACAAGGGCACGACCATCCATATGGAAGGAAGAAAGGGGTAGGCGGTGTTCATCCGGAGTGCCATAGTATTCAAAAAACTCCTCAGCACGACAACACCAGGTTTCTGCATCCTCACCATCAAAGCGCGGGAAATCCAAGCGAACTTGCTTCGGTTTGAAAATTTCGTCCCCTTGGCTAGTGCTCCCTGGAAAAAAATTCTCACCGCCATTGAAGGGCGGTTGCCGGAGGTTATAATGATGGACCGGAGATTTGGAGTTTCCACCCGAGCCAAAGTGTCTAGCCATCATATCCTCAAGGTGAGACATCTGGGATTGAAAGTTGACCGTCTGCTGCTCCATCTGAGCATGCAAATTGGCGGTTTGCTGATCCAACTGAGCTTGCAAGGTCTGGACCATACCTGTTAACTCAGATCTGGACACAGGTTCATCCTGTAGGCGCGACAAATTTTCTTCAGCCATTGCCCGAGAACGAGTTTTCATGCGCAAGGGATCGAAGGCTGCTGATACCAATTTGTAACAGGTTTTTAAGTGTTTAGGATTTTTGGGAGGGAATGGAGAGATATTTAGTAGGGAAGATGAATTGTAAAATTCAAAAAGGATGGAATATTTCTGTATATTACTGATAATTCGGCAATTTCGAGGATGCCAGTACCTCCATAGACTAATCAATTCATAATACTCAAAAGCTGTCTTCTGTCTATTACCTGTTGGACTTATATACTGCCCAGAACCAGGTATTACAAAACGCATATAGAAGCCTATAAAACGACTAGATTGAAAGAAGACAAAACAACTAAGCAAAACATATAAAACGCACTACAGCAGTGCTCCAAAACGCAACCGTTTAGCCTTCAAGGAGTTGAACCCAGCTGGCTCCCAACTCTCCCAAGGCTCCCCCACATGCTGCCACGTATCTCTTTATTCTCTAAGTCTGATCCACGCCTTCTCACTTCAGTTCCAAGCTTCCACCTTTCAATCTTTCTCCCAAAACTCTCCCAAGGCTTCCACCGACAAGCCTCAGGGATGTACCGGTGACACTATCCAACCCACGAGAGGATCTCTTGATGAACAAGATGTGGTCCAAGACTGAATCGGACTAACTCGGTGAGTCGACAATGCTTGCTCTTCTCTCTTCAAGAGAGGTTCTCTCACACAAAAGTAGGAGGTCCCAACTGGGTTTTTTCCAGAAAAATGCTTTCTTTATTCTTAAATCATTCGCATCGATAGGATTATATGAATCTAACGAAAAACAACAAGAAGAAGAACATTCTTTTACAGCGTCTTACCTCGTGAACTCATGTGGGTTGTCCCCAAAATCTGCTATTTTAGCATCCCAGAGGATGGACTTTGAGAACCCAGAGAGACCGGACTCAGTGCTTAATCTTCTCAAAGAGAATGGATTCACGCATACCCAGATTTCCAAAGTTGTCAGGGCACACCCACACTTTCTTTTATCTGATCCTGAGAAGACCCTTTTGCCCAAGATTGAGTTTTTCCGTTCTTTGGGGGTTTCGAGCTCTGACCTCCCTGGGATCCTCTCTTCTACCCCACGTTTGTTCGCGAGAAGCTTAAAGAAACAACTAATCCCCTGCTATGATTTCCTCAGGAGTGTACTTCTTGTCAAGGAGAAAGTCCTTACAACTTTGAAGCGCTCACCACGGGCTTTTCTATATAGTGTGACAAATAATATGGCTCCTAACATTGCACTTTTGAGACAACTTGGAGTGCCTCAATCTGCCATTTCTTCCTTGGTAAGTAATTATCCTGCTGAAGCGTTCACTACGCATACTAGGTTTGTTGAGGCTGTCGACGAGGTTACGGAAATGGGATTCGATCCATCGAAAACGGTGTTTGTCCTGGCAATCCAAGCGTTAGTGAAGATGCGTAAACCAAAGTTGGAGTCAAAGTTGGAGCTTTATAAGAGGTGGGGTTGGTCGAAGGACATGGCCCTCTCAGCATTTAAAAGGCATCCGAATTGTATGCTTTTATCGGAAGAGAAGATCACGAAAGCAATGGACTTCCTTGTGAACAAAATTGGTTGGCCATCTACTAATATTGCTATTAATCCTTCAGTTCTATCTTTCAGCTTGGAGAAGAGGATAATGCCTAGGTTTTCAGTTATTCAGATTTTACAAGCGAATGGTTTGGTCAAGAATGATTTGTCCTCAGCATCTTTCATGCTACCTAGTGAGAGGTACTTTGTGGAGAAGTATTTGATCAAATTTCAGGACAATGTTCCTGAACTGCTGAATGTGTATCAGGGTAAGATGGATCTTGTGGAGGTTGGAAGTCAATCTGAGAATGTGTGTGGTGCTAAAAAGTTTTAACATTTTGACTTCCAAATTGAGGTATTTCTCGACTTTTGATTCAATGCATATGCATCATCTTGTTTTGTTTTCACCTGGACATGTATTCTCCTAGAAAATGATTTCAAATATTGATACATGACACCAATTATTTACTTCAAACAGAATACCTGACTCATGTAGTCGCATATATTTTACTACTCGTCTCCTACACCTCCAAAAATTGGGACGAAAAAGAAAAGAGTAAAATAGGGATCTTGTTGTTATAAAGGGCATGGGTATTTTTGATGGCTTCAATTCCCTCTTACAATCTTTGTAATGTTATGGAATATATTTGATTGACTTCGAAGATATCTTATATTATAAGAATGCCTTTATCTTGAGGCAGCTAACGTGAATATGTGATTGATGGTATATGCTCAGGACACTGCCTTGAAAGGCACTATCCATCAAGCAAATTCACCTTCTAGTCAAGCTGCATTAGGTCAATTATGAGACTTAAAATAAATGGATTCCTGAACACTTTGATTTCTCATAACAAGTCTTCCTCAGAACAGATAGAGAAATAGGTTGAATTCTTGAATCTTGAAACCTTCTATATATAACTTGTGTTTTCTCCTTTTTCTTTATATATGCATTTGCTTCTTTTTTTTCTTTGGTTCGATGTATGTAGCTGCTCGACTTAACCTTAGGTGATCTGAAATTTGGTGTTTCCTCACTTTTTTTACGCATATTGTACGAATCGATCTTTTTTTTTTCTTCTTCTTTTTTTTCTTTTTTTTTTTCTTTTTTTTCACAATGAAGAAGAATATGATTCAGGGTTTCCTCACTATTTTTACACATATTGTACCAAATCTATCACTATGATCTGAGGCTTGCTAAGATTATCCAAAATGAGAGTTTTCCTAAGGGAAGCTTTGTAAGTGAAGAAGGCCAACCTCTGAAGGGGGTCTTCATTCTCCAAATGCTCTTCCAGGGAAAAAGGGAGTCACCATTAGGGAGAAGAACTTTATAAAAGGATTTGACCTCAAAATATGTACTTTTTGAGGGCGTCCAACATAGTAGTCTATGCTCGCCAACCCGACCCACCCTAGCTACTGGAATACAAAACATTAAAGAAAGAGATGTAGTCCACCTCCCAATCATGCACCAACCTGATGAAGTTAATGTCCCAATAAACCAAATCGTTGCTGACACTCCTAAGGTTAGCCACCAAAGCATCCGTACGCCTTGCAAGGCAAAATAACTCTGGAAACGATTTCTTCAAAAGATGATCTCCACACCACAAGTAATGCTAGAACCTGGTACAGGAGCCACCACCCACCTCCAGACTAGTGAAACTAGAGAAATTCATCCCACCCCCTCCTAATGTGTTTTCAAAGACTCACCCCATAAGCTCTCGTAACCTCTCTCTCTCTCTCACTCTCTCTTTTCACCCTAGCGGTGGCGCGTGAAGGCATGTCACATTAGAGATTTGTTTCGCTTTCTCTTTTTTGGAGTTCGTCGTCAAGCGATGTTAGAGTTCTTGCAGCGGAGGAGTTTGTTAATGCAGACTATTAGGATATTCGGTGTTTCCAATGGAGCTGCTCTGGGTGAGTTCTCTGGTTGTTTCATCCCTTCTGAGGTGCTGCTCAGCGATTATGTCTCCGTGGAGTTTCTTCTTCTCTGAGGCTCAATAAACAAGGCTGAGATGGAGCGTCGTTTCTCTGTGGAAGCCAAAAATTTCTCCTTTTCAGTGAAGGCAGATGTGTCTGTGCTTCGTTTGGAGGAAAGGATGAAGGGGTTCTATGGGTATCTTTTTCTGGGGTTTCAATGCTCTGAGTGGTTGTTGGCCACGGCTGAGGAGGCGTTGAAGGCTCCAGTGAAGAAGGATTTCGTCTCATCCTACTGCAAAGATCCGAAACCTTTGATGGTTCATTGGGGTGGTAACAAGGCCAGCCGTTATCTTGAGGTGGCTAACTATGCAAAGGGTGGTCGTAAAGGGATTAATTGGATCCTTGAAGGCCGTAAAGGTTGGAGATGGTCTCGGGTGATGGGTGAGTTGCGGTAGTTGCTGAAGTTTATTGAAGCAAAGGGTGGGTCGCTGGTTTCTAAGGCGCCTTCCTCGAAGGGGAAACAAAAGAGGGGTGTTTTGTCCGGTTGTTTCAGTGGGGCTTCTCCGGCCTTCGCAGAGGTGGAGTGGTCTTTCTATATTTGGTTAGGTCTCTATGATCTCTACTTAAAATGGAAAAAATTTGCAATTTTTTGGTTATTTTAGGGAATAATATTCAAAACAGGGGACAATGCGAAGTTATGGGTTTCTTTGTCTTTTTTCTTTTCCTCCTCTGTTTCATTTTTCAATTGTTGATTTTTTTTTTTTGTTTTGTTTTTCTTTTAATGCATTCTAATATACTTTGTTAGAACAATTTCTGAGTCGATGTCTCCTATGTCGCCTAGTGGCACCCTTAAAACTGCCATCTTCAAGGGATCGCTGCAAATACAAAAGAAATCAGACAAAAGAGCTTGTTGGAGGGCGATAGCTCCGATGCGCAAGTCAGATGATGATCTTTAGAGAGAAAACCTTTAGAAGACTCGTGTTCCAGTGTGTTCTCTATGCAAAAATTACCTCTTACCTCAATCTTTTCTCTATTATTTTTGACCCAGCCTACTTCATAATGACTTCAAGTCCGACCCTTCCTCGCCTCTTCTTCCAACGGCTAGTCTTCGCTTGTTCGCTCTCTCCCTACATTCAGTGATCCTATCATTTAATGCTGCATTTATTAATTGTCACATCGGTTACTAGTACGTCTACTCAATCCTCCTTATGCTTAGTGTTCTCGAGGCTCTAAGAGAGTTCCTAAGGAGCAGGTCGCGGTTTTTTCGAATGGTTGAGGCGATCGCTGACCCGATAGCCAGCTCAGGTCGCCACCCGTTTATCCTATGCGGTGTGAATGGCAGCTAGGCAATTTTTCTCCTTTGGCGAGCGATGCCTAGTCCCGATCCAATTCCAATTATTTGGTGGGCAACATGCGGGGACTTATTCTCAATCCTTTTTTGAAATATATATCAAGGAATCTTTCAATTTGATATATATATATATATATATATATATATATATATATATATATATATTCGTATTATATTACATTACAATGTGAAAAAATGACTAACACCTTTATTAAAATTGCCTTTCAGATCTTTAAAATCAGTCCATGCACTCCAACCTATTCTTGTGAAGATTCAACGATTTTAACGACTCTGTTGTCTTCTCCCTCGTTCTCTCCGTACATCCAACTTGTAAGAGCAACAGCAGCTTCAAAGCAATTTTATAAAATTGTAGTTAGGTTAACATTTAAAATTTTAATGTAACTGCAATTTAAAAATACATATTTTTTTATATTTTCAAATTGTAAAATTTTAAAAACGCGATCCTAAACTATATATTTAATGCAATTAGGTTTAAAATCGATTACTGTAGTAAGCACAATGTAATACATAATAAAATCCTTCTTTTTTTTTTTTGGTGACAACACATGTTCTCATTGGAATTGAATGGTTGGTTGAGACTAACATATCAGTATTGTATGAGAAATGCTATTTTTCCAAAATTAATTGGTATTACTCAATGAGAAATGCTATTTTTCCTTCTCCCATCCAACTCCATCCATTTTTTTTTTTACCAGATTTACCATTGAATCTCTTGAACTCATATACAGATTTAATAGTGGATTTAAAAAAGAGTTGAACAAGAGATGAAAAAGAGCTGGAGAAATTGCAGGTATTTATTGGGAATATAAAAAATTGGAATGGAGTGATCATTCATATTATTTTGTTTGGTGACAACACATGTTCTCAGTGGAATTAATCAAAATTCTTAAAAGAAAAAATGTTAAATACTACATTTTTATCTTACAACTTTTTCATAATGCTGATGTGGCAGTCTCAACTAGCCCATGAATTTATTTATTTGTTTAAACAATGATTAATTCAAAGGCTGGTTGAATTACCACATCAGCATTGTAGATAGGGGTGAAAATGTAAGCGGATAATAACCGTCCACATTCGCAATCTGCACATAACTACTATCCGTAATCTGCATACGCAAAATGTGGTTATCAAAACCCATTATCTACATATATAAATACGAATAGCGGTTTTAGGGTATACAAATGTTATTAATAATTGCATTCGCATTTCCTTTATATATATAATATATATATTTTTTATATTTAATTAAATTCATTAAAATGTGGTCGTTTTGAATTTGGTAAGCTTAAGACTTTTAGGTTATGTTAAGGATTTTTTTATTTTTATTTTATATATTCCTTTCTTTCTTTGGATAATCCAAATCTCGATTACTTTATGAGATAATGAACCTCTATGGTTGATAATCGTGAATTGTGTAACAAGTGAAATATTAATTTATTTAAGCTTCTGTAAAGTAATAACCGTATTATTTAATTTGCATATAGATTTAGATAGTAATAAAAAACGTCTATTACATCATATGCGGATATCGAATAATAACTGCAATAAAAGTGCGGATGCAGATAGTAAGCGCATGTTATGGATGTAGATGCCTAAAAGTGATAGCCGCATTATGCGGATGCAGATATTGTTAATAATCGCATCCACATCCGCATTTTCACCCTTTATTGTAGGATTGTTGTAAGATAAAAATATGGTACATAATATTACTTTCTTAAAAAAAAAAAAAAAAAAAAAAAAAGAAAAAAGAAAGAAAGAAAGATGGAAACCAAGTTGGTTGGGACTGCCACATAAGCATTGTAGGATAATTAGAGGATAAAAATGTTGTTTCTAGCATTACTCTTCCTAGGAATAGCCCAAAAATAATTGTAGGAATGACTATTCCGAAGAATGGTGTGCAACCAAACAAATGAATGAGATTATTTTGTAAGAATAATCATTTCATTCCATGAGGGTAAAAACTCAGAGTTGTTTCCAGATTATTGGCTAAAACTGGTAACCGGCTTCGGGTAGCCGGTTATTGAAAATTACCAACTGGTTCCAATAATCGAGTACCAAATTAATTAGCTACCCCGGTTGATACCCAGTTATCCGGACTGGGTAATAACATTTCAAGCAATTCTGAAGTAGATCCACTATCTGCAGAATCTCAAGCGGCAGTGTCTACAACACCTATATGGAAGTTGTGTAGGAATGGTGGCCTGGTTTTACAAGAACAATCGGTTGTGGAAGAGTAATTCTACATGTGATATAAATGTCTATCAAGTATCTATCAAATAATGAGGTGTCTTTTAAAATCACTATTTAATTAATCATACGCTCAATGGTAATTTTAAATGTCACTTTATCATTTAATGGACACTTAATAAACATTTATATCGCATGTAGAATTACTCGTTGTAGAAGGCTCACCACAGTGCGACCATGTTGAAGAAAGAGCTGTTGCGATTCGAAAGAAGCGTAGCACTTCAAAATGGTCGGATGCTGAAATCAAAAGAACACAGTCGCAAAGACTAAGTCATTGGGGTGAGCACCACCATTCCCCTTCGGCTTCTAATTTTTAATTTCCTTTCCTGGAAAGCAAACAGGACTTAGGGTTTTCGTTACTCGTCACTCTGTTAAATGTTCGTCGAATTTACGTTGTTCTTTCATCAATTTTTTTCAGTGCGTGAGCGTGAGAGAGGTTGATGGCCGGGAAGGAAGAGAACCGGATATTTGTTGGAGGGTTGTCGTGGAATTGCCGAATTAGTGGCATCATAACGTTTTCTAGATGAAACTTAGGATTTGCTTGTAAATTTGTTTTTTTAATAAGAAATTAACCCAAGGGAAGGGGGAAGGGGGAAGGGAAGATTTTGCTTGTAAGGTAGTCATTTAGCTCTATATATCCTAGAATGACGAATGGCGAATGGCAACTGAGCTTTGTACTGTGGAGTGTCGGCTGAAGCTGGAAACTGAAAGTGAATGGTAACCGGGTGTATATATATACCGGGTTTTCCGGTTATAACCGGGTATATTAAAATGTTAAAATAGGTAATTGGCTCCGGGTAGCCAGTTATCGGTTATTTTCAACTGGATACCAAACCGGTTTTTTGGTTACCGGCCGGTTATAACTGATTGGATTTACACTTCTACTATTCCATGGGCCTATTCGGCATAAAATTTCCGATTGGGAACATCAACAAAAGCCCTGGATTGAGAAAATAGTCACTGTTGTCACCCACAAATCCACGGCAGGAAAGGTCCGGTAACCCTTCCAAGTATCTCTCTGTCGTGAGTTTAGTTAATTTATTGGCATGAAGCATTAAACTTGCACCAGTCGTCGTGAGTTTTGATTTCTAGGGTTTCTGTTATTGAATTGAATTTTGGAAATTTGTCCTGCCAATTACCAAAGCATGTTTTGAGATTGTATTAGGGGACTGAATCTACCAATTCTGTGTGCAAATTCTATTGAAATCGTGACTGGAGCAAGGGTATTGAAATTAATGAGTTTTTTTTTTTTTATGTGTGTGTGTGAAAAGGTGGTCTGGTGTGACAGAAAGGTAAATGCAATTTTGAATTTTTTATGAGTATTTTGTATTTTGAGTTGAATATTAATATTTTTGTTTTGAGAAGAAAAAAAAAAAATTAACAAACCAAGCCAATACTTTTAAAGTAATGATATTCTTTACTTTCATTTGTCATATATATTTTACACCGAACAAAGAGAAGTTTTAATTGGCTTTTATTTTCTTTTAAAGTAATGCCAGTCTCATGCTTATTTTATATCGGCTGGCGTAAGAGCATTTCTAGTAGTCTCACCAAATTTTACTCACCAAAATAACTAAAAATTACTTTTTTCTATTCTGGTGAGTCACTTTATTAAAATTCCCCCAGGAGCCTCACCAAATTTTACTAGTCAAATGGAATTTCCATTTAAATAATATTTTTTCAAATTTTTTATTATTTATCTATTTAAAATTTTTTGAATGTTTGAATATCTTATTCTAATGGTCATATTTTTAAAAAATTGTCTTCTGCTAACGATCATATTTGTGCATATTTGTTTTATCCTAACGGTCATATTTTTGAAATTTTGTTTTTTCCTAACGGTTATATTTTTGAAAATTAGTTGTATTTCCTAACGGTCATATTTTTGATAATTTTTTTTTCTTTTTTCTAACGGCCATATTTTGGCAAAAAAATATGTCGTATGCTTTACATAAGTAAGACCATTTCCTCCACAATTATCATTCACCCCAACTAATACTTATTTCCATTCAATCTCTATTTTTATTGTATGGCTCGTTTTTTCTTTAAGAGTCGCTCTTTTCTTCTCAAAATCCTTCATGATGACTCTGATGATGATTTAGAGATAATTACGAGGGCGTTGGAAGAAGAAGGATCAACATCACATCGTGGTGGTACCAAACGTCGTAGGCACATCGTGCGTAATCGGTTGCAAGGCCACGAAAAGGCTTGTGCTCGATTATTTTGCAGAGTCACCAATATACCCTCCTAGGCTATTTCGAAGGAGGTTCCGTATGAGGCGTCCTCTTTTTCTTCGTATTGTATCTGAGGTTGAAGATTACGAGCCATACTTCGTCCAAGAAAGAAATGCCGCTGGAATACTTGGTTTTTCTTCCCTTCAAAAGATTGCCGCTGCACTCAGGATGCTAGCATATGGAGTAACTGGTGATTATGTGGATGAATATCTAAGGCTCTCTGAAAGCACATCAATGGATAGTCTAAAACTGTTTGCTCAAGCAGTGGTTTCTCTTTACTCCGATGTGTACTTGAGGTCACCAACAAATCATGATATTGCGAGATTGCTAGCGGAGGGCCAAAGTTGTGGTTTTCCTGGGATGTTGGGGAGCATCGACTGCATGCACTGGAAGTGGAAAAATTGCCCGACATCATGGAGAGGTATGTATTCTGGCCATAAACGTGAAGCAACTATTATCTTGGAAGCAGTTGCTTCATATGATCTTTGGATATGGCATGCATTTTTTGGGTTACCTGGGTCTAACAATGACATCAACGTGTTGGATAAATCTTTTATATTTACTAAGCTTGCTCAAGGGCGTGGTCCTCGAGTCAATTACTCTATTAATGGTCATGACTACACGATGGGATATTACCTTGCCGATGGTATATACCCGCAATGGTCAACATTTGTAAAAACAATCTCAGCCCCACTAGGAGCCAAGAAGAAACATTTTGCTGCAGCATAAGAGTCTGCAAGAAAGGACGTAGAGCGTGCATTTGGAGTGTTGCAAGCACGATTTGCAATTGTGCGTCAGCCTGCACGATTTTTCAAAATACCTGAGCTCAAACAAATTATGAAAGCATGCATAATTCTCCATAACATGATTATTGAAGATGAACAAGACACTTTGGACTTCGATTATGAACAACTCAATGCAAATCCTCTTGAACCAGATATGCTTTCGAAGTTTATTTGTAATCGTCAACGTATTAGAGACTGAGGAAATCATTGTCAACTCCAATCGGACTTTGTTGAGCACTTATGGCAACTACATGGCCAATCGTAGGAGCTTCAAATGAATGCTAAATTTAATATGTATTATTTAAATTAATAGTCTTTATTTATAATTTATTAAGTTAGTACTTATTTATAGTTGGAAATAAAAGCTACTTTCGTAAAAACAAAAGTGTAGTACTGGTTTGTTTGTTTGTTTTTTTTTTTTTGTTTTTTTTTTATTTTTTATGAAAATGGAAACTTTCATTCAACAACTGTGACTAATACAAGCAATCAGCAAATCCCAAAGTTGTGGGGAACACAACAAAGCTTTTAACTTGCTAAACGTTAGTGGAGAGGAGATTTTGACATTTATATATTGACGTAAATTTGAAAAACACTGAGCAATAAGTATTTCTGTTTCCATATCCCCCTAAAATCGTAACAAAATCTCATCAAAATCTGCTCCTGGCTCCTGGTCTAAAGGCTAAAATGCCGAACAAGCATACACATGAGAAGCATGCATTGGGGTAGAAAAGGTTCAATGCCATAACAGAATTTCCAAGCGCTATGTACTTATAAACATATCATAGATGATCATCCGAATCCATCGGTACCATCTGAATTCAAAATTTCCCAAAATTCGATTCAAACTTGAAATTGGTTGTAGAAATATCTGGAAGAGAAACAAAGACGCAAATAGACATCTCTTTCTCTTGTATCCTTTCGAGTTCTAGCACAACCATTCCCATCTTTGGTCTCCTTTTTCCTGGAAAACTAATGCATTGTAGTGTCAGTCTGATCAAATCCCTCATTCCCTCTGCGGTAAACCTTCCAACTAGCCGGTTGTCCACAAAATCATTTGAAATCAATCGTGATTCCACCTTCACATATTAACAAAGAAACAAAGCAATATAAGTCAATTATTGACTGTCATTTAGTAAGTTGCTTGAAAGGAAATGTAACCAAAAAGGAATTTCATTCCAGCTCAAATCTGAAATTTTTGGTGAGAACAATATGGCCTTGAATGAGAGTCAATTACAGTCAATAATTGACTTCTATTGCTTTGTTTCTTTGTTAATCTGTGAAGGTGGAATCACGATTGATTTCAAATGATTTTGTGGACCACCGGCTAGTTGGAAGGTTTACCACAGAGGGAATGAGGGATTTGATCAGACTGACACTACAATGCATGAGTTTTCCAGGAAAAAGGAGACCAAAGATGGGAATGGTTGTGCTAGAACTCGAAAGGATACAAGAGAAAGAGATGTCTATTTGCGTCTTTGTTTCTCTTCCAGATGGTACCGGTGGATTCGGATGATCATCTATGATATGTTTATAAGTACATAGCGCTTGGAAATTCTGTTATGGCATTGAACCTTTTCTACCCCAATGCATGCTTCTCATGTGTATGCTTGTTCGGCATTTTAGCCTTTAGACCAGGAGCCAGGAGCAGATTTTGATGAGAATTTGTTACGATTTTAGGTGGATATGGAAACAGAAATACTTATTGCTCAGTATTTTACAAATTTACGTCAATATATAAATGTCAAAATCTCCTCTCCACTAACGTTTAGCAAGTCAAAAGCTTTGTTGTGTTCCCCACAACTTTGGGATTTGCTGATTGCTTGTATTAGTCACAGTTGTTGAATGAAAGTTTCCATTTTCATAAAAACTAAAAAAAATAAAAAAAACAAAAAAAAAACAAACCAGTACTACACTTTTGTTTTTACGAAAGTAGCTTTTATTTCCAACTATAAATAAGTACTAACTTAATAAATTATAAATAAAGACTATCTTAATTTAAATAATACATATTAAATTTAGCATTCATTTGAAGCTCCTACGATTGGCCATGTAGTTGCCATAAGTGCTCAACGAGGTCCGATTGGAGTTGACAATGATTTCCTCAGTCTCTAATACGTTGACGATTACAAATAAACTTCGAAAGCTTATCTGTGTCATTGTGCGACACTGGTTCAAGAGGATTTGCATTGAGTTGTTCATAATCGAAGTCCAAAGTGTCTTGTTCATCTTCAATAATCATGTTATGGAGAATTATGCATGCTTTCATAATTTGTTTGAGCTCAGGTATTTTGAAAAATCGTGCAGGCTGACGCACAATTGCAAATCGTGCTTGCAACACTCCAAATGCACGCTCTACGTCCTTTCTTGCAGACTCTTGTGCTGCAGCAAAATGTTTCTTCTTGGTTCCTAGTGGGGCTGAGATTGTTTTTACAAATGTTGACCATTGCGGGTATATACCATCGGCAAGGTAATATCCCATCGTGTAGTCATGACCATTAATAGAGTAATTGACTCGAGGACCACGCCCTTGAGCAAGCTTAGTAAATATAAAAGATTTATCCAACACGTTGATGTCATTGTTAGACCCAGGTAACCCAAAAAATGCATGCCATATCCAAAGATCATATGAAGCAACTGCTTCCAAGATAATAGTTGCTTCACGTTTATGGCCAGAATACATACCTCTCCATGATGTCGGGCAATTTTTCCACTTCCAGTGCATGCAGTCGATGCTCCCCAACATCCCAGGAAAACCACGAATTCGGCCCTCCGCTAGCAATCTCGCAATATCATGATTTGTTGGTGACCTCAAGTACACATCGGAGTAAAGAGAAACCACTGCTTGAGCAAACAGTTTTAGACTATCCATTGCTGTGCTTTCAGAGAGCCTTAGATATTCATCCACATAATCACCAGTTACTCCATATGCTAGCATCCAGAGTGCGGCGGTAATCTTTTGAAGGGAAGAAAAACCAAGTATTCCAGCTGCATTTCTTTCTTGGACGAAGTATGGCTCGTAATCTTCAACCTCGGATACAATACGAAGAAAAAGAGGACGCCTCATACGGAACCTCCTTCGAAATAGCCTAGGAGGGTATATTGGTGACGCTGCAAAATAATTGAGCACAAGCCTTTCGTGGCCTTGCAACCGATTACGCACGATGTGCCTACGACGTTTGGTACCACCACGATGTGATGTTGATCCTTCTTCTTCCAACGCCCTCGTAATTATCTCTAAATCATCATCAGAGTCATCATGAAGGATTTTGGGAAGAAAAGAGCGACTCTTAAAGAAAAAACGAGCCATACAATAAAAATAGAGATTGAATGGAAATAAGTATTAGTTGGGGTGAATGATAATTGTGGAGGAAATGGTCTTACTTATGTAAAGTATATGACAGATTTTTTTGCCAAAATATGGCCGTTAGAAAAAAGAAAAAAAAGAAAAAATAATAATAATAATAATAAAAGAGTAAAAAAATTATCAAAAATATGACCGTTAGGAAATACAACTAATTTTCAAAAATATAACCGTTAGGAAAAAACAAATTTTCAAAAATATGACCGTTAGGATAAAACAAATATGCACAAATATGATCGTTAGCAGAAGACAATTTTTTAAAAATATGACCATTAGAATAAGATATTCAAAAATATGACCATTAGAATAAGATATTCAAACATTCAAAAAATTTTAAATAGATAAATAATAAAAAATTTGAAAAAATATTATTTAAATGGAAATTCCATTTGACTAGTAAAATTTGGTGAGACTGCTGGGGGAATTTTAATAAAGTGGCTCACCAGAATAGAAAAAAAGTGATTTTTAGCTATTTTGGTGAGTAAAATTTGGTGAGGCTACTAGGAATGCTCTAATTTCAGTCATCAAATTTTTTTGGTTAAAATGGTGAAGCTGCTGAGAGTGATTTTTAAGAGTTTCCATCAAATTAGCTCACCAAAATAGCTAAAAAACTAGTTTGGTGAGGCTACTAGAAATGCTCTAACATGTTAAGAGTGGTTACAATGTTAGCTACTTAAAAAAAACAAAAGCGTTAACTACTTAAAACACGCCACACCAGCAGTACAAAATGTGCTTGAAGAGTAACATTACTCTTATTTGTATATATTACTAATATAGAAAGCCACTTAAAATACACCACGTCAACTGATATAAAATAAGTATAAAAAGTAGCATTACTCGTAATTTTAAGATCAATTGTTTCGACCTCAATGCCCTCCATGTAATTTGGACTCATTTGGTGAATTATGTGGGCAACAGCAAGTCTTAAAAAATACATTAAATAAATACTTCTGGCTTTAAACTTTTTATTCCTATTGAGTTTTAGGCAAGAATTGGTCATATTGGAGCAATACAAGAGTAGGTGCAGGGCGCGAAGTCAAGCGTTAACTTTGCACTTTCAAAACAATGGTTGCTAAAATATTCTGGTCTTTAAAATAATATGGGAGTTTGAATTAATATGATGAAATCATGTAAAACAACCTGTATTTCAGGTGAGTATGAAGATTTGTTAATTTGTAATTTTTTTTTAAAAAAAAAAAAATATATTTTATACTCTATGGTTCCTCTTCTTTTTAACTATATGTTTTCTTTTCTGGGTGCTTACAGTTATGGCTCAATTAAGTTTGACCACAAGGAACATTATTAAGGAAGAGAAAGTTGGTTTCAGTATAGATGTTTTGGCTGAATATGTGTATGTAGTTAGTATGACTTTCCAATTATTATGCCTTATGGTAGAATATCTAGGAGTGTAAATCCGGAGCTGGTTCCCAGTTATTAGTCAAAATCGGGAACCGTGTCCGGGTACCCTAGGTGAAACTGGTTATCTGTACCGGATAGTAAAAAAAAAAATTTAAAATTTTTTTTGGGCCTATTTTTTTTAAAAAAAAATAATCTATAGAAATAGTCATTCCATTCCAAGCATCTATTTCGCGAACCAAACGAGGCCTAGGATGCAATTTTGAACACCCAGCACTTGAAGGGTGCATAGGAGTGTTCCATGTTACTAGTCTAGTTCCTTCAACTACTGTACCAAACCCCGAGGCAAGAATACCTAACTATGAATTTTATTTTTTCCCCCCTACCTCAATATTTTTGCATTAATTGCTATAAAATATAGAAATCCTTAATAATATCCTTATAACAATTGAACATGCAATGCAATGTAGTCACGTACCTTCCTAAGCTATTTTCATATATCTTCTGTGAAGGTACACGTGATTGAAACTGCGGTTAGCACTTACCATGGTTAAAGAATGTTAAATCACTATTTATTCTAAAAGTCCAAAGTTAAAGGTGAAACATGTTGATTTGATAAGGAATACTGTAGAACTACTAAGGTAATCAATTAGAAAATCGCAATTGTGTTTAGCTCATAGCTATATTTTATACACTGCCCGGTTCCAATACATTTTTATTGATATGGGTTGTATAAAAATTGTCCAAATCTTTCTGTATGTACGTTGAATGCATAATTATGTAACCGTATGTTCCACTTGTTTTGGGTCCAATGTTGCAGCCTACAGTGAATGCAAGTAGCTTAGTTCTCATTAGTTGTTACAAACCTAAATATCATGTCCATAACGAGGTAATTTCGAGTAGGTTTTTAGGGAGAACCTGAACCTTCTTTGTGATGCCTCGAATAAAAACTAACAATTTGTTTACAATTTAAAAACTTAGGAAAATTTTTGTGATCCATCACCTAAAAATTATTTACAAAGTAACTTTTGAGTCCCCTCGAACGTTCTCCTTATTCCCCGGAATGTTTGATGAAACCCTAGAACGAACATTCGTCATTCTCTAATGAACAATCGATGGTTTCCCTTCCTGACGTAACCATAATCATTATCCCTTTGCGAACAATCAGGTTTCCCTCTGATAGCATTTTAAGTTCTCATTGCGAACGTTCGATGACGTGTTGTATTGTGTGTCTAGAAGGTACATCCTATGCTTTCGACATGTGTGCTAGATCGTACATCGAACAATCGAAATCGTACAACGAACATTCGTCTAACCCTAAATAGTACACAAACGTTCGAGCCTCGCTTCAAGAACGTTCGCCATATGACGTAGTACACAAACGTTCGAGCCTCGCTTCAAGAACGTTCGCCATATGACGTATCAGTTGATCCTTATCCTCTACATTCTTTTTCCTATAAATACTTATTTCCCCTATGTTTTCCTTGCACCATTTTTCTCCCATGCACTTATCCTATCCCATTTTTCGCTTGGGGTGAATTTCTAGAGAGGGAGAAATGAGTTTGGAAGATAATCCACCCTCACTAGATTTAACCCTTGATATATAACTTCTCTTTCATGTTGTTAATATTCTATCTTTACTAGTTTCGTGTTTTTACAAATTTTAAGCATGCAATCTTTATAGGTTATCCTTTTTTTAAAAAAAAAGAAAAGAAAAGAAATGTTTTTCCTAAACAATAGTTTATGCTCACTCTTGATTGTCATAAGTGATCACGATGATATGTTTTAGAATGTTCTTTTATGCTGTTAGAAGCGTTGATCATGAGTTAGCATGTTAGGGAAGAATATCTTTACATTGTTAGGCATTCTGCTAACGCCGAATGTTCTCTAAGCCTTTATCGAACATTTGTTACCCGCAGGTCGAACAATCGTTCTTATGGCCGAACGCTCAAAGTGATAATAAAATATTGACTTCTAATTAACCAAGTGTGTGTGTTTGTGTGCAACAAAATATCTTAAATGCGAAATTTCAATAAGACAAGATATTTGTTACGAAATGGAAACTCTGTGAAGAGAAAAACCATTCCAGGGCAGCCAAACCCAGGAAATCCACTATCCAAAAATAAAGCTAGTTACTAGACACTCGTACTCACATAACCCTATGCAGTAGTCATACCTTTAACTCTGACACAAAGCCCATCGTGAACGCTTCCCAACTAGATCTTCCACTTGAAGGAGTTTTTTATGGATTCATTTACCTTAGAGCCGACCCCTAAGATAGACTTCACACAAACTGTTGAGCACACACCGGCAATGGCTTGAAAGCTAGCGGATCTTCGATTCTCCCTAAACACCATCTCTAAGCACTATGGAATTCACTGTCGAATTCATACAAATTGCAAGCCTAGAGCCCCCTATTTATAGGCTTAAAGAAATCCTATTTCAACTCAAATAAGGAGGCCTATACCAACAAGGATTCGGACTTTAGGCGTGCATCCGGATGTTTCTCTTGACCGTCTGGATGGTCAAGTTGTACCATTTTTTGTTTGCTTTCCAATGACACCAATTTCATCTCAATATGATATTTGAGTAGAAAGTTATGATCAAAATACTGGAGAGCATCCGGACAACTTGACCGAGCGTCCGGACAGTCAACTGCAACCGCCTTTCCAAAATAGCGCTGAAAGCTTCCATAACAAGGCCGCGTCAGGACAGTGTTGCCCTAGCATCCGGATGGTTTTACCAAGGATAACGTCCAGACGGGAACACCACATCGTACTAACGGTTTGTAGCTGTCTTCCCATATCTGTGTCTAAGACAGAAACTCTATTACTTGTCGAACACTGAATGGCGCCCGGACGGATGCACTTGAACACTGGATTCTTCTCGAAATCTTAATAGCGGCCAGACGATTTGCCATTATGTCCGAACGGATGCAATCTTGACAGTTTGAAGTTTCTAGACACTGATGGGCGTCCGGACGGAAAGTTCTCGTCGTCCAGACGGATGTTGCTAACTGATGAGCGTCCGAACGAGAACACCACATCGTCCAAACGGTTGCTTGGGATCTGACTTCTTTGAATTGGAATCTGCACAGAATATTCCT
The DNA here is from genome assembly GCF_958979055.1 of Alnus glutinosa. Lineage (NCBI taxonomy): Eukaryota > Viridiplantae > Streptophyta > Magnoliopsida > Fagales > Betulaceae > Alnus > Alnus glutinosa. Next base: position 4,390,130 of record NC_084897.1, on the reverse strand, counting down.
TGAACACTGAAATAGCCTTCATGAAGCTTGTGACACTTACAACTTGTCATAATACGACTCTTTCCACATCAAAGAAATAAACTCTGAATATCTGAAGACTCTGAAATATACGGCATCCCTGTGAAAGCAACAATATTACATAATAGTGATTTTGTCAACAGAATGCTGCCAATCAAAAACTAACACGAAGGATGCCAGAAATGCTGAAATAGGGTTTTATTAATAGATTAAAGAGTATTATTAATTTTATGGTATGTTTCGTAGTAGCAAGAACCCATGATGTCCAAGTTTATGGATGAGCGGATGAGGTAAATAACTACTTACAAAACTAATATCACAGTAAAATGCGATATGTAAGCTGATTGAGCATGATTTACTTTTCTTAATGGTATGTTATAAGCCTGTTGAAATCCCATAACATTTTATAACTGTTTCAAAATAAGTGTTACCTATTTTATAATGACAATAAATGAGTCATATTATTGTATCGTATGACATAGTACACCGTCTAGTTCGAGATAACGATCATGAGCTTACGATTATGGTGGTTATTCTTTATGGTCAAAAGTTTATGATGTGTTATATGCATTGGATCCAATGGTTGTTTTGTGACCGGCACACCATGCTTGAATGGGGGTCACAGTTACGGCTTTGCCAGTAGCGTGGGCCACACGAGGTCGGACTCGATCGAGCCGCTAGTGTATGACGATATGCATACATATCCATGGCATCGGTATTGTGTTACAGGTCTCCCAGGATAGTGCCAACCTTGCCGAAAATGGGTTAATATCCTAGGTAGACTATGAGGAATTGAACTATGAAAGATTCAAGATTATAACAAAGTCGGCAAACTCAATTTTGGAAAGATTCAACTCCAAATCAATTTTGAATTTAAGGAAAGAGAAGTCGTCAAAAATTCGTTATTTTTGGAAAGAATCCAGAATGAGCATGTCTTTGTAATTTAATCATAAATTTCGGCTCAAGTATTGAATTGCGACAAACTTTGTATCATTGGAAAGCTAATAAAAAATAAAACAAATATGTCAGAAATAGGTTTTTCCTATTTCAGACGTTTACTGTGTCAAAATCGCCCCGCAATAAAGAACCGCAAATCTGTACAAATTTTGGAATTCTTTTCCTACTTGGATGGAAATTTCAAAAAATGAAAAGACTTGTATTTATTCTATTTAGACTAGAAGACCTATTTATAATTGTTTTATGATTTCTAGAGCTTCTATAATCTTGATAAATAAGCCCCTAACCTTTGAAGAAAAATACACACAAGCTTTGAGGAAGAATAAAATGCTACATCAAGGAGGTTCTTTCTAGTTTTTATTTTCTTTCTTCCTTTATTTATTTTATGTATGTATATAATTTTAATTTATATTAGTTGTAACTAATACTTTAGTTAGGGCTCGATTGAAGCCCTAATTATGTCTCGTTAAAATTTTCAATTGGCGTCTTTGCTACAATTCATATATTGATGCTTAACTTGATTATTTCCTATTTTCTTGAATTCCTCTCATGTTTATGCTTGATCATCATATGTATGTGGTATGTATTTGTTATTTATGTCAATTTGGATGACCGAGTCATGGGCATAATAAAGCAACAAAAGAATCTCATCACAGGTCCTTGGATTAATCAACATAAAGACAACTAGAACAGATACCATGTTCCAATCTAAGTGTGTTTATCGATCTCCATATATTTATGCTTTCTTGAATAACAACTTAGTAGATACTATGCAAAATCCTTCAAGGAAGAAAATAGTTAAAGTAGATACCATGTCTAACTCGTTGCTCAGGGAAATCAATAGCTTTATGAGAAGATATCATTCCCTTGTGTCTGGTAAGCATTAAGTATCAAGTTATGATGGTAGCATTGGCATTGTGAATCTTAATTGAGTATGATTAGCAGTGGATATCGAAGCCCTACCTTATCTCCTATTATATTTCTTCAATATTTTTGTCTCTTCTTTTATTAGATCTTATTAATATTTTTATTTTTTTGCACTCATCTTAATTATTTAGGGAATTTTTTAAGCATAATTTACTAGTCCTCGTGGGAATGATCTCGTATTTGCCTACTATACTATCTTTCTGATCTTGTACACTTGCGAATAAAACGTACAAATATTTATCTATTTATTTAGGTAGATATTTGGACAACATTCGATCGGGAAATTCACTAGGATGAAGGCCCTAAGCGAATGACTCGAAATTGCATGTTTATTTTAGTTAGATTAATATTGGGTGACTCTTGGTCTACGATTGATGATATTGATGTTGAAATTATGTTACACTTAGATTCTCAAATTCATGTCTTTCCGCTTTCCGCATTACCAGGTAATTGTTCCGAGCAAGCTGCCAGTAACTCTCAAAGTTAACTAAAACCATTACCTAATTTTGGGAGCGTTACGTTCTTCAAATCAAGGGTTTGAAAATAAACTTCTCTCTCTATATTAGTTTATTCATAAGCTTGATTTAAATAGACTTACAACCGTTGCAATTGAGTCATATTGCAAAACAACTAAAAAACTCCCAAACTTTTATTGACTTAAAGACCCCAAATATAAAATAACGTACAATTAAAGACTCCTAATTATAACCCAAATACTTAAGGCATAAAGACAAATGAACCTCAAGTCCTAAGCATTGAGGGACCGTAACGTTAGTCTTCTTAAAGGTACTTACTAGTGACATATATACGAGTATTCTATGATTCCAATTCTTTAAATGTAATGTTTACTAATAGTTATTTTTGGTCACATAACACCTTTTGTAATTGTATCTAAATGTGTCAACGTGTTTCTCACTCTATGTGTGTGCTGTAATACCCCAAAATAATAAAATAAAAATTACGAGTAATTAACCGTTCTATACTCATATTGCTAAATTTATTCAACTAAGTGCCATAAAATAATTTTCTTAAAAATCTCAAACCAAATAAATAACTTTAACCCCTACCCAAACGTTAGATGAGTCTCTAGAATGTTCGAGATGGACCCTTACTCGAACGTTCGAAGCATCTCTGGAACGTTCGATGTGACTCCTTCCCTTGCTCAGAAATAGTACACCAAATGTTCGAAGTAGTACACCGAATGTTCGACCGTGCTTGAAAAGTAAATTTAACCTACTATCCACATCATTCAGTCCCACGCCTATTTAAGCCTTGTCACGCCCTTCATACTTCAATACTCGTTCATGCATCTTAGCCACCCCATTTCTTGAGAGAGAGAGAGAGAGAGAGAGAGAGAGAGAGAGAGAGAGAGATCCTAGAGAGAAAAAGGAGGTGGTCTTGGTGTTATCCAATCTTCATTAAGGTAAACTTTGAACCTTAAACTCATTTTTCATGTTAGTATTTTGTTCATGTTATTTATCATGTTTTTATGAGTTTTGATGGTTCTGGCTTTAGCGCTGAGATCTTAACAAAGACATACGAATAAAAGAGTGCATCGCTCTAAAGTCAACGAGTACAGTAGCCTTGTAAGAAGAAACTAGAATAGTACTTGTCACCACTTCGTTAGAAGCCTCCACATCACCTGATGTCAAAATGTGAACTCAAGCTGGTGACGTGTTCCTTGGTTCGGCTGATAAGCAAGTATGTTGCAATTCTTGACTGCGTCCTAGCTTTTCACAACATTAACAAATACCTTGACCCCCTTCTAACCTTTACTCTGATACCAATTGTAAAACCTCTAAAATAACAGTACTACTCTTAGAAAATCATAAGTTTTCTCTTATATGTGCCTTATGCACTTATTGGATAATAACTGATAAAAACAATGGGAATGACAATCTATGTCATGCTGATCAATCCAACTTTGTAGTTGGTTGTAGTTGAACGTTACTACTTGTATTGACGATTAATCCAATGTTGTTGGTTGTATTGATCATCAATCCGAAATTGTTGATCATTGTGGAGCATTGTTGGTTGTTTGTTGCTTATTGTGTTGATGTTCAATCCAACGTTGTTGTTTGTTACTAGTAGTATTGATCATCAAACAAACATTGTTTTTGGTTATCTGTTGTTAGTTGTTTTGATAATCAATACAACGATGTGGTTTGTCGTGGTTGAGCATTGTTGGTTATATTGTATGCTTTTTGTTGTTGGTCGTATTGATGATAAATCAAATGTTATTGTTGGTTGTATTGTCTGCTCTTTGTTGTTGGTCGTATTGATGATAAATTAAATGTTACTGTTGATTGTTTGTTGTTGGTTGTATTAATGATCAACCCAATGTTGTTGGTTCTCCGATGTTAGTGGTTAAATGTATTGACTATCAGTCAAACATTTTTGTTGGTTGTTTTGATGATCAATCCGATGTTGTTGATGGTTGTGGTTGAACGTTGTTGTCTGTATTGATGACAATTCAATGTTGATGTTTGTATTCAGTTCTTTATTGTTGGTTGTAATGATGATAAATCCAATGCGGTTGGTTGTCCGTTATTGGTTGTATTGACCATCAATCCAATGTTGTTATTAATTTTGCTTGAGTGTTGTTTTGTTTAAGTGTCCATTCGTTTTTGTTGGTTGTGCGTTGTTGGTTGTATATAAGATCATGGGGAAAAGACACTTCTCCCCTATGATTTATCCATGGCTTGGCAATATAGCCCCCAATGTACCAAAATTTAGATATAACCCCCCCAAACTTGCCAACGCGTAGCAAAAAATACAATCCGTCCATTCGCCCGTCTGTTTGGACGGAAAGTCGGTTACGGGCAACTCACGTGACCTTTTAATGCATTTTCTCTTCCAAAAATGCCCCCACCCAATCAGCCTTTATACGGCCTGCACGTGTCTGCGTGACAATTCTTAATCACATATTTTTCCAAACTGAGACGTTCGACGAAGAAGTCGACCGGACTTCCGGGCTCAGCCTCAAAGTGTCCATTTGCAGAACGTGGATGGAACTACTGGGCTAATGGGCGGAAAGATAAAGGTGTAGAGGCTTATCCTGTTAATAATGGTGTAGAGGCTTATCAAACCCCTGAAGCGACTTATTGATGGCGGCGACATCACTCTGTTTTAAAGGATGTTCTTGGCCGGACTCCGGCTACCTTTTCCGGAGATTGCCCGGGATTTCGTCCTCTTTCTGATGGTTGCTCCCAATCAAATCATGCCCAACGCCTGGAGATATATGTTCGCTTCGTATATCCTTTGGAGGCTTGTGTTGAAAAAAGAGATGAAGATTCTCCAATTCTTGAACATTTACAGGCCGAGGCAGACTTCGGAGGGAATGATCGAATTGTGCATCCGCCACCCCCCCTATTCTCATCAAACTTCAGAGTGGGTTGATAAATAATAAATTCTGGGAGCAGCAATTCTTTCGAGTATCTGGAGAATGGGAATGCCCCAAAGGTACTCTTTTGCCCGAAAACCGTAGGATGTCTCAGACTTGGAAATTGTTGCGGCCTGACCGAAGTGAACCCCCTTCACTTAACATATCTGACCAGGAAGATGTCAAGAAGATAAGCGATTGGTCTGCAGTCAGGGTTAAAGCCGAGAAGTTTGATGAAGTTGATTTCGACAACCTTGTGATCGAGGAGAATCTGAGGCAATATCTTGGATACAATATTCCGAGAGACAAGAGGACGATCACCAAAAGAGGGGCGGTCAAGAAAAGAAATGATGCGCCTCCATCTCCGAGGCATGTCATCAAGAAAAGACCTTTTGGCCGAGCCGAAGAAATTCCTGAGGATGTTCTTTTGAGGAAGAAGCAAAAAATCCCTTTGGCCGCCTCAGGTGTGAAGAGAACCCCTCCGAGGGTGTCCATGGTTGGAACCAACACCGAAGAGGGATCAGCGAGCTTTCGGGGTTTCGTTCCGGAAGTCTCCCTTACACAAGAAGCTGGTTCTACACCCCCTTTTGTCTTAAGAGATGAGTCTGGCTCTGAGGCATCGTACCAGGGCCCAGATACTCCTCTTGAGGAAACCAATGTTGGAGCCTCCACAGTAACAAGTCCGGTGCTAGAGAGATCTGAAGAGGAGGGCGAACCGATTCTTGAGGCCCACAACGTGCAAGTCACACGTCGGGTGAAGCATCCGACGAGGAAAAAGGAATTCGATGTCCGAGATCGTCTGGTTGAAATAATTTCAGAGGCTGAGCGGATGTGGGGTAAGCCGGTCATAAAGCCTTCTGATGCCGAGGAGGTACGGCAAGAGTCTGCCCCTTCGGGTGAAGAATCTGTTGAAGAGAGGGATGAGGACGTTAGCACCCCCCAAGATGAAGCTTTCGTCGAAGACTTGGTGGAAGAAGGAACTCCTCGGACTCCTTGCTGTGACTGGTAAATGGGGCATGCTACCCCCCAAGAACCATGTACAGCTCCTGACCAAACCGAGCCCCAAATGGGAACACCCGAGAGGGTAAATACCGAAGAGCCAGGAAGTTCTCGGCAAGTGGGTGTTCAAGATACGCCGAGTGCTAGTTTTGAAGTAAGAAATGTGGATCAATCCGAAGCGAGCCAACATCTCGGAGAGCCGGAAGGACATGGGGTCAATACCGAGGCCTCCACTCCCGAGGCAGATTTGCATCCCGAAGCTTCTGATAGGGACAGATCCCATACTGAGGCCAGCACTTCTGAATTAAGGCCAAATGAATCTGAGGCAGCCCCGAGTACGAAAGCCGCTCCTTCTGTGGGCCCTAGCTCTTCTTCTAGAGTTTCAGCGGGTTTTGAAGTCTTGGGCAGAGGCCTTCTTAGTCATCCAATGGAGGCCATAAAAAATCTAATCCCCGAAGGGTTCCTAGGAAATGCAGGGGTTTCTTCCTGCGAGAAAATTGCTCAAGGCATTCTTATTTCCCATTATCAGGTAAGTTTTAGTTTCCGAAAACAAACTTTTGTTTTAACTAATTTTTAGCACTTCATTTTAAATTTGCCTACCTTCCTCTTTATAGCTTCTGGTGAAGATGACAGCCCTCTGGCAAAGATATGAAAATCGTCAAGTGCAGCCTACTGCTCCAGCTCCCGAAGTGCAAGCTTGAATCTCGAGCCTAGAGAAGGAAGTGGCAACTTTGAAAGCTCTCCTTCAATCTAGAGATGAAGAGCTTGCTTCCCGAGACCTGATTATATCCGAGGAGCGTTCTGCCAATGCTCGTTTAAAAAAGGAAGTACTTGAGGCAAATGAGCGGTATACTCGCTCTGTCACGAGTCTTTCTACTGAACTTGATCGTACAGATCAGCTAGCCTCTTGCCTGTCGACCGTGCAGAACGAGTGCTCCGAAGCGTGCAAGAATGCCGAAAATGCCGAAGCTGAAAATGAGAAGCTGAAGGCTGAAGTTGAAAGACTCGAGGCTGAGAGGGACAAAGCTGTTAAAGCGCAGAACCGTTCGGAGAGTCTTTTGATCAGGCTCAGAGCTAGATATGACACGGGCCAGACGAAACTGAAGCGCTATCTGAAGCAACTAAGCTATGTGTCATTCCTTCGAGACCAGAGCTAGGCCCGTGGATTCAACTAGGGGTTTGAAAACTTTCGAACTTTGGTGACGAACCCTAAATATAAGTTTGACCTCGAAACTGTTGGGCCACAACTGGTAGGATTTCCAGACGAAGCAGTCCAGGAAATGGAAGAATTCGGTAAAGAATTCATGCCAAACGTTCCGAGTTAGGGTGCCGACACACCGGATCCCCGAGAGGATCCTCTTGAAGAAGCTGCAGGCTAAGGGTCGTTCTCGGGCCTGAATTTTTTCTTTATTTCTGAATTCTTTGTAACCTGTAAAAGACTTTGTATTTTACTGAAATGAAATCTTAACCTTTCAATTTCCTCATTTCTGAATTTAGATGATTCATAATCATAGCATCTAGAGACCCCCAACCGAGGGGTTTCTTGTCTTGGTGTCCTTTCCATAACCCTTTCGGGTCGTCCGAGGAAGGGACTTGGGCCGATTCTATCTTGGATGTTCTTGTCCTTCCGGAAACCTCCAATCCCGCCGTCGTATCCTTTCCATAACCCTTTCGGGTCGTTCGAGGAAATGATTCAGGATATCCTTAATCTTATCCTTCAAGAACCCCCCCCCAACCGGGAGGTTTCAACCCTTTGTATCATTTCCATGACCCTTTCGGGTTGTTCGAGGAAAGGATTCGGGCGGATTCTAATCGGGATATCCATAACTTTATCCTTCGGAAACCCCCAACCGGGAGGTTTCAACCATTTGTATCCTTTCCATGACCCTTTCGAGTTGTCCGAGGAAAGGATTCGGGCGGATTCTTTTCTGGATATCCTTAGTCTTATCCTTCGGAAACCCTCAATCGGGAGGTTTCAACCCTTTGTATCATTTCCATGACCCTTTCGGGTTGTTCGAGGAAAGGAATCGGGCGGATTCTAGTCCTCATCCCTTCGGAAATCCCCAACCGGGAGGTTTCTTCCCATTGAATCCATGCCATGACCCTTTCGGGTTGTTCGAGGAAAGGATTCGGGCGGATTCTTCCCTGAGCATCCCCACCATAACTCTTTCGAGTCGTTCGAGGTGAGGAGTCGGGTGGACGTTGATGTAGCGTGATCATCTTTGGAGAAGTTTGATGAAGAAGTGCTTTCATTCTGTCTCGAACTGCTGCTTTACTCTTAGTAGAGATCAATCGATACCTGGGGGCTGTCTGTTCTTCCCTGCTCTCGATGTTGGAATAACAGAGAAGTTTCTTGCTGTGATATCCTTCCCATAACCCTTTCGAGTCGTTCGAGGAAAGGAATCGGGCATTCTTAGCGTTATATTTTTAGTAACCCCTAAATGAGGGGTTTCCCCCCCTGCATCATTTCCATAACCCTTTTGAGTTGTCTGAGAAAAGATGCAGGTGGATTCTTTTCTGGGTATCCCCCCATAACTCTTTCGAGTCGTTCGAGGGGGGATATCGGGCTAGTTCTTAGACTTCTACAATTGTTGATATGAATTGAAAAGAGATCTTCTTTATTGAATATAAAATTACGAAGAAAAACAAATAATTACATATAATATTTCTTCAAGTGCTCGGCGTTCCATGATCTCGGGAGTATCTTCCCTGTCTCGATCATCAGGCGATAAGCACCTTTCTGATGGCATCCTACTACCTTATAGGGGCCTTCCCATTTGGGTCCCATTTTGCCTTCCGTTAGATCTTTCGTCATTAAGCTCACTTTCCTGAGTACCCAATCTCCAAGCTGGAACTTTTTAGGGACCACCTGTTTATTAAAATACCAAGTTGTTCGACTCTGATACGTTACCCATGTAACTTGAGTGTCATCTCTTTTCTCCTGCAAAAGATCTAGATATACCTTGGCATTTTCGTCATTAAGCCCGGGATTGTAGTAAGCTACACGAAAGCTCAGGGATCCCACTTCGACTGGTATCACAGCCTCGGCCCCGTATGTAAGTGAGAATGGCGTCTCGTCTGTTGGAGTTCTTCTTGTGGTTCGGTACGACCAGAGCACCTCTGGAACATATTCAACCCATACTCCTTTCTTCTTATCGAGCTTTTTCTTCAATGTCCTTACCAGGGTCTTATTTATCGCCTCTACTTAACCATTCGCCTTTGAATAAAGTACCGAGGTATAATAGTTTCGGATACGAAGTTCTGAGCACCACCTCCGGAATGGTTCACAGTAAAACTGCTTCCGAACCGGCACAAAAGCATGAGGGATCCCAAACCGGCACACCACCGATTTCCAAAGGAAACTTGTGATATTTGTTGTGGTTATAGCTGCTAATGCTTCTGCTTCTGCCCATTTAGTAAAATAGTCTACAGCTACAACTAAGAACTTCCGACCCCCTTTCCCTACAGGCATTGGGCCAACAATATCTACCCCCCATTTCGCAAATGGCCATGAAGATGTGAAGGGAGTAAGCTTCTCGGGACTTGCTTTCATAATTCTTGAGAACCTCTGGCATTTGTCACAAGTCTTGACAAGAAGAGCCGAATCCTTTCTGATCGTAGGCCAATAATAACCTGCTCGGATGGTTTTTTGCGCCAGCATCCTTCCTCCCAAATGGTCTCCGCACACACCTTCATGGATTTCCTTGAGAACATAATCCGCCTCGGTCTTAGAAAGGCATTTGAGCAGGGGTTCGGAGTATCCTCTTTTATATAGTACTTCTCCGAGGAGGCAAAACCGAGTTGCTTGTATCTTTACCTTCCGAGCCGCAGCCTTGTCTTCGGGCAACAACCCGTTTCTTAAGAACTGAATAATCTCTGTAGCCCATTCTGGTTCATCCTGTGTTGGATAAGGATGTAAATAAACCAGTCCGTTCGAACGCCCGCTCGGTTTAGCCCGATCCGAACTAGAGCTCGATACTGTAGAAACTCGATCGTTACTGTAGAAACCCGCTCGATTAGTAAGTGATACATACCCAACTCGCTCGACAAAACTTGACAGGGGTTCGCGAGCTCAGCTCGTTTAAAGCTCGACCGGATCGCTCGCCCGGCTCGTTAGTTCAACTCGTTAGCTCATTCATATCTTACATATATATTAGTAAATAGTAAATATATTATAATATATACAGTATTACATATTAACTATAATATATACTTTGATAACAATATTTAGTATATTAAATTAACATATTAAGTTATTAATAGTTAGTATATAACAATATAACAATATTAAATAGTTAGCATGCATATATATATATATATATATATATATATATATAAACACATATATCACATCACACATGGTTAACAATAGTTATATATTATACTTATATTTTAGTTACTTAGTTATATAGAATATATTAGACTTACTATTTGTTCACGTTATACATATACCATAGTTTATACTCTCTACTTATATATAATAACATATTGTTAATTTGTAACTTATAAACTATAGTTATGTACTATATTTTATAATATGTCTTATATAGTTACATATTATATATTTTTGTTATTAATAAATGCATAGAGGTTATTCATAAACTTAGGCTTGAATTCTGCTTTGATTACTCATTGAAAAATTTAATAGTCTACATGGAGTTCTAATTGAGCCGAGCTTGTCCAGTAACTCGGCTTGGCTCGAATGTCATTTTCAACGAACTCGAGCTTGAGCTCGAGCTCGCCCTCGTTTTAAACGAACCGAGCTTGAACATGCAATTTATAGCTCGGCTTGAATTCAAGCTCGACTATTTAGGCTCGACTCATAAATGAGCCAATCTTGAAATCTTCAAACTCAACTCGGTTCGGCTCGATTACATCCCTAGTGTTGGATCTACTTCCATGACGTCAGTCCTCGGGGTTATCGATGGCTCGGTTAAAACAATAATCTGCCTTCTAGATGCTTCAATCTCTTCATCTATTCCGGATGCAATCTTCGAGAATTCATTGGCTCGGATATTTTCATCTCGAGGTATCGTCGTGATGACAACTCTTTCGAAATAAGATTGGAATCAGTGCACCTGTTCCAAATATCTGGCCATTCGATCTTCTTGTGCTTCAAACTGTCCTTGAACTTGGCCCACCACTACTTGAGAGTCACTTCGGATTTCAACATTAGTTGCTCCCATCTCTCGGGACAATGCCAGACCTGCTATTACGGCTTCATATTCAGCTTCATTATTTGTTGTGACAAAGTCCAGTTTTATAGCAAAACCGAACTCTTGTCCTTCAGGATTCCTAAGGAGAACACCTACCCCGCTTCTGCCATGTGCTGAAGAGTCATCCACAAACACGACCCAGGTTAATTCTTTTGGAAGTTCTTCCGCTTCGGGAATGTTGCAAAACTCCACCAAGAAATCTGCCAGAACCTGTCCTTTGATAGCCGTCCGAGAATGAAACTCGATATCAAATTGTCCGAGTTCTATTGCCCAGTTGACTAACCTTCCCGAGAGGTCAGGCTTTTGCAGAACCTTCATTATCGAATATTCGATTAAGACTCTAACAGCATGAGCCTGAAAGTACGGCCTCAATCTTCTGGCTGAGATAACCAAAGCGAACGCCAATTTTTTGATCCGGGGATATCTTTCCTCTGCTCCATGAAGTGCTTTACTCGTGAAGTAAATAGGTTTCTGAATTCCCGAATCTTCTCTGACTAGTGCCAAGCTTACCGCCGAGGGGGATACTACCAAATAGAGATAGAGTATCTCCCCTTCAGTAGGGCGGCTCAACAAGGGAGGGTTCGTTAAGTATTCCTTCAACTTTCCGAAAGCTTCCTCACATTCCTCACTTCACATGAATGCTTTTCTCAAAATTTTAAAAGAAGGGAAGGCACTTATCTATTGACCGTGATATGAAACGGTTTAGGGCCGCAATCCTTCCTATCAGCCGTTGGAGTTGTTTTGTTGTTCTCGGTGCCTCCATCTCGAGGACAGCCTTGACCTTCTCTAGGTTTGCTTCGATGCCCTCTGTGATACCATGAACCCCAAAAATTCTCCTGAAGAAACTCCGAAGGCACACTTCATAGGGTTAAGCTTCATCTTGTATTTTCTCAGAGTCCGGAAAGTTTCTCGAAGGTCTACTATGTGTTCGGTTGCCTGAATACTTTTAACCAGCATATCATCTACGAATACCTCAACGTTTCTGCCAATTTGATTTCGAAACATCCTATTCACCAATCACTGATAAGTGGCTCCCGCATTCTTCAAACCGAAGGGCATCATCTTATAACAGTAGAGTCATCGGTCTGTGATGAAAGCAGTTTTCTCTTGATCTGCTTCTTCCATGTAGATCTGGTTGTATCCCGAGAAAGCATCCATAAAGCTTAGGAGCTCGTGTCCAGACATTGAGTTGACCAACAAGTCGATCCGAGGTAAAGGAAAACTATCCTTCGGGCATGCCTTATTCAAGTTAGTGAAATCTACGCACATCCTCTACTTGTCATTAGACTTCTTCACCAGTACCACATTGGCCAACCACTCGGGGTAATCCACCTCTCGGATAAATCCGGCTTTCAATAACTTCTCTACCTATTCTGCAACAGCTTGATTCCGTTCGGCGGCAAAAGTCTTTCTCTACTTTACTGGCCGATGATTGGGGTCCACATTCAGCTTATGGACAATGACCAAGGGATCAATCCCTAGCATATCTTCATGGCTCCAGGCGAATACATCACTATTGCGCCTTAAGAATGCCACCAGATCTTCCTTCACGAGTTGGGAGAGTTGTAAGCCTATACGAACTTTCTTTCCCGGATCACCTATTTCGAACTCCTCCAAGCCTTCCACAGGCTCCCCCAACGGTGACTGCTATTTCCCGTCCTCCTTAGCTCTCTCACCCAAATTGTGCTGCCTCGGGGTGTCTTTCAGGGATAAGTTGTAACAACGCCTAGCCTCCTCCTGGTCTCCCTTAACCACTCCAACTCTTTCTTCTGTCGGGAACTTCATACTGAGATGCGGTGTTGAGGTCACAGCTTTTAAGTCGTTGAGAGCTGTCATTCCGATAATGGCATTATAGGCCGAGACTCTGTCAACTATCAAGAATTTCACCATGATGACCTTTTGCCTCGGATAAGTCTCCGTCGTCACAAGGAGATCGATAGAACCGAGAGGTAGCACCTTTTCTCCAGCGAAACCCTGTAATTGGCATGAGATCGGGACCACCTTCTCCCGTGGGACTCTCATGTAATCAAAGGCTGACTTAAACAGAATATCAGCCGAGCTCCCTGTGTCAACAAGGATCCGTCGAGTCTGATAATTTGCTATTGTTAAGGTGACCACAAGGGCATCTGTGTGCGGAAGTGAGACTCCAGAATAATCATCATCCGAGAACCCTATAATCAGAGGGTTACATTTTCGAGACTTAGGGAGTTTTTGGACCGAATATACTTCGAAATCATCCAGCTGCCTGGCATATGCCTTCCGGGCAGAATTGGACTGGCCTCCTCCTCCAAATCCTCCCGAGATGGTGTGGATGATAGGAAGGTTGCCTTGCTGCTCCACCCGAGCTCTACTCCTGCTCCTTTCTCTTCTTTCTTCTCCTCGAGGCCAAGGTGTTGGTTCTCTGCTCCTACCTCTTCTTTCTTCCTGCCTCGGTCTATAGTTTCTCCTTTCATTCCGATCTTCTTCTCTTCTAGGTCGCGGATATTGGTCCCGCTCCTGTTGGTTTCTCTCTCATTAATGAGAAATCGGACTAGCTTCCCATTCTCGATAAATTTATCAATCAACTGTCTCAGTGATACACACTGCTCGGTCAAGTGACCATATGAATCATGGAAGGCACAGTATTTGTGAGCCAGGTGTGGAGGCGGATCTCCAGGAATGGGTCTCGACCTCTAGTAATTCGGATCTTTTTTGAGTTCCATAAGCACCTCGGTGAGAGAGGCATTTAATGGAGTCCACTTGTAATCTCTGAAATTCTTCTTCGCCTTCTTGTACTCTCCGGGACCGACATCCTGTGTGGGCTCAGGATTCTTCTTCTTCTTCTTCGGCTTCTCGGTGGAAGGCTGTTGTTGCTGCTGGGAATTACCGAGAAGGGCTCTGAGTGTTTCCTCCTGATTAATGTGCCTGTCCATTTTTACCATAAAAGTATGAAGATCCTTCGATGGTTTTAACGCCAAGTCCGCCATCAACAGTCCGTCTTTCTTCAATCCTTGGAAAATTGCACCATAAATAAAGTCATCTGGTGCACTTTCTGTCTCCAACTTTTCCTGGTTGAATCTCCATAATTAATCTTTTAAAGACTCGTTTGGTCCCTACTGCACTGAGAGTAGATACCCTCTGGGTTTCCTTTTGGCTCTTCCGGACACAAACTGGGCCAGGAATTTCCTTCCATGGGCGTCGAAATTATCAATCGACCTTGGGGGAAGGTTCCTGAGCCAGTCTCGGGCCTTTCCTGACAAAGTGAAGGGAAAAGCTCGGCACGCCACAGCGTCAGGTGTCTTGTGCAAGGACACGTGAGATTGGAAATTGTCCAAATGCTCCACCGAATCTTCTCTACCTGAAAAAATAGGGATATCGGGTACCTTAAACCTTCCGGGCAGGTCGAAGTTGGATACTTCTTCGGTAAATATAGACATCTTATGCTGAAAGAGGTTGTCCACGAGAGATTCCTTCCCGTCTCGCTTTTGATCCATAGTTCTTGATAGTGCATCATATTTTATGCCCAAGTTCAGGACCATCTGCTGCAGCTTTCTTTCAGAGTCTGTTGGTGGAGGTGGAACCGGATTAATAGGCCCCACACGGTCCTCGATCCGCGGCTCGACTCTCTCCCCTAACTCTTCCGGGTTTCCATTAGGATTTGTTCCTTCAACTGCATCGTGGTTCAGTGGTGGGGGAGTCTGAGCAGCTATCAGAAAAGCATTCTGAGCCAACAAGTCCTCCACATTCTTCTGCGCCTGAGCCAACTGTTGGCTCAGCTGGGTTATGCTAGTCTTTGGACAGGCAGACTCTGCTTCTCCGCGGACATCATCTTGATTAGGGCATCGCGCTTCTTCTTGAGTTTCGTTTTGAATCGGATTAGAACGTCTCGTAGTCACCATCACGGATGTATTTTTCGTAAGAACAACTCTTCGTTCCCACAGACGGCGCCAAACTGTTGGTACAGTTTCCGGTATGGTGACGTGTCGCCAATTGATTTGCTGCCTCCCTTAACGGTGCAACCTTGATTCCTGTAAAACAACAAACAACTAGTCGGGGGTGCCGACTACGCCCACTCCGATGCCTAAGTCGGTGCAAATCGATTTCCTGGAAAGTATCTGTAATCTCAAAAGCTCAAAGAGAATCTATGTAATACCTGGTGTGATGGTCTTATTTATAGGCTGGTAGTTGCAGTCCTACTAGAATTCTTAAAGCCCAGTTGAACTAGGAGTTTGAGTCCTAGTCTGGTTGAACCTTAACCTTAACCTTAACTTCAGGGAATTTGAATAAGGCTACAGAGTCTAAATTGAATTGCATTCGTACCTCTTTAATCTTAATTTCCACGTTACTAGCCATCTTATCCCGTTAATAATGGTGTAGAGGCTTATCCCTGATCTTGGCTTATCCCTGATCTTCCGGGATACTGGTCTTATCTCACTCTAAGACAATTGTAACACACTTCGACCAACCCCCGAGGTAATAATATCCGAGACATGTTCGCTCCGAAAGGATTAGGAGATCTTGGAATATTGCTGCACCGTAACAGGGTTGTGGAAGATCCGAGGTGTTATTATACCGAGGCCATCTTATCCGAGGTGTCATCATACCGAGGCAATCTTTGTATACCGGGTTGTGATTCAACTTCCCGAATGGTCTCATAGCTTCTATCAAATCTCCGAGGCAATCTTTGTATACCGGGTTGTGATTCAACTTCCCGAATGGTCTCATAGCTTCTATCAAATCTCCGAGGCAAAAATATCCGAGATATGTTCATTCCGATCAAACTAGGAGATCTCGGGATATTTCATACCGTTACCGAGTTTGATAAGACCAAGACGTCATTATACCTAGACGATCTTTCTCTGCTGGGTCGTAACAAATGTCCGAGATGTAACACCGAGATGATTCAAGATTAGGATCCACATGTCCTCAGGGTTAATTTTATCCCCAACAGTTGTATTGATAATCAATCAAACATTCTAATTGGTTGTTCGTCGTTAGTTGTATTGATGATCAATACAATGTTGTTGGTGGATGTAGTTGAGCATCATTGGTAGTATTGCCAGTTCTTTGTTATTTGTATTTAAAACGGATCCAATTTGTTGTTGGTTGTTCGTCGTTATTTGTATTGACAATCAATCAAACTTTTTGTTGGATGTGGTTGAGCATTGTTGGTCGTATCGATGATTAAGTTAATGGTGTTGTTGGTTGTAACTTGTCTGTTGTTTTTTCTTAGTTGTATTGATCATCAACCAAACGTTGTTGTTGGTTATGGTTGTGGTTGAGCATTGTTGGTTGTATTGTTCGTTCTTTGTTGGTTGTACTGATGATAAATGCAATGTTGTTGTTGGTTGTATATTTGAGCAATCAAACATTGTTTGTTGGTTGTAGTTAAGCGTTGTTGATTGTTTTTATGATGAATCTAATGTTGTTGTTGGTTGTCCGATGTTAGTTGTTCGTTGCATTGATCATCAATGAAACGTTTTCGTAGGTTGCCTATTGTTAGTTGTTTTGATGATCAATCCAACGTTGTTGATGGTTGTAGTTGATTTTTTTTTGTTGTATTGATGATCAATATAATGTTGTTATTGCATGTTGTTTGTTTGTTGTATTAATCATCAATCAAACATTGTTGGTTGAGCATTGTTGGTTGTATTCATAAATCAATCCAATTTCGTTGCTGGTTGTTTAGTGTCTGTTGTATTCCTGGTTGTTGTTAGTTGCCCGTTATTTGTTGTTGGTAGTTATGATTATAAATGAAACGATATTGTTGGTTGTGGTTGGGCTATATTGAGGATCAATCCAATGTTGACGTTTGTTATTCAACGTTAGTTGTATTAATGATCAATACAAAGTTATCTGTTGTTGGTTGTCGTTTGAGCGATGTTCGTTGTATTGATGATTAATTTGATGTTGTTGTTGGTAGTCATGATTATCAATGAAACGATGTTGTTGGTTGTGGTCGAGAGTGGTTAGGTTATATTGAAGATCAATCCATTGTTGTCGTTCGTTATTCGACGTTAGTTGTATTAATGATCAATACAAAGTTGTTGCTAGTTGTGGTTGAGCGATGTCCGTTGTATCGATGATTAATTTGATGTTGTTGATTGTCTGTTGTTTGTGGTTGGTTGTATTGATCATCAATCCTTAAGCGTTTTTGGTTGTATCGATGATTAATTTGAAGTTTTGTGGGTTGTCTCTTGTTTGTGGTTGGTTGCATTGATCATCAATCCAACGTTGTATTTAGTTGTGGTTGAACGTTGTTGTTGTAGTGTCCGTTCTTTGTTGTTTGTTGTATTGATGATTAATCCAATGTTATTGGTTGTGCATTTTTGGTAGAATATATGATCAATCAAACATTGTTGTTGGTTGTTTTGACAATCAATCCAACACTATGATTTGGATTGTTTGTTGCTGGTATTATTGATTATCCATAAAAGCTTGTTGGTTGCTTTGATAATCAATCAAACATTCTCGTTGGTTGTGATTGAGAGTTATTGCTTATACTGATGATCAATCGAATGTTGTCGTTGGTTGTTCGTCGTTAGTTCTATTGATGATTAATATAATGTTGTTGGTGGTTGTGGTTGAGCGTTGTTGGTTGTATTGATGATTAATATGATGTCGTTGTTGGTTGATTTGATAATCAATGAAACGTTGTTGGTTATGCGTTGTTGATTGTTTTGTTGAGCAATTCGACATTGTTGTTGGTTGTAGTTGAGCATCGTTGGGAGTATTGCCAGTTCTTTGTTATTTGTATTTATGATGAATCCAATTTGTTGTTGGTTGTTCGTCGTTATCTGTATTGACGATCAATCAAACTTTTTGTTGGATGTGGTTGAGCGTTGTTGGTTATATTGATGATTAAGTTAATGTTGTTGTTGGTTGTAAGTTGTTTGTTGTTTTTTCTTAGTTGTATTGATCATCAGTCAAACGTTGTTGTTGGTTGTTCTGATGATCAATCCAACGTTATTGTTGGTTGTGGCTGTGGTTAAGCATTGTTGGTTGTTGGTTGTATTGTTCGTTCTTTGTTGTTGGTTGTACTGATGATAAATGCAATTGTGTTGTTGGTTGTCCGTTGTTGTTGTATAAACGATCAATCAAACATTGTTGTTAGTTGTAGTCGAGCGTGGTGTATTGTATTGATGATCAATGCAATGTTGTTGTTGGTTTTATTGTTCGTTCGTTCTTGTCGATTGAATTGATAATAAATGCAATGTTGTTGTTGGTTGCATATTTGATCAATCAAACATTTTTTGTTGGTTGTAGTTTAGCATTGTTAATTGTTTTTATGATGAATCTAAGGTTGTTGTTGGTTGTCCGATGTTAGTTGTTCATTGCATTGATCATCAATGAAACGTTTTCGTAGGTTGCCTATTGTTAGTTGTTTTGATGATCAATCCAATGTTATTGCGTGTTGTTTATCTGTTGTATTAATCATCAATCAAACATTGTTGGTTGAGCATTGTTGGTTGTATTCATGAATCAAACCAATTTCGTTGCTAGTTGCTTAGTGTCTGTTGTATGGCTGCTTGTTGTTAGTTGCCCGTTATTTGTTGTTGGTAGTTATGATTATCAATCAAACGATGTTGTTGGTTGTGGTTGAGAGTGGTTGGGTTATTTTGAGAATCAATCCAATGTTGTCGTTCGTTATTCAACGTTAGTTGTATTAATGATCAACACAAAGTTGTTGGTTATGGTTTGAGCGATGTTCGTTGTATCGATGATTAATTTGATGTTGTTGTTGGTAATTATGATTATCAATGAAACGATGTTGTTGGTTCTGGTTGAGAGTGGTTGGGTTATGTTGAAGATCAATCTAATGTTGTCGTTCGTTATTCGACGTTAGTTGTATTAATGATCAATACAAAGTTGTTGTTAGTTGTGGCTAATCGATGTTCGTTGTATCGATGATTAATTTGATGTTATTGTTGGTTGTCTATTGTTTGTGGTTGGTTGCATTGATCATCAATCCATGAGCGTTTTTTGTTGTATCGATGATTAATTTGATGTTTTGTTGGTTGTCTATTGTTTGTGGTTGGTTGCATTGATCATCAATCCAACGTTGTAGTTAGTTATGTTTGAGCGTTGCTGTTGTAGTGTCCGTTCTTTGTTGGTTGTTGTATTGATGATCAATTCAATCTTATTGGTTGTGCGTTTTTGGTAGAATATATGATCAATCAAACATTGTTGTCAGTTGTTTTGAAGATCAATCCAACGCTATGATTTGGATTGTTTGTTTCTAGTTGTATTGATTATCCATAAAAGCTTGTTGGTTGTGATTGAGAGTTATTGCTTATACTAAGGTTCAATCGAATGTTGTCGTTGGTTTTTCGTCGTTAGTTCTATTGATGGTTGTTGGTGGTTGTGGTTGAGCGTTGTTGGTTGTATTGATGATTAATTTGATTTTGTTGTTGGTTGTTTTGATAATCAATGAAATGTTGTTCGTTATGCGTTGTTGATTGTTTTGTTGAGCAATCCAACGTTGTTGTTGGTTGTAGTTGAGCATCGTTGGTAGTATTGCCAGTTCTTTGTTATTTGTATTTAAGATGAATCCAATTTGTTGTTGGTTGTTCGTTGTTATTTGTGTTGACGGTCAATGCAATGTTGTTGTTGGTTGTATTGTTCGTTCGTTCTTGTCGATTGAATTGGTGATAAATGCAATGTTGTTGTTGGTTGTATATTTGATCAATCAAACATTGTTTGTTGGTTGTAGTTTAGCGTTGTTGATTGTTTTGATTATGAATCTAATGTTGTTGTTGGTTGTCCGATGTTAGTTGTTTGTTGCATTGATCATCAATGAAACGTTTTCATAGGTTGTCTGTTGTTTGTTGTTTTGATGATTGATCCAAAGTTTCAATCAAACATTTGTGTTAGTTGTAGTTGAGCATAGTTTATTGTTTAGATGATCAATGTAATGTTGTTATTGGTTGTAATGTTCATTCGTTCTTGTCAATTGAATTGATGATAAATGCAATATTGTTGTTGGTTGTCCGATGTTTATTGTATATTTGATCAATCAAACATTGCTCTTTGTTGTAGTTGAGCGTTGTTGATTGTTTTGATTATGAATCTAATGTTGTTGGTTGTCTGATGTTAGTTGTTTGTTGCATTGATTATCAATGAAACGTTCTCGTAGGTTGTCTGTTAATTGTTTTGATGATCAATCCAACGTTGTTGATGGTTGTGGTTGATTTTTTTTTTTGTATTGATGATCAATCCAATGTTGTTATTGCGTGTTGTTTGTTTGTTGTATTGATCATCCAATCAAACATTGTTGTTTGTTGAGGTTGAGCGTTGTTGGTTGTATTGATGTATCAATTCAATTTCGTTGTTGATTGTTTAGTGTCTTTTGTATTGCTGGTTGTTGTTGGTTACCCGTTATTGTTGTTGGTAGTTATGATTATCAATCAAATGTTGTTGTTGGTTGTGGTTGAGAGTGGTTCGGTTTATTAAGGATCAATCCAATGTTGCCGTTCGTTGTTCGACGCTAGTTATATTGATGATCAATACAAAAATGTTTTTGGTTGTGGTTGAGCGATGTTCGTTGTATCAATGATTAATTTGATGTTGTTGATTGTCTGTTGCTTGTGTTTGGTTGTATTGATCATCAATCCAACGTTGTTTGTTAGTTGTGGTTGAGAGTTGTTGTATTGTCCGTTCTTTGTTGTTGGTTGTATTGATGATCAATCCAATGTTATTGGTTGTGCGTTTTTGATAGTATATATGATCAATCAAATATTGTTGTTGGTTGTTTTGAAGATCAATCCAACGTTGTGGTTTGTTTTGGTTGAGCGGTGTTGGTTGTATTGTCCGCTCTTTGCTGTTGATACTAAATCTAATGTTTTTGTTGGTTGTATTAATGATCAATCAAACATTATTGGTTGTGGTTGAGCATTGTTAATGGTATTGAAAGTTAATCCAATGTTGGTGTTGGTTCTCCGATGTTATTTGTAGGATCTATTGATCATTAATCAAACGTTTTTATTAGTTATCCGTTGTTGGTTGTTTTGATGATCAATTCGACGTTGATTGTTGTGGTTGAGAATTGTTGATTTTATTGATGACAATCCAATTTTGTTGGTTGTATTGATGATAAATCCAATGTTGTTGTTGGTTGTTCATTGTTGGTTCTTTTGATGATCAATCAATTGAATCAAATATTGTTGTCGATTGTTGTTGCACTAATGATCTGTTGGTTGTGCATTGTTGGTAGTATTGATCATCAATTAAGTGTAATTGGTTGGTTGGATTGATCAAAGGACATGTGATCATCGTTGGTTGTTGATCGTATTGATCATTGGAATCGCGATTGTCGTTGTTGGTTGTTGACATCTGACCGACCTTGTTATTTTGCAGTGGATTTCGACCAGTTGTTGGTATTTTCCAATGAAATGCAAGATCCATTCAACTTTTTTGCGGCGAGATCCGACCAGCCTTGGTGTTTTGCGATGATTTCTTAACAATTGTTGGTGTTTTCAAATGCGATTCGAGTGACTCTAATGTTTTTCAATGAAATCCAACTGCCCGTATAGTTCTTCTGGCATGTTTTCATCCAACGCTGAAATTTTTGGTTGCTTGATGTTAGTTTTCGATTGTATTGATCATCAATCAAACGTTATTGTTGGTTATCCGTTATTAGTTGTTTTGACGATCAATCCAACGATGTGGCTCGCCGTGGTTGAGTGTTGTGTTGTTGGTTGTATTGTCCGCTCTTTGTTGTTGGTCGTATTGGTGATAAATCAAATGTTATTGTTGGTTGTTGGTTGTATTGATAATCAATCCAATGTTGTTGGTGTTCCAATGTTAGTTGTTAGATGTATTGACCATCAATCAAACGTTTTTGTTGGTTGTTTTGAAGATCAATCCAACGTTGTTGATGGTTGTGGTTGAACGTTGTTGTCTGTATTGATAACAATTCAATGTTTATGTTTGTATTCAGTTCTTTGTTGTTGGTTGTTTGTTATTGGTTGTATTGACCATCAATCTAACATTGTTATTAGTTTTGGTTGAGCGTTGTTTGATTTAGTGTCCATTCATTTTTGTTCGTTGTGCATTGTTGGATGTATATAAGATCAATCAACGTGTTTGTTGTTGGTTGTATTGACCATCAACCCAATGTTATTATTAGTTGTGGTTGAGCGATGTTTGTTATAGAGTCCGTTCTTTGCTGTTGGTTGTCCGTTGTTGGTTGTATTGATGATCAATCCAACGGTTGTTATTGATTTTGGTTGAGCGTTGGTGATTGTATTGATGATCAATCCAATGTTGTTGTTGGTTCTCTGATGTTAGTTGTTAGATGTATTGATCATCAATCAAACATTTTTGTTGGTTGTCTGTTGTTGCTTGTTTTGATTATCAATCCAAAGTTGTTGATGGTTGTGATTTAACGTTATTGTTTGTATTGATGACAATCCAATGTTGATGTTTGTTGTCCGTTCTTTGTTGTTGGTTGTATTGATGTTGGTTGTGGTTATATTGATGATCAATTGTTTATTGTCCATTGTTTGTAGTATTGATCAACAATCAAGTGTAATTTATTGGTTGGATTGATCACAGGACACGTGGTCGTCGTTGGTTGTTGACATCTGACAGGCCTTCTTATTTTGCGGTGGATTTCGGCAAGTTGCAAGTATTTTCCAGTGAAATGCAACCGGCTTTTGTGGTTTGTTGCAAGATCCAATCAATTTTTTACAGCAAGATCCGACCTTGCATGTTTTGCGATGATTTTCGAAGGTTGTTGGTGTTTTTCGGTGCGATTCGAGTGGCCATAGTGTTTTGCAACGAGATTCAACTACCCATTGTAGTTCTTCTCGCATTTTTTCCAACTGATGTTGAAGTTTTTGGCGAATTTTCAATATAAGTTGAGTTTTTGTGGAATTTTGTCTTTGTTATATTTGGTTTATGCATTTCTTGTTCATGTTTTTGTTATAAGTTTGTCTATATGTTGTGTGCTCCAAACTACTCTAGCTTGAGCGGGAGTATTAGAAGAGTTTGTTAGGGTCTAGAGTACGTTTATATTTTTGTCATTGTAACATTTTTCAACCTATATAATAAAATATATGAAGCTACGCGAGGGGTAATGAGCCCACTCCTCACAAAAGTTGTCTAAATACTCGTTCCCAATTGTAATATCTTCAATTTTTGCTTTGTGTTTCTCCTTCATAACACAAGCGGGAAATCCTAAACATCCTTGTTGCAACAATCAAGTAGCTTGAAGGGCTGTCCGGTACGAGCTTGGGAAAACAATAGCCTCGATCACCTCAATTTATGATCTACTCACCCGAAGGCAAGCATGACACTACTTCTTTGCAAAAGCAATCCACACATGCATGATAGGTCGACAACAAGTCCATGCCTAAACTAACGTTGAGGCGTGTTTCTGTTACGTGGTTGGGGCATCCCGCTGGAGAAGGGGGTGGATCCTTTCCACCGAGACAAGCATCCTCCACCTGCTCGGCATCCCAGTGACAGCAATATTAATGGGTGCGGTTACGTTTTATGACATTGAGGGTTGCTTGTTTTGGCATGGCACTCTCACTAGCTTACCGTTCATCATTCCTAGCAGTCTCCATGAGGATTCGTGATCGTATGTCCACCATTTGTGACTTTTGTTGTATTGTGAATGACAAGCGTTTATGACTGCATTACATTCCCACAGACGACGCCAACTGTTAATATCGTTGTCACGCCTAGCGGCCGATGATCTTAGGATCCTACTAGACAGATAGGAAATCAAGTGTGCTGTGCCATGCAAAGGGGGATGGTGGTGACACAACTTCCAATGCTAAATTCAGTAACAAGTAAATCACAACCAAAATAGTTATAATCACAGCATAATAAACAAGAGTAAACAGTGTAAGTGAGTATGTATCTTTGGCCGGGATCCAGCTAAGGTTTTTATAGAATGGTCCCTTTACTAATTCAAGTCTAGAGGAGTGATTTCTAGCTGGATTGGCTACGATGTCTCCCGATCTTTCATACCTAGGCAATCTTCCTTGATTCTAAGAACTGGCCATGAAGTCACCCATTGGGAGTTTCCCTAGTGAGGCGCCTGTCCACATTGGAGCTAAGTATATTTCTTTTCTAGTGTTATTATTTTCTGTGGTTATTTTCTTTTGAGGTTACTTCCCTTTTTTTGTGTGATTTTTTCGTTCTATCGGGATTGGTTTGAGGCCTGGTCAACACGCTTGGACGTGGGTTATTTGGGCCGTCGCAGGTATCGAAGTTGTCTTGCTAAGCTTGGTTGGCAAGACCTTGACCTGAGAAAAGAGCCCTATCACATTTTGGGCCATGGAGTGTGGACCAACAGGAATGAGAGAGAAAACACATTCCAAATATCAATCCAAACTTGTTTGAGGTTACTTCCCTTTTTGGTGTGATTTTTCCATTCTATCGGGATTGGTTTGAGGCCTGGTTAGCACGCTTGGACGTGGGTTGTTTAGGCCGTCGCAGGTATCAAAGTTGTCTTGCTAAGCTTGGTTGGCAAGAACTTGAGCTGAGAGAGGAGTCCCGTCACGTTTTGGGCCATGGAGTGTGGACCAACGGGAATGAGAGAGAAAACCCATTCCAAATATCAATCAAAACTTGTTTTTGGTAGTTGCTTGTTGTTAGGTTTGTTGATGATGAATCCCATGTTGGTTGTCCTTTGTTTGTTGCTGTTAGTATAGATCACCAATCAAACGTTGTTGATTGTCCATTGTTGAAAGTTTTGATGATCAATTCAAAGTTGTTGATGGTTGTGGTTAAGCATGTTTGGTTGTATTAGTGATTAATCCAATGTTGTTGATTGTCCGTTGTTTGTTGCTGGTAGTATTAATTATCCATAAAACCTTGTTGGTTGTATTGATAATCAATCAAACATTCTTGTTGGTTGTGATTGAGAGTTTTTGCATATATTGGTGATCGATCGAATGTTGTCGTTGGTTGTTCGTCATTAGTTGTATTGATGATCAATACAATGTTGGTGGTTGTGGTTGAGCGTTGTTGGATGTATTGATGATTAATTTGAAAACGTTGTTGGTTGTATTGATAATCAATGAAATGTTGTTGGTTGTTTTGTTGATCAATCCAACGTTGTTGTTGGTTGTAGTTGAGCATCGTTGGTAGTATTGCCATTTATTTGTTATTTGTATTCAAGATAAATCCAATTTGTTGTTGGTTTTTCGTAGTTGTTTGTATTGACGATCAATCAAACGTTTTTGTCGGATGTGGTTGAGCGTTGTTGGTTGTATCGATGATTAATTTGATGTTGTTGTCGGTTGTCTATTGTTTGTTCTTAGTTGTATTGATCATCAATCAAAAGTTGTTTTTGGTTGTTCAGATGATCAATCCAACGTTATCGTTGGTTGTGGTTGTGGTTAAGCATTGTTGGTTGTATTGTTCGTTCTTTGTTGTTGGTTGTACTGATGATAAATGCAATCGTGTTGTTGGTTGTCCGTTGTTGGTTGTATAAACGATCAATCAAACATTTTTGTTGGTTGTAGTTGAGCGTGGTGGATTGTATTGATGATCAATGCAATGTTGTTGTTGGTTGTATTGTCCGATGTTAGTTGTTCGTTGCATTGATCATCAATGAAACGTTTTCGGAGGTTGCCTATTGTTAGTTGTTTTGATAATCAATCCAACGTTGTCAATGGTTGTGGTTGATTGTTTTTTGTTGCATTGATGATCAATTCAATGTTGTTATTGCGTGTTGTTTGTTTGGTGTATTGATCATCAATCAAACATTGTTGTTTGTAGTGGTTAAGCGTTGTTGGGTTGTATTGATGAATTAATCCAATTTCATTGCTGGTTGTTTAGTGTCTATTGTATTGCTGGTTGTTGTTGGTTATTATGATTATCAATCAAACGATGTTGTTGGTTGTGGTTGAGAGTGGTTGGCTTATATTGAGGATCAATCAAATGTTGTCGTTCGTTGTTCGACGTTAGTTGTATTAATGATCAATACAAAGTTGTTAGTTGTGGTTGAGCGATGTTCATTGTATCGATGATTAATTTGATGGTATTGTTGGTTGTCTGTTGTTTGTGGTTGATTGTATTGATCATCAATCCTTGAGCGTTGTTGGTTGTATCGATGATTAATTTGATGTAATTGTTAGTTGTATGTTGTTTGTGGTTGGTTGCATTGATCATCAATCCAACGTTGTTGTTAGTTGTGGTTGAGCGTTGTTGTAGTGTCCATTCTTTGTTGTTGATTGTATTGATGATCAATTCAATGTTATTAGTTGTGCGTTTTTTGTAGTATATATGATCAATCAAACATTGTTATTGGATGTTTTGAAGATCAATCCAACGCTATGGTTAGGATTGTTTGTTGCTGGTAGTATTGATTATCTAAAAAACTTTGTTGGTTGTATTGATAATCAATCAACCATTCTTGTTGGTTGTAATTGATAGTTATTGCTTATATTGATGATCAATCGAATGTTGTCATTGGTTGTTCGCCGTTAGTTGTATTGATGATCAATACAATGTTGTTGGCGGTTGTGGTTGAACGTTGTTGGTTATATTGATAATCAATGAAACGTTTTTGGTTGTTTTGTTGATCAATCCAACGTTGTTGTTGGTTGTAGTTGAGCATCGTTGTTAGTATTGCCAGTTCTTTATTATTTGTATTCAAGATTAATCCAATTTGTTGTTTGTTGTTCGTCGTTGTTTGTATTGACGATCAATCAAACGTTTTTGTTGGATGTGGTTGAGCGTCGTTGGTTGTATCAATGATTAATTTGATGTTGTTGGTTGTTTGTTCTTGGTTGTATTGATCATCAATCAAACGTTGTTGTTGGTTGTTCAGATGATCAATCCAACGTTATTGTTGCTTATGGTTGTGGTTAAGTATTGTTGGTTGTATTGTTCATTCTTTGTTGTTGGTTGTATTGATGATAAATGCAATCGTGTTGTTGGTTGTATAAACGATTAATCAAACATTTTTGTGTGTTGTAGTTGAGCGGAGGGGATTGTATTGATGATCAATGCAATGGCGTTGTTGGTTGTATTGTTCGTTCGATCTTGTTGGTTGAATTGATGATAAATGCAATGTTGTTGTTGGTTGTCCGTTATTGGTTGTATATATGATCAATCAAACATTGTTGTTGGTTGTAGTTGAGCGTTGTTGATTGTTTTGATTATGAATCTAATGTTGTTGTTGGTTGTCCGATGTTAGTTGTTCGTTGCATTGATCATCAATGAAACATTTTCATAGGTTGCCTATTGTTAGTTGTTTTGATGATCAATCCAACGTTTTTTATGGTTGTGGTTATTATTATTTTTTTTTGTATTGATGATTAGTTTGTCGGGATCAATCCAATGTTGTCTTGGTTGTTCGATGTTAGTTGTAATACAACGTTGTTGTTGGATGTGGTTGAGCATTGTTGGTTGTATCGATGATTAATTTGATGTTATTGTCGATTGTCTGTTGTTTGTTGTTGGTTGTATTGACCATCAATCCCACGTTGTTCTTAGTTGTAGTTGAGCGTTGTTGGTTGTGGTGTTTGTTCTTTGTTCTTGGTTGTATTGGTGATAAATCCAATGTTGTTGGTATATATATGATCAATACAACGTTGTTGTTGGTTGTCTATTGTTATTTATGCTCGGTTGTATTGACTATCAATCCAACGTTGTTGTCAGTTGTGGTTGAGCGTTATTTGTTGTAGTATTCGGCTCTTTTTTGTAGATTGTATTGATGAGAACTCCTCACGAAAGATGTCCAAATACTCGTTCCCAATCGTAATATCTTCAATCTTTACTTCGTATTTCTCCTTCAAGACACAAGCGAGAAATCCCAAACATCCTAGTTGCAACAATCAAGTAGCTTGAAGGGCTGGCCGATACGAGCTTGGGAAAATGACAGCCTCGATCACTTCAAATTATGAACTACTCACCCGAAGGCAAGCATAACACTATTTATTTGCAAATGCAATCTACACATGCTTGATAGGTTGATAACTAGTCCATTCCTAAAATAACGTTGAGGCGTGTTTCTAAAGCGTTGTTGGGGCTTCCCGCCAAAGTAGGGGGTGCATCCTTTCCACCAAGACTGGCATTCTCCACTTGCTCGTCCTCGTGGTGGCGGGGATATTTGGGGGTGCGGTTACGTTTTATGGCATTGCGGGTGGCTTGTTCTGGCATGGCTCTAGCTGACCGTTCATTGTTCCTTGAAGAGTCTCGGGATCGTATGGCCACCATTTGTGAGTTTTGTCGTATTGTGAACGACGAGCTTTTGTGATCCACTACGTTCCCACAGACAGAGCCAACTGTTAAGGCAGTTGTCAGGCTTGGCGGCCGATTATCTCGGGATCCTACCAGACAGACAAGAAATCAAGTGTGGTGTGTCGTGCAAGGGGGGATGGCGGCGACACCACCTCTAACGCTAAATTCAGTAAACAAGTAAATCACAATCGAAATAACTATAATCATAGCATAATAAACAAGAGTAAACAATGTAAGAGAGTGTAAAAGAGTACCTTTTGTCGAGATCCAGCTAAGGTTTTTATAAAATGGTCCCTTTACTCCAAGTCTAGGGGAGTGATTTCAGGATGAATTGGTTACAGTGTCTCCCATGCTTTCCACACCTGGGTGATCTTCCTTGATTCTAGGAACTGGCCATGCAGTCACATGTTGGGAGTTTCCCTGATAGGCGCCTATCCACGTTGAAACTGAGTATCTTCCTTCTCTAGCGTTATTATTTTCGGTGGTTCTTTCTTTTTTTTGTTACTTCCCTTTTTTGGGGTGAGATTTCATGGTGATTTGTGCAACACCATAACGTCCTGGTGGGATTGGTTGGAGGCATGGTCAATACGCTTAGACCTGGGCAGTTTGGGCCGTCGCAAGTATCAAAGTTGTCTTGCTAAGTTGGGTCTGTAAGACCTTGAGTTGAGAGAGGACCCTGTCGCGTTTTGGGCCACAGAAGGGCCAACAAGAATGAGAGAGAAGCCCATTCCAATGATCAATCCAAAGTTGTTGTTTGATGTGGTTGAGCGTTGTTGGGTGTAGTGATGATTGATTTGATGTTGTTGGTTATCTGTTGTTTGTTGTTTGTTCTTGGTTGTATTGATAATCAATCAAATGTTGTTGTTGGATGTGGTTGAGCGTTGTTAATTGTATCGATGATTAATTTGATGTTGTTGTTGGTTGTCTATTGTTTGTTCTTGCTTGTATTGATGATCAAGCAAACGTTGTTGTTGGTTGTAGTTGAGCGTTATTGATTCTATTGTTCATTCTTTGTTGTTGGTTGTTGGTTGTATATACGATTAATCAAACATTGTCGTTGGTTGTAGTTGAGCGTTATTGATTGTATTGATGATCAATCTAACGTTGTTGTTGGTTGTCCGATGTTAGTTGTTCGTTGCATTGATCATCAATGAAATGTTTTTGTAGGTTGTCTATTGTTGATTGTTTTGATAAACAATCCAACGTTGTTGATGGTTGTGGTTAATCTTTTTTTGTTGTATTGATAATCAATACAATGTTGTTATTTGGTGTTGTTTGTTCATTGTATTGATCATCAATCAAACATTGTTGTTTGTTGTGGTTGAGCGTTGTTAGTTGTATTAATGAATCAACCCAATTTCGTTGTTGGTTGTTCAATGTTTTGTTGTATTGATGATCAATCCAACATTGTTGTTGGTTGCCCATTGTTTGTTGTTTGTAGTTATGATTATCAATCAAACATTGTTGTTGGTTATGGTTGAGTTGTTGGTTATATTGATGATCAATCCAATGTTGTCATTGGTTGTTCGCCGTTCGTTGTATTGATGATTAATACAGCAATGTTGTTGGTTGTGATTGAGCGTTGTTGGTTGTATCAATAATTAATTTGATGTTGTTGTTGTTGTTGGTTGTCTGTTGTTAGTTGTTGGTTGTATTAATCATCAATCCAACGTTGTATTAGTTGTAGTTGAGCGTTGTTGGTTGTATTGATAATAAATCCAATGTTGTTAGTTGTACATTGTTGGTTGTATATATGATCAATCAAACATTGTTGTTGGTTGTAGTTGAGCGTTGTTGGTTGTAGTTGAGTGATGTTGGTTGTGTTGATGATAAATCTGATGTTGTTGTTAGTTGTCCGATGTTAGTTGCTCGTTGAATTGATCATCAATCAAACATTGTTGTTGGTTGTTTTGATAATCAATCCAACAATGTGGTTTGTCAAGGTTGAGTGTTGTTGGTTGTATTGTCCGCTCTTTGTTGTTGGTCGTATTAATGATAAATCTAATGTTGTTGGTTGTCTGTTGTTGGTTATGTTGATGATCAATCAAACATTGTTGTTGGTTGTAGTTGAGCGTTGTTGATTGTATTGATGACAATCCAACGTTGTTGTTTGTTGTCCGTTTTTTGTTGTTGGTTGTATTGATGATAAATCTAATGTCGTTGTTCGTTGTTCTTTGTTGGTTGTTTTGATGACCAATCAAACATTGTTGTTGATTGTGGTTGTATTGATGATCAATTGTTTGATTGTCCATTGTTGGTAGTATTGATCATCAATCAAGTGTAATTAGTTGGTTGGATTGATCAGAGAACACGTGATCGTCGTTGGATGTTGATCGTATTGATCATTGGAATCGTGATTGTCGTTGGTTGTTGACATCTGACCGGCCTTGTTATTTTGCGGTGGGTTTTGACTAGTTGTTGGTATTTTCCAGTGAAATGCAACAGGCTTTGGTGGTTTGTGGCAAGATCCAATCGACTTTTTGCAGCAAGATCTGACTGGCCTTGGTGTTTTGCAATGATTTCTGAACGGTTGTTGGTGTTTTCCGGCGTGATTCGAGTGACCCTAATGTTTTGCAATGAGATACGACTGCCCATGGAGTTCTTCTGGCATGTTTTCGACCGGCGTTGAAATTTTTGGCGAATTTTCGATCTATGTTGGGTTTTTGTGGATTTTTGTCTTTGTTATGTTTGGTTTAGACATTTTCTTGTTCATATTTTTCTTCTAATTTTGTCTGTATATTGTGTGCTCAAAATTGGTCCAGATTGAGAGGGAGTTTTAGAAGAGTTTTTTAGGATTTAGAGTACGTGGATATTTTTGTCATTGTAACATTTTTCCACCTATATAATAAAATA
Organism: Alnus glutinosa; assembly: GCF_958979055.1. Lineage (NCBI taxonomy): Eukaryota > Viridiplantae > Streptophyta > Magnoliopsida > Fagales > Betulaceae > Alnus > Alnus glutinosa. The sequence goes on along the minus strand of NC_084897.1, from coordinate 4,358,591 downwards.
TGTGAGGGTACGTGAGGGGTAGCAAGCCTACTCCTCACGAAAGATGTCCAAATACTCATTCTCAATCGTAATATCTTTAATCCTTGCTTCGTGTTTTTCCTTCATGACACAAGCGAGAAATCCCGACTTGTTGCAGCAATCAAGGCTTGAAGGGCTGATACAAGCTTGGGAAAACGACAGCCTTGATCACCTCAAATTATGAATTACTCACCCGAAGGCAAGCATAACACTACTTTGCAAAAGCAATCTACATACGCATGATAGGTCAACAACTAGTCCATGCCTAAAATAACGTCAAACCCACACATCTCAAACCCTATGAGACTCGCAGGCAAGACGTGCTCTTCCACTCTAGTAGGACAATCCTTAACCATCGATCTAAAAACCACTACACTACTTACGAGCCTGGCTATGGCTTATGCCTTTCCAACAAGAAAGCAATGGTGACAGTAACCGGCAAACACTTCAATCATACTATAAGCCAAAGAGACCCCAAATGGAATTATTTCACGCATATAATTATCGAATTTGAGGGAAGACTGAACAAGAAAAGAATACCATGTGACATAATTAGGAAATATTAACATTATGCATCCAAAATTAGCACAAACAATGCTGCCAACTGTGAGATAATATTAGTTGGCTAGCTCCAAACACGGCAAAAACAATTCCGGCACATAGCAAGTACAATAAAATAGAAGCTTAGAAAACCCACAATCACATAAAACAAGTAACATAAAAAAAATAAAAAATAAAAACAGAGAAATACCTTGTAGTGTGTCAATAAACTATTCCACGGTGGCTGTTTGCCCAGGACTGTAGGATTCCCCAAAATGACAATACCATATTGAGCACATGTTAAGCCTTTTGGTCCTGAACAAAACTCTCATCTTCCAAGAGATAAGCCTTTTGTTCCATGTGAAACTTTGCAGTAACATTTTCAACCGAATAAATCAATCCTTGAACCTCATGAGGGGACAGCATTGTAAGTGTCTGCCTAAGAATTTCCAGCATTGTAAGTTCAGAAACAAATCAAGTTGTAATTTTTTTATTGTAGGAATCCTAAACAGATAACAAATTACAAAAACAGAAGAATAACCCCAGGATATAGTTGGCTGATGAGAGGGATGGGAGTAAATCAGGTAGAAGTTCACATCCTTGTTTTGTCTTTGTCAATCCTACTGTGTTCTTGCAATCCAGACTACGTCAATCTTTTTATTTTATTTTTTCTGAGCAATTCCAAACTACTTCAATCAGCTGTGTTCACTGTAGTTATCACAACATGGTAGCATGGGGACACATGCATTAGACGCATATCTCAATCACAAAGTACTTTTGCAACTTCAAAAAAAAGAAAACAAAAATCACATTTCATATGTAATCAATTTGTTTTACTAAAGCTCTTGTTAAGAAAATTGCCAGAAGGCTAATCTTATATATATTAGTATATATTATGTATGTGTCACGTGTGTGTGGGGAAACAACTGCAAGAAAAGTTTTAAAAATAAATAAATAAATAATTGGCATGAGTACATAATCCTATCAAAATCTGAAAACCGTTTTACTTTTTGTTTCATATCATAAATGAAAGAAATATAGACAGCAAGAATAATCTATGGCAAATGATTTTAGACCATGTAACCTATGATGACCTGTAATATTCATACTACAGGATTTAATACAATTTATCTATCTGATATAGGAAGTCCAACAAAGAGCCTATTAGAAAGTAAATAGTTTTCCTTTTGCTTTAGTTTTTGGAATTTAGATAATACCAACACAAGAAGATTAACAGGTAAGAGAAGTAGTCAGTGAATAGATATATAAAAAGAATTAAAAATAAAAACAAAACAGGGAGGCTACTCAATAATGTCTTCCTGAGACAATTTGTTTTAAGAGAAGTAGTCAGTGAATAGATATATAAAAAGAATTGAAAAAAAAAATTAAAAATAAAAACAAAACAGGGAGGCTACTCAATGATGTCTTCCTGAGACAATTTGAAACCAAACAGCAAGGACATACACACACACACCGCACTTTCCATGTAAGAGCAGACTTGAACCAGTTAAACACACCGCAGTTTCCATACACACACACATCAAAGAGGACATGGCCTCCTTGATTTTCAAATTCTCTTATATATATTGGCTTAACAATTAGGCTTGGTCCCTATTAAAATTAGGCTTGACCTCTATTCATATTAACCAAAGATAGTGTTCTTCACTATGCCAGTATGGATTTGATTATCGTTGATGCTGGATTTACAAAAAGGAAAAATGATTTAGGAAACCCATCGTGAAACAGGCTCGTGCCTGAAGAATTTACAACAATCAGCTTATTTATAGATAAAGACAACCTACAGCTTATTTACAAGAGCACAAAATTTACAAGAGTCTGCTTACTTTGATAAATGGAAACCTTTTCTTGGTTTTGAAAAACAATTTATTTTGTTAGGTTTGTTAAATAAAAACCAGCTTATTTTGGAAAGCAAGTACCAAGGGCAAGGGAACGAGAGAGTTAGGAAATCTAATAATCAACTTTCAGCAACGAGTCCCAAATATAACCCAGAATACCCCCTTAAGGTAGATACATCCAAACAGACGACCAAACTAGCAAGCAATAAAACAAGAGGAAAACCTGCAGAAAACAAATAACTTTTACAAAGGCAAGGAAGTAGCACAACAAGAGATCATGAAAAATCAACCTGCAAAAAGTGCATAAATAGCACAACTGATATTTTTCATATATTATTGAGCATTTCTCTGACACAAGCATAAATATACATCTGTGATGAATTGGATATTTTTAAAAGGTAGCCCTAAACGTTAATCCTAGTTTTGAATATCAAAAATTGGGGTGACAAAAAAAAAAGAAGAAAGAAAAAGAAAAGAAGAGATACCATTAGTAGAGAGAGCAGGCGCAGTCAGTAAGGCATTCCTATCCCTCATGTGCTCACAAAACCATGTCCAAATACACGCTCATAACGTAATATGCCACTAGATTTATACTGAACACTGACTAGGAACAGCTGGAACCCTCTATCATCCTGCGAACTGACTTTTTGCCATATCCAGCCAATCTGCATTTCAGAAACATTGCATCTAGTCAGTTAGCCAATTTAAATAAAAGGATGAGATCAGATGCAACGAATTTTATTATCCGGTTCTGATTCTTTTTGTTTCACACATAAGCTCCATTGCATTTGCAGCCAACAAGAGAGAGTTCAAAGAAATTTCCAGAACCGTCACTCAAATGGCATTCTTTAAAGACCTGCAGCACTTTATAATCAGAAACAAATTCTTGCTACAACAAACTTTTTGCTTATCGGACAGCATGTCTCAACAAGTCAACCCTGTCCTGCTCATATTTTGCACATGAAATCCCACGTAGATGAAACCAAATACAGAGATCATCCGTCTGTATTTATGTAAAACAAAAATTGAACTTTGATAAAGATGCTATGGACAAAAATACATTACAATTATGGAACTCAGCCAGGACGGATGGATGATTTATTGGAAACCATTTCATTATTCTTTCTAAAAAAACAAGACCATAACAAATAAGGACAAGGCCTGATTCAAGTTTGAATTCAGTCAAATCAAACTTTGATGTGGTTGACTTGACTTCACCAAAAGTTTACTCATCAGCTTTCCTTTCACATACACAGTCAGAACATTGATTGTAAATCTCTCTCTTAGGAGTGATGACAGTCTTTCATTGCATATTTGGTCAACAAAATTTAGCAGGTCCTTTACAAGTATTAAATAAAGAAATTCAAAAGAAGGCAAACCTTTGTATAAAATCTGGGCTACCGGTAGCGGGTTGGGTTGTACTTTCGCTTGCTGTCTCCAGATGGATGGAAACAAGACTCCCTGAAGAAATAAATCCACCAACCTTCAACCAGTGTTCAGTATAAATCTAGTGGCATATTACGTTATGAGCATGTATTTGGACAAGGTTTTGTGAGCACAGGAGGGATAGGTATGCCTTACTGACTGCACCTGCTCGCTCTCTCGCTCTCTCTCTCTCTCTCTACATTTTAGATAGTTGATTATTTGAAACTCACCAATACACAAATCTGTATTCAATTAAAACTAACACGATCATTTCATTTCAATTGCTGGAAACATGAACCGCATAAGTAAATCCAATTTCCATTATCTTTCCATTTTTCTCAAAATCTTCAGCAATCCATTTTAAATAAGGGCACAGAGAAAAGAAAACCTGCAAGCGGCAGCGGGGTTCGAGGGCGGAGGGGTCGTGGACCATCTAGAGAATGAGGGGGCGGCGGGTGCCCAAGGAGGGCTTCGAGGAGAGAGCTCTTGCCGTCGGATTGGCCACCCAGGGCCATGATATCTGTGATCGGCAGCTTCTCCCGGAAGGCCGCCTGGAGATGGTTGTAGGCCTCGAACCGAGAAAATCGATCGGAGACGGGGTTGGGGTGGGACTTGTCGGAGGGGGTCTTGGAGGGCGTGCTGAGAAAGGTATTGGTGGTCGCCATTGGAGAGAGGGAGAGAGAGGGGGAACGAGGGATGGGGAACATTTTTCTTTTTTTTGAGAGAGAGGATGGAAACTTATTTGAATTTGAATTCGGCTCACGAAGCCGTTGGGGGAACGGATCTTTAAATGAAATTATGAGAAATGCATATCTTTAAAGAAAAACGTTTCAAATATTTGGTTTTGGGTTTTAAAATCGATTTTTGGAAAATGTGAAATTAAGAATTATTGTGGGGGCACTATTTGAAAAGAGAAATGCTACCTTAGAGCATTCCTAGTAGCCTCACCAAATTTTACTCACCAAAATAACTAAAAATTACTTTTTTCTATTCTGATGAGCCACTTTATTAAAATTCCCCAGCAGCCTCACCATTTTAACTAGTCAATATTCACTATTCCATTTAAATAATAATTTTTTCATATTTCTTTATTTTTTCTCTATATAATATTTTTATAAAAAATCATTTATATCCATGAAATAAGGACATTATCGTGTGAGAGATGAGAGATGAGAGAAGAAAATGAGAGAAAAAAGGAAAAAAGTGTGCTAATCATGTGAGAGAGAAATGTGAAACAAAATTTGTTGAGTGGGTTGTTGAGTGAAAATGCCTGGTCTAATTTGACTAGTAATTTCAGTCATCAAATTTTTTTGGTTAAAATGGTGAGGCTGCTGGGAGTGGTTTTTAAGAGTTTTCATCAAATTGGCTCACCAAAATAGCTAAAAAACTAATTTGGTGAGGCTACTAAAAATGCTCTAAATAAACCACAATCACACCGTTATCCCACCCGGTCCTATGTCGCTTTATTATTATTATTTTTTCTTTTGAATCCCCTCCCAACGCGTTTTAGCTCTCCCTCCCTCTCTATCTTCATTCTTCTCACCCAAAAAAGAGAAAATCTCTTCCTTCTTGTCGGAAAATCTCTCTCTCAACGGGATCTCTTTCTTCATCGGATCTCGCTGAAAACACTATTTCTCTCTCCTGACCTCTTAGATGGGGGTACAACTTTGAGTGTTGGGACATGGCAGAAGAGGGGGGACAAGGGCAGAGATAGGTTGGATTTGGTGGTGTCCTTGAGGGTAGGAGGGTGTGGGTGGGGATGGAGTGAGGGGTACATATTTGAAACGCCCAAAGAGAGGAGCTATCATTTTTGGCATTTCTTTTTCAAACAAAATACATAAATAAATAAATAAAGAATTGGTTAGATCTGTGGGGTGACTGGCCACCACAGCAAAACCAGAGGGTGGTGCGGCCACCAAGGTGCCATCGGGGGTGGCCGCAGCCACCCTTGATGCTTGTCGAGGGTAGTCTTGGCCACCCCACCCCGGAGTGTCTCACGGGTCCACCACAAGTCGCACCACCCCTGAGGTTCACTTTGGGTGGCCAACCACCCATAGATTGAACATCTTCAATATATATATTTTTTTAAAAAAAAAAAAAAAAAAGAAATTCTGTGGCTTTTTTTTAGTAATTTTGGTTCAATTTCAATTGTGGTATATGTGTTGTCACCAAATTAAGAAATTGAAATAATTATTCCATTCCACATTTCTACTATTCTTCATTTCTAGTAATAACTATTCATTTTCTTAATGGAATACTCATTACGCATACCAAACAATGCCTTAATGTTTTTAGATGGTTTTGGGCACTTTGCGAAATTACATGGCAAGAGGTCGACACTAGGGCACGACCTTGGCTTAGTTGATACCCCAAGATTATGCACCATGTCCCTTCCTCGGTCCTCATTAAAATAACAATTATACTGAAAAAAAAAAAAAAAAAAAAAAAAAAAAAAAAATTTTAAAATATTCAAATTTAAAAATAAAGAGTCATTTGCTTATTCTGCAAGAGATGTAATTACCTTTAACTTCGACTATGTAACTGTGTTAGTCTTTCCTAGTCATTCCAATTCAACCCAAAGGGGTGTTGTCACATTACAATTTTTACTACAAATGTTTTATAAATTGACATGACAACATATAATTAATAAAATAAGCATAATAACTAAATTGTCAATCATACAATCTTAATTAAAAAAAATCATATACTCCTAATTATTTTACTTACCCAAAAAAAAAAAAATCATACTCTTAATTATTTTACGAATTATAAATTGCCACATCAATTTGTTAGAAAGTATTTAAACAACTATGACTTTTAGGATCCGGCTTCTATGCGGTACTTTTAAGTACCGCATAAATGCTGTAGTCTAAAATGGCACCGTTTTGGACTACAGCACATGGATTCATATTTTCCCATATGAGTTTAACTACAGCACGCCTTTTTCTTGACCTTTGCTGAACTTTTATGACCAAAATGCCCTCGACCCACGTCTTTCCCCAATCTCGAACTTTGCCCCAAAGTTCTTCGCCTGACCTCTTTGCCGGAGAATTGCCATGGTCGAACACAAGCTTTGGTGACCCTTACGCGGAGACTGCAGCAACATTACCAATATCCTCCAACTCCGTCTCCGGCGATACCTGCTCCGGGAAGGCCATGCCAGTGCACTCCTTCTCTGTCAGCCCCTTCCCGAGCCTGCTCCAGGCAGGAGTGGCCTCGTCTCCGAAAAGAAAAGTGCAATTAATGGCCAAAAATCTGATTGGAAGGAGCGTAGAACTAAGAACAAGTAATTACTACCTCTCTCTTTTTCACTTCGATACCGACGATACGTGACAAACTTGGTGTCTTCTATTCTCACCATAAATTTGATTGGAGAGCATTGACGAAATGTAGAGACAAAATGAACCCCAAATTCACGTGAAATGAAGTTTTGTGGTGGTGTAACCCAAGTGCTATATATACACGTCCACTCCTCCAAACCTAGCTTATGCTTGAGCCTCTAGAATGGAGTTATAGTTCGGTGGCCGGGGCTCTGACCAAATGTGATTATTGCAAAAGAGTGCTTAAAGGGCAGGCCATGTTATTTTCTACCATAGTTAAACTCATATGGGAGAATATGAATCCCAGCCGTGGTGTTTGGGAATCAGAACAAATAGTAGAGACTGTAGGTTCTATAAATACAGGCGAGCAGTGTGGTCATTGTCGGTTTTAATGATAGGTCTAGGGAAAATAACTGCAATTAGCTGTTAAGGCGTGTTGTAGTCTAAAACACTGTCGTTTTAGACTACAACATCTATGCAGCGGAGCCGGTGTTCAGTCATGGCGATTCTCCAGCGGAGAGGTCAGGCGAAGAACTTTGGGGCAAAGTTCGAGATTAGGAAAGAGGTGGGTTGAGGGCATTTTGGTCATACCAGTTCAGCAAATGGCAAGAAAAGGCATGCGGTAGTTAAACTCATATGGGAAAATATGAATCCGCGTGTTGTAGTCCAAAACGGTGCCGTTTTAGACTACAGTATCTATGCAGTACTTTTTAAGTACCGCATAGAAGTCGGATCCATGACTTTTATTATAAAGTCATTTACAAACTATGGCAATATATGGTTGACTTTGTAAGGGGCAAATTTTTGAAAAATGATCATTTCCATTTCACTTGAGATGCAGAGAAATCATTGCAGGATTATAATTTTATTTTGTTACATCTAACGATATACAATATGTCATGTCATTTTTTAAATAAAATAGTAATATATTCACTATGTGACATCATGTACACTGTTAGACACAATAAAACAAATTATTGATCATAAAATAGTTCTTTTTCATTTCAATTGAAATAGAGAGAAACTTATTCCTAAATTTTTTGCTCAATTATAAACATCCACATTAGATCGTAAAGAATTTAATAGTAAAATTGTAACACTTGACCATTCTTTTAAGAACAGTATAATTTAAATAAGATGACAAGTGACAACTATAAGCATAATTTTCTAGATAATTTTGATTTTGAATTTGTGCATTTACGATAGTGCCCGTGTAGAGATATCTTCAGGAATCAGGGCTTTTTATTACTATATATCTTTAGCGCATTCGTCGGCTAAGGCAGAAGAACACAAAAGGCGCTGAAACCGAAAGCATGGGACACTGGGGACTCATCTCTATTTCTTGGGTTTGAACTTCCGAGTGTTTGTTTTAATTCTGTGCGAAGCTCAAACACTTCTTAGATTCTGAAGCACAGGAAGAAGAACAGCCCAGACGCCATCATTCCCGGATGGAATTTTGACATGTCCAGCTTAATCCCAATCCAGCACTCGAGAGGATCTCTTGATAAACAAGAAGTGGTCCGAGACTGAATCGGACAAACTCGGCGAGTCAACGGGATTGTTTGTCAAGTAACAATACATTACAGTATTGTTCATGTACTTTTTTTTATTTATTTTTTTTTATACTTTTCACTACTAATCAACATCAAAACATTTTCACTTTTTTCACTTTTTTATATCACATCAATAATTTTTTATTACTATTCAAATAAAAAAATTCACTACAATACAAATTTTTTTCACTTTTTTATACAAATTCTTTTTATTTTATATCACATCATCACTTTTTACTAATTTCAAAAATTAACAACCCACTACTCTGTTCTGTTTTGTAATGTCATTTGCCAAACAAGCCCAACAATGTTTGCTCTTCTCTGTTCGAGACAGCTTCGCTTACACAAAAGTAGGAGGTCCCAACTTGGATTTTTTCAGCAAAATGCTTTCTTTATTCTAAAACATTCACATCGATAGGATTATTGGAATCTAATGAAACACAAGAAGGAGAAAAACATTCTTTTAGAGTGTCTTACCTCATAAACTCATGCGGGTTGTCCCCAAAATCTGCTACTTTAGCATCCCAGAGAGTGAACTTTGAGAACCCAGAGAAACCAGACTCAGTGCTTAATCTTCTCAAAGAACATGGATTCACCAATACCCAGATCTCCAAACTTGTCAGGGTACATCCACTCTTGCTTTTATCTGATCCTGAGAAGACCCTTTTGCCCAAGATTGAGTTTTTCCGTTCTTTGGGGGTTTCGAGCTCTGACCTCCCTGGGATCCTCTCTTCAACCCCATTTTTGTTTGTGAGAAGCATAAAGAGACAATTAATCCCCTGCTATGATTTCCTCAAGAGTGTACTTCTTGTCGAGGAGAAAGTCCTTACAACTTTGAAGCGCACACCACGGGCTTTTCTATGTAACGTGACAAATAATATGTCTCCTAACATTGCACTTTTGAGACAACTTGGAGTGCCTCAATCTGCCATTTCTTTCTTGGTAAGTAATTATCCTCCTGAAGCGTTCGCTACGCATACTAGGTTTGTTGAGGCTGTCGACGAGGTTATGGAAATGGGATTCGATCCATCAAAAACGGTGTTTGTCCTGGCAATCCAAGCGTTAGTGAAGATGCGTAAACCAAAGTTGGAGTCAAAGTTGGAGCTTTATAAGAGGTGGGGTTGGTCGAAGGACATGGCCCTCTCAGCATTTAAAAGGAATCCAAATTGTATGCTTTTATCAGAAGAGAAGATCACGAAAACAATGGACTTCCTCGTGAACAAAATGGGCTCCCCATCTGCTCATATTGCTATAAATCCTTCAGTTCTATTTTTCAACTTGGAGAAGAGGATAATGCCTAGGTTTTCAGTTATTCAGATTTTACAAGCGAAGGGTTTGGTCAAGAATGATTTGTCCTCAGCACGTATCATACAACCTAGTGAGAGGTGCTTTGTGGAGAAGTTTTTGATCAAATTTCAGGACGATGTTCCTGAACTGTTGAATGTGTATCAGGGTAAGATGGATCTTGTGGAGGTTGGAAGTCAATCTGAGAATGTGTGTGGTGCTAAACAGTTGTAACATTTTTGACTTCCAACTTAAGGTATTTCTCGACTTTTAATTCAATGCCAGCTTAACATTTCATACTTGCTGGATAAAGCATATGCATCATCTTGTTTTGTTTCACCTGGACATGCATTCTCCTAGACAATGATTTCAAATATTGATACATGACATCAATTATTTATTTCAAACAGAATACCTGACTCACGTAGTCGCATATATTTTACTACTTGTCCCCCACACCTCCGAAAATTGGGACCAAAAAGAAAAGAGTAAAATAGGATCTTGTTGTTATAAAGGGCATGGGTATTTTTGATGGCTTCAGTTCTTGCTTACAATCTTTTTAATGTTATGGAATATCTTTGATTGACTTCAAAGATATTTTATATTATAAGAATGCCTGTAGCGTTAGGCACCTAACGTGAATATGTGATTGATGGTATATGCTCAAGACACTGGCTTGAAAGGCACTATCCATCAAGCAAATTCACCTTCTAGTCAAGCTGCATTAGGTCAATTACGAGACTTAAAATAAATGGACTCCTCAACACTTTGATTTCTCATAACAAGTCTTCCTCAGAACAGATAGAGAAATAGGTTGCTTTCTTGAATCTTGAAACCTTCTGTATATAACTTGTGTTTTCTCCCGTATCTTTATATATGCAGTTATTTTTTTCTTTGCTTCGATGTATGTAGCTGCTTGACTTAACCATAGGTGACCTGAAATTTGGTGTTGCTAATTTACTTTCCTTGGGTGCATTCTTAAGCTTGATGAGTTTTTGGTTTCAAATTTTGTTGTTACTGTTTTTTCTTTTATGTAAGTGCAACTTTTATTGGTATTTACTTAAAGAAAAAAAAATAAAAAAATATTGGTATTAATTCTGTCTGTGGATGTTAACGCTTAATGTTTTCTGCCATGATAACTATCCGTCACATGTTGGCCTCTTCATTTCCAATGCTCTGAACTAAATTTCCACCTAGTTGGATGATCCCATTTACTGGATGAATGATATTCTTTAACTTGAATTGTTGATCTTTATTGTACTATCCTTTAATTTTTTCATACATTATTATTATTATTTGATAAGTAAAGGAAATTCATGAAGAGCGCAAGGGGCGTAAGCCAAATACACATGAAGTATATAAGAGAAAATGCCCAACAATCCAAGAACGAGAAAAAAGAGAACAAAAATGTGCATAGCTAGATAATGAAGAAGGGCGGTAGTAGAAATCCACTCAAATAGAAATGAAAGAAAACAAGTTTGTAGATTTGAGCTCGTTCTCTCACGATCCTCGAATCTTCGAGCGTTATCTGCTTGTGGGTTTCTTTTTTTCTTTTTTTGGGTTGGTTGGTGGTTCCTGTGTACTTTGGGGAGCTTTACGCTTTGTTTTAATAAAAGTTTTATTACTTACAAAAAAATAAAAAAATAAAAAAATTATCATCTCCTAATGCATCACAATATCACATTAAAAAGCAAGGAACTGCATTCCAAACAAAATTTAATATCATTTTGGCCGACCTTTCTTTTCCATCTCGCCAAAAGATCCACCACCCATCTAGGCATTACCCACTCTACCCCAAACAACTGAAAAACCATAATCCACAGCTCTCGTGCGGCCTCACAATAAAGAAGAATATGATTCAGGGTTTCCTCACTTCTTTTACACGTACAATACCAATCTATCACTATGACGTGAGGCTTGCAGAGATTATCCAAAGTGAGAGTTGTCCTAAGGGAAGCTGTCTAAGTGAAGAAGGCCAACCTCTCAAGGGGGTCTTCATTCTCCAAATGCTCTTCCAGGGGAAAATGGAGTCACCATTAGGGAGAACTTTGTAAAAGGATTTGACCTCAAAATATCTACTCTTTGAGGGTGTCCAACATAGTCTATGCTTGCCTAGCCAACCCACCCTAATGGAATACAAAACAGTAAAGAAAGAGGAGACGTAGTCCACTTCCCAATCATGCACCAACCTGATGAAGTTAATGTCCCAATAAACCGAATCATTGCTAACACTCCTAAGGTTAGCCACCAAAGCATCTGTACACCTTGCAAGGCAAAATAACTTCGGAAAAGATTTACTCAAAAGATGATCTCCACACCACAAGTTATGTTAGAACCTGGTACGAGAGCCATCACCCATCTCCAGAGTAGTGAAACTAGAGAAATCATCCCTGCCCCTCCTAATGTGTTTTCAAAGACTCACCCCATAAGCTCTTGTAACCCTCTTAATACACCACCTACCCGCCAAACTCTCATACTTAAACCTCCATAACCACTTACCCAAAAGAGCCTGATTGAAACTAGTGTCAAGCTCCTAATATTTAACCTTCAAGTTGAATAGGAGTACAAACCTTCTTCCAATTAACAAGATGGAATTTGTGCTCATCATCCAAACCACCCCACAGAATCCCTGTGCAATTTTTCTAACTGATTAGCAACACTAACCGGGATAGAGAAGAGGGAAAGGAAATAGGTAGGAAGGTTGAAGAAAGTTCTCTTAATCAACATTATTCAACCACCCTTAGACAAGTAAATTCTTTTCCATCCAACTAGTTTTTTCTCCATTTTCTCAATGATAGAACCCATCTAGACTTTGCCTTAACGGAGCATCTAAAAGGAGGCCCAAATATTTCATAGGCAAAGAGTCCCTACAACCCAAAATAGGAGCCAACCCACTCACATTTGGCACATTACCCACTGGAACCAACTTGTGTGTAGAAGCCATTAGGGTTTCAAGAATTTCGAGTCGAAATTTGTTCCAAAATGTGCTTTTCGGAGCATATAGATTTATTCTCGTTCAACAGTTTTTGTTAATTATAGAATTTCAAGTGTTGTATTGTCTTTAACATAATGCATTTCTACAAATTTTGATGTCAGATATTGTGTTGTATTTGATTTTTGTATGTACATATCATTGTAGTAGTGTGGTCCGAATTCTTTTTTTCTTTTTTTTTTTTTTTCCAATCTTTCTGGCAGGATGGAATTGATGCAGAACATCTGAAGCAAAGAACTGTCGATATTGACAGTTTTTATAAGTTACACTATATTCTCAAAATAGCAAGTTAATGTAACTTTAATACTTTGCTATGTGATGTCCAATGACAGTTTTTGTAAGAGCAAGAGCTTAACATAGATATTTGTTGATAGATTTATTCCCTCCTCTTGGAAATATAAATTTTGAAGTTATTTGAGTTTTTAAGCCTTTGCTTCGACTTTATTTTTGACAAACTAGTCGAGGCTAAGCTAAACAGGAGAGGAGAGGCTTGGCCTTTTATCTCTAACATGATTTGAGCGGGCTTGCTCATGTTGTACAACTGATTATAAAGCATAGAGAGATATAACCAAGGACTGTTTTGTGCTTCAAAAAGCAGTATAGATAACTCTTTAGAGATATGACGCTTTCTCCCTGTTTATGCAAATGAATGTTTACAAATCTTGAGGCAATCATAAAGTTCCACTTGGAAAAGATGCAGTCTGGTGACTCGCCCAGCGAAGAACTGAAGTTTCAAGTCCATAGATTACAGGTCTCAGACAAAAGCAAAGGTTTCATAGAGCTATTGTAGCAACTTACTGTCTGTGACTCTATATCTGACAAGGATTTTGTAGATCGATTTCAGGAGATCAGCTCCCTTGGAGATCACCATGTGATTTGTGATATAGGAGTTGAATGTTCTGGTAAGATTATTGCAACTGGGAGTGTGTTCATTGAGAATAACTTTTTGAGGAATTGTGGCAAATTTAGGCACATCAAAGATGTTGTAATTGACGCCAATGCTCGAGGGATGCAATTAGGCAAGAAAATCATTGCGTTCCTCACAGATCATGCTTGTTCAATGGGGGTGTTATAAGGTGATTTTTGACTGTAGTTTGGAGAATAAACCGTTTTATGATAAATGTGGGTTCAAGCAGAAAGAAATTCAGATGGTCAAGTATTTTCTATGATTTGTTTGTGTTACTTCCATTGCAGTTTTGGTAGTGAATGGTGCTTGAATGTACTTGGAGATTTTTTCAATTGGAATAAGGAAAACCTCTATGTGCATTGTGCACTGGTGACTTGCTTTGGCTCCAGTTGATTTTGTTGCTCCGTGAAGTAAATCCATTGTGGGATACAGTTTGCCGTAGTGATTGTTGTTCATCAAAAAGCAGCTTGTAATTTTCGAAAATACAGGTCATGACTCTTTGAAGAAAAGAAGGGCTGTACTTGGTGGAAGTGAATAGAAAACAGAGGGAAGGCTTTATTCTGCTAAGGTCAACATGACCAAGTTTCAATTTGATTGGAGCTACCCGTTATCAACTTTGCTAGCTTCTCAGACTTATTAATGAAGATCCTGCATTGTTTTATGTTTTTTCCCTGCACAAAGTAGTCATGATCCGATCATATTTATCATCATGTTTATACTGACAAATAGACTATAAAACCACCGAGCACACCTGGAGAAAAGGATGGAACATTATACCAATGAAGCACGCATCCTCCCCGACAGGGAAATGGGGCATGCATCTTCCATGGGACATATCCTTATTTTTTGGAATTCCATTATCCATTCTCTGGATAGGACAGGCAAACCCATCAACAAAAGAGAGTCTTGGGTCCCCAAAATCAAAGGGTATTATGTTGAAGGAAAATGTTAGATTTACAACACCAGTACAACAATTGTACAACAATTCCTCACATGAGGGTGAGTCCCACATACTGGGGCCCACCCTCATGTGAGGGGTTGTTATACAGTTGTTGTATTGGTGTTGTACAAGAATCAAATCCCTATGTTGAAATACTTTTGTGCGCCAAAAAAGTAATGCTGGTCTTCACACCGCTGACATAGCATGGTCGGGTGGCCATGCCATGTCAGCCACATTATATATATATATATATATATATATATATATATTACGAAATGTCTTCATCAAAATACCCCCCTTCCTTCTATGCGATGAGGCTTTACCACCCCCACTGTCTCATCCTTAGAATTAGAACCCCTTTAGGCCATCTCCAGCAGGTAAAGTTAAAGTAGCTATTCAAAAACTACAAATATTTATTTTAACTACTCCAACAATTAAAAACACTCCAACAATACACTTTATTCTACTCTTCATTTCCTTAAAATATTATTTTGTCATATTTTTTAATTGTTTTATTTTCTTTCTCTCTCTTTTGTCGAATCCGTCCCCATCCCCAACAACCGGCCAACCCCATCGTTTTTCAGATCTCCCCTATGCCATGAGCCACCGACAGCGGCCTTCTCCGGCCCAGTCGCGAACCGCACTGGCGGAATCGGAGCAGTACAACATCATACCCATCGGAATCGGAGCCGTGCGGAACCAGCGGGAGCACCTGGTGCTCCACTTGGCCAACACCCAGATGCGTCGCTCGCCTCCCCCTGACAACATCAACGTCCTCGATGCCGCCGTTTTCCACCGCTTCCACAAGAAGCTCCTACCTCGGCAAGAAGTCTAACATCTGGATCTCCGATCTCCGGGAGATGGGGATGACGGAGAGAGATCGATGGAGAGGGACGAAGAGGGAGAGGGGGGAGAGAAAATATTAATAAAATTTTTTGACTTGGGTGAACAGTTAATAGGCAACTCTGCCTATTCACTGTTCAATGTTAGATGAAAAAGTTTACTTTGGCCATTCTGCTGGAGAGAATAAAAGAGCAAAAAAAGTTAAATTTATCTATTTCAGCTAAAATAGCCACTCTGCCGGAGATGGCCTTAGGCACCATAGAGTCATAGACATCCTAGTGGGGTTGAGCAATGGGGTTGAGCAATTAAATCATCAGCGGTTCCTGCAGGTCACAGTGTCACCTAGAAACCATAGGCGCAGTTAAGTTGATTTTTCCTTTGACCATCACAGCACGTCACTTCTTAAGGTCTTGCTCCCTCTGCAAGCGCCGCTTGGTCCCTTGTCACGGCATCTACATGTATAAGAAATTCTCTCTCCACTTTCTTTGGGTTCTTAGTTTTTGTATGGTTCGTTTTCTTTAATTCTTTATCATTTTTTTTTTTTTTTCTTTTGGTTGTTTTCTTGAAATTTGTTTCTGAGAACTCATATAGTTCACAATTTTTCTCTTTGTTTTTCTTTTTGGGTAATCCTATATAGGAGACAACTACTTTTGTATGTTTGAGAAAAATCATGTTTTGTATGATAGAGCTGGAAGAGGGTCTTGCAGAGGCAGTAACATAGAGAATTTGGCAGGAGATCACAAGGTGGTGGACTGGTGGGAATGTGTTTAGTCAACGAAATGTTGACCTCATACACAACTATTTGGAATGAATTCACCGATGGTTGGTTTTGTGTCAAGGCCATGTCGGACGTAGTTGAACTTTGTGGGATGTGGTGTGGACTAGTGCTAGTGAGTCGCACGTGAAGGCTTGGAGAAATAATAATTATTATTGTTATTTTTTATTTTTTTATATGACCTCAATTCTCAAAGATGGCAAATGTTATTGTCAAATAGAAATGACAAAGAGCGCATGCCTAGAACTAATTCAAAACACTATATTTATAGTTTTTATATTTTTATAATTAGAATTTTTATCAGACCCAATTAAATTAAAAAGTACCCCCTGTTACATTTAAAGTCTTGCGATGGCAAGGATGAGAAATTGGTACCCATGACTTCCAGTGGCATTGGCATCAGAAATGGTTGTTTCAAGAAACTCATTTCTCGTTGCCATACAAAATCAGACAAGAAGAAGCCTGAGCAGTGAGCAGGGTCAAGTTGCCAAAACCAAACAACAACAAAGTACTGATTCCCTGAAGTGCTGGGATGGAACCAGACATTTTAATGGGAGGGGCCAATTTTTTTATTTTTTCAGTAGGGGTTAAAGTGTATATATATATATAAAGCCAAATTTTAAGTAAATTAAACATAACATAGTTTTTATATTTTTATTATTCCCTTCAAATTAAAAATCAATAAACAAAATCGAAAAGAAAGTTTTTTGAAAAAAAAAAAAAATTAAAGAAAATCGCTATCCAAAGATTTTGAAAATGAGAAAAAAAGAAAAAGAAAAAAGAAGGGTATGAGTTTTTGTACTGAATTGGATGAATTGTGTGCTTTTTGACGTTTTCGCAAGGCTTTACCTGGATGACATGGCTCTTGAACCTAACATTTTTTGCTCCTTTTGTTAGAAAAACACACTCTAACTAACACAATAGCACACTGATTGTTATACAAAACACACTATATTCTATATAAAATACATTTTACTAAACACAACACAACACAAAACAAATGAAACGTACGCATATCTTCTAGACCTTTCTAATGTCATCTAGCTATATTGAAATGAATTCCTATTTTACGTTATCTTTGCCACACATTCTTAGGAAATTGAGCTTTGCCAGGTGTATGACTCCTCGAGTCCATACCTGTCTTCTTCCAATTCACTGCTTTACTAAACCCCTTTCATTTACTTTGAACAAAACATATGTAACTTTGTAAAGTTCATTTCATTGTTACTCTTCTTAGACATGTTCGTTGCTACCCGTGAAATATTAAAGGAAAAAGTTTTGACAATAAAGCTATCGTTCTAAATGAGATGAAACAAATTGAAGATATAATAAAAGGGAAAGGGTTAAGGGGCCAAAAAACTTTCTTGCTAAGGGCCAATATGCAAATTTTTTATTTTTTTTACCTTAAATTTGTTTTCTTCTTAAAAGTTGAGGGGGGGGGGGGGCGACCACCCCTTCCCTCCATCATTGCTCTAGTGACTTGAGTTTTATCGATAATGATGGGAAAAGAGAGAGATGTGTGATTAAGATCAAGTTGTTATCACTACACCAAAGGTCCAAAACCAGAAGGAATTGTTGAATATTCGAAAGACGGCTGTGCAAGAAACAGAGTCCATTGATTTTTGGGGTGGTTTCGGCCACCCTATTATCTCTTTGAGTCACCCCTTTAATTTTAATTATTTTTTTTTTAATTTTTAATTTTTAATTTTTTAGGTTTTTTAATTTTCTTTTTAATGTATAGAACACGTGCCAACACTTTAGAGTTGTTGACCAAGACTTATGTCAATTTTTAGACGGAAGTACCATCTTCGTCTTTTGACATAACTAAGGTATCATTTGTGATACGAAATGAACCACAAAAGCAAAAAATAAAGTTGTTAAACTATAGGGGACAAAAACGTATTTAACCCAAATAAAAAACTACCAAAATTCCAGGATTTTTTTTTTTTTTTTTTTTATATAAATTTTTATTGTGTCTATTTTTTTTTTTTTGTTTTTTTTTTGGCATATAAAGAAACATTGCGAATCCAATGATAAATTGAAGACAATTATAAAAATTTAAAAAAAATTACAAATTTATTGATAATCAAAGAGGCAAATGAAGGGATCCGGCTTCCATGCGGTAATTTAAAACTACCCTATGGGTGCTGTAGTGGAAGCTACTGAAAAAAAATTTGCAAATTTTTTAATAAATTTAAAAATTATAAAAATAATAATAATTAAAAATATAAAATATAAAACCTAAAAAAACTAAAGGGGTGGCCGAACCACCCACAAGGGCCTGGGGGTGGTTTCAACCACCCCATATGGTCGATCTGGGGGTGGCTCGGCCTTTGGGGGTGGTCCGGCCACCCCCAAACCCCTAACCTTCTTTTTTTTTTTTTTTTGGCTTTTTAGGGGTGGCTAGACCACCCCCAAAGCCTGTTGGGGTGGACGATCCACCCTTGATCGCCCAAGCCACCCCCTTGGCCAATAATGGGGTGGCCGGCCGTCCCTTTAGTAATTTTTAAATTTATTAAAAGTTTTGCAAATTTTTTTTTAAGTGGAAAACAGTACCGTTTTGTGGAAATTGCAACTAAACTACCGCATGGAAGCCGGATTACCCTAATGCTCCGTTTGTTTCGGCGTAAAATGATTTTCTGAAAAATGATTTCGGCATTTTTCCGGTGTTTGGTAGGGGCGAAAATAATAATCAACCGGAAAATGATTTCTGTTTGACCAAAAATGTTTAGTAAATTTCGGAAAATAATTTACGCTTTTTAAAAGCGTAAATCGTTTTCCGAAGACGCCAGACGCAGTCGATCTATTTTAAACAGCACAATCGACCTTCACGTTCAAGCAGCCGACCACCATCGAAATATTGCCGGTATCGGAATCTGACAACATCCGGTTAATGTCGCCAGAATCTGGCGACGGAATTCGGTCACCTTCGCCAGAATCCGGTCAGCTAGATTCCAGCGACCAATTTGACAGGAATCTGGCCAGAGAGGCCAGATCCCGGTCGGCCCTGGCTAGAGAGGCCGGTTCCCGGCCGGCTCTGGCCAGAACGGCAGGCTGGTTGGGCGGATCTGGCCAGCCTGCCGGGATCCGGCTATCCCAGATTCCGACGAAACTGTCCGGATTCCGGCCTTTATCTCGAATTCTGACTATATTAGCCGGAATCAGGTAAAAATAGTCAGAATCTTGTCGGTCAGTGACTGAATCTCGTCATCGAAGATTTTTATATTATTTTACATTAATATTTTTATGTTGTGAATAAAAATTGATTTTTATAAGTTAATATGATTGAATTAAAATATAAAAAAATATTTGCGATTTTTTGTACGCGCCAAATACCAAAAAATACTTTTGACAGAAAATAATTTCCTGAAAATTGACTTCCCTGAAACCATTTTACAACAAAAACCATTTTAATGTCGAACCAAACAGAGTATAAAACTGAAAAGGCGACTCTTCAATGTCAGTTTGTTTTAATTCTTCGCGAAGCTCAAACACTTCTTACTTCTTAGATTCTAAAGCGCAGGAAGAAGAACAGCCCCGGACGCCATCATTGCTGGATGGAATTTTGACATGTCCAGCTTAATGCCTATCCAACCCACGAGAGGATCTCTTGATGAACAAGAAGTGGTCTAAGACTGAATCGGACTAAACTCGGTGAGTCGACAATGCTTGCTCTTCTCTCTTCAAGACAGGTTCTCTCAAACAAAAGTCGGAGGTCCCAACTGGGTTTTTTCCAGAAAAATGCTTTCTTTATTCTTAAATCATTCACATCGATAGGATTATATGAATCTAAAGAAAAACAAGAAGAAGAAGAACATTCTTTTACAGTGTCTTACCTCATGAACTCATGTGGGTTGTCCCCAAAATCTGCTATTTTAGCATCCCAGAGGATGGACTTTGAGAACCCAGAGAGACCGGACTCGGTGCTTAATCTTCTCAAAGAGAATGGATTCACCAATACCCAGATCTCCAAACTCGTCAGGATAAATCCGCTGTTGCTTTTATCTGATCCCGAGAAGACCCTTTTGCCCAAGATTGAGTTTTTCCTTTCTGTGGGGGTTTCGAGCTCTGACCTCCCTGGGATCCTTTCTTCAAACCCATCTTTGTTCGCAAGAAGCTTAAAGAAACACCTAATCCCCTGCTATGATTTCCTCAAGAGTGTGCTTCTTGTCGAGGAGAAGGTCCTTACAACTTTGAAGCGCTCACCACGGGCTTTTCTATATAATGTGACAAATAATATGGCTCCTAACATTGCACTTTTGAGACAACTTGGAGTGCCTCAATCTGCCATTTCTTTCTTGGTTAGTAATTATCCTTCTGAAGCGTTCACTACGCATACTAGGTTTGTTGAGGCTGTCGATGAGGTTATGGAAATGGGATTCGATCCCTTGAAAACGGTGTTTGTCCTGGCAATCCAAGTGTTATTGAAGATGAGTAAACCAAAGTTGGAGTCAAAGTTGGAGCTTTATAAGAGGTGGGGTTGGTCGAAGGACATGGCCCTCTCAGCATTTAAAAGGCATCCAAATTGTATGCTTTTATCGGAAGAGAAGATCACGAAAGCAATGGACTTCCTTGTGAACAAGATGGGTTGGCCATCTGCTAATATTGCTATTAATCCTGCAGTTCTATTTTTCAGCTTGGAGAAGAGGATAATGCCTAGGTTTTCAGTTATTCAGATTTTACAAGCGAAGGGTTTGGTCAAGAATGATTTGTCCTCAGGATCTTTCATACTACCTAGTGAGAGGTACTTTGTGGAGAAGTTTTTGATCAAATTTCAGGATGATGTTCCTGAACTGTTGAATGTGTATCAGGGTAAGATGGATCTTGTGGAGGTTGGAAGTCAATCTGAGAATTTGTGTGGTGCTAAACAGTTGTAACATTTTGACTTCCAACTTAAGGTATTTCTCGACTTTTAATTCAATGCCAGCTTAACATTTCATACTTACTGGATAAAGTTGTTTTCACCTGGACATGTATTCTCCTAGACAATGATTTCAAATATTGATACATGACATCAATTATTTATTTCAAACAGAATACCTGACTCACGTAGTTGCATATATTTTACTAGTCTCCTACACCTCCGAAAATTGGGACCAAAAAGAAAAGAGTAAAATAGGGATCTTGTTGTTATAAAGGGCATGGTTATTTTTGATGGCTTCAGTTCCTGCTTACAATCTTTTTAATGTTATGGAATATCTTTGATTGACTTCAAAGATATTTTATATTATAAGAATGCCTGTAGCGTTAGGCACCTAACGTGAATACGTGATTGATGGTATATGCTCAAGACACTGGCTTGAAAGGCACTATCCATCAAGCAAATTCACCTTCTTGTCAAGCTGCATTAGGTCAATTACGAGACTTAAAATAAATGGACTCCTCAACACTTTGATTTCTCATAACAAGTCTTCCTCAGAACAGATAGAGAAAAAGGTTGCTTTCTTGAATCTTGAAACCTTCTGTATATAACTTGTGTTTTCTCCCATATCTCTATATATGCAGTTATTTTTTTCTTTGCTTCGATGTATGTAGCTGCTTGACTTAACCATTGGTGACCTGAAATTTGGTGTTGCTAATTTACTTTCTTTGGGTGCATTCTTAAGCTTGATGAGTTTTTGGTTTCAAATTTTATTGTTACTGTTTTTTCTTTTTTGTGTAAGTGCAACTTTTATTGGTATTTACTTATTTTAAAAAAAAAAATAATTATTGGTATTAGTTCTGTCTGTGGATGTTAACGCTTAATGTTTTCAGCCATGATAACTCATCCGTCATATGTTGGCCTTTTCATTTCCACTGCACTGAACTAAATTTCCACCTAGTTGGATGATCCCATTTACTGGATAAATGATATTATTTAACTTGAATCATTGATCTTTATTATACTATCCTCTAATTTTTTTGTACATTATTATTATTATTATTTGATAAGTAAAGGAAATTCATTAAGAGCACAAGGGGTGCAAGCCAAGTACACATGAAGTATGCAAGAGAAAACACCCAACAAATCAAGAATGAGAAAAAAGAGAACAAAAATGTGCATAGCTAGATAATGATGAAGGGCGGTGGTAGAAATCCACTCAAATAGGAATGTAAGAACGCTCCCTTTTCTCTCCTCTCAACTCTCATCTTTCTCTTTCTCTTGCTGCCCTATCGATGGTGCGTGAAAGTGCGTTGAGCTAGGGGTCTGCTACGTTTCGTCATCCAGGATCTCGGTTGTTGTGCGGGGTCAGAGTTTGAGCAACAAAGGTGTGCTTTTGGGTCGCTCTTGTTAGATCATGAAGGGGCTTTGGCTGGTGAGCTTTGTGACTGGGTGGGTTTCTTCTTCGGCGATGGTACGAGTTTCTTCTAGGTTGGCCGTCTGAGTTTGGGTGAGCCTTGAGATGGAAACGAGGTTCTTAGTGGATTCGAAATCTTTTGTGCTCTCGGTTTTGGATGGGGTGTCGATGCTGTGGGTGGAAGAAAAGAGGAATGGCTTCTTCTGTGAGATTCTCCTGAGCAACCAGTGCACCGCTTGGCTAGCGTCGACGATGGAGGTTCTTTTGGGTTTCCCTGGAGATAAAAGAGTTTGTCAAATCTTTCATGGAGGGGACGAAGGTTCTGATCGTGCGTAGAGGTGGGAACAAAGATGGCCGGTTTTTAGAGGCGGGAACTTATTGGTTGGGCGGACGGAGAGGGATTCTTCTGATCACTAAGGGTCGTGGAGGGTGGGTTGGCACAAATTTTTTGGTGAGCTAAGAAAGGCAAAAGACTTTCTTTTTGCTACGATGGGGTGTAGGAGTGGGTCTTCGTTTTCGGCGGAGAAGAAGGGTGGGAAGGAGGAGGGGCCAAGGCTAGGAATGGTTTTGAATAGTATGGGGCCTTCGTTTGCGGAGGTGGTGACGTCGGACTCGGGCCCCGATGCAATGGTGATGCCCATCGTGGGTGGTTTTCCACCGTCGTAAACGGAGGTGGTGCGGTCAGAGCCATTTCGTCATTCTAGGTTGTGGGCTTCGTTGGCATAGCCATGTGCTATTGATATTCTCCCGGCGGTGAGGTCTGTAGAATGTGAGGTTTTGAGATCGGCGGAGGATGATTGCTTTGTGTTGGAGATACCTCCGCTTGATCCGATGGACAAGGAGAAGCTGTTGCGTTCGTTGGGTAAGAAGTTCGAAGCTGGTCTCTCTGCTCGAGGCTCGGCAGGCTCTGCAAGGAGGTCAAATTCGAGTTTGAGTTTGCGTACGTGGAGTAAGTTGCTCGTCAGGTTCAACTTAGTTGTGGGCCGGGCTGTTGGGAAGTTGTCGGGTCAGTCTGTTTGGTTCGGTCTGGGCCACAAGATTAAAGGATTTCATTTGGGCCGGTTCATGCCTAAACCCAAATTCAAAGAGACGAATCAGACGATGGAAGTCTGTGAGGTTACGGGTCCTGTGTCGGACCATGGAGCGGGTCTCGTTTTGTGAAGTGCTTTCAATGTCCGACGGTTGCCCATGGGAGTTCTCATAGGCTGGAGACGACTTCGGCGACTGTTTCTGGGTCTGTCGACTTCCGGGGGTGGGTGTGTTTCTGATCGAGTGGTTGATTCTGTCAAGTTGTCTACATCTTCACGGTTCGTCTTTTCCCCCTTGCCGACACCGGAGATGTTGTCTTCAGTGTCTCTGGATGCTCCTCCGACTTCGATAAGCCCTGTTGTTGGGTTTGGTTCTTTCGGTACCTCTGCCCCTTTGCCAAGCAGCTCAGGTGGTGCTTGTTTGACCCTTCAGCTCAGACCTGAGGGGTCTTCTCAGCCCATCTTCGCCCCTTCACATTTTTCAGGGGCGGTTGAGTTGGGTGAGAAGCTTCGTTCTTTTTTTTCTGTGTCGCTGATATCTAAGCCTTTTCAGAAATACTATCGGAAGGCTAGGGAAGGTCAATTAGTGCAGTTGGATGAGGACTTATTAGCAAAATCTGTGGTAGCAATGATCTCTTACCTATAAAAAAAAAAAATCTGTGGCAGCAATGAGGTTGCTTGTCAGTTTTACAGCTGAGGAAGCAACTGCAATGCTTCCAGTGAAGGTTTCTGTGGGAGTGGCAGATTCCGTGAAAGATATTGTTAATCCATATTTTTCGAAGAAGGGTTTCCTTCAGAGGGGGTTTCTCAGCCCGAGCCCAGCTGTGAAAGTTTATACTTATGCCTCGCATTTAGAGTCGGTTGTGTTGTCATCGACTCTGGATGTCAAGGAAGATGGGGTGATAGGGCTGCCCTTCCCCTTGAGTGGTTGTATCACTCCTATCTTTGAAAAGGGCAATGAATTCAGGGTGAATGATTTGTCCCAATCTCAGAAGTGGTTAGTAGGGTTTGATCTGTCTAGGGAGGTAGTTGTGTGGGAGCAAGGTGATAAGATTTGGGATGGGGAGGCTGGTGATTCCTCGTACCCTTTGGGTGTTCTTCCTCCCAGCATGGCTTTGGATTGGGAGGTGGATAGTGCTGAGGATGAGGATCCGTCCTTGGCGATTCTGGATGCCTTTGAAGAGGACTTTCTTCAGAAAGTTAAGGTTGCACACCCAAAGTCTAAAGGCAGAAGGGAGATTTTGAATTTGTTAAGCTCCATCAACTACGGTGATGCAAGTGCGTCCACTTGGCATAGGAAAGGGAAGGCTCACGTGTGATAGCGGGGAGTGCTTCTTGAGGGTTCGGGTTTGCGGGTTTTTTTTTTTTTTTTTTTTTTTTCTCTTTCTTTCTTTCTTTTTGTGGGCTACTCCTTGTGGGTTTTGAGTTAAGGGCTTAGGTCCTTGTGGGTTTGATTGGGTTCTTTTTGTGGGCTGGTTTGGTTGTTTTTGTGTATACTCCATGTATACTTAGGGACGCTTTACGCTTTTTAATAAAACATTTATTACTTATCCCAAAAAAAAAAAAAGGAATGTAAGAAAACAAGTTTGTAGATCCGAGGTCGTTCTCTCATGATCCTCGAATCTTCGAGCATTATCTGCTTGTGGGTCTCCTTTTTATTTTTTTGGGCTGGTTTAGTGGTTCCTATGTATACTTCTTGTGTACTTAGGGGCGCCTTACGCTTTGTTTTAATAAAAGTTTTATTACTTATAAAAAAAAAAAATATTATCTCCAAATGTATCAAATTAGAAAGGAAGGAATTGCATTCCAAACAAAATTGATATCATTCTAGCCGACCCTTCTTTTCCAACTCGCCAAAAGATCCACCACCCATCTAGGCATAACCCACTCTACCCCAAACAACTGAAAAACCATAATCCACAGCTCTCTTGTAGCCTCACAATGAAGAAGAATATGATTCAGGGTTTCCTCACTTTTTTTACACATACAGTACCAATCTATCACTATGATGTGAGGCTTGCAGAGATTATCCAAAGTGAGAGTTTTCCTAAGGGAAGCTGTCTAAGTGAAGAAGGCCAACCTCTCAAGAGGGTCTTCATTGTCCAAATGCTCACCATTAGGGAGAACTTTGTAAAAGGATTTGACCTCAAAATATCTACTTTTTGAGGGCGTCCAACATAGTCTGTGCTCGCCTACCCGACCTACCTTACTGGAATACAAAACATTAAAGAAAGAGGAGACATAGTCCACCTCCCAATCATGCACCAACCTGATGAAGTTAATGTCCCAATAAACCGAATCATTGCTAACACTCCTAAGGTTAGCCACCAAAGGATCGTACACGCCTTGCAAGGCAAACTAACTCTGGAAAAGATTTCTTCAAAAGATGATCTCTGCGCCACAAGTTATGCTAGAACCTAGTACGAGAGCCATCACCCACCTCCAGAGTAGTGAAACTAGAGAAAACATCCCACCCCCTCCTAATGTCTTTTCAAAGACTCACCCCATAAGCTCTCGTAACCCTCTAAATACACCACCCACCCGCCAAACTCTAATACTTCTTATCTGCTATTTAACGCCAAAAGGTCTTTCTCTCCACAACAAACCTCCATAACCACTTACCCAAAAGAGCTTGATTGAAAGTAGTCAAGCTCCTAATCTTTAACCCTTCAACTTGAATAGGAGTACAAACCTTCTTCCAATTAACAAGATGGAATTTATGCTCATCATCCAAACCACCCCAGTGACCCCAAAAAGAATCCCTTTGCAATTTTTCTCACTGATTAGTGACACCAACCGGGATAGAGGAGAGGGAAAGGAAATAGGTATGGAAGTTGAAGAAAGTTCTCTTAATCAACATTACTCAACCACCCTTAGACAAGTAAATTCTTTTCCATCCAACTAGTTTTCTCTCCATTTTCTCAATGATAGAACCCATATAGACCTTGCCTTAGTGGAGCACCTAAAGGGAGGCCCAAATATTTCATAGGCAAAGAGTCCCTACAACCCAAAATAGGAGCCAACCCACTCACATTTGGCACATTACCCACCGCCCACCGGAACCAATTCCAATTTGGCCAAGTTATTCTTCAATCCAGAAGCAACTTCAAAACAAATGAGGACACATCTTAAGTATCAAAATTTGTCTGGAGTCGTTCCACAAAAAATGAGGGTATCATATCTACAAAATGGAGATGGGATACAGATGAGGGTATCATCAGCAATACAGATACAAGATCATCACTTCTAGCCCCCACTGAAAATCCAGAGATAAAGTCATCATTCACAACAGCTGACATCATACGACTTAAAGCTTCCATAACAATCACAAAATTGGGGGGGAGGTCCACGTCTTAGACCCTGAGAGCTTTTGAAGAATCCACTAGGCGTACCATTAATCAAGATGAAGAACTGAACTGGAGATATGCAATGTGCAATATACTTCCTCCTCCTTAACAAATAAAGCAAAAAGTCCGAACTAGCATGATTATAAGCCTTCTCTAGGTCCAATTTACACAAAACCGCTAGCACATCTAATTTGAGATGGCTATCTAGGGATTCATTAGTGATGAGAACCGAGTATAAGATCTGACGCCCTCTGATAAAAACATTTTGAGTAGTGGAAATGATGTTCTCCAAAACAGTTTTGATCTATTTGCCAAGCCCTTCGCAATAATTTTGGAAATTATTATTGTTATTATAATCCTTGAACTTGAATTGTTGTTGTTATTGTTCTTTAAGTTTCTCATACATTTTTTTTTTGTGCGTATGTTTGTGTACTCTGTAGCTCAAAGTACTCAAACATACCACAATGATCATACTCAAATAGGGAAAATAAGATGATTCCTATGGCTGCTCCCCAATAGGGTGGGGCATGAAGTGATAATCCTAGCACATTCCAAGTCTGAATGCCCAATAGACTAGAAAAACTCGAGTTTGGGCAAAAGGGTCTTCTTGGAATCTGCTAAAAGCAGTTGTGGAGAATTTCCTAACTGATTTGGAAAGTTGGGTCTTGATGACTTTATGGTCCCTGAGAAAACTAAGGACCTAATCTGGTCTTTTTGGGGTTTGAGAAAGTACCTTCTGGGCCCAAAATTGCAGCTTCCATGGAGGGCCCACATTATTTTTAGGGACTGAATTTGCTTTATATGATCCTCTCTGGCATTAAAGAACCTAATGGTGACTTGTGGTAATTTGCATCTAGTTTGAACTGAACCCAGTTTGGTGGTTGCTGAGAATAGTGTGTTACTAAGTGAACCTAAAATACTTGCTAATGCAATAGCAAGGTGTTGAATGGAGGATTTGGTGCACAGCAGGAACTCATTGCCATTTGTGTACTAACATTGGGTGTATTATCCAAAATTCGGTGCTTCATGGTGATCATAAACTAATTTTTTTATGATATCTAAGATATGTTGAGGTCAACTTCTTTGATAATTTATAGATTGCTTTCAAAGTGAAGCAGTATCCTCAGGCAATTTATTTTATTAAGACCATCAGTTAAATAGGAGAAAGTTCCTTTGATGAGATGATGCAAAACCATGAATGGCACAAACTTTAAGTCACTTTTTATGCGGGGCACCCTGTTAAGGATACAAGCCTACCACTTCCTACTGCTGAGAACCCCATTCCCGAATCGTCCCCTCCTCCACGCCAATATTCTCCCTGCCAGATATGTGGCAAAACCAGCCACCGTGCGTTGGACTGCTACCATCGCATGGATTTTGAATACCAAGGGCGCCATCCTCCCATGCAACTCACTGCCATGACAGCACAAGCCAATGAAAAATTTGCCACTCAAGACTGGCTAGCCGACTCTGGAGCCAACATGCACGTTACTGCAGAATCTTCCAACCTCACCAATGCCCAACCCTTTGATAGATTCGATACTGTTGGTATAGGCAATGGAGCAGGTTTGCATATTCAAAACATTGGTTCTTCCTTAGTCTGTTCACCTACATCTGCTTTCCATAATTTTCTTCTTAAAAACATCTTGCACTGCCCTAATGCATCAACCAACTTATTATCTATTAATAAATTCTGCAAAGATAATAAATATTGGTTTGCTCTCACTAATGATGATTTTACTGTGAAGGACAACTTGACAGGAACAGTGCTGCTCCACGGTCCCAGTGAAAATGGGCCCTACCCCATCAAACTGGACCCTCACTCCTTCAATAAACGTAGTGGGTTCACTGCCCTCCTTGGTGTCAAAACCAATGACATGGTTTGGCACCAAAGGTTGGGCCATCCCTCTACCTTAGTTTTTCAGTACCTTCTTTGTCATCACCATCTTCGTCTACTCGGTCCAGTCAGTCCTCATTCCGTGTGCGAGTCCTGCCAACTTGGCAAGTCCAAGCAGTTACCTTATTCCGCAGCTTCTAGGGGGTCTACTAAGCCTTTAGAAGTCATTCACTCAGACGTTTGGACCTCACCAGTGCCTTCTTTGAGTGGATGCAAGTTTTACATTATTTTTGTTGATGAATTCAGTCGATTTTCATGGTTGTACCCCTTATTTAATAAAAGTGATGTTCTTTCCTGTTTTATCAAATTCAAATTATTAGTTGAAAATCTATTTGACACCAAAATTAAGTATTTTCAATTTGATAGTGGTGACGAATATACCTCTACTGCCTTCAGACAATTTTTCACTAACAATGGCATTTTTCATCGCCTCACATGCCCTCACACCTCTCAACAAAATGGAATTGCTGAGAGGAAGCACCTCCACATCGTTGAAACTGGTTTAACTCTTCTTGCACAGTTCGGTCTCCCAGCCAAATACTGGGTCGACTCTTTCCTCACATCCGTTTTCCTTATTAACAGATTACCCACCACTGTTCTTCAAAATCAGTCTCCCTTCTCCACCCTTTTTAAGAAGGAACCCGATTACACCCTCCTCCGAAGCTTTGGATGCCTATGCTACCCTCTACTTCGTTCGTATGCTCGCCACAAACTAACCTTTCGAAGCAAACCTTGCATCTTTCTTGGCTATGGAGCCAATCAATGTGGCTACCGCTGCCTTGAACCCCAATCCCAAAAAGTCTACCTTTCCCGCAATGTCGTGTTTGATGAATCCAAATTCCCCTCTAAAAGTCCAACTCCCATTCGTTTGCTGCATTGTCACCACACCTCCAGCAACTTTGATACTCTTTCAACCTCCCCAACTTTCCAATCACCCTCCTTCCCCTCTTTCCTCATCACCACCTCCTATTCCCCCACCAACTCAACCCCCCATTCTTGACTTAGCACCATCCTCTCCCATCGCCCCCACCTTACCTCCTTCTTTGCCAGCCTCCCCAAACTCACCTTCTCCTATTCATCCCAGCCCTGCCTCCATCCCGTCTCCTATTCCTGCCCCACTCCTCCTTCCCAGTAACCGACCCATCACTCATTCCCTTATTGGCTCCTCCAAACCCAGATCATTCCCTGGCTTCACTTCCTTTCTCAGCAGACATCCCTTAGTTACTTTTACCTCTGTCATCCTATCACCTGCACCATCCACCTATAAGCAGGCAGCCTCCAAACCCGAATGGGTTGCTGCCATGACTACTGAATTTCAAGCTCTCTTAACCAATAACACTTGGTCCTTATGCCCTCGTCCCTTACACCACAATGTTATTCGCAACAAATGGGTGTTTAAGGTCAAACAACATCCGGACGGCAATTTCGAACGCTACAAAGCCCGCCTCGTCGCCAAGGGCTTTGGCCAGCTTTGTGGTATTGACTCCCATGACACGTTTAGTCTCGTCATTAAACCCGCAACCATTCGCTTACTCTTAGTCTTAGCTGTTAATTTCAACTGGACCCTCAAACAGTTAGATGTCTCAAATGCTTTCCTTCACGGATTACTCGATGAAGATGTGTACATAGAGCAACCGTAAGGTTTTGTGGACCCCGCCTTCCCTCACCATGTGTGCAAATTGCACAAAGCCTTGTATGGCCTCAAACAGGCTCCTCGGGCCTGGTTCACCCGCCTCTCTCAAACTCTACTAGAAATTGGTTTTTCCAGCTCCCAAGTGGATCCTTCTCTATTTCTATATCACTCTAATGGTTCTCATGTTTTTCTCTTAGTGTATGTGGATGATATTATTGTTACAGGTAATAATGTGGTCACCATTCAGTCCATCATCACCAAATTGCAAGTTGACTTCCTTGGCATCCAAACTTCCCGAGACTCCTCTGGACTACACCTACGGTAGGCCAAGTACATCCAGGACCTCCTCACCTGTGCCAGCATGCTTAACTCCAAGCCTTACAGCATTCCTTGCACATCCGGTTCTAAAATGTCCAGGTTTGATGGAAACGCCCTTCCCAATCCATCTGAATACTGCCAAATCGTTGGAACTCTACAATATGCCATTCTCACTCGTCCAGACATCGCCTACTCCGTCAACCAACTGTATCAGTATATGCACAGCCCCACATCCACTCACTGGACCGCAGCTAAAGAGAGTGCTTTGTTACCTCAAAGGCACCATTGATTTCGGCCTTCGCTACACTCCGGGCTCCCTTCAACTCACCGGATTCTGTGACTCTGATTGGGCTGGTAACCCTGACGACCGCCGCTCCACCACTGGCTTTGGCTTCTTCCTAGGCTCCAACCTCGTCTCCTGGTCTGCCAAAAAGCAACACGTCGTTTCCTGATCAAGCACAGAGGCCGAGTATCGTGCAATGGCCCTTGCCACCTCAGACCTTTGCTGGTTTTGTATGCTATTCCAAGAATTGCAAATTTCACTTCCATCTCCACCAACCATTTGGTGTGACAATTCAAGTGCACTGTCCTTAGCCTCCAATCCAGTCTCACACGCCCGTACCAAACATATTGAAGTTGACATCCATTTCATCCGAGAAAAAGTCACCAACCGCAACATCCAACTTCGGTACATCTCCACTCTTGATCAAGTAGCCGATATCTTCACCAAAGGACTCACTGCTGATTGGTTTTGCTGCTTGCGTGACAAACTTCCAGTCGTCCCTCCCATCAGTTTGCGGGGGGGTGTTAAGGATACAAGCCTACCTGAACCGTCTATAGAACCCCTAGCCGCCACTACAACACCCAAACCCTCTATAGAAACCCTAGCCGCCACTACAGCTCACAAACAAACCCTTGAGCCGTCAGCCTTGATTTAAGGAAGACTTCCTAAACTAGACAACCGAATATCTCCTCCATATCTCACCTACAATGGCTAGCATCCTCTCATTAATTCTACATTAGCCAATGGCTATATTGCCTATGAGGACATGATACTTTTTGCCTTATTTAACCTCTGTAATTATAGCATAGAATTACTTTTGTATAGCATGCCATATACACGGCAGCCTGTAATATCTATATATACTATATTAATATCAAGACCTAAGCATCTAGTTCTTAAGGCTTTTACCCTACTTTTATATTTAGTTTACACACCCAAGGGTGCTCATTCCACACATTGACAAGACAATATTGGAAAAGTGAACTATATGTGTGGTAGAGGAAAGAGAAAAGAAAAGCTCGTAAAGATAGATTGCCTGCATGCACCTGCAGAAGCCTATGACGTTGAAATTCATCTGGTTTGAGATTAATGGCATGTTTTGTAATTGAAATTGGCCCTTTGCTTTATCTTTAGCCAGTTATGCAAATTGATCCAACACATTTAAATTTTGAGCTTTTTCTTGGCTGCAGGTATGTGGCGATATGCTGTGCTTGAAAATTACATGAATATCTTTTACATATACACATAACTTTCACGTGGTCACCAAACAGAACAAAGATAAGAGGCATCTTTTCCATGATGTGAACAGGTGATGAAATGTCCAAAGACGAAAGCGATTTAGAATTGATCGGAAAGATTTCTGGTAAGAGATAATGTTGAGTTTCAAAAGAATTCATTGTGATTCTTTAATAGGGAATATATTGTGGTTACTAGTTATATCATGCGAAATATCACCCAGAATTTGGATAATATACATGAGCTGGGAACCATACCCAATCATTTACCTCCTGTATTTCAACCAAATAATTACTGAATATTGACATGTTGACATGAGTAAAATGATTTTTTCTTTTGACAGAGTAAAATGGTTTTTAAAAGTGAAACGAATTTTCTTATCGAGCTGCTGCACCATGTTTTGAGCCACATTGCTTTGTATATATTGCTTAAACAATTTATGGGACTGTCTAATTTTTCAAGTAATAATCCTATCCCGTTGATTCAATGGCAGCTAATTCTTTTCGCATAAATAGAACCCTTTTGTTGTGATCGATGATCTGATGCCAATACACTTTTCATACAGAATCACACATGATAATTGTTATATTATAACAGGCTTTGTCTACAGTTTAAGGCACTAATCAGCTATTTAACTCGGAGAATATCTCCACCTGTCGAGATGCTAGTTAAGGCACTAATCAGCTAGTTATGAGAGAAAAGTTCCACCAATTTGGATAAGTCCTACAATCCTACTTCTTTCTCCACCTGTCGAGATGCTCCAAAATAGATGAAGTGACGTTCTATGATTGGAAAAAAATTCATCATTTTCTTTTGGTTTAAACTTTTAGGACAACTGGTAATTTGTATGATATTAGAGTAAAGGTCTTGAGTTTAAATTTTGTTTCTGTAATCTATTTCATACTTTAATTAAATATTCTACATGTTAGACTTCACTTATTGAGGAGGAGTTTGAGCCCACACGTGGGAGGAGTGTTAGAATAATAATTAAATGATTAAATTATCAATTTCCTATCAACTTAAGTTTTTGAAACAACTGATAATTTAGAGAGGAACAAAAAGAAAAATATTTACTTACTAAAATGGCCTAGCAAATTAAGGGTTCTAACATAGCACCAATTTTGGGTCTTCTCCAATATGTTTAAATCTTTCACTTTGGCACTTAAGGTAGAGGTGGCAATCTGTGTTTGCATGTTGAGTTGGGGTCTTGTTGAAGTATGAGTATAAGATTATAAGATCTTAGAATTCTTTGCTAATCTGCCTACCTCAATCGTATGGCAGTATGCTTGTATATATAATAACCTTTGAGTTTTATCAGTTCTAGATTATCACCATATGTGATTTACGTCAAGAAGGCATTAACAACCATTTATCCTTATCCCATGATTATAGAGACATAGTGTGTTACAACTCTACTTCTCTATTGTTATTTGATTTGATGGAAGATGATGTTTCTTGATCCAACTCTACAACTCTGGCTCTATCTTGAGTTGATGAGTAGTTTGATCTAATAAAGACTATGAATGTTAATTCTAATTTGACCTATTTAATTAAACCAATTTGACTCATCAACTCTAACTCGCTAATTTTAGTTGAGTTCATGTCGAATTTGTACATCGTATCAAAAATTGGTAGCCGAATTTAAATGATAACTTTGGCATTGAGGCCCATATTCCCACATTTTGCATGTTAATATTCTGATATGCTGCTTGTCATTCCATGAACACCAATAACCTAACGTCACCAAGATGATTGTTGGATACATTTAGATGGCAGTGCGCCACTTGTTACTCCATGTGCAAAATGCCACCCAAGTCATTTTCAGGTAATCATAAAGAGTCATTTGGGAATCCCATATCTTTTTTTTTTTTTTCATTTGGGAATCCCATATCTTTTTTTTTTTTTTTTTTTTTTGAACCTTTAACTCCTGTTCTGTTATTCTATCAACAACTGCATTAATATATATATATATATATATATTAAAAAAAAAAAAAAAAAAAACCTGAATGGGTTCTATAAATAGACATAAAAACTGGGGCTAAAGCTGATCACAGAAGGAAGGCATTCAACTCACCTCACAAGCTTCTTGACACTCACATTTCCTACCGTTTTTAACCTTCACAAAAATGGACACCGTGACGAGGATGGTGGCTGACAAGCCAGTGGTGATCTTCGGCAAGAGCTCCTGCTGCATTAGCCACTCTGTGAAGTCACTCATGTGTGGGTTTGGGGCAAACCCTACAGTTTATGAGCTCGATCAGGCCCCTAATGGACGGCATATTGAAAGGGCGCTGCTGCAGCTGGGATGTCAACCAAGCATGCCGGCTGTGTTCATTGGGCAGGAGTTCATCGGTAGCAGCAAAGAGGTCAACAGCCTCCATCTTAGGAATGAGCTTATCCCACTACTCATAAGGGCCAAAGCTATATGGATTTGGAATAAAAAATAAAAAATTCCACAGGCACTGAACATCTAATGCCAATCAGGCTCCAATAAGTGGTCTTTTGTACATTACAGAGTTTTAATAGATATATATATATATACAACTCTTTTTCTTCCCATTGAAGTGCAACTTGATTTTGAGAGTTGTACTTGGGCTTTGTTTGTTTCTTTTGATGTAAAATGTTTTCTGTTGGAAAATATTTTCAGCGAAATTATTTTTTAAGAAAATGATTTCAATTGAAAATATTTTTTAGTATTTGGCTCATACAAAAAATAGATCGCGGCGGCAAGGAATGAGTTGCTAGAGAGTGTGCGATAAGGTCGGGTATTGTGGGTTGAGAATGATAAGTTCAAACTTGAAAAATGATTTTAAAAAAAATGAAATCATTTTACGTGGCTTAAAAGGAACGGAAATGTTTTCGGTTTGACCAAAATTTTCGATTGTATCAAATACCGAAAAATAGAGATTCATTTTCCCAACAAAAGTTTTCATTACTTTGTTTGGTAGATGTCTATTCTTTTGAATGGTTATTTTAATGAGAATAACTATTCCCTTACGAAGAAGAATAATAGATATTCCTTTAGGAATATATTACATTTTTCAAAAAAAAAAAAAAAAAACTCATTATTTTCTATTTCCTATCAGTAAAATAAAACAATTAAAAATAATAATAATAATAATAAAAACCTTCATTACGTCTGTGGTGGACCTGCGAGGTATTCCGAGGGTGGTGTGATCACTCCTGGAGCATTTCAGGGTGGTCTGTGCCACCCCCGGAGTCCCTGAAGGTGGCCGACCACCCATTGGCATAAATTAATTCTTTGAAAGCATCTGTTCAATCATAAAATGCCTGACTTTCATGAGTTCATCCTGCACAAAGGCAAGACTAAATGGAATAGTGATCCACGTGATGAAGAAGAAAACAACAGCTCATGCAACCAGATGCCTTTCTCTCCACCAAGGTGATTATCATGTGATGGTGACTCGTAAGTGCTAAATTATCTTCTTCGTCTTCTTTTTCAATTATATATCTCAATCTTGAGAACTAGTAAAACTTCTGTTATGTCTTGTGAGCTACATATTTCATGAATCATGCCCATGGACTTGGTGCTAAACATTTTAAGTTGCACCTTTGTTTTGATAAGCAATACAACTAATTAGAGTAGCAAAGGGATACAGCTCAGGTACTGAGTTAGTACGAAAATGAATCGCTAAAGAGAAGGTAAGAATGATGCAGGCCTGTTTTTGAGCAAGTCATCCATAATAAAAATGTCATATGTTGAGATTTCAATATTGGATGAATACAATTTTGGTGGCATTGGTAAGCTTATTCAAAGGGCACAAAGCCATATTTCCTGAGTATTTTCCATTCCAACATCTATTGTGTCAAAATGGGTCGTCAAGAGAAATACAAAAACAATACCCGAGAGCCTTGGTCAAAAGGTCGGTCAATTCCCGTTTGATCGAGTACTGAATCTTACAAAAACCCGAGATGTTCGGTCGCTAACAGATCTAATTAAGCTTGGTTAATCAGAGACTTCATCACAAGAGCTCGTTCCAACGGGACTTTTGTTTATTCAAAAGCGATTTGACAGTTTTGATTTGTTTTGCTTTTTCTAGTAGGTTTGGATTTGTCTTTCTAACTAAAATCACTTAAAACAGCTTTAGCCGTAATTTATGTTATATTTTCTTCACTTATAATTTTTTTTTTTTTTTTAAAAAAACACACACACACAAAAACAATCAATGGTTGAGCTTTCTCATATCTTGCCTCAAATTCGTGTTTTGTTTTTGGTTTAGGAAAGAGTTGTGAATTTTGTGTGTGTTAATTCTGTAACCTACTACATCACGTTGCATCAAAGGACAACCTCTTGTAGTAGGAGTAAGAGGAAACATCAACCCAAAAAACAAGCTAAAACACTTCTAGTAAATATGCCTAAGTGCACGTAAGTATTATTTTGTGTGATATTTATAAAGAAACTAATGTGTGGCAAAAAAGGCAAGGCGGGCCAAATGAGGTATTTTGCTAATGAGGAAAATATAAATCAACATAATAAGGAAAACTTAAATTTCTCAAGGTCGAAGCTTGAGTTTGGAAAGAAGGATTATTGATTTTTTTTTTTTTTTTTTTTTTTTTTCACGGCTAAAACGGACATGGTTATCTATGAAAATGATAGGGGATAAAATTGGTCTTGTTCATCTCTGGAATCTCCAAACCCTGATCCGGGTTTAATCCTGGTGTTTGAGTTCCAGCAGATGCTGTGTGTGTTGTTTGGTTCGTTGGTTGTTCTAAGTTGGAGCTTGTCTTGACGTTGGTTCGTTACGAGTTTTCTTGTGTTTCTTTTTGCTGTTATAGTCTGGTGTGTTGTTAAGTTTGTCTGCTAAGGGGATATGTCCCTTTGCAGCGGTTGGTTCCAGTTTTTACTGGAGATGATGTTTTGCTGTGTTTGAGCTTTATAAAGATTTCAATCATAAAACAAAAATAAAAATAAATAATAAAAAAAAAACCCCGGATATGGTGTGATTGATAAGAACAAATAATATTTGAGCATGAGCTTGGCCTTTAGATGTGTTGATGAAGCATATGAGAATGTGTGCAACAAGACCAAAAAGTTGGACGTGA
Source organism: Alnus glutinosa (assembly GCF_958979055.1). Taxonomy (NCBI): domain Eukaryota; kingdom Viridiplantae; phylum Streptophyta; class Magnoliopsida; order Fagales; family Betulaceae; genus Alnus; species Alnus glutinosa. The sequence continues at coordinate 4,321,054 of NC_084897.1, read as the reverse complement.
TCTCAGATAGGGTTGAAATCAGGTGCGACATGAAGCCAAATCTGGTCGTGAAACCATATCCGTATACACTTGATGTTTTTTATAATTTTAATGTGCCCTTCGAGGCCCCAAAAAGATAAAAATGGTTTTAAATTTTTTTTTTTCTAAAACAAAAATATTCTTATAAATTCTAAAAAAAAGGAAAAAAAATTAAAAAAAATAATTGTTTATAAAAATTAAAAAGGGAACAAATTAAAATGACCCCTTGATTTTTCAATTTTTTTTTTATTTTTTATATAATTTTTTTTAACAAAATAATTTTTTTTTTTTAAAAAAATTTTATGAATGATATTTTTGTCATTGAAATTGACATTCTTTTGGTAGCTTAAGAAAGACATTGACATAGTTAATAGTTTAGAAACATATTGACAATAAAATAGTAGTTTAATGGAGATAGTGTATTATTGTAAGAAAAATTTAAATGTCTCGTGAAATTGAGCTTGGTTTTCATTGTACAGTATTATTCTGTAAAATCATTTTCATCATGTTAATCATTTGCCATGAAAATATTTTTCAATTATTAGCTTTTCTTGATTTACGTGAAGATAAACCATAACACATTTAAAGAAGACTAATTGGGATAGCACATTAAATGCATGTACTTGGTTTTCGATGTTATGTATTACTATAATTGTTAACTCCAATGGTTGGCCTGATGGTTAGGCTTGTGGCTTTGAGGGAATATTACCCCCCGAGGTCCCAAGTTCGACTCCATACAGTGCAAACAATCTCTTGGGGCCAGCCATCCCAGTTGTGTGTTGGGGGGGGTCTTCGGGCTTCTGTCCATCTGTTGGTGTTTAACCGCTCAATGCCTGGTGTGGCATCGGACATTGAGCCGGGGATTAGTCCTTTGGTCCTGGCAGACAGTAAATGCGCTCGGAATGTTCGACTACCACCTCGGTGGGCCAGTCGTTCAATGAACGAGGTACACTGCAGCTATAGGACCTGGGGGATACCTCGTATCAAAAAAAAAAAAAAAATTATAATTTAGATAATTTAGCAAGAGTTAATTTAGATAACATATATATTGTTACTTCAAATCAAAAGTATTGGAAAACATGTATGACATTCATGTTCATTGTGTTTATCTCAACCAACTTATAGGCACATAAAATTGTAATTCCAACAAAAGTTTCTTTATTATAATGCATCATGGACTATGATGTTTATAACAAAAACTTTAAAAGCATGCCGTATGAATTATCACCATAAAAACATATTTATTTTTATATTTCTGTTTCAAAAGTCTTTATAACATGTACATAAACACTACATAAAAACATGCCACCATCCAAGCATGCAATAACTTAATAAAACCAAACTATTAGCAACTAGAATCAGCACAAACTTTTTTATCATGAGTTTGAATTTTTAAAAATGCATTTGTTTGTCTTCATTTTGCATGATTGCTTGATATTAAAATTGTTTCAAAATATATCACTTTGTAATTTAGTTGTTGGTAAAATAAGTAGATGAAGTCGCGAATTCTTGGGTTATGAAAATTGATTGATCTTTGTTTTGGCAACTCTTGAACAATTGCAATATTGAATTTTTGGCCTAGTGCTCCATGTCCATCAATCCTTGTAGCCTTTAGCCGAATAAAGAATTCTTGCTCTAAAGAAAGCTTTGGTAGTAATGTTCTCCTCCTATTTGCGGGAGAATAGAAGTATGAGAACTTTGATGAATCATAAAAGTAAAAATAAAATGAGAAAAAAAGGAAAGAAAGAAAAGAGAAGATGGTTTAATTTTTAATTTTTTTTAGTTTATATTATAGCTAATAATAGTATGTAAAAGAAAAACGCAAATAATAATAATAATAATAATAATAATAATAATAATAATAATAATAATAAAAATAAAAAATAAAAAATTAATTATTATTTTTTTTAAAAGGAAGAGTGACATAAAATTCGCGTCGATATATTTAAAATAACATAATTAAACAATATTGTATTGTAATTTAAGGAATAGCTTTAATGATGAAAGAAGAAGAAGAAAGACATAAGTATAAAAAGATAATTTCTGTTGAAATAAAGCTCAACATTACTCTTTCATTTTTTTCTGTTCTTTTTATTTTTGAAGTAATCAGAGAACAATAAAACTAAACCTTTCTACCTTGTTTATAGTTTAGTTGAATCACATACAATAATGAAACTTAACAAGTGAGAATATGAACCAAAAATATGTGTACAACAATATGGTAATATTTGATCATTGATGATAAGCATTGGATAAAATAGTTGGAATTATCATGACGTTGTAACGCACGGATAGAGTTGGTTTCAACTTTGATTCATGTTTGATCTATTGGGTAGTTCGATTTCAGTAATAATAATATCATGAAGACAAAAAAAAAAAAAAAAAAAAAAAAAAGACTTCCATTATAAAATTTGAATTCAATGGCAACAAGGAAAGATAGAGGCTATATTGAGTCTTGTTATAATGTTATATTGATTTTGTTAGAAATATACCTAGCCATATTCATAGAATTGTGTATATTGTGCTTGTGCAACAACGTCTTTTTCTTTGCAATGTAGACAAGCAAATGTTTCATCAACTTCTACACATGTAGTACTTCTGCTACGTTTATCGCAGATTCGCAGGCCATATACCAAAATCTTTGTTGCAAGTTGGAAACAATGATTTTTGCTTTTGCCCCGAAGCTGAATTGTTGCATTGACTTTTTTTTGTAGGAGTTTATAATTTTGATGCAATTGTCTTTTGCAATAATGTAAACATACGAAGTTTATTGTATATGAATTTGTAAGAATGAATCTCTAACATATTGTTTATTATGGTATGATTAATTCACATGGTAAAAGATGTGTTACCGATTTAGCTAAGTTTGGTATTGCAGCAATTTGTGTAATAGTTTTCTTGGATGCTGCAGTTAAACTTGATAAAGCTTTCAGATAGGATTTGTTTTGAATTGATTCGTCCAACACTGTTTGATTTGCAATGGCCTTATGTGAAGGAGAAAAAGGATTAATTAGTTAGAAAGAGATTAACTATTTGAACAAGTAAGGTTGAAAAGTAAGGAGAGGTGAAATCATGAAAGAGAATATTTTGCCAATTATGTAGTGCAGCTGCTTCAGAGTTGTTGGGGTTGATGATAAAAGAGTTAGATGATCTTGTCGAAAGATAGATACCTATTATAAATAGAGATATTTTATTAGATAGCTTCATCAAATGCAATGCAAAAGGGACGAAGTTAAGTCCAAGTGTAAGCAATTGTATTTCATCTTCTAGCACAACTTCAACTACAGTCCTGAAATTGATTGTCCATTGGAATTCAATGTCAACCATTCGATGATCTGGTTTGATTGGCTTCACAAGAGCATTGGTGATGTAGTATGTACTGGATACGTTTAAAGTATCCTCAAACAGTTGAATGTTACGTCCAAAAATTGTCGCCTGAATGCGATCGCCCTATATGCAGGGGAGAACTTTGGGGCTTGGGGGGGGGAGGGGGCCTTAGTGGCTCCGCCACTGCCTATATGTATTTGGATAAAAGTAGAATTGAATGATGGTTAAACCTCTATTTGGTTAAATATAGATGAAAGTATTTTAGTCAAAGCAATATGTAATTTTTGTGTTTATATTGGAACATTTTAATGACCATTAAGTAGCAGTTTCATCCAAATTAAAGATAGATAAATAGTAAGACCGTTGATTACATCGAGCAAGTTTAGTAGAGTGATGCTAGCTAGGTTGTATTGTCATCCATAGAAGCATTAGACAAGGGCACACTTAAAGGAAAAAAATGATATTGCAATGAATATTGGAAGACTCCAAAATGAAATGAAGCAATTGTTTGGAAGTTTAAAAGAATGGGTGTGTTTGGTAACATACCGCCCATTCTTTCCACTTATATATTTTCACCTCTCCGAAAAAAAAATCAACTTTAAAATTTTTCAACTTTTTTAACTTTTTATATTACATTAATATTTTTTTTATTACTATTCAAATAAAAAAATCAACTACAATACAAATCTTTTTCAATTCTACTTTATATCACATCAACCACTTCTTATTACAACTCAAAAAAAATTTCATCTCAACAATCTTTAGCAAATACACCTGGTATCTTTCATATTTTTTTGGATTTATGTGCATGGTGTTTAGTTCAACTACTCTTAAACATAGCCTCAAGCAAGAAATAAATACCTTAGCCCTCTGCAGTAGAGGATTCTTCGTCTTCATCACCATCTTCAGCCTCTATAAGCTGTTGCATAAGCTTAAGAGCAACTTGCTTGATCTTAGAGGGCTTCTTCCCTTTTGAAGAGGTAGAGGACTCTGGCTTAGAAGTAGCAGGCTCAACTTGAGTCTCTAAAACATGAGTTACAGAGTCTTGGATTTCTAGAGGCTTTTCTGGAAACTCATTTTTTAGACGAGATTGAACCAATGAGAACTTGAATTTATCCCACCACGTGACAGAAAATTGTCTGGCGACGCAGTTCTGAGTACTAAACATATATTGCCACTTTAGAATCCAGGAGACTTTGAAATGGGCAAAGAAGTGGACAGTTACTGGCAACTGTTCTTCTTGCTGTGACAGTTTTTTAACGGTAGAAAAATACCGTAAGGCTTCTTTGACTTCCTCAGGGAGGATCTGGTGAACAGGTCCATGAACTTGCCACCACCTGTGAAACCATGAAGGAATTGGTCCTTTAAAGTTTCTATCAAAATTGAAAAACCAGGAGTGGGTGAATTCCTCATTCTGGTGCAAAAGGACTTTGTACCAGGCATCCACTTAATCATGATAACTGAATTGAACTTTCTTGTTGGAAAGACTTCTTAGAGCATAAGGGGGCATTCCCCAGTCCTTTTGTGAAACAAACTTCATAATGAACAGAGAATGGAAAGCAATTCTTCCAAGTGTTCTCTGGTAAGGGATGTGGTTGATTTGTATGGACTTAGTTTGAAGGAGTACATCTCTGTAAAACTCAATAGACTTATCTAAGTGGATTGCTGAAAAATGCTAGCGAGGTGGAAAGTAAACTTTGGCAATGGCCTCAGGAGATTTTAGGTGACTAAAATCTGACTCAACAATGAACAAATTATGGGGTGGCTCTTTGGCAAAGTAAGGAGAAGTCTTAGGGTATCTTATGAAAGGCTTTTGAGGTTTGACAAGCTCAAAGGGATCATAAGGAGTTATGGGGCTTATTAAGGCAGACTGAAAAGACGGCCTTGGACTTATGGTGCTTCCTAGGGTAGTGAAGCGGTTCACCATCTGGTTTGGTGAAGTTTTTAGAATAAGGTCTTGGGAACTTAATTGGCTTGGGGTGACAAGGTTGAAAGGGTTAGCATTTGTGCTTAATTTAGGCTTAGAGGCCAAAGCCTTTTCTTTCTTCTTATCAGCCATTTTTCCCTTGCAAAAATTCACGGGTTAAGAAATCAGGGATTGAATTCTGACTTTCCTTAATATACTCAATGTCAAAATCAAATATGCTTAAGATTGCTTGCCATCTAGCAAAAATCTGTTTAGATGCAATGTTTTGAACATCTTTTTCCAAAACATGTTTTGCACTCATGCAATCAACTCTTATTAAAAACTTTTGATTTAAGAGATCATCTTGAAACTTTGAAATGCATAATACTATAGATAAAATCTCTTTCTTAATGGTACTATAATTCTTTTAAGCTGAATTCCAAACACCTGAATGGAAACGAACAATTTGTTCAGGTTGGTTGGAATGAACTTGCTGCTTAAGAATACCACCGTACCCAGTGTCGGAGGCATCAGTCTCAACGATTTTAAAAGACTCAATAGTATGAATGCCAAGACAAGGTAATGTCTGGACATGGATCTTAACTTCTTTGACAAATGAGGTATGGTCAGCAGTCCATGGAGGAGGATTCTTTTGAAGTCTATCAAACAATGGCTTGCATTTTTTACGGAGGTTTTGATAGAAATCAGCAACATAATTCAGAGATCCTAGGAACCTCTGGAGTTGGGCTTTCTCAAGGATTTCATCAGGAAACTTATAAGCAAATTGGATTACTCTGCTAATTGGACTTATTCTTGATTGATGGAAATTGTATCCAAGAAATCGGATGTTGGTTTGAAACAACTTGATTTTAGTAGCAGAAACAACTAATCCATTAATTTTGATAACTTCTAGAAACGAATTCAAATGTTTTCAGTGTTCTTCAATAGACTTAGAGAAGATGAGGACATCATCAATGTAAACTATGGAATATTTGCTTAGGGGACCTAGAATATCATTCATAATATTTTGGAACTCACTAGGGGCATTCTTAAGACCAAAGGGCATTACGTTCCATTCGTATTGTCCAAAGGGTGTGACAAAAGCTGTCTTATACTTATCATTTTCATGAATTTGGATTTGCCAAAATCCACTTTTCATGTCAAACTTAGAGAAGATCACAGATCCATTTAATCTATTGATTAGGTCTCTCTTATTTGGAATTGGATATCTGATCCATTCCAAGACTTTGTTGAGGGGCTTGTAGTTAATGACTAACCTGGGGGCACCTCTCTCAAGCTCAGCATTTTTCTGGACATAAAAAGCTGAACAAGACTAGGGGGACTTACTTTTATGAATTATGCCTTTGTGCAATAGGTCTTCTATTTCTTTTCGGCAAAATTCAGTAACTTCTTGGCTCATCTGAATGGGTCTAGCCTTAGTGGTAATTCTTCCTTCATCAAAGTCTTTGATATAAGGAAGGCTTACGGTGTGCTTCTTCCTATGCCAAAAGGCAGTAGGGACATTAGAACAAACTTCACTTTTGATCCTATCTTCAAAGAGTTGGATTCTTTGCTGAAGGGTTTTTTGACTTAATTGTTCTTCAATTCTTTTAACCTTAATCTCATCTTGTAAAAACCCTATCTGTTGGTTTTTTTGACTTGATTAGGTTAACAGACTTAGAGATTGAATTGCTTTTGAAAGCATTCAATTGACTTCGTTCTGGCTTAGCCAAAAACTTGAACTTAACCTTTTCATCCATGGGATAGGTAATTAACCCATCCTGGTCTGTTGTAAAAGGATACAACAGGGTGATGAAAGGTAAACCTAATATAACTTTATCAGTCATATTTTTAACCAAGACAAATGATGTTTTGAAGCAAACATTGTCTTGACACACATGGGCTTTATTAATTTCAAAAGTAATTTGCATCTTGCTGCCATTAGCAGAACGCAAAGTTTCTTTTGTCTTACTGTAATACTTCGTAGGAACTAGTCCTTCTTGTATACAGTTTAAATCTGCACCTGTATCAATTAATACAACTACAGATAACTCAAAATCTTGAATCTGAATCCTAACCTTGGAATACCATTTTTTAATATGGATTCGGTTGATTAGACTTAGACTTTTTTTCTTCAAATGGAGGCGTATCTTCAAGCTTAGGTTCGGGCTCGGCTTCGCTATCATTAGGACTGCTAGCGGCTGACTTAAGCTTGTGCTCAATTTTCAAGAGATTAACATCCTGTTTTAACTCTTGATTTTCTTCCTTAAGTATTTTAATCTCAGACTTAATTTGATTAACTTCAAGTTGCAAATCTTTTATTGTGATTTGTTCCTTAGGTTTATCAAATCTTTTAAGTGTGTTGCTTAAACTTATCTCAAGACTTTTAGACTTATTTCCCTCCCTTTTTGTGAGAAGTTTTCTTAATTTTTCTAAATATTGTCTTTTTAACTCAGGATTCTCAATTTTACTTATAAGATCAAGAAGCAATTCTTCTTGCTCTTCTTCTTTGGTCATAACACCAATTGTTTTGCAACAAGTGTCGTTACAACCGAAACTTATGTCTGGACCAGACTCAGACTCATTGCTACTGCAGGAGCGATAGCTGTTATCACTTGAACTAATACTTAGTTCAGACTCATAGTCACTGGGTTCAGTTTCTTTTATCTCTAACATTCTTATTAAATTTTCCTTTTCTTCGTTAGAGACTTTTAGAGACTTAATGGTTTCCTTAGCTTTGCAATCCTTTGCAAAGTGACCTGGCTTACCACACTTATAACAACTATCTTTGTTGTTCTTAGATCTTTTAAACCTTTTCTTAGGTTTTCTCTTTTCCTTCTTATAGAAATTATTTGGCTCAAAGCTTCTTTTCTTGAATCTTTTAAACCGTTTCTTATGCTTTCTATATTATTCGTGCTTACGAGACTTCTTATGTTTCTTAGATGGTGCTACCGAAGGCAGACCATACTGCTCACAGAAATTACCCATTTCATACTTAGCCTTTTTCTTGTCCTTATTGGCTTGGTTCGATATTTTCATATCGATACACATCTTAAGACCTTCTTTTTGGATAGCACTTATGATATTCCCGTAAGTGAGATTATCATACTCTATCACATTGTTCTCATTGACTAAGACTTCTTTGATCTTATAGGCGAAGAGGTGAGGCAGACCATTTATGAATTTCTCTTTCCAAAACGGTTGGTTGCTATCATCCCTTAGCATGACTTTAGAGAGGAATACATCTTTGTACCATCTAAAGTCGCTTAGGGTTGGACATCTAAGGTTACTTAGTTGGTCATGGACCCTAGAAGCAAGGTGGCTTGGTGTGCTAATAAAATGTTCTACAATTGTATAGAACAAAGTGTTGATAGCATCAGAATCTCCTAATCCAATCTTTTCATTGAATATAGGAATTCATTCCTCATTGGTTTTGACAGCACTTCTTATGCTGGCTCTAGACTCATCGGTGAGATGCTTTTCCCACCAGGATTGAAGGGTTCCTGTGAAACCCACAACTAAGAGGTCAACAACCTCTGGTTTGCTCAAATCATGGTTCATAACATAACTGCTAGAGACCATGGTCATATGGGTTAACTTATCAAGGATTTGCTATTCTGCTAAACCATCGATATTCCACTCGTATAGTTTATCAGAAAAAATTGCAAATTGACTTTGGAAACTTCTTTCCTCAAATTGGATATCCGGAGGGGTAGGTTTGGGATACCAATTCTTGGTGAAACTTGTTGGTGAAAACTTAGGCTTGTGAATCAGACTCTGAAGAGGATTCTGTCTCTGATGAATTCTCAGAAGACTCAGGGATCTTAGTAACAGACAGATTGTTGGAACTACTGGGCTGTTCTTGTTTGGCTTTAACCAAATCCTTAAGCATTTCCTCTATTTTTTCAACAAAGGGCTTATCTTTATTAACCTTTAAACTAGTTCCCTGTTTTAGTTCTGGAAACTTGATTATTGGTTTTTCTTGCTTAAAAGGGTTATGTTTCTCTTTTAGGAGAGGCTTATAATCGATCTTTTCTTCAATTTTATCCAACTGGTTTTCTATGGAGTTTAGGTATTGGTTGGTGTAATTGGCTTGCTCAATGACTTTCTTAACATCTGTGTTCTCAGATGCAACCTTAAAGGGTGAGGCTTTGACTGTAGTGGTTCTATGTTGGAACAATATGGCTTCTTATGGAGGGTGACTTGAAGAGATAACTGTGTTGTCTTCTTTTACCCATTTTTCCTTAGAGATGGTTTGGACCTTGTTTTCTACAGGGTAAAACTCATCAACAAAATTGAAATAAGAGATGTTCATCTCTATTTCACATAAGTGCTTCTTAAAGCTGCTCAAGATTTCATTCTTTTGTTCAAGGTTGAACCTTTCCTTATAGGCTTTTCTTCTTTCAAGATTTGATTCAGAATCAAAATCGATTTCAAGGAAATCAAAATCTATCTTGAAAGGTTTCCTAGGTTTCCTTAGGGTGCATAGTTGCGGATCTACAACTGTTTCAACTATAAAATCAGATTCCGTAGGAGAGGCATTTCCTACCTGGGATTCTTCATCTTCTAGTTGTGTGTCAGCTGTATAACATGGATGACTCACTTGGGAGGTTGTCTGGACTCCCTTTAACTTAAGCTTTCTTAGTTCTTTTTCCAATTCTAGATCTCGTCGTTTTAGTTCTTCCGTCGAGGTAGAACCAGCAAACGAATGCCTAGCTGGAGTCTTATCCTTAGGTTGTCTAGAAGATCTAGACCTTGGCACTTCAGATCTAGATGCACTAGATCTTGCAACTTCTTCTATGAGAAGATTTGACTTAGGGGTCGACTGAGAACCTCGGTCGAAACTGATCTTAACAGTACCATCTAAGTACTGCTGGATATAATCTAGGTCTCCTAGATTATGCCTTGTGAGCTCAGGCTTAAAACTTTCATTGGTTAAACTCCATTCTTTGGGTAACTTAATGGCAGTCCAATTAATAGTTCGAGGAACGTGAATACTCGCGTTACTCTGGCTACTTTGAATCAACATGGTTTGACCACTTGGGCTTCTTTTGATTGCCTGGAAGTTCATGTTAGTTCCAGTGCACTTATAGTAGATCCTGTAAATTAAGGCTAAAGGCTGAACTCCTTCAAGGATTTTGTATCCTTGAGTTCTGATACTTAGGGTTAAAACCTTTAAGATATGGGGATCACTTAGACTTACTGTGAAATCAGGGAAACAGTCAAAATAGACTGGCCCATCATGCATAGTTGCTTCAATGACTCCGAGGAGACTATCCTGCCAGTCCGTGAAGCGGGCATCTCTTAATCCTAGCATTACAGAGGCTTTCAGACCTCTTCTTGTTAGGGGCTTAATGGCGACCTGAACTAATCCTATGTGGATAAAGTTGTGGCCTTCTTTTCTATGTCGCTTAATGGTTTTTGGGCTAAAAAGCTGGCATAACTCATGTTCCTTATTGAGAGCATAAACTTGCTCTACAGTCTTGACATGCTATTCAGTCTTGAATGATGTCATGGACCACTTCTTCCTGTAAATTTCTTTACTAGGGACTTTGGGTATGTTCCAATCATTGACATCAATGAAGGAATCCTCATCGTGGTACTCAACGTGTTCTTCGTTGATTACCTCTGGAATCTCAGGGATCCTAGTGGATCTAGAGCTTACTGATGAGTTAGATCTGAACAATCTATTCATCTTTGCAAGTTTAGGGTTACCTGACTTAGACTTTTACTGTTTCGGTCTCTCTACCGCAAGACATCTCTCTATTACACTTCATCTCTGTTCTCCAACTAGGTTTCCTAGGTCATACGTCTGTGTCCTATCCGTGTGACCTCCCGACTTACTTGGCCTTCCCTCGGCTCTCGACTGCGCTGACGGCACGCTGACGGCAGTGTCCTTTTCTTAATAGCCCTAGAATCTTAACAGAGAGTGGTATAACAAACAGACTGAAACAATAGCAGAACAAGCAGGATAACCAGCCACTTGGGCGGATGTACAGATCAAGCAGGAATCAACTCAACACTTATGGCTTTGATACCAAAAGGGGGCGAAAGCAGAAAATAGGGGGTTTAGAAGTAGAGTGTGGTGGTAGTAGTGTGGACAGAGTGATGGTGAGCATAGATGAACATAGTAATGTGCGAAGAGGTGAGGCAGACCGTTTATGAATTTCTCTTTCAAAAACGGTTGGTTGCTATCATCCCTTAGCATGACTCTAGAGAGGAATACATCTTTGTACCATCTAAAGTCGCTTAGGGTTGGACATCTAAGGTTACTTAGTTGGTCATGGACCCTAGAAGCAAGGTGGCTTGGTGTGCCAATAAAATGTTCTACAATTGTATAGAACAAAGTGTTGACAGCATCAGAATCTTCTAATCCAATCTCACCGATGAGTCTAGAGCCAGCATAAGAAGTGCTGTCAAAACCAATGAGGAAGGAATTCCTATATTCAATGAAAAGATTGGATTATGAGATTCTGATGCTGTCAACACTTTGTTCTATACAATTGTAGAACATTTTATTGGCACACCAAGACTTTTAGACTTATTTCCCTCCCTTTTTGTGAGAAGTTTTCTTAATTTTTCTAAATATTGTCTTTTTAACTCAGGATTCTCAATTTTACTTATAAGATCAAGAAGCAATTCTTCTTGCTCTTCTTCTTTGGTCATAACACCAATTATTTTGCAACAAGTGTCGTTACAACCGAAACTTATGTCTGGACCAGACTCAGACTCATTGCTACTGCAGGAGCGATAGCTGATTTAGCTTTTCTTTCTTCTGTGGAAGAAATGGACTTAGGAGGGGTCATTTTGTCCTGAAAAATGAAGATGTTAGAAACAATCCAAAATTCAGAAATGACATTATGCTTAAATAACATTTTTGAAAAATACTTAGATATATTTTTCAAAGGGTCGAATATACTTACAGAGTTGAGAATGTTATTCTGCAATTTGTTCAGGGTATTAATAAGAACAAAGGTCATTACGTTCCATTCATATTGTTCAAAGGGTGTAACAAATGCAGTCTTATACTTATTCTTCTCATGAATTTGGATTTGCCAAAATCCACTTTTCATATCAAACTTAGAGGAGATCATGGATCCACTTAACCTATTGATTAGGTCTTTCTTATTTGGAATTGGATATCTTATCCATTCCAGGACTTCGTTGAGGGGCTTGTAGTTAATGACTAACCTGGAGGCTCCTCTCTCAAGTTCAGCGCTTTTCTGGACATAAAATGCTGAACAAGACCAGGGGGACTTACTTTTACGAATTATGCCTTTGAGCAATAGGTCTTCTATTTCTTTTCGGCAAAATTCAGTAACTTCTTGGCTCATCTGAATGGGTCTAGCCTTAGTGGTAATTCTTCCTTCATCAAAGTCTTTGATATAAGGAAGGCTTACGGTGTGCTTCTTCCTATGCCAAAAGGCAGTAGGGACATTAGAACAAACTTCACTTTTGATCCTATCTTCAAAGAGTTGGATTCTTTGCTGTAGGGTCTTTTGACTTAATTGTTCTTCAATTCTTTTAACCTTAATCTCATCTTGTAAAAACCCTATCTGTTGGTTCTTTGACTTGATTAGGTTAACAGACTTAGAGATTGAATTGCTTTTGAAAGCATTCAATTGACTTCGTTCTGGCTTAGCCAAAAACTTGAACTTAACATTTTCATCCATGAGATAGGTAATTAAACCATCCTGGTCTGTTGTAAAAGGATACAACAGGGTGATGAAAGGTAAACCTAATATGACTTTATCAGTCATATTTTTAACCAAGACAAATGATGTTTTGAAGCAAACATTGTCTTGACACACATGGGCTTTACTAATTAGTTCTTTTTCCAATTCTAGATCTCGTCGCTTTAGTTCTTCCGTTGAGGTAGAACTAGCAAACGAATGCCTAGCTGGAGTCTTATCCTTAGGTTGTCTAGAAGATCTAGACCTTGGCACTTCAGATCTAGATGCACTAGATCTTGCAACTTCTTCTATGAGAAGATTTGACTTAGGGGTCGACTGAGAACCTCGGTCGAAACTAATCTTAACAGTACCATCCAAGTACTGCTGGATATAATCTAGGTCTCCTAGATAATGCCTTAAGAGCTCATGCTTAAAACTTTCATTGGTTAAACTCCATTCTTTGGCCAACTCAATGTCAGTCCAATTAATAGTTCGAGGAACGTAAATACTCGCGTTACTTTGGCTACTTTGAATCAGCATGGTTTGACCACTTGGGCTTCTTTTGATTGCCTGGAAGTTCATGACAGAAAATTGTTTGGCGACGCAGTTCTGAGTACTAAACATATATTGCCACTTTAGAATCCAGGAGGCTTTGAAATGGGCAAAGAAGTGGACAGTTACTGGCAACTGTTCTTCTTGCTGGGACACTCAAGGATACAAAATCCTTGAAGGAGTTCAGCCTTTAGCCTTAATTTACAGGATCTACTATAAGTGCACTGGAACTAACATGAACTTCCAGACAATCAAAAGAAGCCCAAGTGGTCAAACCATGTTGATTCAAAGTAGCCAGAGTAACGCGAGTATTCACGTTCCTCGAACTATTAATTGGACTGACATTGAGTTACCCAAAGAATGGAGTTTAACCAATGAAAGTTTTAAACCTGAGCTCATAAGGCATAATGTAGGAGACCTAGATTATATCCAGCAGTACTTGGATGGTACTGTTAAGATTAGTTTCGACCGAGGTTCTCAGTCGACCCCTAAGTCAAATCTTCTCATAGAAGAAGTTGCAAGATCTATATATATATTCATCTTTTCTTAACTTTGTTAGGGCTAATATAAGCTTCTGATATTTATTAGGGCTATGCATTGCAGTGTGCGCCATCTTTTCAGCGACCACCACTTTGAGCTTCCATTCTCTAGTCTTTGGAGTAATCTCCTTTAAAGAGTTGTAAAGTGTTCACATTTTATTTTGCTGAACACACAAGAAAAATTGGACGAATTATATTATCCATTGCAATTTATAAAAATAATAATACTCATCTTCAATCCCATTTGCATCAGTCAAATCTCGTAGATAGCACACAATTTTCAGCATCTGATCCACTCACTCTAAATTCTTCAAGCTTCAAAGCCGACAATCAACTCAGACTAATCAATTAAAGCCAGAAAGCCACTCCTATTTTCATATTGATAAAAGTTCAGAACGTCTGACAATTTGGTAGGCCAAACTCATTTACAAATTTTTTTTTACTATTATGACAAAATCATAGAATTCTTATTTTGACATTAGGCCTAGCATCTAGTACACTACTGAATAATTCCAATTTCAGATTTTTCCAAGGGAAGTGATGTAGCCATTGCAACTATCACCAAATTCAATGGAAAACGATATCCTTAGCATATCTGTCATTTTCCCAAGGGCAAATGCTTCTTCCTTTTATATGCAATATGCACTTATCGATTTTTAATAACATTAACTTATTATTAAAAGCAAAATAATATTAGTCTGTTAAAGTAATGATTATTATTCTGAAACCCAAAGGATAGAAGAAGAAATAACTGAAAACGAGAAACCCAAAGGATACAAGAAGAAATAACTGGAAACGAACCTTGTATGGAGAATTTTTCTAAAGAACAGCTACGTCTCTTGACCGATTGGAGAGATACAAACCAGGGCACTGAATTTTAACTCCTCTATGCTTGTCTCTCTTTCTCTTAACCGAGCGAATGGACGGAATTTTTGGGAGAAAATCCAGACGGCTCTCTGATGGGGTTGATACTCTGCATCTCTGAAGGATCAATGGATTTCTGACAAGAAATCCCAAAAAAAAAAAATGGAGAAAATTGAGAGTCTATGGTAACACAGTGTTTCGGTGGAGGAGTTGGTAGATTAAATCGTGGTTGTTGCATATTCAGATTTGATAAATGAAATGACAAGAAAGAAATTGAAGATGAGAAAGAAAAGGGCAGGGAAACAACGTTTTTTCTTTTTGTTGAAAAAAAATACAATTTAGCCCTTTAAACTACAACCCTTTCTCTGGATGGCCCAGACCTGCACTCTGGCCCCCCAAACTACCAAAACCTTTGAAAAATCACATTTTGGCAAAATATCCCCATAATACCCCTGCCACGTGTCATTTTTCATTTCAAAAATTCAAAAAAATTCAAAATAAAATAAATAAAAACTAAAATTTATTTTTATTTTTATTTTAAAAAAAATTTTGTGATCGACCGCCTACAGCTGGACGAACTCGTTCCAGCATCTTCGTTGGACACGATGCACACCTGCAGCTTGACGAACTCGTTCCCGCCTCTCCGAACGTAGGCATGTCTAATTTCCTATCCTTCGATGTATATGATATTGATCTTTCAAAGGTTATGAATGATTCCAATTTGAATTTTGTTTTATTACAAATGACGAGCAAGTCTATCATCGTTGTGGAAGACCTCGATGGAATTCTGACAGAGAAATCAATTACCGTAAGCTTGTTCATTGATGTTCATATCCATTTTTCTTTCCGTGATTTTTTGGCATTCGAAACATTGAGCTACCTATGGCTTAAGGATTACAAGCTTTTCTCTTAGGTGGAGGATATTTTTCAAAGTGGGGTAAGCTTGAGCTCGACCGAGATCAGCGAGCTGATGATTGTGAATCAGAATCGAGCTATAAAATCGGTCATTACGGCGTTGCAAACAGACTTTTACCAGAGGGGTGTCGGGAAGATCGGGTGGCGGTTGGAAAATAACGCCACCCTAAACACCCATCTTTTAAAAAAAATAAAAATAAGAAATAAAATTTTAGTTTTTTTTTTTTTTTTTTTTTTTTTTTTTTTTTTTAATTTTTTGAATTGAAAAATTACACGTGGTAGGGGTATTATGGGGATATTTCGTCAAAATATGCATTTTTCAAAGGTTTTGATAGTTTGGGGGGCCAGAGTGCAAGCCTTGATAGTTTGGGGGTCATCCGGAGAAATAGTGGTAGTTTAGGGGGCTAAATTGTATTTTTTTCCTTTTTTTTTTTTTTTTTTTTTTTTTTTTTTTCTGTCAAAGGAGGAGAAGAGAAATTGCTAAAAAGACCAAAAAGACAAACCAAACCCTAAAAACAACACCCGACTATTTACATTAGCAAAGCCCAAAATGGTACTTTCATATAAAAGACCAAAGACCCAGTAGATTCCTTAGGCAACCAAAGGATTAACAAGGGAAACATAGTAATTTTTAAAAATTTAAGGAAATGCCGAAAGACAAAATAATCTTCTCTGATTTTACTCTAATGAGGAAGAAAGAGGGGTAGAACCATAAAGCTATATGTCAAAAGATAAACATAACCCTGCTTGATTTAACTCTAATGAACAAAGAAGAAGGGCAGAACCATAATTCCGCACCTTCAAATAAAAATTGTTGTTGAAAAGCCTTTAGCACTTGTTATATATCTTATTCAATTTTTTGAGAATGAAATCACTCTCCCTAATAACATGTTTTTTTGAATTATGTTTTATATTTTTTCAAACTATTCAAACATAATTTTAAGGGAAAATTATAATTTAACCCCCCAAACTGTCAGTCGTTTTGCAAGTAGTCCTAGGAACTACCAACGCTTGGACTCTAGCCCCCAAACTACCAAAACGTTTCAAAAATGCTGATTTTGTCGAAATATGTCTATAATACCCCTGCCATGTGTCATTTTTCAATTAAAAATAAAAAACTAAAAATAATAATAAATTTTACTTTGGGGGGTGGTTACCACAGAGAGAGGGGGTGGCTTGTGAGCCACCCCCCAACCCCTTGGGGTGGCCCGAAGGGTCAGGGGCAAACACTATTTAAAAAAAAAAAAAAAAAAAATAGAATTTTAGTTTTTTAATTTTTAATTTTTTTTTTAGTTTTAATTTTTTTTAATTGAAAAATGACACGAGATAAGGATATTATAAGCATATTTTGACAAAATTGGCCTTTTTGAAACGTTTTGGTAGTTTGAGAGACCAGAGTCCAAGCGTTGGTAATTCGTGGGGGTACTTGCAAAATTGCTGGCAATTTGAGGGGTTAAACGGTAATTTTTCCTAATTTTAAACACTTTTCTTTATTGTTTTCTAATAGGATTCTTGAACCTTCCCCTTGGCTTGGTCCTCACGTTAATTTCTTTTTAGAGATTATTTTCTTATGAATTACGTTTGTCTTCATTATGATTGATTTCAAGATTTTCTATTTCCATATTTAGCTTGATTTTCGCCTACAAAAATATGTAGATGCCATATGGCTAAATCATCAAGGAAAATTACATTTGCTTGAAGCAAATATTGGAGGCTCGATCCCCCTCGAAATGATCATTCCCTTTTCTGTTTTCCTATTTTCTCATTCTATTTCCTGATTTCTCTGGATAAAATTCCTTGGATCCTATCATCTGGTATCAAAGCAGTCGTTCTTGGGAGTTCCGTTGGCTACAGATTCGTTCTTGGCATGACCATGACTGTTGGTTTTGGTGTTACGCATCTGTAAAACCATGTTTGGCCTTTTGGGTATTGTGCATTCATAGTTAAAGAAGAAAATGAGTGTTTAGGCTACAGGCTAAGCCCAATTCAGGTGTGTTCTAGTCACCCGAATTCCAATACAAGGATATTCTTATTCTAGTTTTAAGGCTTGTACTATTGTATTCTTGATATTAGAATTAAATTGATTGGCTATTAGTCTCTAGTAATTTCTGTCCAGATTTTTGATATCCTTAAATTAGCTTATTTGTAAGGGTAAAAAATAAAATTGAAAAAATAATAATATAAATAAAATAAAATTTTATGCCCTATACACACAACTAAAAGCGAGTGTTAGAAATTTCTGATTTAACAGCTTATTCAATGGCTACCAGTAGCACTCTGCTAGGCAAGGAACAGACTTCAGGGGAGACACAATTTGACTCTGGGTTTCTAAAGAAGTTGAAGGAGCTTATCATCCAAGTCATTCAAGAGGAGTGCAGTGTGAGATCATCTCCACCTCATACCCCACCTGCAGCACGTCATCACAGTCAAAACCACAGCCTTTCACGCATGAAGTTGGACTTTCCTCTATGGGATGAAGACGATCCATCTGATTGGGTGTCTAGAGAGGAGCGATTTTTTTTTTCGTTTCCATGGGACGCTTGAAGCTTCAAGAGTTGACATTGCATCCATCCGTCTTGAGGGCGAAGTTGTTCAATAGTATGATTGGTTTGAGGCAAGCCATGGGATAGCCACTTGGGCAACATTTGTGGAAGGATTTCTTGTACGATTCGACCCCTCCACATTTGAGGACGTCGACGGTGAACTAGCTAAGATCTGACAAACCTGTTCAGTCAGTGAATACTAAAGCCGATTTGAGTGCTTAGCCAACCGTTCCCGCAATTGGTCTGATAGACAACTGATCAATACCTTTGTGGAGGGTCTTCGACTGGATATCAGGAGACAAGTTAAGACTTACCGGCCACGGACCATAGTAGCTACATTTCATTTGCAAGAGTACAAGAAGAAAAGCTTAGTGAAGAAACACGCCGATCAACTTGGGCTTTCAGTTGGCCAGCAGCTGGAGGGAATGGCTCTTCTTTAGCTCCAACCCGGAAGACTACCCGTTTGACCTAAGAAGAACTTAAAGAAAAAACAGCAAAAGGGCTTTGCTGGCATTGTGATGAGAAATGGCATAGAGGGCACGTGTGCAAACAAGGGAAACAATTGATGTTCAAGCCGATGGTGGAACTAATGGCGCTAGAAATGAACAGTGACTAGGCTGCACAAGAAGGTGATGAAGCTATTGGTGGAGATGATAGCGAGGTGACTTACACTGTACATGCCTTGGCTGGTTACTCAAACCCGCAAACCATAAAGGTTAATGGTCTCCTTAATTGCCAACAAGTTATAGTATTGATTGACACCGGTAGCACTAATAACTTCCTTGATGAAAGTATTGCTAAAAAATTCTCAATTACAACAGAGGATTGCGAGCCGTTTGAAGTCACACTGGCAGATGAGGGTACCTTGACGTGCAAAAGTAAGTGCTCAAATGTTAAGTTGGCAGTGTAAGATTAGGAGTTACGAGCTGATTTGTACTTATTACCGTTTGGTGATTACGAGGTGGTTTTGGTCATTGAATGGTTAAGGATTCTTGGCAATGTATTGTGGAATTTCTCCAAGCTAACCATGACGTTTACCTTGAATGGGAAAAGAATGATATTCCGTGGGAGACATGGTAACAACGACAATACTATCAGTAGCCACCACATAGAACACATTTTGAAGACCTGCAAGGGATACTTGCTACAATTGAGAAGTGAAACTATGACAATGCCTGAAGAATCCAAGTGAGCACTAGCTCCATTACTGTTAGAATTTTCTGATCTCTTTGCTAAACCCAACGGCCTTCCGCCCCAAAGGTCACATGATCATCGGATTCCGCTCTTGCTCGGGAGTGCATTGACCAATGTGCGACCGTATTGCTACCCTCACCTTCAAAGATTGAAAGGATTGTGTAGAAGATGTGAGATGTTGTCCATATCAGACCTAGCATCAGTCCCTATTCATCTTCGGTATTACTAGTAAGCAAAAATGATGGATCCTGGCGAATGTGCGTGAACTACCGTCCTTTAAACGGTATTACTGTTAAAGATAAGTATCTTATTCCTGTGATAGATGAGTTACTTGATGAATTGGGGGGAGCACAACACTTCTTTAAGCTGGATCTTCGCTCTGGTTACCATCAAATTTGAGTCCATGATGAAGATGTGCCAAGGACCGCCTTTCGAACTCATGATGGTCACTACGAATTCTTGGTAATGCCTTTTGGATTGACCTACGCGCCATCAACCTTTCAAAGTCTTATGAATGATATCTTTCGGCCATATTTACGTAAGTTTGTTTTAATTTTCTTTGATGATATACTCATTTACAGCTCGTCTCTTGATGATCATTTATGTCATCTGCGAGTTGTATTTTCTTTGCTTCAAAAACGTTCTCTCTTTGTGAAGAAGTCCAAGTGCAATTTTGCAAGTCCTGTGGTGAAATACCTTGGCCACATTGTCTTCAAAGACGGTGTCGTAGTTAGGGCTGGCAAAACGGGTACCTGACACGACCCGTTAAGACCCGCGACCCGTTTAAGCTAGACCCAGACACGACCCTTTTATGTTAACGGGTCGGGGCTCCAGACACGACACGACACGGCTATTTCACGGGTCACCCGATACGACCCATGAAACCCGTTTAGCATAACGGGTCATATCGGGTCGATACGACCCGTTTAGCATATCGGGTCGACATGGCCCGTTTAGCACTAACTTTAGCTCATCCTGACTCTAAAACTATATGCAGTATGCACGAATCAGTCTAAAGACCTCAAATTCCAACACAAGTATCAAGAAAGGCAAAATAGCAATTTAACTGTGATATAGGAAGCAACCAACATATCAGAAAAAGGTTTACAGCTACTAGATACATGAGATCCGGCATGTGCTTAGAATTATGATTGTTTCCAGCTCAGTTGACACTGCACCTCACAACAATGATGCAGAAATGCTCAATGATGGAGAGGAATCTGAGAATTACACCAACACCATATAATTAAAGAATCTAACCATTCACTTCTTCAGTCAATAAATACAACTAGCACTACAGCAGCAGCAACCAAGTCCCACTTGCGTGCTCTATGATTCTAATGGACCATCCTAACCGGGCAAACCGAAAATACGAAGGTTTCTATCCATTGATCCTACTGCCACATATTTTGCATCCGTACCAAATTTTGCACAAGTTGCTTTACCTAAAGCCACAGCAGAATATATTAAACATTGAGGATTAACACGTAAAAACCCACTAATAATAATAATAAAAATAGCAACAAATGTAGAGGAACCTGTGCCAGACAAATTAGGAAAAGTTTTGATGCAACTCCATTCTGATTTAACATTTGCAACTTAGTAAACTCTGCACAAGTAAACACCCAACAGATCAGAAAAAGGTTTTTTTCAACTCTATCGTCAAAAATCCCCAGAAGGTTTGTAACATTTTTTATCTTAGACTTGCTGGTGATAGATATGATGAAAATCTGAAAATTGTTTGAAATTTGAACAAATTTTGGACTCTTACCGTGATGGATTTTGTCGGCCGGTGGAGAGAGACATTGCTTAACTTGCTTGGACTTGGAAATCTATTGGAGTCTTGGAAAGAGTCAGAGAGGGGCTGAACAGCCTAAATTGATGATTAGATGATTAGATGAAAGAAGAAGAGAAGGGGCTGAAGTGCTGAACTGCTGAAGGGCGGTGGAACCGTGGAAGTAGAAGACCGTGGAGCTGTGGAAAAGGTTAGGGTTTTCAATTTGATAGCTTTACCCTTTAGTTGTCTTTTGAAATTTGTTTTTTGAACTTTTGTCTTTCGACGCTTTTCACTGTTTTGTGATTTTTGAACATTTGTTTTGTGATTAAAGCTTAAAAGTTAAAACATAAAATGATAAAATCAGACAATCAGAATTACTAAAATAATATAATTTAAATAACTAAATTACTTTTTTTTTTTTTTTGAATAACTAAATTACTAATAAGCTATAAGCCTATAACAGTATAACTTATAACTTATAAAGCCCACCATTCTAGAATTTTCCAGGAAAAAAAAAAAGTGGTTAATCGTGTCTGGCGGGTCACCCACGAGTGACCTGCCACCCAACCCGCCAGACTAAGTTAAACGGGTCTACCTGTTTATGACCCAAACCTGTTTAAAGTAGACCCAAACCCGCTAATTTCTTGTCGTGTTCGTGTCGGGTTGGGTTGTCGGGTCGTGTCAAAATTGCCAGCCCTAGTCATAGTAGACCCTCTAAGATTCAAGCCATGATAGATTGGCCAATTCCAAAGACAATTAAGGCTTTATGAGGCTTCTTAGGTTTGATAGGCTATTTTTGTAAGTTTGTACGAGATTATGGTAAGATAAGTTCCCCATTAACAGCCTTGCTCAAGAAGGAGGCATTTCGATGGACTGAGGCTGCAGAAGAAGCCTTCACCAAGCTCAAGCATGCCATGACAATCACACCGATGCTTGCCTTGCTAGATTTCACTAAAACTTTCATTAGTGAGAGCGATGCTTCCGGGGTTGGTATTGGTGTTGTACTTATGTAGGAGGGTCTACCTCTTGCCTTTACCAGTAAAGTGTTATCCCCATTACACCTCAAAATGTTGGTCTACGACAAGGAGATGCTAGCTGTTGTCCATGCTGTTACCAAATGGCGACCTTACTTAATTGGTCGTCGGTTCCAAATCCGAACTGATCACCATAGCCTGAAATATTTGTTGGAACAAAGTATCTATTCCATGGAACAACAAAGGTGGGTAACTAAATTGTTCGGGTATGACTATGAAATTGTCTACAAGAAAAGGGTTGAAAATTTAGTGGCAAATGCACTCTCCCGCATTCTGGAGCAAGTTGAGCTCCATAGCATATCTATCCCCACATGGTCTACTTTTGAGTTCATCAAAGAGGAGCAGCAACACAACCCTGAGCTTCAAAAGATTGTTGGGAGACTAACCCATGATCCCTCCTCAATCCCACGTTACTCATTGGCTGTGGACCATCTCCGCTACAAAGGGCGCATTATTTTGGCCTCTCACTCCACTCACAAAGCGCTACTATTTTGCAGGAATTACATGTGGCCCCTAGTGTCGGTCATT
The DNA here is from genome assembly GCF_958979055.1 of Alnus glutinosa. NCBI lineage: Eukaryota > Viridiplantae > Streptophyta > Magnoliopsida > Fagales > Betulaceae > Alnus > Alnus glutinosa. The sequence continues at coordinate 4,298,184 of NC_084897.1, read as the reverse complement.
CTGGGTTCCTCTGAACCTATAAGCGTATCTCCATACTATTTTATTGGAAAGAGATAAAGCGTGATGTCAAGCAATTTGTGGTTGAATACGAAGTTTGTCAATGATAGAAGGGTGAAACCGTAGCAAGCACAGGTGTGACGTCCCACATCGCCTGGGAATGAGGATGTGCTTATATGTATAAATGCACCATTTATGACACAACGCATTTTAAAGCCGTGATGGCAATGAACTTATCAGAACTCCGCAGTTAAGCGAGCTGTTGCGAGAGCAATCCCAGGATGGGTGACCTCCTGGGAAGTTTGATATGGGGAGCCAAAAGCGGACAGTATTGTGTCATTGGGGGTGGGTCGTTACAAATGGTATCAGAGCCATTGTCCAGCTTGAGATGGTGGGAGCGTGCACAAGCCCAATGAGAGACGCCAGCGGGGACGCTGGGTCCAAAGAGGGGGTGATTGTGACGTCCCACATCGCCTAGGAATGAGGATGAGCTTATATGTATAAATGCACCATTTATGACACAACGCGTTTTAAAGCCGTGATGGCAATGAACCTATCAGAACCCCGCAGTTAAGCGAGCCGCTGCGAGAGCAATCCCAGGATGGCTGACCTTCTGGGAAGTTTGATATGGGGAGCCAAAAGCGGACAGTATTGTGTCATTGGGGGTGGGTCGTTACAACAGGACCCCTGCAACCATTGCCTATTCCAACCGACTCTTAGACAGATATCTCAATGGACTTCATCGATGGTTTACTATCTTCCCATGGTAAAAAAACTATCTTTGTTGTGGTGGACTGCCTAACAAAGTATGCCCACTTTTGTCCCATCAGCCATCCACACATGACCTCGACTATTGCCCAGCTCTTCGTGGACAACATTGTCAAATTGCATAGAGTTCCCCAATCAATAGAAAGATATTGAAATAAGATTTTCACGTCTAACTTTTGTAAAGAGCTTTTTCGTTTGCAAGGCACTATGTTAAAAATGAACACCTCCTATCATCCCCAGACTGATAGACAGACTGAGGTGGTGAACCGGTGTTTAGAGAACTACTTGCGTTGTTTCACGGGAGATCAGCCCAATGAGTGGATACGATGGCTTCCATGGGCTGAATGGTGGTATAACACCACTTATCACTTTACTACCAAAATGACTCCCTTCGAAGCAGTTTACGAGCGACCTCCCCCAATTCTCCCAACCTATACTCCAGGTTCGTCAATAGTGGATCAAGTTGACTGTGTTCTTCAAGATCGTACTCAAATCTTGTGACTTCTTAAGGACATTCTTACCGCCGCATAGGCTCGCATGAAGCTTCAGGCTGATAAGCATAGGAGTGAATGTGAATTCAACGTTAATGATTAGATATTTCTCTATCTATAGCCTTACCGCCAAATCTCTATCTAGGTCCGGTCGTCCATGAAGCTCTCACCTCGTTTCTATGGGCCGTGTAAAGTATTGGAGCGCATTAGTCCTGTCGCCTATCATCTCGAACTTCCACTATACTCCAAGATTCATCCAGTCTTCCATGTTTCTTGCCTAAAGAAAAAAGTTGGGTGAGCATGTATTTCTCCAGCATCATTTGCCAGACACTACTTCTACGGGCGAGGTCGGCACTCAGCCTTCTACCATTTTAGATCTTCGGCTTGTCAAACGTCATAATCGGGCTGCCCTCGACGTTCTCGTCCAGTGGGTGCATTTGCCCTCAGAAGATGCCACGTGGGAACCTTATGAAACAATCAAGGAGAGATCTTGATTTCGTTGGTACTCAACCTTAAGGGCGAGGTTGTCTTTAAGGGTGAAGGAATGATAGGATTTTCGAACTTTCCCCTTGGCTTTGTCCTCACACTTGGCTTGATCACTACGTTAGTTTCTTTTTAGGGATTATTTTTTTTACGAATTATGTTTGTCTTCATTATGATTGATTTCCTAATTACCTATTTCCATATTTAGCTTGATTTTCGCCTATAAGAAGATGTAGATGCCGTATGGTTAAATCATCAAGGAAAATTTCCTTTGCTTGAAGTAAATATTGGAGGCCCAATCCCCTCAAAGTGATCATTTCGTTTTCTTTTTTCTTATTTTCTTGTTTTATTTCCTAATTTCTCTTGATAGCATCCTTGGATCTAGGGCTGTCAAAACGGGTTAACACGACTCATTTGACCTTCTAACCCATTAAGGGTTAACCTTGACACGACCCGTTTAGATAAAGGGATCAGACCCTTCAACCATAACACGATCTACTTAAATAACAGGTTGATACGACACGACCCGTCTGACCTGTTTATTAAATGGGTCAAATGGGTCGTGTTGGGTTGACACGACCTGTTTGACCCAATATATAATAAAGTCTATAAAATTAAAAATAGAAACATAAATTTAAACTAAAAAAAAAAAATCTTATAGTTTGAATAGTCATATTATTTCACAGTTGAAATATGAAACATTAAGTTGTTTTATTGTTTACTTGTTCTGGTTCAACTTCTAAGTTCGAAAATTTGAAAGAAAAAAAACTCCGCTATTTTTTTAGTCTTTGCATTTTTTGTTCAAGTTCTAACTCAATAAAAGAAAAAGATTTATTTTTTTTTTGTGAGATTTTTTTAATTTTGTTTTTACTCTTTAGACAGTGAGAGAAAGAGAGAGGTAGTATAATTGTTTTAATTTAATTTTTAATGTTAAAAAAAAAGGTTTAAATATACGGGTCAAACGGGTCGACCTACGAGTCAAACGAGTTGACATTGTAATGACCTTTTATTAAACTGGTTGAACGGGTTAATCCTTTTATGACTCGAACCCTTTTAAGTTTAACCCTAATTCTTTAACTTCGTGTCAAGTTTATATCGAGTTCGTGGATTGTATAAAAAATTATCGACCATAATTTGAATCCTATCATTTTCAAAATTTCAAAAATAGAAAACGAAAAGGAAAATCGACTGTGACCCGTTTAATAACCCCCTCGCCTCCCCTTTAGAGGTAAAAATAAAGAGAGGGGGAAGAGGGGTTAATAGACTGCCAAAACGATCTCAGATTCTGGAGCACCGGAAGAAAAAAAAAAAAAAAAAAGAAAGCTCAGACGCCGCCATTACAGATGGAATTTTGACATGTCCAGCTTAATCCGAAACCAGCACTCGAGAGGATCTCTTGATAAACAAGAAGTGGTCTGAGACTGAATCGGACAAACTCGGTGAGTCAACAATGTTTGCTCTTCTCTGTTCAAGACAGCTTCTCTTAACCAAAAGTAGGAGGTCCGAACTTGCGCTTTTTCAGCAAAATGCTTTCTTTATTCTAAAATCATTCACATCTATAGGATTATTGGAATCTAATGAACCACAACAAGAAGAAAAACATTCTTTTAGAATGTCTTACCTCATAAACTCATGCGGGTTGTCCCCAAAATCTGCTACTTTAGCATCCCAGAAAATGAACTTCGTGAACCCAGAGAAACCAGACTCAGTGCTTAATCTTCTCAAAGAGAATGGATTCACCAATACCCAGATCTCCAAACTTGTCAGGACACATCCACTGTTGCTTTTATATGATCCTGAGAAGACCCTTTTGCCCAAGATTGAGTTTTTCCTTTCTTTGGGGGTTTCGAGCTCTGACCTCGCTGGGATCCTCTCTTCAACCCCATTTTTGTTCACGAGAAGCTTAAAGAAACACCTAATCCCCTGCTATGATTTCCTCAAGAGTGTACTTCTAGTCGAGGAGAAAGTCCTTACAACTTTGAAGCGCTCACCACGGGCTTTTCTATATAATGTGACAAATAATATGGCTCCAAACATTGCACTTTTGAGACAACTTGGAGTGCCTCAATCTTACATTTCTTTCTTGGTAATTAATTATTCCTCTCAAGCGTTCACTACGCATACTAGGTTTGTTGAGGCTGTCCACCAGGTTATGGAAATGGGATTCAATCCCTTGAAAATGGTCTTTGTCCATGCAATCCAAGTGTTATTGAAGATGAGCAAACCGAAGTTGGAGTCAAAGTTGGAGCTCTATAAGAGGTGGGGTTGGTCAAAGGACATGGCCCTCTTAGCATTTAAAAGGAATCCAATTTGTATGCTTTTATCGGAAGAGACGATCACGAAAGCTATGGACTTCCTTGTGAACGAAATGGGTTGGCCATCTGCTAATATTGCTATGAATCCTGCAGTTCTATTATTCAGCTTGGAGAAGAGGATAATGCCTAGGTTTTCAGTTATTCAGATTTTAGTAGCCAAGGATTTGATCAAGAATGAGTTGTCCTTGTCGACTATCTTAATACCTAAAGAGAGGAGGTTTTTGGAAAAGTTTGTGATCAAATTTCAGAACGATATTCCTCAATTGTTGAATGTATATCAGGGTAAGATGGATCTTCTGGAGGTAGGGAGTCGATCAGAGAAGGTATGTGTGGCTGAACAGTTGTAACATTTTAGACTTCCAACTTAATGTAATTCTTGACTTTTTACTCAGTTGCTCGTATAACATTTTATACTTGTTGGATATACTTGTTGGATGAAGCATTTGTGTCATCTTGTATTGCTTTCACTTTCATATGTGATCTCCAAGACAACAATCTCAAATATTTATATCTCATGTCCCTTGACAGAAATCTCCAAGACAGCAACAATTTATAGAGAGACTGGTTTCATGACAACTCTGCTTTGCCCTGTCCCTTAGACTTTGTGGCAGCTTGTCCCCCCCTCCCCCCCCTCTCTCTCTCCTGCAGACTGTTGAAATCTCCTCCCCATCCCCACCTCTGCCACTCTCTCCCTTGTTGGGTTCCCATCGTCCTGTGAGAATGGTTGGTTGGTCTGCTTGTGGGTATCTCTGAGAATGTTTGGCAGTTTGCTTAGTTGTGTTGGTTTCTGGGTTGTTCCTTGTGTTTGTCGTTTTGACTAGTTTTTTCTTCTTTTTGTTGCTGGCCTTACTTGGCTGTATGTTGTTGGCTATTTGCTCTGTTGTGTCTTTCAATAAATTGCGTTCTTGAATCTTGGGAACTTCTTTATATAACTAGTGTTTTCTCCTTGATCTTTAAAACTAGTCCTTTTTTTTTTTTTTTTTTTTTTTTGCCTGGGTGCATTCTTAAGCTTGTTGAGTTTGTGGTTTCTAATTTAATTGGTACTGTTTTTTTATAAGTGAATCTTTTATTGTCATTCATTTTGTGGATGTTAACAGTTAAGTTTTCTGCCACGATCACAGACTCTTCCGTCATGTTGGCTTCTTCATGCCACTGCACTGAACTAAATTTCTGCCTGATTGGATGATCCCAGTTACTGGATGAAATATATTCTTTAAGTAGAATCGTTGTTCTTTCACATACTTTTCTTTGAATTTTTCTTACATTTTTTTTTTTTTTGGGTACATTGTTTAGTCTGTAGCTCAAGTACTCAAAAAGGGAATAAGATGATTCCTGAGGGTGCTTCCTGGTAGAGCTGTGATGAAGTGATAACCCTATTACATTCTAAGTTTGAAAGCCCTTTAGACTAGAAAAAATCTAGTTTGGGCAAAAGTAAGGGTAAAACAGTCTTTTTGAGCTAAAAGTGAAAAATGTTAAGTTGTCATAAGGTTTGGACAGCAAGAGAGATACAAGAGCCAGCTAATGCAGTAACCTGGAAACCTCAACTGAAGATCAAATGCAGAGAGTTGCAGATAACTCATCCTTTATCTCCAAGTGTTCGGTTACTTTGTTCAACTACTTGGGTGCTACTTTGAATTTCTTATCCATTTGGTTACTTTAGATTGTATCTAGTCATTTGATTTCTTTAGTTTATTGATCATCATGTACAGCTTGTGTATGACTCTTTTCAGAATCATTAGTTGTTGTATAACTCAAATGTAACAAACTCTATGTACTTGTAATTATAAATACAATTGACATTGCTCTGTTTTGGATAATTAAACCAAAACAGCCTCTCAAAATTTACAAAAAATGGAATGAGGAGGTGTTTGGCAATGTGGGCTTGGTGAAGCAGTGGTGGGATTCTTATTTGTTCCAAGGCTCGCTAAGTTTTGTCTTTGCTCGCAAGCTCAATGTGTTAAAATTGGATTTGAAAAAATGGAATGAGGAGGTGTTTGGCAATGTTGAAAGAAACAAGAGGATTTTTGTGGAAGATCTTCGGGCTTTTGAAGCTTTGGAAGAAGGAAGGGCCTTGGGTGGGGAAGAGCTTTTGAAGAAGGCAGAGGTTATCAGAGAGTTAGAGAGATGTACTCTTATGGAGGAGGTGAGCTGGAGGTAAAAATATAGGGTGTTGTGGTTAAAGGAAGGCGATAAATGCACAAAATTCTTTCACTCTATAGCCAACTCTAACAGAAGATCTAATTCCATTGATTCTTTATTGATTGATGGTAGGACTTCTTCCAATCAGGCAAAGATTAGTGTGCACATTGTCAAGTTCTATCAAAAGCGCTTTACTAAACAATGTAAGCGGAGGCCTATGGTCTTTCCTTTGATTCTATTCTGGAGTCCGAGGCTCTTTGGTTGGAGAGAGTCTTTGAAGAAGAGGAGATTAGAAAGGTAGTTTCAGCTATGAATGGCGATAAGGCGTCGGGTCTTGATGGCTTCATTTTGGCCTTTTTCCAAGAATGCTGGGATGTATTAAGGGTGGACCTCATGAAGGTTTTTAATGAATTTCATGCTGGAGGTTTGTTTGAGGAGAGTCTCAATGCATCGTTTATTATGCTTATTCCGCAGATTCCAGGTGCTATAGATCTTAAAGATTTTCGTCTGATTAGTCTTGTGGGAGGTATTTACAAAATCATTGTTAAGGTTTTAGCAAACAGATTAAAGACGGTTATGGAGAAGGTCATCTCCAAGTCGCATAGTGCTTTCATCAAGGGGAGACAAATTCTTGATCCGATTCTTATTGCCAATGAATGCCCTGATAGTAGGCTTAGATCGGGGGAGCCAGGTGTCATTTGTAAAATGGACTTGGAAAAAACTTATGATCATGTAAATTGAGATTTTTTTGTTATATATGTTGAGGAGGTGCGGTTTTGGGGGAAAATGGTGTTTCTTGGATAGCCCATTGTATCTCCTCTGTGCGGTTTTCGATCTTGGTTAATGGCTCTCCCAATGGTTTTTTAGTAGTTCCCGTGGTTTGAGACAAGGGGATCCTCTCTCTCCTTTGTTGTTCGTTTTTGTGATGTAGGCTTTGAGTTGTATCATTTCTGCTGCAGGTAATGAGGGTCTGCTAGAAGGTTTCACAGTTGGCAACACTAGTGTCTCTCATTTTCTGTTTGCCGACGATACTTTGCTCTTTTGTAGTGCTTGTCCCTCTTAGTTGAGTCATTTGCGGAGTCTCTGCTGTTTGAAGCTTCCTCGGGATTGAAGGTTAACTTTGCTATGTCTAAACTAATTCCTGTGGGGAACATTGATCTAGTTGGTAGATTGGCTGGAATTGTAGGGTGTGGGGTGTCCACTCTGCCTGTTAAGTATCTTGGTCTTCCATTGGGGGCATCCTATAAGGCGAAGCATATTTGGGATGGAGTTATTGAGAAGATAAAACATCAGTTGGCCAGTTGGAAAATGATGTATCTGTCTAGGGGTTGCAGAGTCTCCCTTCTCAAGAGCATCCTCGCTAATTTATCCGCATACTACATGTCCCTCTTCAATCTCTTGGCGAGTGTTGCTAAACGCATTGAGATGCTACAACGTGATTTCTTATGGGGCGGGCTAGGTGAAGAGTTCAAATTTCACTTGGTGAATTTGTCCAAGTTATGCTCTCCGATTTCTGAGGGAGGTTTGGGTGTAAGAAATTTGTTGGTTTTTAATCGTGCTCTGTTAGGTAAGTGGATGTGGCGTTATGGGATTGAGAGAGACGCTTGGTGGAGAATTGTGGTGGATTCAAAATATGACAGCTTATGGGGTGGGTGGTGTTCTCTTGAGCCTGTAGGAACCTTTGGGGTGGGGCTGAGGAAGAACATTAGAAAAGGCTGAGAGTCATTCTCAAGCTTTTCTAGTCTTGTAGTGGTGGATGGGAACTAGGATTAGATTTTGGCATGATCTATGGTGTGGGGATACGATTCTCAAGGATTTTGTTCCTGTTCTTTTTGGTATTGCTTGATCAAAGGATGCCTCTATTGCGGCTAATGTGGAGATCCTAGGCGGTTCTATTCAGTAGAACGTGAGTTTTACTAGAGAGGCGCATGATTGGGAGGTGGGTGTTTTTGCGTCTTTTCTACAAGTCTTGCATTCAGTTACATTGAGAAGAGGTAGTGAAGATAAGTTTTGGTGGGTTCCCTCCAAAAGAGGTATTTTCAAGGTTAAGTTGTTCTTTTGTTCTTTGTGTTCTGAAGGGAGTCATTTTCCTTGGAGAGAGTGTGGCGGACCCAGGCTCCTTTGAGGGCGGTCTTTTTCGCATGGTCGGCAGCTTTAGGCAAAATTCTTACTTTTTATAATCTCAGGAAACAACGTGTTATTGTCATAGATAGATGTTGCATGTGTAAGAGAGATGGGGAGTCTGTGGACCATCTTCTTCTTCATTCTGATGTGGCTTCTGCTTTGTGGAGTGTTCTCTTTAGCCACTTCGAGATGTCTTGATTTATGCCTAGGCGGGTTATCGACTTGTTTGCATGTTAGTGGTCCGTTGGAAGGCCTAGGAGTGTTGCGATGTGGAAAATGGTGCCCACTTGCCTATTTTGGATTATTTGGAAGGAGATGAATAATAGGAGATTTGAGGATTTGGAGAGACCCTTGGAGGATATTATTTCCTATTTTTTCCATACTTGGTACCTCTGGACTACGACCTTTTTGTCTCCTCTGATGATTAGTTATGATGATTTTTCTGTTCGCTTTTCTTTTTCTAGTTAGGTTTCTCATTTTGTATACTTCCAGTGTACTTAGGGTCGCCTTACGTTTTTCATAAGATTGGTTTATTACTTATAAAAAAAAAAAAATTCAAAAAAATTCAAAAAAATCCTCTTTCTTTTAATATACAAGTTCCTCTGTTGTCACCTTACTTTTTTTCTTTTTTGGTTCACCTCCAACAACCACCACACCTCCTTCAACTACGGCCATGCCACAACCAAAGTTCCATGGCACTACTTCCAATCATCTCCTTCAATAAACGGCATGTTATATGTGCTCAAAGTTAGAGATGGTCAGCTAGTCTATCTAGAAGAGAAAGCTCTGGATGATATCGCTCCAAACTTAGAATCAAAGTTTTAGGTTGTTTTCTTCAAGTTGAGTTTGAATACTCTCTTGCAGCTTGACTCTAACTCGGGAACACTTAGCTCGATTCAACTTGATTGTAGCCTTACAATTTTAGACTCTAGAACTTCTTACATGTTAGAATAAGTGGACAACAAGAGCATCCTCAATGGCTAACCTTAATTTCTCCTCAACAAACAAAGCTCAGAGGATCAAAACCCCAACAAAAACCCTATCCCCCATTTCGTTGACCCAACAATGGCAGCATTCATAGGCGGTAGTGGGTGATTCCGTGAATTCCTAAACAAGTACGGGAAGGTGGCCCTGGGTGTCTACTTCTTGGTCTCCGCCACCTCCATCACCAGCCTCTACGTCGCCATCAAGAGCAACGTCGATGTGGAGTCCCTCCTCCAAAACCTCCACATGGGTGGACTCACTGGCAAGGAACATGCTCCACAACCTGAGACTTCTTTATCCTCTGATGGGCTTGTGAGGGAGGAGGAGAAGACCCATTCGACGGTGCTAATCGAGGAGAAGCAGAATCGGATGGCTGAGCTCGTGGTGGGGCTCTGCGCTGGTTTTGCTGTGCAACAAGGCTAAGCTTTTGATTCGGGTTCCGATTACCGTCACGCTTACACCTCGGGTGGCAAGGTTCTTGGTTCGTAGGAAGATTATGAAGACCAATGTATGATTTTTCTTTTTAGTTTTTGTCGCTCTTTTCTGGATCTTCAACAATTTCCGTTTTTGTTTATTTGTCTATGTTAATTGGGAAAAATAGATATTGACAATGGCCTATTTGGATTTGGGTATGTGCCTGCAAATGCTTTATCCGCATGAATTGGTAGTTATGCAAATATCAGTTGTCTGTATGTGTTAGCATTTGCAATACTTTTATTGAGGATTCTCATTTGCAATACTTCTGATGATGCTCTTTTGCTCTTTTTTTTTTTTTTTTTTTGTTTGTTTGTTCCTGCCACTAAGATGAACGGAAACCAAGATGATAACATATTTGAGTTGCAAAACAATTCCAAAAAATTGGGGATGCATTTTTAGTTTTGCCCGTAGTGTGGGAGGAACACTGTTGCTCCAGGTTGACCATTTGATGTAAAGGAGATTTTTGAAAGCATTAAAGAGATTGTTTGCCTGCATGCACTTAGTGATAAGCTGTTATAGTTTTATGGCAGGAAGTTATAACGGTTTCTGGTCTCATGTAATCAGCTGTTATAGTTTTATGGTAGGAAGTTATGACGGTTTCTGGTCTCATGTAGATGGTTGTTTATCTTTTGATTCCCAATACATAGTTCCCATGGTTATTTGGAACAAATAGCAGTTGCTTGTGCTTAGGATGGGTTTAAATGACTGTAACAGTAATGGAGCTCTCTTTGCAATTTGATTATTTTCAAATGAAGTGTTCTATAGAATTTTGAGGTAGTAGTGCTGATAGTTTTATATATATTTTGAGGAGCTATTAAACAAATTGACTTTCTTTATCTTTGCACGTATATTTTTTATGTGTTGTCTGTTAGAATTTAAGTCCCAATTATGGATTCCCAAAATTCAAAATGTAGGTTGTATAAAGGTAAAAGCTGATAGGGATGAGTCTTCACCACATGCTGCCATGCTTGCAACGCAGGATGTAGCACACAGATGCAAGGTTTCTCTTCTTTTCCCTTTAATTAATTACTTCAAACTGTAATTACTTGATTTGGAATTGAGCCTTGCCAATTATGTGTTTCTTCACTATAGTATTTGCTAGCTTGACCAATGTGTCATTGAATCCTAAACAGGAACTTGACATCACTGCTCTTCATATCAAGCTCCATGCTACTGGAGGAAATAAAACCAAGACTCCAGGTCCTGGTGCTCAGTCTGCCCTCCGGGCCCTTGCTCGCTCTGCAGGCTCGTTGTCGAATCCAATCGTCCTATCATTCAGCTTTGGTGCTGGCGATGCGGTTGCTTGGTTATTTCCTGGAAGGCTTATTAGTTGTTGGAACATTTTTGTAGTTTTTGGTGATGGTTCTTTATATCAAGCATAATGATAATGTACAATCAAAAGGGTGTGAGATTATCTATGGCATTTGTGTTCGCATAAATAAATTATGTTTATGACTAGTGATGCTTCCTGTGAGTTTGTTTTTCTTTGATGATTAATCTAGGCTCTGTTCATTAATTTAGATTAAGCATTGTTTTATTCTAAATTTTTTGTTTGTTTGCAGGTCAATTCTTGTTGTGCTTGCTGCAGCATATCATTCCTGTTGAACTTGCTGCTGCAAATAAGTTGCTGGCCTAAAGGACTTTCAAGGAGAAAATGTTGTGCAATTATGTTTTAGATGTTGAAAAATATGGCCGTTAAAAAAAATAAAATAAACACCGTAAAAAAAATATAAAAGGAATATAAAAAAATAAAGAAAGAATATTTAAATAGAAAGAATAGATAATAGAATGTAAAAACTTTTAGCTAAAATAGACATTACAAACGTGAAGCTAAACTTATAAATTTATTTCGTGAACCCAATTTGCAGAAGGGATTAGAGTTCCACAACGATCACATTTCTGATTTCTAATGACAAGATATGTCGCTGCAATACTTTTCTTCATAAGTTAAATCTCATACGTGCCGTTGCCAAAAAAGTGTTCGTTAAGACCAATTATGAACCAGTAACTTCGAAACTTTTCTTCGTAACAAGAGTTAGTATTGGTTTTTAATGGGAGTTTGAACTTGAGAGTGTTTGTTTTAACGATAAGTATATCGTAACTCTCTAAGTAAGAGCACGATTTGATACTGGTCTATCATTTTTTGAAAATCAATGTTGACTCCATAATTTTTTTGCGAATTTGAAATAAGTCATTTCATCATATTTCTGTCTAATTTTGCAACTTTCATTAGTGCCATGATCACTTTGACGCCACCCCATGGTGCCGGAGATACCCCATGGTTATAGCGTGTGGCCTGCTTTGGGTGATGAAGTCAAGGGTATTGAAGAGCTGGTGATGAAGTTAAGCTGGTGATGAAGTCAAGGATATAGGGAGATGGATCTGCTCAACAACAGAGAGTGGATAGAACAGAGAAGTGTGATCAAGCCCGGAGACCACATCTACACCTACAGAGCTGTTTTCACCTACTCCTACCTCGGTCTATATGTGTGCGATCAAACATGTCTTCAACATGTTTGCAAAATTGTTCCTTATCTGATTCATGATGCTAGCAGGTAAGATGCTGCAATGACCATAGGAACTAGCGATAGCCTCAGCGATTCCTGTGAAAAAAATAAGCGAAGAATGCCTTCTAGAATCCGGTCTTTAATGGGGTCCAATCTTTCTGTTCTCTCTGCTTGTTGATGAACAGAGAAAATGATAAGAGGGCACTTGTAGCAATATCTATAGGAAAAGGATCCGAAACCAAAACAATTTGCTCAAGTTTTTCAAAAATAAGATCCTATGAATGCTGACGTGGTATTAACGAAAGTTGCAAAATTAGACGAAAAAGTGACGGGGTGACTTATTTCAAATTCACAAAATAATTAAGAAGTCAACATTAATTTTCAAAAAGTAAAGGGTCCGCTCAAGCTCGTTATGATACACTTTCCTGTTTTAATTCTAGGCGATGCTTCGTACTTCTTAGATTCTGAAACGCAGGAAGAATAGCTCAGAGGCCGCCAGTCCCGGATGGAATTTTGACATGTCCAGCTTAATACCAATCCAACCCTCGAGAGGATCTCTTGATAAACAAGAAGTGGTCTGAGACTGAATCGGACAAGCTCGGTGAGTCAACAATGTTTGCTCTTCTCTGTTCAAGACAGGTTCAATTACTCAATAGTAGGAGGACCCAACTGGGGGTTTTTCAGCAAAATGCTTTCTTTATTCTAAAATCATTCACATCGATAGCATTTTTTGAATCTAATGAAAAACAACAAGAAGAAAAACATTCTTTTACGGTGTCTTACCTCGTAAACTCATGTGGGGTGTCCCCAAAATCTGCTATTTTAGCATCCAAGAGGATGAACTTTGAGAACACAGAGAGACCAGACTCGGTGCTTAATTTTCTCAAAGAGAAGGGATTCTCGCATACCCAGATCTCTAAAGTTGTCAGGGCACACCCACGGTTTCTTTTATCTGATCCTGAGAAGACCCTTTTGCCCAAGATTGAGTTTTTCCGTTCTTTGGGGGTTTCGAGCTCTGACCTCCCTGGGATCCTCTCTTCAAACCCAATGCTGTTCGGAAGAAGCTTAAAGAAACAACTAATCCCCTGCTATGATTTCCTCAAGAGTGTGCTTCTTGTCAACAAGAAAGTTCTTAAAGTTTTGACGCGCTCACCACGGGCTTTTCAACATAATGTGACAAATAATATGGCTCCTAACATTGCACTTTTGAGACAACTTGGAGTGCCTCATTCTGCCATTTCTTTCTTGGTAAGTAATCATCCTTGTGAAGCGTTCACTACGCATACTAGGTTTGTTGAGGCTGTCGACGAGGTTACGGAAATGGGATTCGATCCCTTGAAAACGGTGTTTGTCCATGCAATCCAAGTGTTATTGAAGATGAGCAAACCGAAGTTGGAGTCAAAGTTGGAGCTCTATAAGAGGTGGGGTTGGTCAAGGGACATGGCCCTCTCAGCATTTAAAAGGAATCCAATTTGTATGCTTTTATCAGAAGAGAAGATCACAAAAACTATGGACTTCCTTGTGAACAAAATGGGTTGGCTATCTGCTAATATTGCTATGAATCCTGTAGTTCTATCATTCAGCTTGGAGAAGAGGATAATGCCTAGGTTTTCAGTTATTCAGATTTTACTTGCCAAGGATTTAGTCAAGAATGATTTGTCTTTGTCGACTATCTTAACGTCTAATGAGAGCAGGTTTTTGAAAAAGTTTGTGATCAAATTTGAGGAGGATATTCCTCAATTGTTTAATGTGTATCAGGATAAGAAGGATGGATCTTCTGGAGGTAGGGAGTCTATCAGAGAAGGTATGTGTGACTGAACAGATGTAACAGTTTGACTTCCAACTTAATGTAATTGTTGAATTTTTGCATCATCTTGTATTGCTTTCACTTGGATATGTGATCTCCAAGACAACAATCTCAAATATTGATCTGTGTCATCGATTCTTAATTTCAAACAGAAAACCTGACTCAAGTAGTCACATGTTGGGACCATAAATAAATAAAAAAAAATTGTGGTCTCCTTGTTCTAAAGGGCATGAGCATATGGGATATCTTAGCTTACTTCAAACTGATTTAATATCATAAGAATGTCTTTAGCTTAAGGCACCTAACGTGATTGATGCTATATTCTCAAGACACTGGGCTGAAGGCACTATGCATGTTGCAAATTCACCTTCTAGTCAACCTACATTAGACCAATTATGAGATTTGAACTTTATATAGAGAGACTGGTTTCCCGACTCCCCTGCAGACTGGTACTTCCCCTGCTATACCGTAGCTCCTATGTTTCTTCTTTTGCGTGTATTGTTTACTTCAAAAGGCACGGATGGGTTGAGATCTCCTCCCCATCGCCCCCTCTGCCACTCTCCCTGGTTGGGTTCCCGGCGTCCTGTGAGAATAGATAGTTGGTCGGCTCGTGTGGTATTTCTGAGTATGTTTTGCATTTTACTTAGTTGTGTTGGTTTCGTGGTTGTTCCTTGTGTTTCTCTTTTCGTCTAGTTGTTTTTCCTTCTCTGTATTGCTGGCCTTATTTTGCAGTATCTTGTTGGCTAGATGCTTTGTTGTGTGTAAGTTTGAAAGCCCTTTAGACTTAAACAACTAAACAACCTGGTTTTTGCAGAAGGGTCTTCTTGGATTCTGCTAAAAGCCGTTTGGAGAGTTTCCTAACCAATCTGGAATGTTGGGTATTGGTGAGCTTATGGTCCCTGAGAAAGCTGAGGGGCTAACCTTGTCTTTCTGGGGTTTGAAAATGTACCTTATGGGGACTGAATTTGCTTTATATGATCTTATCTGGCATTATAATGAAAGAGCCTAATGATGACTGTTGGCGATTTACATCTGGTTTGAATAGAACCCAGTTTGTTGGTGGCTGAGAATTGTTAAGCTAAAAGAAATTATGTTTCCTCCCTACTAACCTTCAGGAGATTTGACGTATATTTGTAATTGACTATACAAGAATTTGTGATATGCAAGAATTGTTAATCAACTACACTGTCTTTACAATCCTTATCTGCACTATGTTTATCTTCATGAAGTGTTAAGAGTTTGATTCAATATTGTCTTTTGTGTAACATATCTTCAACAAGAATAGTGTTTTACTGAGTGTAACGTAACATGCTAAAGCGATAGACACATATAGAATGAGGGATTTGGTGCACAGCAGGAACTCATTTGGACTGAGTTAACTTAGCTAGCTGAAAATTTGGGATGCTTCACATCTTTGGTCTGCATAATAATTTTTGCTGTGATAAACTCTCATCCATAGAATTCAATTGAAAACTCTAAGAATCCCATTGTTTTAATTTTTGCTGTGAAAGCGGTTATCTGCAATGTGCGAATTCGAAAGCCTTAAGAGGTGAATGATTTGAATGTGGTTAACTTCTGTAAGTGGGAAATGCCATCCCGCCCTCCAATTGGAGTTAAACAAAATCATAATTGTGCCATTAATCTTGTTTCAAACCTATTGCACATGTACTGTAGTTTTTTTTACAGCACCTAATCCAAATCTTTTGAGAATATCTTGTCCTTTGTGGTTTAGTTTCTTAAATGAGATTGAAATCATTAAGATCATTAGTTACTAACATTGTGCATGTGCATCTATTTGTCCAATTTATTTTGTCAAGATCATCAGTTAAATAAAATAAAAAAAATAAAAATAAAAATTCTTTGATTAGATGATTCACAACCACAGAATTGACACAAACTTTGAAAGCAGGCTTTGCACGGGGTACCCAAGGATGTTCATTTAACACGAATGGACAAGAAAATAATGAAAAAGTAAACTTTTTTGTTGAGTAAAGAAGATAACAACAGCTTGTATAGATAGATGCCTGCATGCACCTGGGGAATCCTCTGACGTTGAAACTCTTCTTGTCTTGCAAATGTATTGATGGATTCTAGATGGAAATGTGGAGGATATATAGATTTTGAGAAAGAATAGTTTTAAGCAAATATGAATCATATTTTGTTCAAGTTTTCAAATAGAGAGATGTAGGAATCATTGTGTGGGACCGCAAGGGATGTATACTTGCAGCTAAAAGCATGACCAAATTGGCATTGGCTGCGTTGTATATATGCAGTAGAGTTTAGTCGAGACTTGGGGCTACAGAGTATCATTATGAAAGGTGATGTAGTCCAAGTAGTGAATGTTGTGAAGATCACGGAACAAAATTTGAGTTGATATGGTCCATATGGATAATTAGTGGAGGATAAGCATGGGGTGTTAAATACATATGATGTAAAGTTGGCAGATAGATCTGCAACGCGCTAGAAGAGAAGCAAATTCTGCTGCACATGGTTTAGCCAAAGCAGCAGTGAAGCAAGTCATGAACGATTCCCAATTGTACGTGTAACATTGTTTTGTTAGATAAAAAGCACTAGTTTCATGATTATGATCATTGAAAGTATAAATTTTTTTTGATAAAAAAAAAAAAACAGAACTGCAAATTGCAACTGATCGATCAGAACCTTAATCCAAACACATGTATGTGATGCCAGGAACCGTCCCTGTATTCTAGTTCTAGACATCCACCTACCAAAGTTGACATTCCCCCGCCACCAATTTATCATCTATACTATTTATCCTCTCCTCCTCTCTCTCCAAATTTAATTGATATAATTTTTGGGGAAAAAAAATCTGTTTTGGAAGTATGAAGAAGTGAACTGGTGTGTGTGTGTCTATATATATATATATATACACACACACTATGTAGGGATATGTATTTTTTAATCTATTGCTTAGGAGAAATGATATTTAATAGACTGTTAATTATACGACTGCTGTTTTGGAAGTATGAAGAAGTGAACTGGTGTGTGTGTGTGTCTATATATATATATATATATATATATATATATATACACACACACACACTATGTAGGGATATGTATTTTTTAATCTACTGCTTAGGAGAAATGATATTTAATAGACTGTTAATTATACGACTGCTATATATCTGGAATGATTTGGCAGTGAAAACCAGTCAATGATTTTTCTTTTTTACAAGCTTTTGTTGATCATAGTTATGTCATTCAAGTTGTATGACAGTCGTATTTTATAACAATCTATTAAATATCATTCCTCGTTAGTTATATATAAGTGTAATTGTCATTTGAAAACGAACGTCATGCTTAAAGTTAGATCGAGTTATCAATTTTTAACACGATTCGCGAAGTCAACATAAAATTAGCAGGTTAGGATTGAATGGTTTGAACCGGTTAATTAAAAAGGTTAGGATTGAATTAGGGTTGATCAATATAGTCTTATATCCATATCTTAACACGCTCGAATCCAATACACAAACACAAATCGCCATCCCTATCTCAAAGTGACCCTGAGTTGGTGGCCCTGGCCCTTTGCTTCATGTTGAGCAAATTGAGATTATGAACCTTTTGTTGGCTGCCGCCATACGTGGCGATAAAATGGTGCTTGAAAACTACATGAAATATCTTTTTATATATACGCATAACTTCGACGTGATCACCAAAGAGAATAAAAAGAAGAGGCATATCTTTAATTTCCATGATGTGAATTATTGAGTGACGATAAGTCCAAAGACGAAAGTGACTCATGAGGATATATCGATTAAAAATATTCCAAGAAGAGATAATGTTGAATTCTATGCACGGGGAAATTATGCAGAATTTTCATGATCTATATGAGCTGACATCATTTTGGTGATGTAATTCTACCCAAATCATCACTTTTACTTCTTGGAAAATCATCCCAAGGTTTGCTAGCTTTGAGAAAGTCTTCTTTTATGGTGCTTAAGTGGGTTTCGGTTAGAGATTTTAAAATATGTGATTTAAAAACGTGATTATTTAAAATACAGATAAATATTTGGTAAAATTATAATTTAACTTTTAAAATTGTACGTTTTAAAAAACGTATCCCTAGCTAGCTTGCATGCGATTTAAAAAGGTAGATTTTTCAACGTTTTGATATCGTAATTTTTTAAAAACACTCTCATACGATACATTTTTTTGCAATTTGATTTAAAATCACATTTTTAGTATGTAAAATTGCAACACCAAATGCACTAGCTAGCTTGCTCGCTACCAATATTAACTTATGCTACTAGACATTTCAACTCCTTTCAACCTTGCAATTAGTATTGAAAATGTAGACATTAATAAAATGATTTTTGAAAGTGAAAGGAATTTTCTGTAGGACCTAGTAGCAATAGCTCCCCTTTTTCTTTTCTTTTTTTTCCTAATATATTTTTTCTTCATATACTGAAAAAGTAGATATGTGAAATAACTAAATTGATCTTTTATGTGAAAAAGAGTTTTCAAATATATGTGGGCTATTCTCTCTATATATTATATATGGCTTTTTGATTAGTTTTGGAAATGTCCTGGTTTCATTATCCGGGTTCGAAAACCATTTTCTATTAATCGCTAATTTATGAAGTAATAATCATATGCTGTTGAATAGGGGTGTACATGCGGACTAATATTAATTGTCTATATCCGTTATCCACACATGCAATGCCAATGCAATTAGCAAAACTATTATCCTCACATGCAGATGCGGTTAATAAGTACCGCATTCGCACATATGTATTTTGTGTTACATTATATTTTCAAAACAAGCTCAAAAGACTAAAAAATGGTCAAAATTATTTTTAAAAGCGTTTAAAAGAGGCTCATAATATATCTATTTGCGGATAACGGATAATAATTGCACTTAATAACTACAATAACCGTGCAGATACAGATAATTATTCACATTTTACAAATTCCAGTGTAAATGTTACAAATAACTCCATTCGCATACATGGGACTTACCATGCATGCATGTTGAGTCAATGGTATTGGTCTATATCAATGTAGGTAATTCTTTTGGCATAAATCGGAAGCCTTTTTTTTTTTTTTTTTAAATTAATTAATTAATTTTTTTTTTTTATTTGTAGTAATGGATCGACAATCTGAGGGCAATGCACTACTTTTGATAGAGAATCACACATGCAAGATATATATATATATATATATATATATATATATATATATATATATATATATATATATATATATATATATATATATATATAAACATAATATTATACTTAATTAATAATAAGCTTTTTCTACAGTTTAAGGCACTAATCAGGAATATGTTAGCGCGGCATTTCTTCCCCGATTAATTACTGCAACGTGTGAAAATAGAGATGATGTGGCGGGCCGGCCACGATGGGTTCTTTTTCTCTTTGTACGGCAAGTGCATGGAACGGATTTTGATTAATGTGTGGTAGATCTCACCTTTATAGTTTATATTTAAGCATCTTTTTCTTTTTCAAAACACTTCTCTTTTTCTTTTTTCTTGCCTTTTTCTATTTAACTGGCTTTCGGTTTTAATTTCTTGAATTGATCTGCCCATGCGAATCTAGATATCTGAGAAAAAAGTTCCACCGAAGTGGATAAACCTGGCCTACAAATCCCTACCTAGCCAACTTAATTAGCTTCCTTCTGATCCTAGCTAGCTAGCTCCAAAATTTCACTTAGCCGGTAATTGAGAACCCAACATTGAGAGTATTGATAATATGATGTTACGATTGAAAAACCCTTAACAGTTCGGGAGGACTAAATGAATTGAAGTTAACTTGTTTAGTTTTGTTACCAAAACAAATGTAACATCTTTAAAGCACTTCAAACATAGAGTTACAAATTAAGCAGTTAAATAATTTTTGAAGAATGCTAAAGCTAGCTCTTTTTAGTATCTTTTTGAAGTCTTTTTATGCTGACATGACACCTTGGTTTTTTTTTTTTTTTTTTTTATAAAAACAGGAGAGAGAAATTAAGCTGTAATTTTTTTTATTAAAAATATAGTGTCATGTCAGTATAGAAGGACCCATAAGAACACTAAAAGAAGCTCTAACATTTGTAATAATTTTTCAGTAGTTCAATTTATTTATTTATTTTTTTTTTAGGAAACTTCACATATAAAAGCTCTATTATCCACAAAACGACACTTACATATATGCTACTATATATGCAACTTGTTATACAATGTGCGAAAAGCCACTTCAGTCATTATCAAGTAATGATAAAATGGCAATTTCGGAATCCGACATCTTTTTGTACGTTTTATTCTATCTACAAGACATAATATTGCAATCCTAACCACACTAGACCAGGTTCTATAAATAGACATCCATTGGAGAAGAAGCTCCTCACAGCAAATTTAAAGCCTTCAACTCATCACTTCACACACATACACTAGCTGATCGATCATCATATTTCAAAAAACCAAAACCCTTTTGAGCCTTCATAACAATGGGTTCTGTGGTAGAGTTGGTAGCTGACAGGCCAGTGGTGATCTTCAGCAGGAGCTCTTGTTGCATGAGCCACACCGTCGAGTCACTGCTACGAAGCTTTGGGGCAAACCCTACAGTCTATCAGCTCGATCAGGTGTCCAATGGACGGCAAATCGAACAGGAGCTGCGGCAGCTGGGAAGCCAACAAAGCCTACCGGCTGTGTTCATAGGCCAAGTGTTCATTGGTGGTAACAGAGAGATCAACAGCCTCCACCTCAGGAACGAGCTACTCCCATTACTGAGAAGGGCCAGAGCTATATGGGTTTAATTAGAACTCTCGTATCATATATATATATATGCATGCATCTTGCTAATTATGCTAATCAACCTCGATCGATAGAATAAGTGGTCTTTTGGAGCTCATACAGTTTTTGATAGATGATAGTCGTCTATATGTTTTGTATGAGTACAACTACAACTTTTACCCCCATGTAATATAATATATATAATATATATACTAATGCATGCCCATCTATTAGCTTCTTGGTTTTGAGAGTGCTGTTTTCTTCAAATGCTCTAGCATTAGTAACTTCATTACAAGTATCCGTTAATGCAAATCCATTTTCATCAAAAGCATGATCTGTTCGATCAATCATAATTTGCTTGACCAAAGAGAAGAATAAACGGAATGTTAACATACAGTGAAACCAGTGAAGAGTAAAGAAGAAAACAACAGTTCACGCACAAAGATGCCTTCATTTCTTGGAATGCTAAATCAAATTGAGCCATTCCGTTTCATGTGTTTCCTTTATTTTCGCATCTAGAAAAGCATTCAACGCGAAAAGTTACAAATAGCAGTCTTCTGTCATATATATATATATATAAAGCTACATTTTATAGCAAAGTTTTTTCTCCATCACTTTTGTGGAAGTATTCTCTCCATCTACGTACCAATATTATTCTGCAAATATTAGGAGTATATATGGTATATAAAGTGGATAAGGGGGCAATGTCAATATATATTTTTGCTAGGACTAGTATATAGTAAAAAGCGAGGTCGGTTCTTGGCATCACACACGCGGGTTAAGGTTCCTGCATGTGTGCACGTACTGTTTTTACATATATGTTTGAGTTCTTGTTTTGTCTGTTTCATCTCTCTCTCTCTCTCTCTCTCTCTCTCTATGTATATGATCTAGTAGAAGGCTCGAACCAGAGATAATTAATCTTGGGTATAGAAAGCTCTTATAATAATAATTAGTTCTTCGAAAATAATTAACCTCAAAGACCAAAAATGCTTGCTACTACCTAATGGAGCCTCCAGTAAAAAAGTTATTGATCGAAGATCTTGTTGTGCAAAAACAAACTGTAAAAAAATAATCAAGAAAAGTACAAAAATATAAAGTTGCAAGCACAGAGTTAGTGCCTAGACAGAGAAACCGTAATCTTTTGCCCTTCCGTCTGTATCTTCTTCTTCTTCTTCTTCTTTGTGTTAAAGTGCGTGCTTTGAATCTAGTTAAAATGAAATGGAAATGAGAAAAAGTAAAAATTTAGAACCCAAAATAGAGATATTTTAGGGTGCAAACAAGTAGGAGTGTAAACCCAGAGCCGGTTCCAGGTTAATTGCCAAAACTGGGAACCGGCTCCGGGGTCCCCAGTTATTAAAAAAACACTAATTGGCTCCGGAACTGGGTAGCTAGTTAACCACTCGGTTAGAGCACTAGTAGCAGTTACCCTATATTGGTTCCCTTCCCTATATGTAGGGAAAATTTTATGAAAAACATCAAAAAACCTCCCACAGCATATGCCCTATATTTAGATGAGAGGGTTGGGAATGAATAGTAATTCCCTATGTATACATGTCTACTATTCCTTCCCTATGTATTATTTTAATATAAAAGAAGTATAATTAATTGATATAGGGAAGAGAGAAAAAGTAGGAAAGAGAGACAGAGAATAAAATAAGAGAAAAAAAATAATATTTAATTGATATAGGGAAATGTAATGGAATCTATTGTGAGGTATTTTTTATCGGGAAGTAAAAAGTAGTTTTATTCCCTAAATATAGAGAAAATGGTTGGGAATCTGCTGTTAGTGCTCTTAGTACCCGGTTATTTGGACCAAAGCACAAAATAGGAATTTTCACATTTTTTTTTCACTATCCTGGCCAGCAAACAAACAAACAAAAAAAAGTAAGAATCAACATGCGAACACTACAAAAAAATTTGCATTTAGCCACTTGTAGGTTGCTACGTGTATGGGACCCATACACGTGGCAAACTGTTAGACACATGTAAATGGCCACGTGTGCGCGGCATAGTAGATTCGATTGTTGCGAAATGCACAACTTGCCACGTGTCCACCAAATAAACGTTGCTACTGTGCCACGTGTCTCATAAAACACGTTGCGACACGTGGCTGACGTTTCAGCCGCGTGGATTTAATACACGTGGTAGACTGTGGCCACGTGTATCGAAGTACACGTGTCTGCCTGTCGGCTACATGGATTAAATCCATGCGGCTGACTGTCAGCCACGTGGACTTCGATACACATGGCCACAGTTTGCCACGTGTATTATAGTCCACGTGGTCGAGAGTCAGCCATGTGGATTTAATCCACGTGGCTAACAGCCCACGTGGACATTGATCCACGTGGCCGATTGCTGGCAACGTGGATTGCAGTTCACGTTGCCAACTGTTTCCACGTAGATTATAATACACACATCCATAGTCGGCATTTTGCCACGTGGCCAATTTTTTTTTTAAAATTTTTTTTGTCCCAAAAGTATCACAAAATCCATTTTACCCAAAAATATCACAAAAATATTAGAACAACATTTCAAAATTTACCATGAACACAAAATCAAAATACACAAATCAATAATTTGAAGATTATGTACTAATAAACCTGTTTGTACTAATAGATTATGTACACAAATCAAATTACACAACAATAGATTATGTACAAATAAACGTGTTTGTCATTAACAAAACAAAATTACATAGAATATCTACAAATCTGAAGACCGTCTCTACGGATCACTTGCTCTCGTAGCAAGCCTGTGCTCGCCAACGGGCGATTGCTGCGTGAGGGATGGTGTAGCTGGCGATGGTGTCCTGACGGGGGAGTGCTGGTTCAGCTATCGTCCAATAGGCAACAACGGACCAATCGTTGTCACATTACCTGCAAGTAATGAAAACAATTAAAAAATACCACTATTATATGCAAATTTAAACAAGTAATCAAAACAATTAAAAATAAGTAGTTTACACAATATTAATCATACCTGCAGAAGTACTTTTAACAGACGACGTACTACCTCCGTTTGCAGGTGGAGACTGCTGAGCACCTGGGCTCACATGTGATACTCCCATGGAGGCGAGGATGGCCTCTAGTTGTCGCAGGCGCTGCTCCAAGGCATCATTCCTCTGGGTCTGAGCCTGTAGCAACGTCTCCATTGTTGCCATCATCCTCTCATGTACAGACCAGTCCCAAGATGTGCCCTGAGATAATCCCCTTGTGAGCGAGCTCGATATGAGAAACACGTCCTACCTACAGGAGTAACGTTCGGACTAACCTGCCGAACCCTCCCTGCGTACTCAGGCCTCCCCAACGCCTGTTCGTACGCGTCGTTCGGTGCTCAATGCACCGTGTCTTCTGACACGCTCTGAGTAGCGGCAGGATCACTGGATAAATTCTGTGTCATCCTCTCCTGTATGTCGTCAACATAAAATACACAAAAATTCAATATATACTTTATCACACGCATAACTTAGAAATATTAGTAAAATAGATCAGTAGCATACATATAGGACCCGTGTACGTTTGTTGAGGTAAGTGCCGTCCTTCCTAGTGTGCGTCTTCACGAACGACTCCGCTCGAGTGGGGGGCGTGCCAGATGAAGATGCCTGTCGCCATCCAATTAAAATAAATAACAAACAGTTATATTAATTTAATGTAAAAAAAACAATTAGACACAAATATTATAACATCTACATATATTTGTTCATACCTCATCGTTATTAAATTTGGCATAACTTTTGGATCCCAAACAATGGGGGAGGTCGTTCTGCTCCCGCATCTGCTTCATCTGTTCACAGGTCGCCTACACATTGAACATTTTATAAAAATATAAGCATTGACACACTTAAAGTATTAATAAAATTAAATGAACAGTTATTAAAAATACACAACATTAATAGTAATACATTCAAAGACCTACATACCCTTTTTTGCTTAGTACACAAATCCCTCAGCAGGTGCTCCACTTCTGTTCTATCATACTTCTCAAAAACTGCCTCCGGCACTCTTGCACGTATACTCTCGGGCGTGTCACCGTCTCGAATATCTAGCGATTTTTAAAATTTTGACTTCCACGAACGGTGCTTACGTCCAATATCAGCCTACGCTTCGTGTTGTGCCTTGAGCTCATCGACAGATATGGGGAGATAAAACTCCTCCTGCACGTACAATTTAAACATTAATTTTATAAGTTCAACAAAAACATAATCCTAAGTTTTAATTTAAATAAATGAATAAATTAGTTTCATAAACATACCATCAGCGCATCCCACATGGCCTTCTTAATCTGCTTATCTACCTTCACCCATTCGTCCCGCATATGTATGCGGGACCCGCTCCTCACAAGCATGCCCGTAGCACGTCTAAAATGATTGCAGGCTCGTCCTACGGGTTGTGTTGCAGCATTGTACTGCAACACAATCTGCTTTCCTCTCGGGAGCACCCAATTCCTCTCCGAGCCCTAATCACCTCATAATAGATGCTCCCGTCTGGATTGTACCCTAATCAAAGAATATAAAACATTTAATTTAGGGGTAATTATCTTTTCCCCCCATGAACTACCAACTTTTGCGCAAAGCCCTCACAAACTACCAACTCGACCAAAATAGAGTATTCAACTACCAAAGACAATCATTTTTCCCCCTTCCGTCAATCAAAGGGGTTAAAACAAACAGTCAATGGGTCACGTGACCGTCACATGCTGTTTTACCCTCATTTTCTTCCTATTTTCCCCTCATGAACTACCACCATCTTCCAACATGCCCCATACTCCCATGTAAAACGGCACGTGACGGTCATGTGACCCGTTGACAATTTGTTTTAACCCCTTTGACTAACGGAAGGGGGGAAAATGGTTGTCTTTGGTAATTGAATGCTCTATTTTGGTCGAGTTGGTAGTTCATGGAGGAAAAAGGTAATTACCCCTTTAATTTAATATACTAAAAAACTAAATTATATTAATAAATATATAATGTAATTTATGTTATCTTCAAACTTAATATTAAACTTAAATTTAATATTATGGGTTTCAATGACGTATATATATGTACTTACCCATCAACCGAATCTGGTCAGTCTATATGCACTGGGTCGCTAGGTCGCTTTCATGCTCCTTGCCAACCCCTTCCTCTTGGGGAGGCTGCTGATCGTCATCTGAAAGCATATCCTGGGGACTATCGGGGGCCAACTGATCAGGACCCAACATCGCAAAGTCCCCCTCATAGGGCATCTGGCTTTCCCCCAGATCCAACCCATGACTCTCCCCAGAAAGTGGCACCTAGGTCTCCCCCGAAATTGGAGATTGGCTCCCCCCAGGCGTTGAGCCCTGGCTCTCTCCTGATGTCGGCATCTGTCTCACCCCCGTAGCCAACATCTGCCTCTCCCTCGGCTGTGGCAGTGGAAATCTATCATCTTATGTCTCATTATCAGATCCACATGGCGTAGGTCCAGTATAGGTGTATGGAAAGTACGGCATATTAGCCTAATGTGTACTGATCCCATCATGACCCTCTCGCGCCCACCATCGAGTCACATGACCCGGTGAGGTGATCCCCATCTTGAGAACGTCGGCGGCACCGAATATGGAGAACAATAATATCCAGCTGAGCTGGTCTGCCCGTGATCTGACATGGTCATCCTCATCGTACCCGGCAGGAATGGTATATAAGTGGCATCTGGGTGGTATGGCCTCGGAGTAGTATGCAGTGACGCCTGAGCTGTGGACATGGTCGTGGAAGGCACGAGTAGGCGTGGTGCTCGATGTGCACAAGGAGGAGGTCTCTGGTCCATCGATACCAACGAACAAATATATACAAATTATTAAAGACATTAAAATTATATATTAGTAAGGAACATGCAAATTATACAATGATCGCATTTATTAATTACTATATGTTACAAATTATAAATGTATATTTAGTTTAAGCGAATTGTACCAACAACGAATATAACACTCATCCAACGGGAGCTTCAATCGGATAAATGTCGGGCTTGTCGTATTCGAATTCATCATTCATATCATGTAGGTCAGCAGTGGCTACTACGAGCGGTACACACTTGTGATAGGTTGCACCTGCATCATTACTCCCTTCCCCCTGACCAACGTTGTACACGTTTCGCGGTTTAGTCCTCATGGCACAAACCAATTTGAGTTCCTTCCATCTTCGACGTAAAATACTTGGTCTACCTGAGATGTCAACACGTAAGGCTCATTAGTAATCAGTTCTCCCCTGTGGAGGAGGCGATCGAAGTTGACAAATACTGGCCATAAATCGTCTATTCTGAATCCCCTGTCTATCGTGGGGTCCGCCCAATTGCACTTGAATAGAACGTACGTAGTCCTGTCATAGTACTCGACCTCAACTATATCGGTTAACTGCTCGTAATACGTTTCGCCTTCAACTGTTGGCACACACACGCCGTTGTTCTGAGTCCTCCTTCCCACATCATGCGTAAGTGTGCGGAACAGTTTGCCGTTTACCATGTACCTGTTATACTTGACTGTTGTCTCCTTCAACCTTCTACAATGCATAACCAATTTGTGGCCCAATTCCTCCCTACGTTGATCGTCCAGGCCATCGACCTATGTTATAATTTCAAATATTAAAGACCACATTGTTTAATTACGGCATGTAAATCCTACCTTAAATTACACTGAACACGCAGAAATACTATATACAAAAATACCACTATTTCCTTACATATGCACGGTACCATTCGCAGAACTGTTCATGATGTTGGGCTTTAATAAGAGCGTCCGTGATGCGACTCATAGTGCATGATCGCCTAAGCGCGTCTTTGTGCATCCTACATTCAGCGGATATAATTATGTACTAATTATTATTAATAATTGTATTTGAATCCTGTTAAATATATAAACACTACTTACATCCGCAAATGGAGGAACTCTTCAAATTAAGTTGAACACAATATAATGGTGAATTTGGTGCATTGTCAACCGGTTTAGGCTAACTCGCGTTCCCGCCCCCTTTGAACCATTAGGATTTCTCTGAGGTTTGTTGTGGAAGGTTGGTGCGTTATCTAGATACCTTGAACAGAACATTATCAGTTCGGCTGCTATGTAACCCTCCGCAATGCACCCCTTATGGGATGCTTTATTGCACACATTAGACTTGAAACCTCCAAGGCTCCTGGTGTACACACATGCACATCAAGACATTTTTAGTTTGTCCAACCAAATACATCAAAATAATTAATATATATATATATTCCTTAATTTTACCTCTTTGCCGTGTACATCCACCTATACTGTACGGGTCTGCCGAGTCTACACTCGGGCACAAGATGCACAGCCAAGTGAACCATGCTGGTAAAAAACTTGGAGAAAATACCTGTTCCAGCTTGCACAAAGTGATACAGACGTCACCCTGCAGTCGGTTCATCTCATCTTGTGTTAGCTTGGTTGAGCATATGCCTCTGAAAAATGCAGACATCTTCACAAAATGTCTAGCCACTTTATCTGGCAGTGACTAACGCAATGCATTTGGGAGAAGCTGCTGCATCAGTACGAGGCTATCATGGCTTTTCAACCCCGAAATTGTACGTTCCTTGAGCCGAAAACACCGTGAAATGTTCGAGGCATATCCGTTCGGGACTTTCACATTTCGAAGAACCTTCAGAAAGTTTTCTTTGTCCTACCTGGACATCGAGTGACAAGCTGCGGGCATATATGTCTTACCATTTGCGGTTGTGAACGGATGCAATTTAGGTCTCAACCCCATTTCCTGCAAGTCTAGCTAAGCTGCCAGGTTGTCCTTCGTTTTTCTTTTGATGTCCAAAATAGTGCCAAGTATATTGTTCATGACATTTTTTTCTATGTGCATGAAATCAAGATTGTGCCAAAGCAAATTGTCTTTCCAGTACGGTAATCTGAAGAAAATACTTTTCTTCTTCCACACAACATCATCAGAACTTGCTGCGCCCGTCTTTCGCTTCTTCTGTTTCTTTTTGCCCGCATTCTCATCCCCAAATGCAATTTCGTCCAACTGTTGGAGGATTTTGTCCCGGCATGGCACATTTGGAGCGCATTCTAATTTTTCAGTACCGTTAATGTTCTTCTGTTCAGCCGCCACAAATGTTTAGCTGGCAAGTATCTCCTGTGCCCTATATAGCAAAATTTATTCCGTTATTCAAATATTTAGAACGTGTCGAATGCATACTACAAGGACATGCTATCACACCCTTGTTAGGCCAACCGGATAAATCTACATACGTTGGCAAGTCGTTTATTGTCCACATCAACTGAGCTCGCATATTAAAATTTTTCATCTTTGAAGCATCAAATGTCCATACCCTTACATTTCACAGTTCCAGCAACTCATCAATCAGTGGCTGAAGGTAGACATCGATATCCATACCAGGTGAGCTTGGTTCAGGAATAACTAGTGACAGGATGAACGACGTCTGTTTCATGCACATCCAATGAGGCAAATTGTATGGTACAAGCATTATGAGCCATGTGCTGTGGGATGTGCTCATGTTCCTAAAATGATTAAATCCATCTGTTGTCAAACCAAGCTGCACGTTCCTACTGTTTGCCATAAAATCTGGATGTAGAATGTCGAATGATCTCCATGCCTCACCGTCGGCCGGGTGCCTCAATACGCCATCCCTGGTGCGGCTTTCTGCATGCCATCTCATATATAGAGCGCAATATGCTTCGACATGAATAACCTCTGTAGCCGTGGGATAAGTGGAAACCACCTCAATACCTTTATTGGATTTTTTTCCTCGATGATATGACCTCACCATCCTTATCTAAATGTGT
This sequence comes from Alnus glutinosa, assembly GCF_958979055.1. Lineage (NCBI taxonomy): Eukaryota > Viridiplantae > Streptophyta > Magnoliopsida > Fagales > Betulaceae > Alnus > Alnus glutinosa. The sequence continues at coordinate 4,268,560 of NC_084897.1, read as the reverse complement.
ATCAGCCCTCCACTTAGATTCTACACATACGATACATGAATCTAAGTCCTTATTGTCTTTCCAGAATAACATACAGTCATTACGGCACGTAAGAATCTTTTCATACCCGATACCCATGGAACTGAGGAACTTCTTCGCCTCGTATGTATTAACTGGCAAGTCTCATCGTAAGGAGGCAACAACTGATTGATAAGCTCGAGAATATCAGAAATTTTTTTGTTACTAATACCTCCAATGCACTTCAAGTTGTACATGTGTACAGTAGCACTCAATTTACTATGCTTGGTACCAGGGTGAAGTGACTTCTTGGCAGTTTTTAACAACTTGTGGTACTTCAATGCGTCCCCTCCAGAGGTTCCTTCATTAACTTCTTACGGCTGGCTACTGACGGATTCACCAACATTGTGCACGCCGAAGGCGTCACGCAACATGGTGCGCATGTCACCACCCTGTTCCAGGCCTCCGCCCTGTTCTGTGTATTCACCCTATTTAGTGCTACCGGCAGCCGAATCTGTGACACTGGGATGACTCGAACACTGACCAGAAACAACAGACCCTCTCGCGGTCTCACCGTGTATATACCACAAACTGTATCCTAGAGCCATTCCCCTACCCCCTGTCAGATGGGCAAGCACGTAATCTGGAGCGTGGCGCTAGTTATTACATAGTATTTACATGGACAGTAAATTTTGCCATCGGCGGCTGTACAATTACTAACGAAAAATTTCGCGAACGCTCTACACCTGTCGTTATATTGTGTCGTACCCCTACGTGCTGGCATCCAAGACTTGTCCATATTTCTCTGTATAATTTTCATGAGACCGAAACAAATTAAGATATTTGATTTGAGCAATTAATGTGCTTAAATTCCTTAGAGTATAAACTTATAAAAAAAAAAAAAAAAAAAAAAAAAAGTGGTCATTGCTCTTGTTTTAATTTAATGTTTGTTTTAAACTGTTGATGCCTAGTATTGTTTTAGTATTTTTAGAACCTTCCGACATTAACCCTATTTTATTTTCGCATTTTTTTTTTCGAATATAGTAAAATTCATTTATATTCATAGCAAGGTTGAAATTCTTATAAAGCTCTCGCATCTAACAATTAAACATAGATTAAAGGGAAAAAAAATATTAATAACGTGACCATTTTTTAAAGTGTTTGAATTTAGCGTTTGTTTCAAACTGTGGACTCCGTATATTTTTTGTAATTTGCATGGTCAAAAAGAAAATGTTTTTACACTGTGGACAGTAAAATTCATATATATTCATAGCATCATGCAATTGTTAGAACATTCGCACATCTACAGTTAAACTTAAATTATTAAAAAAATATTAGTAACATGGCCAATTAAATTGTTTAATAAATAGGGTTTAGGGTTTAGGGTTTAGGGTTTAGGGTTTAGGTTTTGGGGTTTAGGGTTAGGGTTTTTGTTTTGTTCTAGGGTTTAGGGTTTAGGGTTGTTTAGGGTTTAGGGTTTAGGGTTTAGGGTTTAGGGTTAGGGTTTTGGTTTTGTTTTAGGGTTTAGGGTTTAGGGATTAAGGTTTATTGTTTAGGGTTTAGGGTTGTGGGTTGTTTATGGTTGTTTAGGGTTTAGAGTTTATTGTTTTGGGTTTAGGTTTTAGGGTTTAGGGTTTAGGGTTTTGACCTTTGTTATAAATTGTTTAATAAATTATATTATTGTAAATGGTAGACGATGGCAAATTTGTTTAAAATTTGTTTCAAAAAATACAAAACAATTTATAAGTATTAGTTGCACAATATTTATTATTTTTACAGTTTGTATATATTCGTAACACAAATTATTGATGATAATTATTGATTTTAATTTTGGTTAAAATTGTTGGTTACGATTATTTTATTATAAAGTTAAAATGATGGCGAGTTTGTTTATTTTGTTTTTTTGTTTTTAAATTGCCAAAAATGATAATAGCAACACAAATTTGTAGCACAGTAAAATATATCCCAAAAGTGCTCATATCAACAATTAAGCCGAAAAAAAAAAAAAAAAAGAACATAAACAAAATAGCATATTTCCCATGCATAATGACCAACCGCAGCAAAAACCCAAAAAAATACACAACAATATATATACAAACCCAACAAAACTAATAGCATTGCATGGAAAAAACAAAAAACAATTTATTGTTAATTGCTAAATCCACGTACTGGAAAAGAAAAACAATTAGGAAAATATCTAAACAAATACATTAAAATGTACCAAGTTTATTATAGCCAAAAAATCAAGAAAAAAAAAATGCAAAAATTACTCACAATGGATTTTGTGGTGTAATTTATGCTTCTTATATTTTTTGTACCTGCATTTTTGGGGAGAAAAAAATAATAATAAAAGAAAAAAAAACACGTTAGATTACACTTGTATGTACAAACCGAGAGAGAGAGAGAGAGAGAGAGAGAGAGAGAGAGAGAGAGAGATTAGAGAGAGAGAGGCTACTGAACCCTTACTGGGGAGAGTGGCGCCGGCCGGAGTTTAGAGAGAGAGAGAGAGATATTATAGAGAGAGAGGGAACTGAACTTCTCTATTGTGCACTACCGAAAATAGTGGCGCCGGCCGGAGTTTACCTCTTTTAGGTTAGAGAGAGAGAGAGAGATATTAGAGAGAGAGGGGGATATTAGATCGAGAGAGCTAGAGAGAGAGTACACCGTGGACGGTGGAGGAAACATGCCGGAGGGAAGGCCGGACGAGCGGTGGTGGGGCTGCTGGCCGATGGTGCTGTGACGGAGAAGGAGAGAGAGAGAGAGAGAGAGAGAGAGAGAAGCTTGAAATGGGTAGCTTCCAGAGGAAGCTACCCATTTAAGAATTATTTTTTATTTTATTTTTAAATTTAATTATTTTTTAAATTTTTTTTCTTTGAAATAAGTGGCCAGGAGGCGCGCGAGATGTGGCCAATTAGGGACGTGGAATAATTCCACGTTCCAATTGGGCGACGTGTAATTGTACTACAAAAACTAAGCCCTAAGCCCTAAAACATATATGTTTTAGGATTTATATAAACTATAACTCAAAAATTAAACCCTAAACCCTAAAACTAAATCTTAAACCCTAACGCTAAGTATATATACTATATATATAAATATTTTAACGTGAATACTGTATATATAGTATATTCGTATTTAGCCACTTCACAAACTATAAAATATTTTATGTAAATTTAAAATACTATATATAAATATATATTTTTGGTGTTATTTGTAAAACACAAATACGAACCCTAACCCTGAGAGTATGTACTATACATAGTACAAATTAAGCCCTAAGCCTTAAAACATAAACCATATATAAGGAGCTTAACCTGTAAACCCTAATATTTACATATATCATATAGCCTTAAAACCTAACCCTAAGTGTGTATACTATATATATAGCCATAAACCCTAACTATATATATACGCATACTATATATAGCACAAATCTAAGGTTAGGGTATATACGAGTCATTATACATGTATATAGTTTTTAAACCGCCTACGTGAATTATGCATGTATATAGTATTAATTATAGGTTTTGTATTATTATTTTTTTTAATATATTTTTCATTTATACAAAGATTGTTGAGGCGATAGTGTACAAAACTAAAACTAATTGGGTCCTATATATATGTGTGTGTGTCTATATATATATATAGTTAGGGTATACATATATAGCAATATATAGTACATATATAGCACCAAATTAGGGTTTAGTTTTGTACAATATGCATATAGCACTAAACTAGGGTTAGGGTTCTATTAGTAAAATATACCATTAACACTTGTATATATATATATATATAAATAATATACAAGGACTTATACGAGATTTGATTAAATGAGGAGACTTGAATTCAGTTAGTACTAAATTGTTAAAGTATAAAATAAAACAAAATTTATTCATAGTACGTTCACAAATGTAAACGCTAACCCTAATAAGGGTTATGATTTACTTATAAGTAAACCATATATAAGGAACTCAACCCGTAAGCCCTAAGTATACTATTTACATATAGCACATAGCCCTAAAACTTAAACTTAAGTGTATATACTGTATAACCTTATGGTTTACTTATATATATACATATACGCATACTATATATTGCACAAATCTAAGGTTAGGGTATATACGAGTCATTATGCATGTACATGGTTTTTAAACCGCTTACGTGAATTATGCATGTATATCGTATTAATTATGGGTTTTGTATTTTTTTTTTTATATATTTTTCCTTTATACAAGGATTGTTAAGGCGATAGTGTACAAAACTAAAACTAATTGGGTGCTATATATATATAAAATACACAAGGACTTATACGAGATTTGACTAAATGAGGATAGTTGAAATAAATTAGTACTAAATTGTTAAAGTATAAAATAAAACAAAATTTATTTGTAGTACGTCCACAAATGTAAACGCTAACCCTAATTAGAGTTAGGGTTTACTTATAAGTATACTATATGTAAGGAACACAACACGTAAACCCTAAGTATACTATTTACATATAGCACATAGCCCTAAAACCTAACCCTATGTGTATATACTATATATAGCCATAAACCCTAACCCTAAGTGTATATACTATATATAGCCATAAACCCTAACTATATATATATACACACATACTATATATAGAACAAATCTAAGGTTATGATATATACGAGTCATTAATCATGTATATAGTAATAATAATAAGATTTTAATTTATTTTATTTTTTTAAAAAAAATTAAATACAAGAAATTATATGCATAGTGTACAAAACCCTAACTATATTTGTTTTTTTTAATTATTTGGAAAAAAAAAGAAAAACAGTTGGCCACGTGGCATATTGACACGTGGCGCACATATGGCCATGTGTCCAAGTTCCACGTGGCCATTTGGCCATGCACATTGGAACAAGTGGCCACATGGCCGCATGTAAATAATCCATGTGGCCATGTGGGCACGTGTAATAAATACACGTGTCCGAAAGGCCATGTGGATTTATGCATGTGGCCATGTAATAAATACACGTGTCCGAACGTCTTTCAGTTGCATCCCGCCATGTTGTCAGTAAGACACATGGCTATCTGGCCACGTAGCTACAGTATCCGCTACTGTAGCCACGTGGCGAATATCAACTTTTTTTGTAGTGGAATTTGTTGCCAAAAAGACATAAAGAAAAACAATATTATAAGAAGAGCGACCAAAGACAAACCCAAATCACAAAAATCTAGTGCAGATTAGAAGTTCAACAACAAAATAATGACAAACTCAGATCAACAAAATCTCCAAAATCACTTCAACGATATTTCAAAAGTGAAACAAAATCCCCAAACCCAAAAGATTGAGATTAGAAGCAAAACCTGAGAATAGCTCGTCGATCTCCCTCTCCCAAGGTCCTGGTAAAAGAGGAACAAGGAAGCTCGAGAAGCCATCTTTTTCTATTTCGGTGCCAGGAAAAGTTAATGAATCAACTCTGATGTGTTTCCCTTTCATGCTTAAAGCATATGCCTTTTTTAAGCTTTCGCAAAGGCTGAAAGCTTGTAGCAGATGAAACAAGATAGAGTTGAGAAGTAAGAGTAGATGAAACTTGAAAGGAGATGAAACGAGGTTACGAGAGACTGTGGAAGCAAGGCGTGCGACTTCAAATAAGGGATGATACAAGGTTACTGTCTAATCGAAGATCGGCCGGCGCTGAAGTGAAGGAAGAGTCTAGAAAGTGAAACTAAAGGGTGAGAAAACTGAGAAAAGAAAAGTTAGTGAAAAGAAAGCTGAGTCTAAAGTTTCTAGTAGTGCGGCCTTGTGAAAACGTGAATTAGGGTAAAGGGTAGAAAGGGTAAATTCATATTTTTTAATTTATAAATATATATACCCAGAGCCGGTTACTCGGTTATAACCAGGTTTTTAAGAATGTAATAACCGGTAACTGGCTTCGGGTACCCGGTTACCGGTTATAAATAACCGGGTACCAAATTGATTTTTCGGTTACCCGTAGCCGGTTGGTACCCGGTTACGGGTTCCCGACCAGTTATAACAGACCAAATTTACACCCCTACAAACAAGCGACTAACAGATATTGAGAGAGAGAGAGAGAGAGAGAGAGAGAGAGGAGCTGATGAGATATAACTAGAGAGAGAGAAAGAGAGGAAGGGAGACAGAATGAAGACTGAAGAAAGAAGTCAAGTCTGAAGAGATGAAACCCTTTTCATCTTTTGTGTAAAACTAAAACCTACGTCGAAACGACGTCGTTTGATGTTATTTTATATATTTAATGTATAAAATAAATAAATAAATAAATATATATATATATATATATATATATATATGGGTAGGCAGTTAGCAGTTATTAACCGCCTACCCCTACCCTCTAAAACCACTAACTGCCCTGTCATAGGCGGTTTGCGATTTTTTATAACCGTTTTCAAAAGCGGTTTTACAGTTAGCGGTGATAAGCAGTTATCAGTTGTTGAGCGATTATAACCGCCGTGTTTATACAAGCCTAAATAAAGCATGTAAATTGAATTTTGCTTCTTTGTGTAGAACCAATAAAGGACATTCAGAACACTCATCAGTTTTCCAACCATTTTCCATATATTTAAGGAACAAAACTACTTTTTGCTTCACTATAAAAAATCACCCCACAATAGATTCCCTTAATTTTCCCTATATCAATTAAATACTACTTTTTTTACTCTTATTTTATTATTTTTTCTCTTACCTAGTTTTATTTTTTTATTCATTTTTTTTTCTTCTCTCCTCTCTTGTCATCTCCGTCCTATCTTTCTCAAAACCCACCACCACCCCTTCTTCTCTTCCTGTTCTCTTCTTTTCTTCTCCCTTTCTTCATCTTCCCTATTCTTCCTTCCTCTCTTCTCTGTGACCCAAAACAAGTAGAGTGAGAGACCCCGGAAAGAGACCGAATTAGGGAGAGAGATCGAGAGAGAGAGCTTGAGGGAGAGAGATTGAATCAGAGAGAGAATCGGAGATACAGAGAGACCCGTGGGTCCGATTTCCGATGGCCTAAGAAGAGATGCAATGAGAGGAAGGTCCGATCTCCAGTGGGTGATGCTGGGTTGACGCCGTAGAAGTTGAGGGCGTGATTCTGCTGGCTTGAGGTGCGAACTTCCGGTGAAATAAGAGGAAATTTCCGATGGAATTCCCACTACAAAAATTCTCAATTTTAGTAACCTAGGTTTACTAACGTGTAAAAACCATTTGCACGTTAGTAAACTATAGTAACGTCAAATCAGTAGCGTGATTTTCATGTTCCTAATCCTTCAATTAGTAATATTATTTTAGTAACGTGTAAATTGTTACCACATTACTATTTAGTAACGCGCAAAATTTCACACGTTACTAAATATTTAGTAACGCGCAAAAGCGTTTTGCACGTCACTTAAATTAGTAACGTGTTAAACTTATCACATTACTAATTTTAGTAATGTATAACACTTTTACACGTTACTAAATTAAAAAATAAACAAAATTAAAAATAAAAAATAAAAAAGCGCGTTACTAACGTGTATATAAAAAAAAAAAATGTTATTTTTAGTAACGTGTGTTCACACGTTACTAAAATTATGTAAAAAAAATAAAAAATAAAATATGCCAGAGCCATTGATGTGTGCATGCCATGAGGGTTTCGACGCTGCCCAAGAACTTGCTGCCGACGAAGACAGCCGGGACGAGCTTCTGGCCTTCGGTGCAGAGCTCGTAGAGGACGGCCTGTATGTCCAGGCCGCCGGAGTGCTCGTCGAGCTCAATGATGATAGGGCCGAAGAGGAGTCGCTTGGCCACAGTGCACATGCAACACCTGCTCATGCTGAACACCACAACCGCATTGCAAGCCCGCCAGCCTCTCCTTGCTCCTCTCGGTGAAACTGTGTCGAAACAACAATTAGAGAAGGAAAAATTAAGAGAAATTGAAATATTAGAGAGACAGAGAGAGAGTTCACCTTTAAAATAAGAAACTGCCATTTTTGCAAATCGTAAAGAACCCAAGCAGCAATTAAAGAAGAAAAAAATTAAGAGAAATTGAAATATTGAAGAGACAGAGAGAGTTCACCTTTATAATAGGAAACTGCCATTTTCTGCAAATTGTAAAGAGCCCAAACAGCAATTAGGAGCTTCAAACAAACTTACCCAAAAATACACAGCCGTTGAAATTAGAAGAACCCAGATCTATTTGAAATTTATTCAGAAAAAACAATGAATTCATTTCATTTTTCTCGGAAAAGTGATGGTGCCCTCGCCATAAAGTATCACTCTTTGTGATTCTCATCAATGGGATTCTAAGTTTTCAAGCTAAAAAAAAAAAGAAAAGAAAATGGAAGCTTTATATATAAACAATGAATCTAATAGAGGAAATCTTCAAAATAAACTTACAGACTCTTGGGCTTTGAGGCTTGAGGCAGAATTGCAGAAACGAAACCACAACCGTGAAAATGAAATCCACAAATTTTGGAGAAGAAATGGTAGGCCATTGAATTGAGAGTGAAAGAAGAGCTTTCGGAACTTTTTCTTCGCTAGATGGGTCTCTTTTTGTTTTATTTTTCACGGAAAAGTGGTGAAAAAACAAACCCAAGTTGGACCAAGCGTGTTCTTCACTGGAGAGTGGAGAGGGACAAAAATGAGACAAAGTAAGAAGAAAAGTGTAAAGAAAAAGAGGAAGATATGAAATAAAAAGTCTTCCTCTTCCGGTTGTTAAGAGTACTTAAGAGTGGAAAATTTTGAAAAGTCAAAAAATTTGGCAAAAATTTTGGGGAGTGGCTGCGCGGGATACGAAATAATTTCGTGTCCCGCAAAATTTTGGGGAGTGGCTTTTTTTTTTTTTTTTCTTTGAAAGATGAGACTTTTTTTTTTTTAATTAGTTTTTTTGAAAAATAAAAAATATTAGTTTTTTAAAAAATAATATATATTAGTTTTTTTTCTTAATTTACATTTTTTATTTTCGTTTGTTTTTTTTTTTTTTAAAAAAATAATTGTTCTTTTTTTGTTCGTTTTTAAAAATAAAAAATAAAAAAAAATCTTTTTTTATTTTTAATTTTCATTTTTAATTTTTTTTTTTGTTTTTCTTTAATTTTTTTGATTTTTTTTTAAAAAATAATTTTTTTAGTTTTTTTTTTTCCAAAGAAAAAAAAAACCTTAATTTGGAGGTGTTTTAACAAAAACGGTTCCAATTGGAAGTGTTTTAACAAAAACGGCTCCAATTGGAGGCGTTTTTGTAACGGGAGGAAAAAGAAAACAAAAAAAAAATGGAAATAATTAGTGATGTTTTATATTTGACACGTCACTAATTAGTGACAGATATTCTATCAATCCTGTGATCCAGCCATGATCGATCGGACTAATACTTATTATGATCAATCGCACGTTCCATCACTGTGTCAAGTACAGACAATCGAACTCTATCACGATCGATCGAACGGTCTATTGATCATATTATTCTATCATGATCGATCAAACTACTACACTATGATCAATCAGACGTTCACTGTATCAAGTCCGGTCGATTGAACTCTCTCACGAGTGTAGTATGTTAAACTAACATAGTAATTAGTTATTAATACGTAATTAGTATAAATGTTTTAAACGTTTTACGTTTGACACGTCATAATCACTAGAATCGATTAGACATTTGATCGTGATAGATCAATAGGATCCATAGATCATCCGATCCATCGTGATCGATCAATAGGATCGATAAATCATCTGATCGATCGTGATAGATCAATAGAATCGATAGATCATCCCATCGATTGTGATAGATCAATGTGATCGATTGTAGTACGATTCTTGTGATCCAACGATTAGGTAATCGATCATGGTATGATCTAGGTGATCGATCGTGGTACGATCCATGTGATCGATCGTGGTACGATTTATGTGATCGATCGTGGTACGATCAATGTGATTGATTGATCGTGGTACGATTTATTTGATCGATCGTGGTACGATCCATGTGATCGATTGTGGAACGAACAGGTAATCGATCGTGGGACGATCCATGTGATCGATAGTGGTACGATCAGGTGATCAATCGTGGTACGATCCTTGTGATCCATCATGGAATGATCAGGTAATCGATCATGGTACGATCAGGTGATCGATCGTGGTACGATCTATGTTATCGATCGTTGTACGATCCATGTGATCGATCGTGGTACAATCAGGTGATCGATCGTGGTACGATCCATAGGATCGATAGATCATCCGATCGATCGTGATCGATCAATAGGATCGATAGATCATTCGATCGATCGTGATAGTATTGATCATATCCGATCGACCGTGATAGATCAATAGGATCGATAGATAATCTGATCGATCAATAGGATCGTTAGATCATCCGATCGATCGTTATAGTATCGATCCTATCCGATCGATCGTGATCGATCAATAGGATCGATAGATCATCTGATCGATCGTGATCGATCCATAGGATCAATAGATCATCCAATCGATCATGATAGTATTAATCCTATCCGATCAATCGTGATAGATCATTCGATCGGTCGTGATCGATCAATATGATCGATAGATCATCTGATCGAATCAATAGATCATTCAATCGATCGTGATCGATCATTTGATCGATCGTGATGGATCAACATAATCGATAGACCATCCATCGATCATAGTGCATTAATTAGTCTGATAAATCGTGATAGAGTTCGATCAATCGTACTTGACATAGTGAAAGTTTGATCTAACGTGCGATTGATCCTAATAAGTACTAGTCCAATCAATCATGACAGAAACAAATGATTGATCAAACTTGACACAAGTGAAGGTTTTTTCAAATATCTAATTCATCCTAGTGCATCGGTCCGATCTATTGTGACAGGAACATCCGATCAATCAAATTTGACACAGTTATAGGTTCGATCTAACGTGTGATCGATCATGACATGATCATAGGATCAATATAATTATCCAATCGATCCTAGTGTATTACTCCAGTCGAAAAAACCAATTTTTCGAAAAAAAAAAAAAAAAAAAAGTAAAAATTTATTTTTTAAAAACAAATTAAAAAATTAAAGAAAAACGAAAAACGAAAAAATTGAAAATTAAACAACGAAAAAGTTTTGGTTTTTTTAGTTGAAAATTATGAAAACAATTTTTTTTTTAATAAAAACAAATAAACGAAAAAGAAAAAAGAAAAACCAGTTTTCTATTAAAAACATAATATAATTTTTAAGAATTAGTAACATGCAAAATAGTAGCGTGACTAAATATTTGAAATTGTATTATTTTTTTAAAAAATATATTAACATAATATTTAGTAACATACAGAATTTTGCACGTTACTAATTTAGTAACATTCAAAATTGTCCACGTTACTACATTAGTAACGTGCAAAATTTTGCACGTGACTAATTCTTAAAAATTATATTATGTTTTTAAAAAATATATTGACATAATTTTTAGTAACATGCAGAATTTTACATGTTACTAAATTAGTAACGTTCAAAATGTTCCACGTTACTACATTAGTAGCGTGCAAAACTTTGCACGTTACTAATTCTTAAAAATTATATTGACATAATAGTTAGTAACGTGCAAAATTTTGCACGTTACTATTTAGTAACGTGTAAAATTTTACACGTTACTAAATTAGTAACGTGCAAAATTTGCATGTTACTAAATACTTTAGTAACGTGCAAATATTTAGCACGTTACTAAATTTAGTAACGTGTAAAATTTTACACGTTACTAAATGCTCAGTTTTTTGTAGTGTCCAAACATTTCGAACTGTGAAATTTCGGTGGAAAGTTCCAATGGAATTCTAAACTGTGAAATTTCCGGGGATCCTGGGGCTTGGGGCTTTGCCGGGGTTGAAGAAATTTTTGATTTTGATTGAGTTTGAGATTTGACGGGGTGGAGACAACGGAGGACGGGGAGGGTGGAAGGAGAGAGGAGAGAGGAGAGAGAGATGATTTTATTTATTTATTAAAATATTAGGTTGGGAATCTACAGTAATCATGTATATTTACATGGTTACTGTAGATTCCCAAGGAGATTATGTAAATTTAGGGTGTCTGATGGGGGTGTTTTTTGATGTTTTTTATAAAATTTTTCCTAAATATAAGGAAGAGAACCATTTTAGGGAGTCTGATGGGAGTGCTTTAGTACCGTGTAGGTAAAGATATATGTATTTTTTCTTTTCTTTTTCTATTAAAGTTTGTGCAATATATTATATCTTGAAAGCGTGCATATGTGGATATCCATATATATATATATATATATATATATATATATGGTGGACCTCAACCTTTATATTTCAGGTGGCATTAGATCAGGGGTGGGAACTTTGCAGATAAAGGTTTGCAACCTGCTTTATGTGAATTCTAATTAATGGAACGTTTACATTACTTTTAGCTAGGCCTACAATTCTAATCATAATTAATTAAAGATCTTAGAGTTGTTAAATTATAAGGTGGGTTAAACCGAACAAGGTTTTCCTCCAAATTGATCGGCTAGAGGAAATTCCTTCAATTTAGTATATTAAATTGACATTTATCCTTAGAGTATGTAATTCTCAAATGCTTAATTTTCTAAAATAAAAAATTGTAATTAAATGCTATTTTCATCTTAATTACACATTTTTTTTTTCTTTTTTTTTTTTTTTTTTTTTATTCATTCATTTTAAGTTGTTGACGTAGCACTTGTCACATAAGATGACACATCACTTTGTAGAAGAGTTGTTGTGAAAATTGATAGGATCTCCAGCATTTTTCAATGGATAAAATCACCGAAAGTATGAAGTGTATTGATATTAGCAATAAAGTAGCTAGCTAGCTAGCTAGGCATTAATTTGATCACTAAAATTATAAAATAAACTGAATTAATTTATATATAGCCTTTCATTAACAGATAATTAATCTTACGTTGTTAATTTAATATGTTTAAATATCATGCCGAAAGAGTACTCCTCAATATACGTACGTACACCGGCCAGTGGATCGAGCATCACAGGATCGGATGATCAGATCGAAATAAAATGCTTCTCTAGAAGCAGAATGCACTCATTTTATGTTTTAGGCCGAGAATATTATTTTAGTGACATGTTTTCCCATTCAGTACTGCCACCTGGAAGAATTGGTAATATGGTGGGCTCTGGAAGTTATCTTCTTCTATCTCCTCCTTGTACGGCTCCCAAATGTGGATTTTCATTCTATTTGGGGCCGACGATCGACCTTTATATATATATTAAGCATCTTTCTATTATTATCTCTCCTTAAATCTATTGAGATTCGATATTTTTTTCTTTTTTCTTTGATAAATTGAACTAGATGCCAATCTTGTAATGTGGGAAAAAAGGTGCTACTCAATTGGATAAACTTAGTTCATTCTTCACCCTCTAGCTAGATGCTCTGAAACAGGAAAAATATGTGAAACCATGACATGTAGAATATTAATTAAATGATTAAATTACTTATTTTTAATTACCCTAAACTTTTAGGATAAATAATTATTTAACATGATATCAGAACAAATGCCTCCGTGCGACATTAATTTACCTCTTATTTTAATTAAACATTTTACGAGAAGAGAGAAAATGAAAAGGCAAAAAGATAAATTACCAAAATAGCTTTAGAGTCACTCTTTCTTTCTGCATAATCATTCCAATCATAGAGAAAAACCAGCTTCCATGTATGGTTTAATATATTAATCATCACGTTTGTCCTCTAGAATATGTTTGGTATTTAAGAATGTAGTTCCCCCACTATATATTGTCACATTTCTTACATCTTGATTTATTAATTTTTGCCCCTTATTAGTTCTTGAATACTTTGATTTGACAACACTAACCTTAAACTAGGCCAAAAAGTGATGGTTGGGCAGACGAACATGCTGATAGCCAACTTGTTAACTAGCACAGTACAGAAGGCCATGGAGGTCTTTATATTTGGAGCAAAATCTCAAAGGGTGGTTGATTTGGGAATCCAATGGCATATCTTTCGGAACGTTTTATTCTCTTTCAATGGCATAACTTCGCTGGTATAAATGAGCCACCGATGGAGCTAAAGTTCCTCACAGCAAAAACTAGTTTGACAAGCTTCACAACACACTTTCACATCCAACTCCTTTAACTGTCATTAGCACTATGGATATGGTGCAGAGGTTGGTGGCTGAAAAGCCTGTCGTGGTCTTCAGCAACAGCTCTTGTTCTTGCATGAGCCACTCCATTAAGTCATTGATATGCAACTTTGGGGCGAACCCTACAGTTTATGAGCTTGATGGAGCACCCAATGGACACCAGATTGAGAGGGCACTGCTGCAGCAGGGGCATCGTCTGCCGGCTGTGTTCATAGGGAAAGAGTTCATTGGTGGTGCAAGAGAGGTGATGAGTCTCAACCTCAGGAGTGAGCTCGGTCCATTGCTCATAAAAGCTAAAGCTATATGGCTTTAATCTAGCTTCCACCATATTCCGGAATAGATCTAAATAAGGACAGGAGTATCTCCATTTTTGCTAACATGTTACGATTTCAAGTGTCCCACATGGTTTAAGTTTAATCTTAACCGTGTGTATATAAGCTATTGGGCAATGCGAGCCAGTTTTAAAGGTGAGTTTTATCCAAGATTTGTATCATTTGGTATCAGATCTAGCTATCACGTCGAGTCACGGAGGAGGCGAAACGAGATCTAGCACAGTTTTGGTAGTTCAATAGCCCTTTCATTTTTCTTTTTTCTTTTTTCTATCCTTTCAGTTAGAGGCGAACCTGTATTTTGACATGGTATAATGTATGTCAATCACAGCTCCATTCAATAATCAAATGCTGAGTGTTATGACAAAATGATCTAAGGTCTTGTTTGTTTTGGAATAAAACATTTTTCAAAAAATATTTTCCTCATTTTTAGGTGTTTGGGGGCCATTGAAATTTTTCTTCAAACTGAAAAACATTTTCGGTTGATCAAGAAAAACGAAACTAATGGGGCATAATTAAAAATTATTTTACACTTATTATTTTCATAAAACATTTAATTTCCCTCCCTCGCACACATTCTAAGATGGGATTGAAAAGCAACCAGACACGATTGATTAACACAATGTTTTTCGTTTCTAACATAACCTAAGACTTAGTTCATTTCATATATAATTATGGTTTGTAGCTTCTTCATTATCTATTGTATATCATCATGCTGTGATAAACATTTATTTGATTTGACACTTAATCACACATCAAAATAGATACTTCTGTAGTTTGACAAACAACCTTTTTTAGGGCTTTTATTTTGTTGAGTCTTTTTATGGAAGGGGAGTGGGGTTACATTTACCATAAAGTTCCCAAGAAAAAGGTTCATTATGCTCAAATTACTAAATTTAGACTTTGTATATTGAAATATATGCTGAAATTCAACGATGGATGAATCTTATGTCATCTCACAAACCATAGTCCCCATCAACTGCATTCGTATATATAGAGATATAGAATACAATATTCCTTTGAGATATTGGATGGCCTTGATTTTTATCCCATTTGTTTTCCTCCTTTCTGCATTTTTGTCGTTTCTTTCAATCTAAATTTGATCACAGAATAGAATGTATGCCTTATCTCTTGATCTGACCCCGGCCCTCGGCTAGTGATCATCTGCAATAGTTTCTTTTTAAGCGTTTCATATTCTGATTGACTTTTTTCTGCAAACATAAACATGTTTCTCCTCATGAGCACCCTGAGCACTCGTATGATGTTTTGTTATCTCATTTCAGTTATCCCTATTGATGGCAAAACTAATTAAAAATGTTGATTTAAACATGGGACGTAAAGATCTAAGGTGATGAGATAATATTGCTAATTTGTAAGATCGATCATTCACTGAAAGTTTTCTGGATATATATAGCAGGAAATGATACAAATAGATGTAAGACCGACTAATTAATTGAAAACTGTGTAAATTTTCTTTTCAAATAAGGATTCAAGTAAAATATAGAAGAATCATTAATTTATGGTGGCAACTTTTAATAATTTTGCGTTCAACAGTATAAATAACATTACATCATTTAAATTTTAATTTTGAATGGCAAGCCGACATGCACCCTATTTTCATCTCAATACAGGAAAAACCCAAATCACTGCATATTATTGTAGAACAACGACTGTTCATAAATATCTCCTTAACAGGACATATGATCAGTATTTCAATGGTGATAGCTATGTCATGACATGAACGTACATGCACCCTTTTGGATATGAAAGCGAATATATATATATATATATATATATATATTGATACAATTCGTCCAGTTGTATTAGAATTGAGCAGAGTCCGTACAATTTAACTCACTTGTCAAGGACGTCCGTGCAATCAGCATCCCTTGCATATGGATTGATGATGGGAAAGCAAAGTGATGCCGCAGTCACTATAGATGTTAAAAGTTGTTAGATATTGAATTAATGCCATGGAATATTTTGACAGAAAGGGTCATTGCAATAACGATAAAGATTGGTAGAATTGGACTTGTTTGGTAAAGAAATTTGTTTTTGTTTTTGTTTTTTTTTTTTTTTTTGAGCGATAGTAAAAACAGATTGATGTAATTAATATAAATAAAAAGAATTTATATGAAAAAGTGAAAAAAAAATTTGTATTGTAGTGAATTTTTTATTTAAATAATAATAAAAAACTGTTGATATTATGTAAAAAGTGAAAAAAATTAAAATGTTTTGAAGTTGATTTTTTTTTTTGGAGAATTGAAAAAAAGAGAAGGGGAGGGAAATGGGTTGCCAAACAGGTGTAATTGAAACGTCCTCTAAAAAGAGTATAACTTTTATTACGGGTATCAAAATTGTCCATATATAGAATTTCAATTCAAAAAGCTCTTTTTTCGTGCACATATTGTGACCACCTAGCTATATTCGATGAGCATCATTTTCGACTTCAAAATCCGTTGTTTTCTCTTCTAAATCAGCGTTTTAAGTTATTTGTTTTCCTCATTGTAGGAAATATTTCTATTATAGTTTTAAAAGGGTTTTTAGTGTCAAATTTTCTCTGATTTTGCAAGGATTCCTAATTCGATTCATAATTTTTTATTTTATGTAATAATTAGACTCTTGTCATTTTTGGTAAAAGTTTATTTTCTTTAACTATTTAAGCCCGTCCTTTGAGCTTAGTTCAACACTTTAAATATGAATAAGATTTCAGTATTTTCAAAGATACTCTCAATTTCGCTGGTTGACTATGGTTTGTTCTCAACCCTATTTGATATTTTTTTTTCTTTTCTTGAATTAACTTACAACCTTAATTCAATACACATTTCTATTTACTATCCTATGCTATCAAAATAATCCTAGTTTTGTTCAGCATCACAAATCATGTTGACTAAATGTGGAAAATGTATCATGTATGCGAAGTTGATGAAGGTCAAATTTAATTACGAGCAGTCCAGTCATAATAAAACAATCATATCTAGTGATTTCAATATTGTACGAATAAAATATTGGTGGTGTTGGAAAGATTATTCAAAGGGTAACAAATTTATATTTTATGAAAAAAAAAATCTCAATTTTAATGTTATTAGGTCAAAACGGGCCATCAATAAAAGTTCAACAATTTGGTTAATTCGAAAAGTTCGGTCAAATCTCGATCGGCCGAGATGATCAAGTCCTTTCAATACTAATTTCGGAGAGCTCCAATCGATGTTCGATTGACCGATGACGTTTTCCTAGGGCTTTTGTTGTGCGATATCAAAGCTACATCGACCGAGATGTGAAAGGGCAGTTTTGTAGTCTGATTCTTTCAGGGTTGCAACCCTAGTTCCATTGAAGTGTCATAAGCCACCAATTTATGTTGTTTATATCAATTTTTCAATAAGAAACTCACTAAAGATGAATTTTCTTGTAATTCTGCGAACCAATACACCACATCACAAGCCCCACAAAGACGGGAAATAGATAGTACGTGTGAACCTCGTGGTTTTATTAATGAATCAAGTAATAAACTATCACCTCATGTATGAACAAAAGATACCTGCACCCGCTTGGGGAATTTTTGACACAGAAATTCATCTTTTGTTTCTATTGTGATCAAACTTGATTAGAGATGTGGAGAATAATTAGATTTGATAAGAATAATATTAAGCAAAGATCAGCTAGCTAGTATATATATGTCGCCACCTGCTGCGAGTTGCATATATCAGGTTCTATATAGCAGGAAATGATACAACTAGCTAGATGCAGGGACGGAGTCAGACATTTTAATGGGAGGAGGCCAAATAAATTTTTTTCTTAAGTAAGGGTTAAAGTATGAATATATATTAAGGCAAATTTTAAGTAAATTAAACATAACCCAGTTTTGATATTTTTATTATTCCCTTTAAATTAAAAATTAATAAGCAAAATTGAAAAGAGTTTTTTGAAAGAAAAAAAATAAAAATAAAAAATCTCAGTTTCTGTACTAAAATTGAGAAATTTGAGTTAGATGAATTATGTGTTTCTTGACGTTCTCGCAAGACTTTACTTGAATGACATGGCTCTTAAAACTAACATTTTCTTACTTCTTTTGTTAGAACAACCCACTCTAACTAACACAATAGCCCACTAACTGTTATACAAAACACACTATATTCTACACAAAACAAATTATGCTAAACGCAACACAACAAATGAAATACATATCTTCTAGACTTTTCTAATGCCATCTAGCTATGTTGAAATGAATTTCCATTTCATGTTATCTTTGGCCACACATCCTTAGAAAATTGAACTTTGTCAGGTGTGCGATTCCTCAAATCTACATCTGTCTTCTTCCAATACACTGATTTACTAAACCATTTTCATTTACTTTGAACAAAATCTCTACAACTTTGTAAAATTCATTCCATTGTTAGCATTCTCAGACATGCATGTCCGTTGCTACCCGTGAAATATTAAAAGAAAATTTTTTGACAATGAAACTATCGTTCCAAATGAGATGAAACTAGTTAAAGAGATATAAAAGGGAAGAGACCAAGGATCGAGCCACAAAAATTTCTTATTATTGGCCAAAAAAAACCTTTTTATTTTTTTATTTTACCTTCTTATTTTTTTTCTCAAGAGTTGGGGGGGGGGGCCATGGCCCCCCGGCCCCCCCCTCCCCCTCTCTGTCATTGGCTAGATGTAACACCGACCAAGTAATTGAAAACTGTGTAAATATTGCCTTTTTCATTTCAAATAAGGATTCAAGAAAAATATAGAGGAATCATTTTGTAGTGGGAACATAATTTTGCATTCAACGGTACAAATAATAATACAGCATTTAATTTTTTTTGAATGGCGAGAGCCGACTGCATGCACCCTACTTTCATCTCATACAGGAAAAACCCAACTTTTTTTAACCAAGGTCCAAATCCAGTCAATATTGACCTTCTTGACAAACCACCAAATCACTGCATATTGTAGAACAACAACTGTTCATATATATATATATATATATATATATGATTGATACAATTCGTCCAATGGTATTAGAATTGAGCAGAGTCCGTACATGTTAACTCACTTGTCAAGGACGTCCGTGCAATCAGTTCTTGCATATGGATCGATGATGGGAAATCAAATTGATGCCGGAGTCACTACATGCAGATGTTAAAAGTTGTTAGACATTGAATAAATTGTAATATATATTATTCCTTTTTGGTTGTGGCCTTTATATCACATTTACGGTATTTACTATGTTTATTATTTTTTCAATAAACATATACGGCATTATGGATATTTCCATTAATTTAGATTACCGTAAATATGGAATCGGTATTATGGTTATTTCTATTAATTTAGATTACCGTAAATATGGAATCGGTTAATTGATTTTAAAATCAATTAACGATATTGTTTCCTTGATGGAAGGAAACAAATACGGTGTTTACCATTTTGAGGGTCCCTAACCTAGCCTATAAATAGAGTGTCTGTGTACACCATCAGTACAGCCATCAAGCAATAGGCATAGGTTAGAAGATCCCTCAAATAATCTTTCTTGTTCTTCAGATGGATCGTGGAGACGCTTGAGCAAACATGGCTAGAGGTAAGCCTGAATCCTATTTATTCGTTTTCCGCTGCGCATGTTAGATTAAATAATATGTTGATTATTTCTAACATAAATGACATGGAATATTTTGACAGAGAGGATCATTGCAATAATGGTAAAGATAGGCAGAATTAGGTGTAATTGAAACGCGTTTTAAAAAGAGTATGAAGCTGATTGGTAACCATGCTAAAAATTTCTAATTTTCATTTCACTTCTTTCAAAAAAATAAAATAAAAAACATTCTAATTTTTTTTACACTTTTTACATCACATCAATAATTTTTTACATCAATAATTTTTTATTATTATTTAAATAAAAAAAACTTACTACAAAACAAAACTTTTTCACTTTTCTATAAAACATTTTCAAATTTTATATAACATCAATAATTTCTTACTACTATTCAAATAAATATTTCAATTCATAATTACTTACCAAACAGCTTCACTGAGTATCAAAATTGCGCATAGAATTTTAATTCGAAAAGCTCTTTTCGGCGGTGCGTACATTGTGACCAGCCGGTTATACTCGGTAAGCATCATTTTCGACTTCAAAATTTTCTATTTTCGACTTTGATTAAGTGTTTTAAGTTTTTTTTTTTTTGTTTTTTTTCTCCACTGTAAGAAATATTTCTGTTATAGTTTTAAAAGGGTTTTTAGTGTCAAATTTTCTCCAGATTTTGCAAGGATTCCTAATTCGATTCATAGTTTTATTTTATGTAATAATTAGATCGACTCTTGTCGTTTTTGGTAAAAGTTGATTTTCTTTAGCTATTTTAAGCATGTCTTTTGGGCTTAGTTCAACATTTTAAATATGAATAAGATTTCAGTATTTTCAAAGATATTCTCAATTTTGTTGGGCGACTATGGTTTGTCTTAATTCTATTTAATACTTTTTTTCTCTTCTTGAATTGCCTTACAACATTAATTCAATACACATATCTGTTTATTATCTTACGCTATCAGAATAATCTTAGTTTTGTTTAATGTCACAAATCATGTTGACTAAATGTGGAAAATGTATTGCATGCGAAGTTGATGAAGATCAAATTTAATTACGAGCAGTCTGGTCATAATAAAACGATTATATCTAGTAATTTCAATATCGTACGAATAAAATGGTGGTGGTGTTGTAAAGATTATTCAAGGGCCTACAAATTCATATTTTATGAAAAATATCTCAATTCCAATGTTTATTGGGTCAAATGGACCATCAATAAAAGTTCAACAATCGGGTTAATTCAAGAAGTTTGGTCAAATCTCGATCGATTGAGATGATCACATCATTTCAATAATAATTCCCGAGAGCTCCAATCGATGTTTGATTGACTGATGATGTTTTCCTAGGGTTTTTGTTGTGCGATATCAAAGCTAGATCGATCGAGATGTGAAAGGGTAATTGTATTTTGTTTCTTTCAGGGTTACAACCCTAATTCTATTTAAGTGTCATAAGGATGGCTTGGCCACCAATTTATGTTTTTATTGAAACAAGAGTTACAAGAACTCAAGTGATAAGTTCACAAGAGTTACAAGCACTCAAGAGACAATAGTTACAAGATGATAAATTAGATTTATTGTTGTTAATGTAAAAGTGGAAGAGACTTGTAAATTGTAACATTTAGACTCTTTCTATATAAGTAGAGTCTTTTATACAATCAAATTTATAAAAAGGAAAGATGTAGCCAAAGAAAATGCTTTGATGTGTGTATGTAGGTAATAGACCGAATCATATAAAATCTATGTTTTCTCTTTTTCCTTTATCTCTTTTTAAATTATTATTAGTTCTTAAATGATATCAGAGTTATAAGCTAACGCCAATATTCAATTCTTTGCCATTTTTTTTTTTAAATAAATAAATGCACTACATGCTAAGGCATTTGTTTATAATAAAGGTATTACACCAAGGGGACAAGAAATAAGTTTTTACAAGCTAAGAAATATAGGATGAATACTTTTATTTTTTAGATGACCACGAGGAGAGAAGAAAGAGAATTCGAACTAATAATCTCTGCGCGTGGTCTCAACTCTTGAATGCTTGTACCTATACGTTTCAATAGTTTATAATATCAATTTTTCAATAAGAAACTCACTTAATTAAAGGTGACTTTTCTTCTATTTTCTTGTAATTCTGCGAACCAGTACTACACCACATCACAAGCCCCACAAAGACGAGAAATTAATAGTACGTGTGAATTGACCTCGGGGTTGAATAAATTAAGTAATAAACTATCACCTCATGTACGTACAAAAGATACCTGCACCCGCTTGGGGAATTTTTGACACAGAAATTCATCTTTTCTTGCTATTATATGATCAAACCTGATTAGAGATGTGGAGAATATATAATTAGATTTTGATAAGAATAATATATCTTAAGCAAAGATCAGCTATATATATATATATATATGTCGCCACCTGCTGCGAGTTGCATGCATATATGATCAGGTTCGATCTATACTAGTAAAGATCGATTATGTTTTGGAGAATATTTTTTGCCAGTTGCATATAATATTAATTGTCATCCATGTTTAATTAATTTTAAATCATATTTCATCCTTTTTCGCATCTAGGAAAAGCATAAAAGGCGATCGAAGCATGCAATATAAATTGAAGTGGTCAACCTTCTTCTTTCTTTGTCACCATGGAGAAAAAGGCGAATAATTTTTTGTACAAACAGTAGTGACTTTAGAACCTTAATTGTGATGCTACGAACCGTCCTTGCATTCTTTATATATATTCTTGTTCCAAACACGCCAAAATTCACTCACACCCCACAACCACTTTCAAAAAATTATACCTTTTTTTTTTTTTTTTTTTTTTTCCAATGAATAATAATAATAATAAAAATAATCTATTTGTGATATGGATTGAACATTTATGTAGAATTGTAAGAAGAAAGATCTATATATGCAGCAAAATGTAGCTAAAAATTAAAATAGATGATAAATAACAGTAGAACGTGCAAAAATGATCGATATTCAACTTTAAAGAATTTGGCCATATATGCTTCTTTGAGATGAGAATACGTTTTATTCATCCAAAAACAAAGAAGATCGAAGAAGAGCTAGAATACGTACATTTTGGTCAGCTATATCATAAAGAAAGTTTTCCAAACAATATTATCTATACTATCAGCTGACACCCAAGTTGGTGATGTGAAATCCTAGGCCGGAGATATTGTTCCCATCAAATATAGTCAGAGAACTCTGTACTATCAGCGAAGTGTATAATTTCAAGGAGAACTCCGTACTCATTAGAAACCACTTTTCAAAAACCAGGTGCTCATCAAATCCTAATCATAATCGATCAGCATCAACCCAAAGTTAGATGGGAATATATGTGTATATATATCTATATATTGACATATTTAATATAGAAACATTATGCTGTCAACGTACATGAACGATAAAAATTTTGCATCTGTAACAAGGAATTCTGATTTGGTTCCCACGCACACGCGCACATATATGCACGCATGCTCGCACGTACACAAATTCTCGTTTGGTTCTACAGTGCACACGCATGCGCACCCATGTATGCGCATATATATATATATATAATGAAAAAAATCACAAATCATAGGTATACGCTAGCTAGTTATAAATATTAGGCTAGAAATTAGTGGCATCTAAAGTAAGAGTGATAGGAAAGGGTCTGGACCTTTTCTGGCATAATAATATATAGTATGCTTATAATCTAATTACCGTCCATAGCTAGATATTAGATACAGTTTTCGTTGAGAATCACATGCAAGAGAATAAATTAAAGGTAATGATATAGTATTATATATCCAATTGATTGAGACTGAAATCAGTCATGTGTTTCTCACGGGGAATATATAATATTTTGGAATGAATAAAGTTGTGGGTCCTTAAGGAATATATCATCGTTCCTTCTTGTACGGTCTCTACGTACACGGATTTTTATGCTATTTGTGGGGGGTATTACCTTTTTACTTTTTAGTCTGTAAAATTGCAACGCCAAATGCACTGGCTTGCTTGCTACCAATATTAACTTATGCTACTAGACATTTCAACTCCTTTCAACCTTACAATTAGTATTGAAAATGTAGCTAGACATTAATAAAATGATTTTTGAAAGTGAAAGGAATTTTCTGTAGGACCTAGTAGCAATAGCTCCCCCCTTTTCTTTTCTTTTTCCTAATATATTTTTTCTTCATATACTGAAAAAGTAGATATGTGAAATAACTAAATTGATCTTTTATGTGAAAAAGAGTTTCAAATATATGTGGGCTATTCTCTATATATATGGCTTTTTGATTAGTTTTGGAAATGTCCTGGTTTCATTATCCGGGTTCGAAAACCATTTTCTATTAATTGCTAATTTATGAAGCAATAATCATATGCTGTTGAATAGGGGTGTACATGCGGACTAATATTAATTGTCTATATCTGCTATCCACACATGCAAATGCCAATGCAATTAGCCTATTTTTTGTGTTACATTATATTTTCAAAACAAGCTCAAAAGATTAAAAAATGGTCAAAATTATTTTTAAAAGCATTTAAAATAGACTCATAATATATCTATTTGCAGATAACGGATAATAATTGCACTTAATAACTACAATAACCGTGCAGATACAGATAATTATTCACATTTTACGAATACGAGTTTGAATGTTACAATTAACTCCATTCGCATCTAGGGGACCTACCATGCATGCATGTTGAGTCAATGGTATTGGTCTATATCGATGTAGGTAATTCTTTCGGCATAAATCGCAAGCTTTTTTTTTGTAGTAATGGATCGACAATCTGAGGCCAATGCACTACTTTTGATAGAGAATCACACATGTAAGATATATATATATATATACAATCACATAATATTATAATTAATATAATTAATAATAAGCCTTTTCCACAGTTCAAGGCACTAATCGATAAGGAATATGTTAGCGCGGCATTTCTTCCCGATTACTGCAACGTGTGAAAATAAGCTTTTTTTTTTTTTGTAGTAATGGCCGGCCACGATGGGTTCTTTTTCTCTTTGTACGGCAATTGCATGGATCGGATTTTGATTAATGTGTGGTAGATCTTACCTTTATAGTTTATATTTAAGCATCTTTTTCTTTTTCAAAACACTTCTCTTTTTCTTTTTTCTTGTCTTTTTCTATTTAATTGGCTTTCAGTTTTCTTGAATTGATCTGCCCATGCGAATCTAGATATCACAGAAAAAGTTCCACCGAATTGGATAAACCTGGCCTACAAATCCCTACCTAGCCAACTTAGCTTCCTTTTGATGCTAGCTAGCTCCAAAATAGATGAAGAGATCGAGCTGCTATGATTTATTTTATTTATTTTTTTAAGAAAAGAAAACTTTCACTTGGCCAGTAATTGAGAAACCAACATTGAGAGTTTTGATAATTCGATGTTACGATTGAAAAACCCTTAACAGTTGATCAGGAGGACTAAATGAATTGAAGTTAACTTGTTTAGTTTTGTTACCACTTCAAACATGCATATAGTTACAAAGCAGTTAAATAATTTTTTAGGATTGCTAGAGCCCCTTCTAGTATTCTTCTGTGGTCATTTTATGCTGACATAATACTCTTTTTATTTTTATTAATAAAAATAGGAGGGAGAAATCAAACTGTAATTTTATTTTATTTTTAATTAAAAACAATTAGGATGCAATGTTAGCATAGAAGAACTCAGAGGAGCTCTATCATTTCTCATAATTTTTCAATGGTACAATTTATTTATTTTAGAAAACTTCACATATAAAAGCTCTATTATCCACAAAACGACACTTACATATATGCTACTATATATGCAACTTGTTATACAATGACACAATGTGCGAAAAGCCACTTCAGCCATTATCATGTAATCATAAAATGGCAATTTGGGAATCCGATCGACATCTTTTTGTACATTTTATTCTATCTACAAGACATAATATTGCAATCCTAACCACACTAGTACTAGACTAGCTGGTTCTATAAATAGACATCCATTGGAGAAGAAGCTCCTCACAGCAAATTTAGAGCCTTCAACTCACTTCACAATTGCTTCTTAACACACACATACACTAGCTAATCATCATATTTCAAAAAACCAAAACCCTTTTGAGCCTTCATAACAATGGGTTCTGTGGTAGATTTGGTGGCTGACAGGCCAGTTGTGATCTTCAGCAGGAGCTCTTGCTGCATGAGCCACACCGTCGAGTCACTGCTACGTAGCTTTGGGGCAAACCCTACAGTCTATCAGCTCGATCAGGTGTCAAATGGACGGCAAATCGAACAGGAGCTGCGGCAGCTGGGAAGCCAACAAAGCCTACCGGCTGTGTTCATAGGCCAAGTGTTCATTGGTGGTAACAGAGAGGTCAACAGCCTCCACCTCAGGAACGAGCTACTCCCATTACTGAAAAGGGCCAGAGCCATATGGGTTTAATTAGAACGCTCGTATCATATATATATATATGCATGCATCTTGCTAATTATGCTAATCAACCTCGATCGATAGAATAAGTGGTCTTTTGGAGATCATACAGTTTTTGATAGATGATAGTCATCTATATGTTTTGTATGAGTACAACTACAACTTTTACTCTCATGTAATATAATATATATACTAATGCATGCCCATCTATTAGCTTCTTGGTTTTGAGAGTGCTATTTTCTTCAAATGCTCTAGTATTAGTAACTTAATTACTAGTATCCGTTAATGCAAATCCAGTTTCATCAAAAGCATGATCTGTTCAATCATAATTTGCTTGACCAAAG
This sequence comes from Alnus glutinosa, assembly GCF_958979055.1. Lineage (NCBI taxonomy): Eukaryota > Viridiplantae > Streptophyta > Magnoliopsida > Fagales > Betulaceae > Alnus > Alnus glutinosa. The sequence continues at coordinate 4,241,832 of NC_084897.1, read as the reverse complement.
AGAAGAATAAACGGAATTTTAACATACAGTGAAACCAGGGAAGAGTAAAGAAGAAAACAACAGCTCACGCACAAAGATGCCTTCATTTCTTGGAATGCTAAATCAAATTGAGCTATTCCGTTCATGTGTTTCCTTTATTTTCGCATCTAGAAAAGCATTCAACGCGAAAAGTTACAAATAGCAGTCTTCTGTCAGATATATATATATAAAACTACATTTTATAGCAAAGTTTTTTCTCCATCACTTTTGTGGAAGTATTCTCTCCAGGGAGGAACCAAGATTTTTTATGCGGGGGGACGAATTTTTTTTTCTTTTTTGGAGAGACGGACTTGCATAAATATAAAAGCATATAGATATTTAAAATCTTTATATATTTGTGTTTGTGCATATTGATATTAAATAAGAGCATTGAAGTCTTACATTTAATCTCATTGCATCGTAAACACATAGTGGTATAAACAACTAGCAAAATAGCTTATCTAAAAAAAAAAAAAAAAAAAAAAAACTAGCAAAAAAAACTAACATAATCTATAAGGTCCAATAAAAACGATACTTATGATCATGGACTTTCTCCTAACAATCCCTTAAAGCCTCAAATAACAATGCTATGAGTCAAGCCAAACAATGGTGAAATCGTAAATGATTAAACCATTTAACTTGTGATGCCAAAACAAATATTGTGAACCTAAATGACTGCAACTAACTATTTAAAAAATTGATTGTTGGTTAGAAGTCATTTAGAATAACCACTCAAAGAACCCAAACCATTTAACTTTTTCTTTTACATCTTCAGAGTTCTAAACCAAATTGAGTTTCTAGTTAAAAGCCAACTAGAATATAGAAGGAAATTAAATGAATGAGGTATTTTAGATTTTTTATGTTAAAAGATAGGGCAAAACTAAAAAAAAATAAGTGAAAAGGGGATATAAATTTTATTTTGGGGGGACAAAAGTATCATTTTAGGAGGACAAAATTATTTTTTTGGTATATTTAAAGATATTTTTAAAAAATTTGGGGGGACGAATCCAAGATGTGGGTCCGCCCTTGTTATTATTTCTCTCCATCTACGTACCATTATTTTCTGCAAATATTAGGAGTATATGTGGTATATAAAGTGGATAAAGGGGCAATGTCAATATATTTTTGCTAGGACTAGAATATATATAGTAAAAAGCGAGGTCGGTTCTTGGCATCACACACACAGGGTTAAGGTTAAGGTACCTGCATTTGCACGTACTGTTTTTACATATATGTTTGAGTTCTTGTTTTGTCTGTTTCATCTCTCTCTCTCTCTCTCTCTCTCTCTCTCTCTCTCTCTCTCTATATATATATATATATATATATATGATCTAGTTGAAGGCTGGAACCAGAGATAATTAATCTTGGCCGGGTTTAAAAAGCTCTTATAATAATAATTAGTTCTTCGAAAATAATTAAACTCAAAGACCAAAAATGATTGCTACTACCTAATGGTGCCTCCTGTAAAAAAGTTATTGATCGAAGATCTTGTTGTACAAAAACAAACTGTTAAAAAATAATCAAGAAAAGTACAAAAATATAAAGTTGCAAGCACAGAGTTAGTGCCTAGACAGAGAAACCGTAATCTTTTGCCCTTCAGTCTATTTCTTCTTCTTCTTCTTCTTTGTGTTAAAGTGCGTGCTTTGAATCTACTTAAAATGAAATGGAAATGAGAAAAAGCAAGAATTTAGAACCCAAAATAGAGATATTTTAGGGTGCAAACAAGTAGGAGTGTAAATTTGGAGTCGGTTCCCAGTTGATGGGGGCCAAAACTGGGAACCGGCTCCGGGGTCTCCAATTATAAAAAAAACACTAACCGGCTCTAGAACCAGGTAGTTGGTTAACCGCTTGGTTAGTACCCTGTTATTCGGACCGGATCACAAAATAGGAATTTTCACATTTTTTTTTCACTTTCTTGGCGTGCGACTTCAAATACGCTAAGGGATGAAACGAGGTTACAGTGAAGAGATTGGAGGCAAAGATCGGCACTGAAGGAACTTTGATAAAGAGCTCAAGAAGTCTGAAGAAAAAGATCAGTGCTGAAGTGAAGGAAGATAAAGGGTGAGAACACTAAGAAAAGAAAAGTGAGTGAAAAGAAAGTTGAGTCTGAAGTTTCTAGTAGTGTGGCCTTGTGAAAATGTGAATTAGGGTAAAGGGTAGCAAGGGTAGATTCATATTTTTTAATTTATATATATATATATATATATATATATATATATATATATATATATATATATATATATATATATATATATATATATATACCTGGAGCTGGTTACCCAATTATAACCGGTTTTTTAAGAATGTAATAAACGGTAACTGGCTTTGGGTACTCGGTTTCCGATTATAAATAACTGGGTACCAAATCGGTTTTCTGATTACCCGGAGCCGGTTGGTACCTGGTTATGGGTTCCCAATCGGTTATAATCGGCCGGATTTACACCCCTACAAACAAGCGACTGGCGGACTCAGAGAGAGAGAGAGAGAGACTGAGAGAGGAGGGACGAGCAAGAGAGAGAGGAGCGGAGGAGAGATAACTAGAGAGAGAGAGAGAGAGAGAGAGAGAGAGAAAGGGAGACAGCATGAAGACTGAAGAAAGAAGTCAAGTATGAAGAGATGAAGCCTGTTTCATCTTTTATGTAAAAACTAAAACCTACGTGGAAACGACGTCATTTGATGTTATTTTATATATTTAATATATAAAATAAATATTTATGTTTTTATTTTTTATTTTTTTATTTATAGATATGGGTAGGTGGTTAGCAGTTATTAACTGCCTACCCCTACCCTCTAAAACCACTAACCGCCCTGTCATAGGTTGTTTGCAATTTTTTATAACCGCTTTCAAATGCAGTAATACGGTTAGCAGTGATAAGCGGTTATCGGTTGTTGAGCGATTATAACCTCCCCGTTTATACAAGCCTAAATAAAGCATGTAAATTGAATTTTACTTCTGTGTATAGAACCAATAAGGGACATTCAGTATTGTGCAAGTAAAAACATATGTATTTTTTCTTTTCTTTTCTATTAAAGTTTGTGCAATATCTTGAAAGCGTGAATATGAGAATATACATCCATATATATGGTGGACCTCAACCTTTATATTTCAGATGGCATTAGATCAAGGGTTTGAACTTTGCAGATAAAGGTTTGCAACATGCTTTATGTGAACTCTAATCACTACTACAAAACCGACAACTAGTCGTGTGTCTAAAATACAAGTCACTGTAGACACGCGTCCAACTAGCCACGTATCATTATGACACGTGGCTAGTAGTATACACGGCCCAATTGGCCGCGTGTATTTAATACACGCGGCCAATTGGACATGTGAATTAAATACACGCGTCCATATAGACGCGTGTATTTAATACACGTGTCCATATGGACACGTTTATTATTACACGTGTCTATATGGACACGTGTATTTTTACACGCGTCCAATTGGACACGTGTATTTTATATACGCATCAGGATGGGCACGTGTAAAAATACACGTGTTCAAATGGACGCGTGTATTTACACGTGTCCATATTTTGCCACGTGTATAAAGAACACGTGGCCAAATGTTTTTTTTTTCCCCCATAAATATTTATTACATAAAAAAAAAATTTTGTTTTCTGTTCATTCATTTTTATTTTTTTTTTTTAAAAAAACTCCTTATTTTATTAAGTATATATATATATATAAAAAAAAAAAAAAAAAAAAAAAAAAAAAAAAAAAAACCTAACCTAATTTACATATTGTACTATATGCATAATTAAACCAAATAGTACTTCAAATTAGGGTTTAGTTTTGTACACTATCAACGTTTAGAAATCAAAGAAAAAAAATTTCAAACATAACAAAGTTAAAAAACTTATAATTAATACTATATATATAGATATGCATGCATTTATATATATACCCTATATATACATTTATAATGACTTGTATATATATACCCTAACCTTGCTATCTATGGCTATATATAGTAAATGCAATTATTTTGACGGTTACGTGCTATATAATAAATTAAATACTTATGGTTTAGTCCCTTATATAGTACATACACTTAGGGTTATGGTTTATAGCTATATATAGTATATATACTTAGGGCTAGGGTTTATAGTTATATATAGTATATATACTTAGGGTTAGTGTTTATCGATATATATAGTATATACACTTAGGATTAGGGTTTATAGCTATATATAGTATTTACACTATGGTTTATAGCTATATATATAGCTATATACACTTATGTCAATGGCTATATATAGTACATACATTTAGGGTTAGAATTTATGGCTATATATAGTATATATACTTATGGTTAGGATTTATAGCTATATATAGTATATATACTTAGGGTTAGGGTTTATTGATATATATAGTATTTACACTTAGGGTTATAGTATATATAATATATACACTTAGGGTTATGGGTTATAACATATTTGATTTTACATTTTATGAATAATAATGTCAATATTTTTTCACGTGTCATTATTGTACACTTTTAAATATAACTTTAAATCCTAGATTAATTATAATTAGATTGTTTCGATATCATAGAAATTCGAATGAATTTGGCTTATGTGCTGTTACAAAAAAGTATAGTATATTTACTCTAATTTTGTATTAGAAAAATTGTAATATTAAATCTAAACAGTTGAAAAATTGAAAAAAACTATAGCGTATATCTTATAGTTTTTTTACGGCATTTCAGTCGAATTTTATTCGATCAAGTTAAAGAGAGAATCTCCTCAAACAATAGCAAAATTAAAAATTAAAAAGCTAAATATTCATTTTTCTCATTCTTTAAAGATAAATGTTTATGGCTATATATATTTGATATACACTTAGGTTTATGGCTATATATAATACATACACTTAGAGTTAGGGTTTATGGCTATATATAGTATATACGGTTAGGGTTTATAGATATATATAGTATATACATTTATGGTTAGGGTTCATAGCTATGTATAATATCTAGGTTTAGGGTTTATAGATATATATATAGTATATACATTTATGGTTAGGGTTTATAGCTATATATAGTATATAGGGTTAGGGTTTATAGATATATATAGTATATACATTTATGGGTGTCGTTTATAGGTATATATAGTACATACACTCAAGATATCCGTTAAGGTTATGGTTTATGGCTATATATAGTATATACACGATAAGGTTAGGAATTTTCGGGTTTAATTTTTGGGTTAGGGTTTAGTATAGTATATATATATATATACTTAGTGTTAGGGTTTAAATTTATGGTTAGGATTTAGTTTTGATTTATAGTTTACGGTTTAGTTTTAGGACTTAGGGTTTAGCAATGTGTACATTACATACACTTAGGGTTGTACGGTTTTTTTTTTTTTGATGAATAGGGTTGCATAGTTTTTGTTTTTTTATTTTGTTTTGTTTTGTTTTGTTTTGTTTTGTTTTGTTTTTTTTTTTTTTTTTTTTTTTTTTGAATAGGTTTGCATGGTTGCATGGGTTTGTATTTGTAGCACGTGAATAACTTATACACACATTTATATAAATAATAATTTATATATAATTATAATATATTTTACTTATTAAATATATAATACAATTGGAAACGTGTATTTAAAATACACGTCTCCAATTGAAGACGTGTTATAATAACACGTCGTCGATTGGACACGTGTACAATCGTTTGGCCAGGCACACTGCGTGGGAGTTCTCCCGCGCACCACCTGGCCATCCGTGCATATTATTTTAAATTTATATATATATATATATAATAGAAATGGGTAGCTTCCTCTGGAAGCTACCCATTTCTATGAACTCTCTCTCTCTCTCTCTCTCTCTCTCTCTCTCTCTCTCTCCGTCGAGCTTAGCCCGTTACTGTGCCTCCGGCCTTGTCTCCGCCGTGGTGACCGTCCACCACTGATCACCTCTCTCTCTCACCTGCTATTTCTCTCTCTCTCTCCCTCTCTCACGTATTTATACACGGGTACCGGATCTAATTATCTCTCTCTCTCTCTCTCTCTCTCTCTAGCTCTCTCTCTCTACTGGGACTACTCTCTGGCAGCTGGGCACGACCGTGCGTCGATTTGCTCCGATAATCTCCTTCTTCCTCTAGCTCTCTGTCTACCGGCCGGTTTCTACATATATATTTTTCTCAGTTTTTTAACTTCTTTTTCCTCCATATATGCAGGTGTATATATATATAAGCAACCCTAAATCCATAAACCCTGAAATTTTTTGTGAGTATTTTGTGTCTCATTGTTTGTATTTATTTTTTCCTTCTACATGTATATCCGGCTGTGTTCATTTCCTTGTGCTATATATATTGTTGAGGATTGTATTTTTGTTGAGGATTGTATTTTTGTTGAGCATATGCTAAGGTTGTAATATTTTTTTTTATTATTCCCATTTTTTTTGCTCCAATGTTACTGACTTGTTGAAAGTTGTATACATATAATTTGGGTTTTTTTTTTTTTTTTTTTTTGTTTTTATGGACCAGGTATTTCGGTCCATAAGTATTAATTTGGTTAATTAATTAATTATTATTATTATTATTATTATTATTATTTTTTTTTTTTTTTAACAATGCTGCATGTGAAAAAATTTGATTAGGGTTTAATTTATTTACTTTTTTTTTAAGCCACGAAATTTTTCACTATGTTGTTGTGTTTTTAGTGTTTATAATTTGATTTTTGTAATGGTTGATTTGAGAGGTTTTATATACATATTTTAATGTGTTATTATGAATTTAGGAGTTTTTTTGTTAGTGAAAAAAATCAAACAATATCCGCCATTAGTTTCCTGTTATAAACCAACGATGACAGTTTTGAAAATGATAAATTAAAAAAAAAAAAAAAAACTATTTTTTGAATAAGAATTAAAGAAAAAAAATAAAATTGACTGTCTACGCGTTAAGAAATAGCTAAACTCTAACTCTAAACTTTAAATACTTAAAGTTTAGGGTTAGAGTTTAATCCTAAAATCATAACCGAAAAACCAACACAAACCCTTAGAAAAAAAAAAAACACCAATAAAAACCCTTAAAAAATTTCAAAAATTCTAAACCGTAAATCCACAACCCTAAACCCTTCAAAACAAACAAAAACCCTAACCATAAACCCTATACCCTTTAAAAAAGAAAAGGAACTAAAACCCTAATTAACCCTAAACCCTAAACCCTAAAAAAAAAAAAAATAATAACTAAAACCCGAACCCTAAACCCTAAACCCTTAAAAAAAAAACCCAACTAAAGTCCTAACTCTAAACCCTAAACCCTAAACCCTTAAAAACAAAAAATAACTAAAACCCTAACCTTAAAACCTAAACCCTAAACCCTTAAAAAAAACAAAAACAACTAAAACCCTAACCCTAAACCCTAAACCCTTAAAAAAAAAAAAAAAATGAACTAGAACTACAACCCAAACCCTAAACCCTCAACCCTCTAAAAAAAAATAAAACCTAAAACTCGAACCCTAAACCCTAAACCCTTAAAAAAAAAAACCAACTAAAGTCCTAACCCTAAACCCTTAAAAAAAAAAAGAGCTAAAACCCTAACCCTAAACCTGAAATTCTTAAAGGAAAAAAACTAAAATCTTAACCATAAACCCTTAAAAAAAAAAAAATTAAAACTAAAATTCTAACCCTAAACCCTAAAAAAAAAAAACAATAAAACCTAAACCCTAAACACTAAACCCAAAAACCATAACCGCCAAATTGTAACACATGATCTTCCTTTTTTACAAGTTTATACTGTAAGAAATATGATTTGTCTAGGTCCTTACTCCTAGACAGAGAAATATGGACAAGTCTTGGATGTCAGCACGTAGGGGTACGACAGAGTATAACGACGGGTGTAGGTCGCTTGTTTCATTTGCCGTTAGTAACGCGGGGAGGGTTCGGCAGGTTGGGCCTAACCCTAAACCTAAACCTGTTCGTGGGACGTGTTTCGCGTACAGGTCTCGTTCACAGGGGGCTCCATTAGATAGCACGTCTCAGCCTTTGGCTGAAAATACCCGGGAGGTGGCGGATTTGCGGGCGGAGCTAAGTGCCAAGCGAGAGAGAAACGATATCTTGGAGCAGCGCATGCGAGGGTTCGAGGCATTCATGGCCTCGCATGGCACAGGAGGTGCTCAGCAGGGTTCACCTACAAACATAGGTAGCACGTCGTCAGTTAGTAATGCATCTGTAGGTATGATTTATATTGTGTATATGACATAATTAATTTAATTTTCTTTTCATTAATTGTCATACTTTGCGTATAGTATTATATATTATAAGTGTATTTATTATTTGCAGGTAATGCGACAACAATTGGTCCGTTGTCGCCCTCTGGACAACGGCTGAGTCAGCATTCCCCTGTCAGGACACCATCGCCTATTACACCGTCTATTGTGCAGCAATCGCCTGGTGGCCAGTATACTCCTGCGACGGTACCACAGAGACACCCTTCCAAGTCGTAGATATTTTATGTAATTATTTTTGGTTTGTGAAGATATGTATAGTTAACAAATATGTTATTAATTATTGATATGTGTAATTTCATTTTGTTCTATTTTGGGGTAAAATAGATTTTGCGATATTTTAGGCCAGCAATAACAAAATTACTGCAAAAAAAGAAATTACAAAAATAATTAGCCTAAATAAAAATACAATTAGGTATTTAAAAAATAATACAATTACAAAATAAAATGAAATAAAAATACAATTAAAAATTAAATGAAATAAAAATACAATTAGAAATTAAATAAAATAAAATTAAAATTAAAAATTAAATAATATAAAAATACAATTAAAATTTGAAAAAATAATAAAAATAAAAATTTAATTAATTTGAAAATTATATTAAATAATTAGATTTAATATATGAAATAATTTTATTTAAATAAAAAATATAATTTAAAAAAGGACAGCAGTCTGCTACGTGTATTATGATACATGTGGCAGACTTGCCACGAGTATTTTAATACTCGTGGCAGTCTGGCCACGTGTATTATATACACGCGGCAGACTGTCTGACACGTGTATTAATACACGTGTCCAACAGTTTGACATGTGTATTACTGTACACGCGGCCAAATGTGCATTTAGCTATAACCGGATCTAACACGCGCGGAACACGTCGCCAATGACACATGGCAACCTGTTAGCCACGTGTACAGTGTCCGTACACGTGGCTAACTGAACTTGGCCAATTACTTTTTTTTTTTAGTGAATTAATGGAACTTTTACATTACTTTTAGCTAGGCCTACAATTCCAATCATAATTAATTAAAGATCTTAGAGTTGTTAAATTATAAGGTGGGTTAAACCGAACAAGGTTTTCCTCCAAATTGATCAGCTAGAGGAAATTCCTTCAACTTAGTATATTAAATTGACATTTATCCTTAATTAGAGTATGTAATTCTCAAATGCTTAATTTTCTAAAATAAAAAATTGTAATTAAATGCTATTTTCATCTTAATTACACATTTTTTTCCTTCTTTTTATTTTTTATTCATTCATTTTAAGTTGTTGATGTAGCAGTTGCCACATAAGATGACACATCACTTTGTAGAAGAGTTGTTGTGAAAATTGATAGTATCTCCAGCTAGCATTTTTCAATGGATAAAATCACCGAAAGTATGAAGTGTGTTGATATTAGCAATAAAGTAGCTAGCTAGCTAGGCATTAATTTGATCACTAAAATTATAAAATAAACTGAATTAATTTATATATAGACTTTCATTAACAGATAATTAATCTTACGTTGTTAATTTAATATGTTTAAATATCGTGCCGAAAGAGTACTCCTGATCAATATACGTACGTACACCGGCCAGTGGATCGAGCATCACAGGATCGGATGATCAGATCGAAATAAAATGCTTCTCTAGAAGCAGAATGCACTCATTTTGTGTTTTAGGCCGAGAATATTATTCTAGTGACATGTTTTCCCATTCGGCACTGCCACCTGGAAGAATTGGTAATGTGGTGGGCTCTGGAAGTTGTCTTCTTTCTATCTCCTCCTTGTACAGCGCCCAAGTGTGGATTTTCATTCTATTTGGGGCCGACGATCGACCTTTATATATATATATATTAAGCATCTTTCTATTATTATCTCTCCTTAATTCTATTGAGATTCGATATTTTTCTTTTTTCTTTAACAAAGATCTAAGGTGATGAGATAATATTGCTAATTTGTAAGATCATTCACCTAAAGTTTTCTGGATTCTTTGCTCATATACATGCATATCTATATATATATATATATATAGAGAGAGAGAGAGAGAGGGAGGAAAATGACACAAATAGATGTAACACCGACTAGGTAATTGAAAACTGTGTAAATTTTGTAAGAACTAATTAATAATTTAAGAAAGAGATGAGAACAAGAAATAGAGACATAGAATTAAGGTGGTTCGGCCAATGACTTACATTCACGTGTCAAAACCTTTTCTTTAGCTACATCTTTTCTTTTACAAATTTGATTGTATACAAGACACTATTTATGAAGAAAGATTTTAAATATTATAAGTCTTTTCTACTTATACATTAATAACAATAAATCTAATTTATCATTTTGTAACTCTTGTGACACTATCTATTGAATTCTTGTAACTCTTATCTCAATAAATATTACATTTTTCTTTTCATATAAGGATTAAAGTGAAATATATAGAAAATAATCATTTTATGGTTGGTTAATAATTTTGCATCTAACGGTACGAATAACACTACATCATTTAAATTTTTTTGAATAGCGACCCAACATGCACCCTACTTTCATCTCAATACAGGAAAAACCCAACTTGTTTTTAATCAATTTTGGGTCCAAATCCAGTAAATTTTGACCTTCTTGACAAACCACCTAATCACTGCATATTGTAGAACAACTGTTCATAAGTATCTCCTTAACAGAACATATGATCGATCAGTATTTCAATGGTGATAGCTATGTCGTCATGACATGCATGTACACCCTTTTGATATGAAAGCGAATATACATATATATATATATATGATTGATACAATTCGTCCCAATGGTATTAGCTAGAATTGAGCAGAGTCCGTACATGTTAACTCATTTGTCAAGGACGTCCGTGCAATCAGCAGCCCTTGCATATGGATTGATGATGGGAAATCAAATTGATGCCGGAGTCACTACAGACATTGAATTAATGCCCTGGAATATTTTGACAGAGAGGATCATTGCAAATATTGAAACGTGCTTTAAAAAGAGTAACTTTTAATGCGAATATTGAAATCATGCATAAAATTTCAATTCGAAAAAGTTCTTTTCGACGCGCAGGTTGCGACCACTCAATTACACTTGGTGGGTATTATTTTCGGCCTCAAAAATTCATTGTTTTCTCTTATTAATCAACGTTTTAAGTTCTTTTTTTTTTTTTTTTTTCCCCATTTTAGGAAATATTTTCTGTTATAGTTTTAGAAGAGTTTTTAGCGTCAAATTTTCTCCAAATTTTTCAAGGATACCAAGTTTGATTCGTAGTTTTTGTTTTATGTAATAATTAGACTCTTGTCATTTTTGATAAAAGTATATTTTTTTAGCTATTAATTTAAGCTTGTCTTTTGAGCTCAGTTCAACAATTTAAATATGAATAAGATCGATTTCAATCAAATATATTCTCAGTTTCGTTGGGCTACTATGGTTTGTTCTCAACCCTATTTGATATTGTTTTTCTCTTCCCTTACAACCTTAATTCAATACACATTTTTGTTTACTATCCTATGCTATCAGAATAATCGTAGTTTTGTTTAGTGTCACAAATCATGTTGACTAAATGTGGAAAATGTATTGTATGCGAAGTTGATGAAGGTCAAATTTAATTACGAGCAGTCCAATCATAATAAAATGATCATATCTAGTGATTTCAATATCGTACGATAAAATATTGGTGGTGTTGTAAAGATTATTCAAAGGCCTACAATTCATATTTTATGAAGAAAAAAAAAAAAATCTCAATTCCAATGTTTATTAGGTTAACATGGGTCGTCAATAAAAGTTCAACAATCTAGTTAATTTGAGAAGTTCAGTCAAATCTCGATCGATCGAGATGATCATGTCCTCCCAATACTAATTCCCAAGAGCTCCAATCGATGTTCGATTGACCGATGATGTTTTCTTAGGGTTTTTGCCGTGCGATATCAAAGCTAGATCTACTGAGATGTGAATGGGTACTTTTGTATTTTTTTTTTTTTTTTTCAGGGTTGCAACCCTAATTATACTTAAGGGTCATAAGGATGGCTTGACTAACAATTTATGTTGTTTACATTGAGATAAGAGTTACAAGAACTTAAGAGGAATGGTCACAAGAGTTGTAACGCCCCAAATTTGAACCAGCAAATTCGTAAGCAGAAACCTCCGGTTTCCACGTGACATTACTACATCAGAGATAAACTCTCGCAGCGGAATATATTTTTGTCCAACAGGCTTGGATTAAATAACACATTAGAGCTTTTAAATTAAATACCTCCAGATATTCATTAGAAAATTCTTATAACAAATACAAGGAAACAGGTGTCCATAATGACACAAAAGAATACATATAAATCATTAGCAATCTTGTCAACATAAAATGCTATAAACACAGAAGACTACAAACAAAATATAAACTATGCGTCCTTAGCTAAAAACCTCTTGAGCTCTTGTCTTTGTCTATTAACCTGCATTAACAGAATATATATATATATAGAAACAAAAACACAAAACAACCAAAGTGAGTCCACTGTTTCCAATAATAAGGTGAATACTGATTTATTTAATAAATCCTTCAACATGCAAATGTGGCTTTATAGCCACGCGTATAATGCAAATGTATTGGTTGTATGAATATGCATCGTAGTAACCATTTAGTTTGGTATTTTATGCTCATCTTTCTTCAGACTCTCGTACCCAGGGCCATTAAATCCCTGTTCGTTTATGTCCGTTGCCTCCCACTTAAAGTCTTACCTGTTTTTACTGGAATCCTACCGGTCCCAGCATTAGTTATATATTAGGCCTTCAGACACCCCTGGGTCACTCTGAACCCCTTGGATCCACTGACTAGCCTTTCTTCTCCTTGCTACTACATCAGCTTGTTGATGGCTATCTCATCAGCCGTTATATTATTTTAAACACAACATGCTATGCATGATCGGCCACATGCAATGAATAAATTAAATAAAACAATAAGCACAATATTATGGAAAAATCCACCAGCTTCGTCCTCAGTAAGTATAGAAATACTTACCCTCCTTGTATAGTTTCTTAGCTCCTTTTTCTGTATAAAAATCAATCAATATAATAAGTATATATATATATATATATATATATATATATATATATATATATATATATATATATATATATATATATATATATATATATATATATATATATATATATATATATCAATTATCAATCAAACAAAATATTGTTTATAAACACTCATCTTTTTATCCATTACTTTATTATTTAAGATGATTACTTATAACAATCTTAAATCTTTGGTTCATGATTTGGTGCCGAGGCTATATGACCAATACCACCAAATACGTTTATGAAGGATTTAACATATATTATAAGAACATAAAAGTAAATACTATAAAGATTCATTATGATGCAAGGGTTAGGTAAGCAGTTGGCTGAGCCTCCTTACTTAATGCAAATGCTAAGATAAATAGGTAAATATATATACTAACAAGAATATATTCACTATTTTACAAAAGCTATTAAGTCAACTGATTTCATTTCTTTGATTCATGGTCGAGCACTGAAACGGTTGACATAATGCTCAAACATGAATCTTAACAATTAATATACATCTTAGAAATCACTTATGAAACACTTGAACACATAGAAAACTTACCAAACAAATTCTGAAACAAAAGCCCCCTTTTAAGCCTTTAGTGACCGGTTTTGGAGTTGCTAGTGCTGTCTTGGTTTTGGATCTTGGTTCTATAAATCTAGGCCAAGAAATAGCAAGATAAGAGGTATATCTAGCTCTCCTAAGGTTGCTGGACAGAAAATCAAAAGAGAAATAGAAGGGTTTCTTCACCTAAGCCAAGTAATGAACAAAGGAAGACTAAATTGTATAAGTATGAACTTCTCACTTGTCTTAAGGTAGAATGGGAGGTAAGGCTTGTCCCATATTTATAGGAGTCTTAGAACATCAAGGAAATGAAAGGAAATTCGTGCTTGGAGTGCTAGAGGGCTGCTGGAAATTAGATAGACAAGGAGAACTTCTACCACCTACCATTCCATGCTTACCTTCCACCTTGCATTTCACCTAATCACTTGGTTTTGTCTCTTGCTAAATAAAATCCCAGCACTTGCTGAATGATAATATTTTTAATATAAGGTGGCTAGGGATGGCTGCTAAGTGTATTACAAATCATTTCTGCTATCATTTCGACAGTCGGATCAATTAGGCACCGGTTTTGGTCAAAAGATCAACTGTTACCAAATTGAATTCTGACTTCACAGGATTCAAGTATAAACTATATATATATATATACAATATTGAGTAATTAAAAGCCATAAAAACATATTTATCTAGCCTAAATTTGAAGGTCAAAGTTTAACCAAAAGTGCCACTTGGCACCTAAATAGTCAACTATAAACCAAAAAGTCAACCGGTGGACTTTTTACTAACTTTTGCCATATGGTAGATCTTTCTTTTGTAAGCACATCGGTCTTTGAATCAACTAAATCCGAGTCCGTTTGACCAGTTTTCGGTTCAATCAAAGTTTAAAGCTTAAATGTAATTCTTAAGTTCTCAAGGGTTTTTAGGTTTGCTTATAAAAACATGTGGATATTGTTTCCTCAACAATATCAATGATTTCTTAGGAGCATGAATTTCCCGGGCGTTACAAGAGTTACAAGCAGCTAAGAGACAACAGTTTCAAGCATTCAAAAAACAAGAGTTGCAAGATGATAAATTAGATTTATTGTATTGTATACAATCAAATTTATAAAAATGAAAGATGTAACAAAAAAAAATGCTTTAACGTGTGGATGTAGGCCACAAGCCGAACCACCTAAAATCTATGTTTCCTCTCTATAATTCATTTATCTCTTTTTAAACTATTATTAGTTCTTATATGGTATCAGAGCTATAAGTTAACGCCAGTATTTGACCATGTGCCCATTCTTTTTTGTTTTTCTTTTTTTTTTTCTTTTCTTTTAAATAAATGCCCTACATGCTGAGGCATTTGTTTACAATAAAGGTATTACACCAAAGGGATATGAAATAAACTTTTACAAGCTAATATTTAAGTCGAAATATAGGATGAATACTTTTTTTTTTTTTTTAGATAACTACAAGGAGAGGGAAAAAGATAATTCAAACTAGTGACCTCTGCGCGTCAACTCTTAAATGCTTGTAACTATACGTCTCAATAGTTTATATCAATTTTTCAATAAGAAACTCGATCACTAAAGGTGACTTTTCTTCTATTTTCTTGTAATTTTGCGAACCAGTACTACCCCACAATATCACAAGCACCACAAAGACGAGAAATTAATAGTGTGAACCTCGGGGTTGAATGAATTAAGTAATAAACTATGACCTCATGTATATATGTACAAAAGATACCTGCACCCGCTTGGGGAATTTTTGACACAGAAATTCCTTTTCTTGCTATTATATGATCAAACCTGATTAGATAGAGATGTGGCGAATAATTAGATTTGATAAGAATAATATATATTGAGCAAAGGTCATCAGCTATATATATATATATATGTCGCCACCTGCTGCGAGTTGCATGCATATTTCAGCTGGTTCGATCTATACTAGTAAAGATCGATTATGTTTTGGAGAATATTTTTTGCCAGTTGCATATAATAATATTAATTGTCATCCATGTTTAATTAATTTATAAATCATATTTCATCCTTCTTCTTTCTTTGTCACCATAAAAGGCGATGGAAGCATGCAATTGAAGTGGTCAACCTTCTTCTTTCTTTGTCACCATGGAGAAAAAGGCGAAAAATTTTGTACAAACAGTAGTGACTTTAAAACCTTAATTGGGATGCTAGAACCGTCCTTGCATCCACCAAAATTTATGCACACAAGCATTTCACGCGCACACACACGCATGTACGCGCGCTTACACGTATTACACACACACACATATATATATATATATATATATATATATATATATATATATATATATATGGACACATTTCTTTAAAATTAATGAAAAAAATCATAAAAAGCATACGTACGTATACACTAGTTATATCAGGCTTGAAATTAGTGGGATCTAAAGTAAGAGTGATAGGAAAGGGTCTGGACCTTTCTGGCATAATAATATATAAACTACAAAAAAAAGTTGTAATTTGCCGCGTGTCTACAGTAGCTGTTACTGTAGGTACGCGGCCAACTAACCACGTGTCTTGATGACAACGTGGCTGGTGGTACAAGAAAAACAATCGACCACATGTATTTTTTACACGTGTCCAATTAGACACGTGTATAAATACATGCGGCCAATTAGACACGTGTAAAAAATACACGTGCCTGATTGGACACGTGTATTAATACACGTGTCCAATTGGCCACTTGTATTTATTACACGCATCCAATCAGACACGTGTATTTTTAACACGTGTCCAATTGGCCGCGTGTATTTATTACACGCGGCCATATGGCCACGTGTATAAATATACGTGGCCACTTGGACACGTGGAATATGGGCACATGGCCATATGTGGCCACGTGGCCAACTGTTTTTAATCAAATATATGTTAAAAAAAAAATGTAGTTAGGATTTTGTACATAATATTACTATATACATGCATAATGACTCGTTTTGTACATTATGCATATAAATCATTGTATTTATTTATTTTTTCGTTAAAAAAAAAAAAGAAAAAAAAAATCTTATTTTCTTAATTATATATATGCATAATGACTCGTACATATCCTAATATTAGATTTGTGCTATATATATAGAATTAGGGTTTATGGCTATACATAGTATATACACATAAGGTTAGGTTTTAGGACTATATGCTATATGTAAACACTATACTTAGGGTTTACGTGTTGAGTTCCTTATATATGGTATACTTATATATAAGTAAACTCTAACCCTAATAAATGTAACTTTATTTTATACTTTAACAATTTAGTATTAATTTGCATATTGTACAAAACTAAACCTAATTTGGTGCTCTCTCTCTCTATATATATACCCTATCTCTCTCTCTCTCTCTATACATATATATATACACACACACACACAGCAATATATATATATATATATATATATATATATATATATATAAAACACCAAATTAAGGTTTGGTTTTGTACACCATTACCTTAAACATTTCTACGTTTAAAAAGAAAAATAAAATATACATTAAAAAGTAAAAAAAAAAACCTATTATTAAGACACACACACACACACACACACAGAATAATATATAGTATATATATATATATAACACCAAATTAAGGTTTGGTTTTGTACACCATCGCCTTAAACATTTCTACGTTTAAAAAGAAAAATAAAATATACATTAAAAAGTTAAAAATCCTATTATTAAGACTTTATACATATATGCATAATGTATAGGAATATAATTTTTACATATATATATATATATATATATATATATATATATATATATATATATATATATATATATATATATATATATATATATATATATATAATTTTTACCTTTTTCTAATTTTTTTTTTTAAAAAATAACAAATGGCGACGTGTAATAAAATTAAACCCCTAATTTGGTGCTATATATATACAGTAATATATAGGAATATATACAGTAAGTTTTTTTTTTTTTTTAAAAAAAATACATAAAAGAAAGTTAAAAAACCTATAATTAATACTATAGACATATACGCATAATGTATGCATGCATGTAAGCGGTTTAGAAATTATATACATTCATAATGACTTGTATATACCCTAACCTTAGGGTTTAAAGCTATATATAGTAAATGCACCTATTGTTGGGTGTTAGGGATTCGTGCTATATATAAATAGTATACTTAGGGTTTAGTCCCTAATCCATATATAAGCAACCCTAAATCCATAAACCCCGAAATCTATTGTGAGTGTTTTCTCTCTCATTTTCTATATTTAATTTTTTCTTCTATATATCTCTGTACATTTTGTTCATTTCTTTGTGATATTGTGTGATTTAAATTTGTTTGGACGGGGCAAATAGCACGTGTAGCAGGGTTTTTCCTAATAATATATATATATATATATATATATATATATATATATATATATATATATATATATATATATATATATATATATATATTCTTTTTTATTGCAATGTTACTGATTTATTGTAATTTGTATACATATGATTTTGATTTTTTTTTTTTTTTTGGACTATTTTGGTTTTACTGTATTTGTTTATTTGTTTATTTTTTTTTTTTTTTTAACATGTATTTGGTTATTACATATTTGATGAAATTTTTGTGTACACTCATTCATATTTTTTTGTCACATTTAGGGTTTTATTCTTTTTTTTTTTTGGAAGCCACGTACTTTTTTCACTATGTTGTGTTTTTATTGTTTTTAATTTTTTAGTTCTAGTTGTTGATGTGAGAGGTTTTTATATATATTTTAATGTGTTATTATGAATTTATGAGTTTTTTTGAACGTGGAAAAAATCAAACAATATCCGCTATTAGTTTAGCGTTATAAACCAACGATGACAATTTTGAAAATGATAGGGTTAGGGTTTATAGCTATATGTAGTATATACACTTAGGATTAGGGTTTATAGCTATATATAGTATATACATTTAGGGTTAAGGTTTATAGCTATATATAGTACATACACTTAGGATTAGAGTTTATGGCTATATATAGTATATGTACTTAGGGTTAGGGTTTTTGGCTATATAAAGTACATACACTTAGGACTAGGGTTTATGGCTATATAAAGTATATACACTTAGGGTTAGGGTTTAAGGCTATATATAGTATATACTTTTAGGGTTAGAGTTTATGGTTATATATAATACATACACTTAGTGTTAGGGTTTAGGACAATATATAGTTCATACACTTAGGGTTAGAGTTTATGGCTATATATAGTACATACACTTAGTGTTAGGGTTTATGGCTATATGCTATATATAAATAATATACTTAAGGTTTACATGTTGAGTTCCTTATATATGGTATACTTATAGGTAAACCATAACCCTAAGTGTATATTGTACAAAACTAAACCTAATTTGGTGCTATATATATACCCTGGCTATATATATACACATTATATATTACTATATATATATTAGTACATGTATATACCCTAACTCTCTCTCTCTCTCTCTCTCTCTCTCTCTCTCTCTATATATATATATATATATATATATATAGGGGTAATTACCTTTTCTCCCTATGAACTACTGGCCTGTGTCATTTTGCCCCCACGAACTACCACTTCGACCAAAAAAGAGCATCAAACTACCCTCTTTACATACTTTTCCCCCTTCCGTCAGGGAATCCAGTTAACTTAGATGGAATATGCCATTTTTTACCGTTAAGTTCGATTTAAAGAACAAAATGTCCTCTACAGTAATTTATAAAAAATATTAAAAAAAAAAAAAAAACCTGAAGGAAAAGGGGTGGCGGCAGCCACCCCTGAGGTGGCTGGGTTACCTGCGAGCCATCCCCAGAGGTGGCTCCGACCACCACTGGGGTGGCTCGCGGCCCACCCCGGCCTAAGGGGTGGCCGCACGACCTCCCCAGAACCTGGGATAGCCGCCCGGCCACCCTCGGTCTTTTCTAGGGTGGCCGGAGCCACCTTTATGGGTGGCTCGTGGGCCACCCAAGGAAAGACCTAGGGTGGCCGTGCGGCCAACCCAGGTTCTGGGGAGGCCGTGCGGCCACCCTTTAGGCCAGGGTGGGCCGCGAGCAACCCCTTTTCCTTCAGTTTTTTTTTTTTTTTTTTTTTTAAAAAAAAAAAAAAAAGATGAGGATATTTAGGTAATTTTTTAAATTGAGTTAGGGCATTTAAGTCTTTGCATGAATTAGACTGACGGAAGGGGGCAAAGTATGTAAAGATGGTAGTTTGATGCTCTTTTTTGGTCGAAGTGGTAGTTCGTGGGGGCAAAATGACACAGGCCGGTAGTTCATGGGGGAACAGGTAATTACCCCATATATATATATATATATATATATATTTATATATTACTCTGTATATATATAACACCAAATTAAGGTTTGGTTTTGTAGACCATTGCCTTAAAACATTTATACGTTTAAAAAAAATATATACATAAAAAAGTTAAAAAACCTATAATTAAAATTATATACATATATGCATAACATATACATGCATGTAAACAGTTTAGAAACTATATACATTCATAATGACTTGTATATAGCCTAACCTTAGGGTTTATGGCTATATATAGTAAATGCACTTATTTTTAGGGTTCCGTGCTATATATAAATAGTATACTTACGGTTTATGGGTATATATAGTACATACACTTAGGGTTAGGGTTTATGATTTAGTTTTAGGGTTAAGGTTTAGGGTGTAGTTTTATGAGTTAGAGTTTATATAAACCTTAAAACATATTTGTGTTTATATAGTACATACACTTAGGCTTGGGTTAGGGTTTGTGTATGTGTTTATATATATATATGTATATATATTATTTTTCAAATATTTAATAAAAATGTACAAATGGCGACGTGTATTAAAATTACATGTCGCCATACAGGGATGTGGAGTTATCCACGTCCCTGATTAGACACGTGGCTTTAGGCCACGTGCCAAAATTTGGCCAGGTACACCGCGCGGGACAATTCCCGCTCGCCACCTGGCCAATTACTTTAAAAAAATATATTTTAATTAATAAAAATTTTGAAAAAAAAAATTACTTAATTGGAAGCTACCCATTTTCGATATTTCTCTCTCTCAGTATACTCTCTCTCTCTCTCCGTCACAGCTGCACCGACCACCGCGCGTCCGCCCTTCCCACCATTGACACGCCCTCTCTCTGCTCGATTCTCGCTCTCCCTCTCTCTAATATCTCGCTCTCTCTCTCTCTCTCTCTACCTGTCTAAACTCCGATCGGTCAGCACTTGGGGTAAGGGTTCAGTACCCTCTCCCTTTCTCTCTCTCTCTCTACCTCTCTCTCTTTGTATCTCTCTCTCTCTCTCTCTCTCTCTGTATGTCTATATGTCTCTCTCTCTCTCTCTCTCTCTCTCTCTCTCTCTCTCTCTCTCTGTAATGTAATGTACGTGTGGTTTTGCTTTTTTTATTTTTTATTTTTTCTGTTATTATAATTTTTTTCCTCCCAAAAAATGCAGGTACAAAAAATACAAGAACCATATATTACACCACAGAGTACACGATTATGAGTAATTTTTACATTTTTTCTTCCTTCATTTTTTGGCTATAATAAATTTGGTACATTTTAATGTATTTGTTTATATATTTTTCCTAATTGTTTATCATTTCCAGTACATAGTTATATTGTTGGGTTTGTATATATATTGTTGTGTCATTTTTTTGGTTTTGCTGTGGTTGGTTATTATGCATGGGAAATATGCGTACAATAATATGGGTACAGTTTTATGTTTTTTGGTGATATATTTTACTGTGCTACAAATTTGTGTTATTATCATTTTTGGCAATTATCATATTTTGGTTTTTGGCAATTCTAAAAAACCGAATTCTAAAAATGGCCCACATATACAAAATCGCTTTTTTAAAATAAAATTGTGGAATTGTTTAAAATAAAATTTAAACAAGTATGTTGTACTATTTCAACATTTTTGGGTATAAAAAAAAAAAAAAAAAAAGTTTAATTGATCATTTGTGTTGGTATTATCCTTTTTGGTATTTTTTAATAAAAACCATTTTAAAACAAACTCCCGATCATTTTATAATAAAATGATCGTATCCGACAATTTTAACCAAAATTAAAATCAATAATTAATTAAAAAAACCCTTAAAAAAAAAAAACAAACAAAAACCTTAACCCAAAACCTCAAACCCTAAAACAAAACAAAAACCCTAAACCCTTAACCCTTTAAAAAAAGCAAACAAAAACATAACCCTAAACCCCAAACCCTAAAACAAAACAAAAACCCTTAACCCTTAACCCTTTAGAAAAAGCAAACAAAAACCCTAACCCTAAACCCCAAACCCTAAAACAAAACAAAAACCCTAACCCTAAACCCTTTTAGAAAAAAACCAGAAACTCTAAACCCTTAAAAAAAACAAACACCCTAACCATAAACCCTAAATCCTAAACCCTTTACAAAAAGCAAAACCCTAACCCTAAACCCCAAACCCTATAACAAAACAAAAACTCTAACCCTAAACCATTTTAAAAAATATATATAAACCCTAACCCTAAACACTAAATCCTAAAACCATAACTGTAAAACCCTAAACCCTAAACAATAAACCCTTAAGAAAAAAAAACAAAAACCCTAGACCCATTTTTTTTTTTTACAAAAAGAAAAAACCTTAAACCCTTAAAACAAAACAAAAGCCCTAACCCTAATAATATATATATATATATATATATATATATATATATATATATATATATATATATATATATATATATATATATATATATATATATATATATATATATATATATATATATATATATATATATATATATATATATATATATTATTGCAATGTTACTAATTTATTGTAATTTGTATACATATGATTTTGATTTTTTTGTTTTGTTTTTATGGACTATTTTGGTTTTGCTGTATTTGGTTAATTTTTTTTCTTTTTGAACAATGCTGTATTTGGTTATTACATATTTGATGAAATTTTTGTGTACACATTTATTTGTACCCTACACTTTAGAAAATACACATAAACCCAACACTTTCTAAAAATAACGAAAACCCTACACTTTCTAGAACTAACAAAAACCCTAAACCTATAAAAAACCTTAAACCCTAACCCTAACCTTAACCCCTAAACCCAAAAACAAAAAAACAAAAAACCCTAAACCCTAAACCCTAAAATAAAACAAAAACCCTACACTTTAAAAAATACACAAAAACCCTCAACCTTAAAAAAAAAAACCCGAGCCCTAACCCTAACCCTAACCCTAACCCTAAACTCTAAACTCTTAAACAAAACAAAAACCCTAAAATTTTAAAGTGGTAATTTGCATGTTCATTAGTTAGGGTATCAATGAACCAGAGACCTCCTCCTTGTGCACATCGGACACCACGCCTACCCGTGCCCCCACAACCACGCCCACAGCTCCGGTGCCACTATATACTGCGGCGTGACCACACCACCCAAATGCTGCTTATAGACCATTGATGCCGGGTACGGTGGGCGCGACCACGTCAGATCACGGGCAGGCCAGCAGCGCTGGATATTCTCCACATTTGCTGCCACCGACGTTCTCGCAGATAGGGATCACCTCACCGGGTCATGTGACTCGATGGTGTGCGCGAGATGGTCATGATGTAGGTAGCCAACATTGGGCTAATACTATGTATTATCCGTATCCATTTACACCATCTATGACTTGCAACCCTGATAGTGAGACGCAGAATGACAGGTTCCCGCTGTCACAGCCGGGGGAGATGCAGATGCCGGCGACGGGGTTGAGACAGATGTCGGCACCAGCATAGAGACAGGGCCCGGTGCCTGGGGAGAGCCAGGTGCCGGTTTATGGGGAGAGCCAAGTGCCGCTTTCTGGTGAGAGTCAGGTGCCAGATATGGGGGAGAGCCAGATGCCCCATGAGGGGGACGTTGCGATTTTGGGTCCCGATCGGTTGGCCCCCGACAGCCCTCAGGATATGCTTTCAGATGACGATCAGCAGCCTCCCCCGCGCGGAAGGGGTTGGCGAGGAGCATGCAGGCGACCCAGCGCATACAGACTGATCAGATTCGGTTGATGGGTAAGTACATATTTATATTGTCTTTGAAACTCATATTATGTTGCTATTAATTAATATTGTCGTTCGGAAAAATTAAAAATTGAATTATATCATTTATTAATATATATATATATATATATATATATATATATATATATATATATATATATATATATATATATATATATATATATAGTTAAAAAACAATGAAATGTTTTATATTTTTTGATTAGGGTACAACCCAGACGGGAGCATCTATTATGAGGTGATTAGGGACCCCGAGAGGAATTGGGTCAATAAGATTGTGTTGCTGTACAATGCTGCAACACAACCTGTAGGACGAGCCTGCAATCGTTTTAGGCGTGCTACGGGCATGCTTATCAAGAGTGGGTCCCACATACATATGCAGGACGAATGAACGAAGGTAGATAAGCACATTAAAAAGGCTATGTGGGACGCGCTCATGGTATGTTTATGAATTTAATTTATTTGTTTATTTAAATTAAACTTAAGATTAAGTTTTAATTTGTTGAACTTTTAAAATTAATGCTTAAATTGAATGTGCAGGAGGAGTTTTATCTACCTGTATCCGTAGACAAGCGCAAGGCACAACATAAAGCGTGAGCTGATATTGGCCGTAAGCACCACTCCTGGAAGTCAAAGTTTAGAACCAAGCTACCTATTCGGGACGGTGACACACCCGAGATTATACGTGCGAGAGTGCCGGAAAAAGTTTTTGAGAAGTATGACGCAGCAGATGTGGAGTACCTGCTGAGCGATTGGTGCACTAAGCAAAAAAGGGTATGTAGATCTTTGATTGTACTACAAAATTGGAGCTCATTTTTAATAACAGTTCACTTAATTTTATTACTACTTTAAGTGTGTCAATACTTACATTTTTATGAAAAGGTCAATGCGTAGGCGACTTGTGAACTGATGAAGCGGCTGTCGGAGCAGAATGACCACCCTCATTGTCTGGGCTCCAAAAGTTATGCCAGATTTAATCACGATGAGGTATAAACAGATATATGTATATGTTTTTCATACTTGTTGCTAATTGTTTTTTTTTTTACAATATTTTCTCGCTCTAGTGTTTGTTATGTATTTCAACTTGATGGCGACGGACATGTACATCTGGCACGCCTCCCACTCGCGCCAAGTCGTTCGTGAAGACGCACACAAGGAAGGGCGACACTTACCTGAATGAACGTACACGGGTCCTATGCGTATGCTACTGATCTATTTTACTAATATTTCTAAGTTATGCGTGTGTTATGACATTATTTAATACATGTGTACTTTACGTTGATGACGTACAGGAGAGGATGATGCAGGGTTTATTCAGTGATCCTGCCGCCACGCAGAGCGTCTCATGAGACACGGTGCGTTGGGCACCGAACGACGCGTACGAACATGCGGTTGGGAGGCCTGAGTACGCGGGGAGGGTTGGGCAGGTTGGGCCGAACGTTACGCTTGTTCGTGGGACGTGTTTCTCGTACAGGGCTCGCTCACAAATGAGACCATCTGTTGGCACATCTCAGGATTGGGCTGAACATGCTGGGAGATGGCGGAAATGCGGGCGATGCTACGTTTTGAGCAAGAGAGAAATGACGTATTGGAGTAGCGCATGCGACAATTCGAGGCATTCATGTACTCTATGGGAGTATGACATGGCACAGTAGGTGCTCAGCAGTCTTTACCGGCAAACGTAGGTAGTACGTCATCTGTTAGTAGTGCATCTGCAGGTATGATTCATATTGTGTATGCAACAAAATTATTTTCAATTTGTTTTCATTACTTGTTTAAATTTGCATTTAATATTATATACTTTAATTGTTTTTATTACTTGTAGGTAATGCGACAACGATTGGTCCGTTGTCGTCTACAGGACGACGGCTGAGCCAGCACTCCCTTGTCACTACACTACACCATTCCGTGCGCAGCAATTGCCGGTTGGCGAGTGCACGCCTGGGACGATACCTCCTGATCCGCAAGGACACCCTCCAAATCTGTAGATATTTGTGTAATTATTTCCTATAATTATTTTTTGTTAGTAATGAATATGTTTATTTTTTGTAATTATTTTTTGTTTGTAAAGATTTGTGTAATTAACAAATACGTTATTAATTATTGACTTGTGTAATTTGATTTTGTGATATTTTGGGGTAAAATAGATTTTGTGATATTTTAGGCCGGAAATAAGAAAATTACCAAAACAAAAAAAAATTAATTAGATTAAAAAAGTAATTAACCCAAAAAAATTTAAAAACAAAATTAAAAACAAAATTAAAAAAGAATTAAATAAAAAATACAATCAACAATTTAAAAAAGAATTAAATAAAAATTTAAATTTAAAATTTTTTTTTTAAAAAAAAAATTGCCATGTGTACTAAAATACACGTGGCCACTGTGCCACGTGTGATACAGTACACGTAGAAGACAGTCTGCCACGTGTACTAAAATACACGTGGCCACTGTGCCACATGTATTAGAGTACACCTGGCAGATTGTCTGCCGCGTGTACTGTATCACACGTGGCCAGGTGGCCACGAGTATTGTGGTACACGCGGCTGACTGTTAGCTGCGTGTACTATAATACACGTGGCACAGTGGCCGCGTGTATTTTAATACACGCGGCAAAATGTGCATTTAGTTACAACTGGATCTAACACGTGTCGCACACGTGTCTATTTACATGTGGCAAACTGTTTGCCACGTGTACTGTGTCCGTACATGTGGCAAACTGCATGCGGCAAAATGCAATTTCTTTTTTTGTAGTGATAGTATGCTTATAATCTAATTAATTACCGTCCATAGCCAGATATTAGATACGGTTTTCGTTGATCAGAATCACATGCAAGAGGATAAATTAAAGGTAATGATATTGTAATATATATCCAATTGATTAAGACTGTAATCAGTCATGTGTTTCTCACGGGGATTATATAATATTTTGGAATGGATAAAGTACGTTGTTGGTGCTTAAGGAATATATCATCGTTCCTTCTTGTACGGTCTCTACGTACATGGATTTTTATGCTATTTGTGGGGGGTATTACCTTTTTACTCTGTAAAATAACGCCAAATACACTAGCTTGCTCGCTACCAATATTAACTTATGCTACTAGACATTTCAACTCCTTTCAACCTTACAATTAGTATTGAAAATGTAGACATTAATTAATAAAAGGGAAAACTTCAATTTACCCCCATAAAGTTGTCACCGATTTGCAATTCAACCACCAATGTTTCAATTTTGTTAATAGCACCCCATTAAGTTTCAAAAATTTTCAATCCACCCCATTCCATCCAATTGAGCCGTCTGAAGAAACGGAAGTGGACTCACGTGAGTGGCACATGCGATTTTTTGTCCAAAGTTGACAAAAATACCCTTACTGAAACGACAGCGTTTTGCCAAAACACTACCGTTTTATTAAGGGCATTTTCGGTAAGTCAGGACAATTTCGTTAATTCGGACGGATCAATTGGACGGATTGGCTGAATTGAAAATTTTTGAAACTTTATGGGGTGCAATTGACGAAATTGAAACATTGGTGGTTGAATTGCAAATCGGTGACAACTTCATGGGGGTAAATTGAAGTTTTCCCTTAATAAAATGATTTTTGAAAGTGAAAGGAATTTTCTGTAGGACCTAGTAGCAATAGCTCCCCTTTTTCTTTTTTTCTTTTTTTCTTTCTTTTTTTTTTCCTAATATATTTTTTCTTCATATTCTGAAAAAGTAGATATGTGAAATAACTAAATTGATCTTTTATGTGAAAAAGAATTTCAAATATATGTGGGCTATTATCTATATATATGGCTTTTTATTAGTTTTGGAAATGTCCTGGTTTCATTATCCGGGTTCGAAATCCATTTTCTATTAATTGCTAATTTATGAAGTAATATTAATCATATGCTGTTGAATAGGGGTGTACATGCGGACTAGTATTAGTTATCTATATCTGCTATCCACACATGCAAATGCCAATGCAGTTAGCAAAACTACCATCCGCATGTGCAGATATGGATAACTGTTTTAGGGTATGCAGTTGCGGTAAATAAGTACTGCATTGCATGCATATATATATATATATACACACACACACACACGTACAATTTAGGTTTTTTCTGTTATGAATTTATAATATTTTTTTTAATATTGGATTTGTATATATAGATATTTTTTTTTTGTGTTACATTATATTTTCAAAACAAGCTCAAAAGACTAAAAAATGGTCAAAATTATTTTTAAAAGCGTTTAAAATATGCTCATAATATATCTATTTACGGATAACGGATAATAATTACACTTAAAAACTGCAATAACCGTGTAAATGAAGATAATTATTCACATTTTACAAATGCGAGTGTAAATGTTACAAATAACTCTATTCGCATTTAGGGGACCTACCGTGCATGGATGTTGAGTCAATGGTATTGGTCTATATCGATGTAGGTAATTCTTTCGGCATAAATCACAAGCTTCTTTTGTAAATGTTACAAATAACTCCATTCGCATCTGGGGGATCCACCATGCATGCATGTTGAGTCAATGGTATTGGTCTATATCAATGTAGGTAATTCTTTTGGCATAAATCGCAAGCTTTTTTTTGTTGTAATGGATCGACAATCTGAGGGCAATGCACTACTTTTGATAGAGAATCACACATGCAAGATATATATAATCACATAATATTATAATTAATTAATAATAAGCTTTTTCCACAGTTTTAAGGCACTAATTGATCAGGAATATGTTAGCGCGGCATTTCTTCCCGATTACTGCAACGTGTGAAAATAGAGATGATGTGGCGGGCCGGCCACGATGGGTTCTTTTTCTCTTTGTACGGCAATTGCATGGATCGGATTTTGATTAATGTGTGGTAGATCTTACCTTTATAGTTTATATTTAAGCATCTTTTTTCTTTTTCAAAACACTTCTCTTTTTCTTTTTTCTTGTCTTTTTCTATTTAATTGGCTTTCAGTTTTCTTGAATTGATCTGCCCATGCGAATCTAGATATCACAGAAAAAGTTCCACCGAATTGGATAAACCTGGCCTACAAATCCCTACCTAGCCAACTTAGCTTCCTTCTGATGCTAGCTAGCTCCAAAATAGATGGAGAGATCAAGCTGCTATGATTTATTTTATTTATTTTTTTAAGAAAGGAAAATTTTCACTTAGCCAGTAATTGAGAACCTAACATTGAGAGTTTTGATAATTCGATGTTCGGATTGAAAAATCCTTAACAGTTGATAAGGAGGAGTAAACGAATTGAAGTTAACTTGTTTAGTTTTGTTACCTAAACAAGTATAACATCTTTAAACCACTTCAACCATGCATATAGTTACAAAGCAGTTAAATAATTTTTGTGGAATGCTAGAACTCCTTTTAGTGTCCATCTGGGGTTATTTGCAGACATGACACTTTCTTTTTTTTTTTTTTAATTAAAACAGGAGAGAGAAATCAAGCTGTAGTTTTTTTTTTTTAATTAAAAATAAAGTGTCATGCCAGCATAGAATGACTCAGAGAAGCTATAGCATTTCTCATAATTTTTCAGTAATACAATTTATTTATATATTTCTTTTAGAAAACCTTACATATAAGAGCTCTATTATCCACAAAACGACACTTGCATATATGCTACTATATATGCAACTTGTTATACAACGTGCGAAAAGCCACTTCAGTCATTAATCAAGTAATCCTAAAATGGCGATTTGGGAATCCGACATCTTTTTGTACATTTTATTCTATCTACAAGAGATAATATTGCAATCCTAACCACACTAGTACTAGACCAGGTTCTATAAATAGACATCCATTGGAGAAGAAGCTCCTCACAGCAAATTTAGAGCCTTCAACTCACTTCACAATTGCTTCTTAACACACACATACACTAGCTGATCATCATATTTCAAAAAACCAAAACCCTTTTGATCCTTCATAACAATGGGTTCTGTGGTAGAGTTAGTCGCTGACAGGCCAGTGGTGATCTTCAGCAGGAGCTCTTGCTGCATGAGCCACACCGTCGAGTCACTGCTACGTAGCTTTGGGGCAAACCCTACAGTCTATCAGCTCGATCAGGTGTCCAATGGACGGCAAATCGAACAGGAGCTGCGGCAGCTGGGAAGCCAACAAAGCCTACCGGCTGTGTTCATAGGCCAAGTGTTCATTGGTGGTAACAGAGAGGTCAACAGCCTCCACCTCAGGAACGAGCTACTCCCATTACTGAAAAGGGCCAGAGCTATATGGGTTTAATTAGAACGCTCGTATCATATATATATATATGCATGCATCTTGCTAATTATGCTAATCAACCTCGATCGATAGAATAAGTGGTCTTTTGGAGATTATACAGTTTTTGATAGATGATAGTCGTCTATATGTTTTGTACGAGTACAACTACAACTTTTACTCTCGTGTAATATAATAAATATACTAATGCATGCCCATCTATTAGCTTCTTGGTTTTGAGAGTGCTATTTTCTTCAAATGCTCTAGTATTAGTAACTTAATTACTAGTATCCGTTAATGCAAATCCATTTTCATCAAAAGCATGATCTGTTCAATCATAATTTGCTTGACCAAAGAGAAGAATAAACGGAATTTTAACATACAGTGAAACCAGGGAAGAGTAAAGAAGAAAACAACAGCTCACGCACAAAGATGCCTTCATTTCTTGGAATGCTAAATCAAATTGAGCTATTCCGTTCATGTGTTTCCTTTATATTCGCATCTAGAAAAGCATTCAACGCGAAAAGTTACAAATAGCAGTCTTCTGTCAGATATATATATATATATAACTACATTTATAGCAAAGTTTTTTCTCCATCACTTTTGTGGAAGTATTCTCTCCGGGGAGGAACCAAGATTTATGATGAGGGGGGACGGATTTTTTTTTTTTTTTTGGAGAGACATACTAGCATAAATATAAAAGAATATAGATATTTAAAATCTTTATATATTTGTGGTTGTGCATATTGATATTAAATAAAAGCACTGAAGTCTTACATTTAATCTCATTGCATCGCAAACACACAGTGGTATAAACAACTAGCAAAATAGCTTATTTTTTTTTTTTAAAAAAAAACTAACATAATCTATAAGGTCCAATAAAAACGATACTTATGATCGTGGACTTTCTCCTAACAATCCCTTAAATATCCAAATAATAATGCTATGAGTCAAGCCAAACAATGGTGAAATCATAAATAATTAAACCATTTAACGTGTGATGCCAAAACAAATATTGTGAACCAAAATGACTACAGATAACCACTTAAAAAATTGATTGTCGGTTAGAAGTCACTTAGAATAACCACTCAAAGAACCCAAACCATTTAACTTTTGCTTTTACATCTTCAGAGTTCTAAACTAAATTGAGTTTCTAGTTAAAAGTCAACTAGAATATGGAAGGAAATTAAATGAATGAGGTATTTTAGATTTTTTATGTTAAAAGATGGGGCAAAACTAAAAAAAAAATAAGTTAAAATGGGATATCAATTTTATTTTGGGGGGATAAAAGTATCATTTTATAAGGACAAAATTAATTTTTTTGGTATATTAAAAGATATTTTTAAAAAATTTGGGGGGACGAATCCAAGACGTGGGTCCGCCCTTGTTATCATTTCTCTCCATCTACATACCATTATTTTCTGCAAATATTAGGAGTATATATGGTATATAAAGTGGATAAAGGGGCAATGTAAATATATTTTTGCTAGGATTAGAATATATGAGAAATGATCCCTACACTCATTTCTCACAACTGCCACACAACAATTTCATTTCTCCCTTCAACCGGTTTTCAACCAAAACAAAAAGAAAACAAAAGAAAACAAAAAAAATAATAAAATATTACCAGCCACGTCAGCTTGTTGTGGGGCTGTTGTGAGAAATGAGTGTAGGGATCATTTCTCAAAATATATATAGTAAAAAGCGAGGTCGGTTCTTGGCATCACACACACAGATTAAGGTTAAGGTTCCTGCATTTGCACGTACTATTTTTACATATATGTTTGAGTTCTTGTTTTGTCTGTTTCATCTCTCTCTCTCTCTCTCTCTCTCTCTCTCTCTATATATATATATATATATATATATATATGATCTAGTAGAAGGCTGGAACCAGATATAATTAATCTTGGCCGGGTTTAAAAAGCTCTTATAATAATAATTAGTTCTTCGAAAATAATTAAACTCAAAGACCAAAAATGATTTCTACTACATAATGGTGCCTCCTGTAAAAAAGTTATTGATCGAAGATCTTGTTGTGCAAAAACAAACTGTAAAAAAATAATCAAGAAAAGTACAAAAATATAAAGTTGCAAGCACAGAGTTAGTGCCTAGACAGAGAAACCGTAACTTTTGCCCTTCCGTCTGTTTCCTCTTCTTCTTCTTTGTGTTAAAGTGCGTGCTTTGAATCTACTTAAAATGAAATGGAAATGAGAAAAAGCAAGAATTTAGAACCCAAAATAGAGATATTTTAGGGTGCAAACAAGTTGGAGTGCAAATCTGGAGTCGGTTCAGAGTTGATGGGGGCCAAAACTGGGAACCGGCTCCGGAACCAGGTAGTTGCTTAACCGTCCGGTTAGCATTCGGTTATCCGGACCGGAGCACAAAATAGGAATTTTCACATTTTTTTTTCACTTTCCAGGCGTGCGACTTCAAATAAGGGATGAAACGAGGTTACAGTGAAGAAATTGAGACAGAGATCGGCACTGAAGGAACTTTGATAAAGAGCTTAAGAAGTCTGAAAGAAAAAGATCAGCGCTGAAGTGAAGGAAGAGCCTAGAAAGTGAAACTAAAGGGTGAGAACACTAAGAAAAGAAAAGTGAGTGAAAAGAAAGTTGAGTCCGAAGTTTCTAGTAGTGCGGCCTTGTGAAAACGTGAATTAGGGTAAAGGGTAGCAAGGGTAAATTCATATTTTTTAATTTATATATATATACCCAGAGCCGGTTACTCGGTTATAACCCGGTTTTTAAGAATGTAGTAACCAGTAACTGACTTCGCGTACCCGGTTACCAATTATAAATAACTGGGTACCAAATTGGTTTTCCGATTACCTGGAGCCGGGTTCCCAACCGGTTATAATCGGTTGGATTTACACCCCTACAAACAAGCGACTGACGGGCTGAGAGAGAGAGAGACTGAGAGAGAAGGAGGGACGAGCAAGAGAGAGAGGAGCTGAGGAGAGATAACTAGAGAAAGAGAGAGAGAGAGAGAAAGGGAGACAGCATGAAGACTGAAGAAAGAAGTCAAGTTTGAAGAGATGAAGCCCGTTTCATCTTTTATGTAAAAACTAAAACCTACGTGAAAACGACGTCGTTTGATGTTATTTTATATATTTAATATATAAAATAAATATTTATATGTATTTTTTTTTTTTTATATAGATATGGGTAGGCGGTTAGCAGTTATTAACTGCCTACCCCTACCCTCTAAAACCACTAACCGCCTTGTCATAGGCTGTTTGCAATTTTTTATAACCGCTTAAAAAGCAGTTATATGGTTAGCAGTGATAAGCGGTTATCGGTTGTTGAGCGATTATAACCACCCCGTTTATACAAGCCTAAATAAAGCATGTAAATTGAATTTTGCTTATGTGTATAGAACCAATAAGGGACATTCAGTACTGTGCAAGTAAAAATATATGTATTTTTTTCTTTTCTTTTCTATTAAAGTTTGTGCAAAATCTTGAAGGCGTGAATATGAGGATATATATCCATACGTATGGTGGACCTCAACCTTTATATTTCAGGTGGCATTAGATCAGGGGTTGGAACTTTGCAGATAAAGGTTTGCAACCTGCTTTATGTGAACTCTAATTAATGGAACTTTTACATTACTTTTAGTTAATTAGGCCTACAATTCCAATCATAATTAATTAAAGATCTTAGAGTTATTAAATTATAAGGTGGTTTAAACCGAACAAGCTAGGTTTTCCACTAAATTGATCAACTAGAGGAAATTCCTTTAATTTAGTATACTAAATTGACATTTATCTTTAGAGTATGTAATTCTCAAATGCTTAATTTTCTAAAATAAAAAATCGTAATTAAATGCTTTTTCCTTCTTTTTATTTTTTTTTTTAATTTTTTTATTCATTAATTTTAAGTTGTTGATGTAGCAGTTGCCACATAAGATGACACATCACTTTGTAGAAGAATTGTTGTGAAAATTGATAGCATCTCCAGCATTTTTCAATGGATAAAATCACCGAAAGTATGAAGTATATTGATATTAGCAATAAAGTAGCTAGCTAGGCATTAATTTGATCACTAAAACTATAAAATAAACTGAATTAATTTATATATAGCCTTTAATTAACAAATAATTAATCTTACGTTGTTAATTTAATATGTTTAAATATCGTGCCGAAAGAGTACTCCTGATCAATATACGTACGTACACCGGCCAGTACGTGGATCGAGCATCACAGGATCGGATGATCAGATCGAACTAAAATGCTTCTCTAGAAGCAGAATGCACTCATTTTGTGTTTTAGGCCGAGAATATTATTTTAGTGACATGTTTTCCCATTCAGCACTGCCACCTGGGAGAATTGGTAATGTGGTGGGCTCTGGAAGTTGTCTTCTTTCTATCTCCTCCTTGTACAGCGCCCAAGTGTGGATTTTCATTCTATTTGGGGCCGACGATCGACCTTTATATATATATATATTAAGCATCTTTCTATTATTATCTCTCCTTAATTCTATTGAGATTCGATATTTTTCTTTTTTCTTTAACAAAGATCTAATGTGATGAGATAATATTGCTAATTTGTAAGATCAGTCACCTAAAGTTTTCAGGATTCTTTGCTCATATACATGCATATCTATATAGAGAGAGAGAGAGAGAGAGAGAGAGAGGGAAATGACACAAATAGATGTAACACCGACTAGGTAATTGAAAACTGTGTAAATTTTGTAAGAATTAATTAATAATTTAAAAAATAGATGAGAACAAGAAATAAAGACATAGAATTAAGGTGGTTCGAGTAATGACTTACATTCACGTGTCAAAACTTTTTCTTTAACTACATTTTTTCTTTTACAAATTTGATTGTATACAAGACACTATTTATGAAGAAAGATTTTAAATATTACAAGTCTTTTCTACTTATACATTAATAACAATAAATTTAATTTATCATTTTGTAACTCTTGTGACACTATCTATTGAATTCTTGTAACTCTTATCTCAATAAATATTGCATTTTTCTTTTCATATAAGGATTAAAGTGAAATATATAGAAAATAATCATTTTATGGTTGGTTAATAATTTTGCATCCAACGGTACAAATAAGACTACGTCATTTAATTTTTTTTTGAATATCGACCCAACATGCACCCTACTTTCATCTCATACAGTAAAAACCCAACTTTTTTTAACCAATTTTGGGTCCAAATCCAGTCAATATTGACCTTCTTGACAAACCACCAAATCACTGCATATTGTAGAACAACAACTGTTCATAACTATATATATATATATCTATCCCACCATTTGACTGCAGTAGTGCGGACAATGTATCTAATATTATTATTGGGAGACTGAGGACTATTTTCTGGAGAAAAGAAATTATAATCCCAAGACATTATCCAAGGAATGCTAAAGTGAAGGAAGAAATAAAGTTCTAGGGGAAAATTATTGAAAGGAGATGGAGAAGGATGAGTCTTTGAATAATCTAAAAATTTGTTGTGAAGAGGAGGTGGTAAAATACCAGTTTCTGCTCCAAAGAGCTTCCACCAATATTCAAACCATAATGGTAATGATTGGACTGGATGAATTTTGTCAAAGATAAAAAACCAAGAATGTTGATATCGATCATTCTGAAGATAGAAGGTATTATACCAAGCTTTTTGATAATCAAAATAATTATAAGTTTGGGGATGAAAAGTTTGTGAAAATTTTTTACCTTGCCAAAGGTTATAATTCCACTGGGCTGGTGAAAGCACCTTTTTTATAGTACATTTAGAAAAGGCAATTCTTTTAAGATCTGGGTCAAATTTACAAGGAGTATGAGATAATATGACTGATCCAGAATCTACTAGGATGAATTCATAAAATTTTTGAGATTTATATTTCTCTTCTGGCATAAAATCCCATCCTGGCGGGAATACTTTTGTTACTAATTCTCTGGCATTCTTCATATGCTGATACTCAAATTCAATAGGGAATAATTTTGGCTGGACTGTTTTGTATTTATGCAATATTTGGGATGGTTGGGAAAAAGTGGGTATTATTGGTACAAGACAAGGGGAACTTATACTATCTGATTTTGAAGAGGAATGATCCTTTGAGGAAGATGATGTTGTCTGGGTAAAAGTGGCTAATTTAGAAGGTAAAGGAGGAAAGTTTCCTAAGACAGTAAACTTATTCTGACTTGGGACAACATTTGATGGAGAAGTGAGAGAAGGATTATTCTGAGATGATTGCTTAATAGCATAATCACCGGGATTTTGAATTTTTGATCTATCTGGCTTATTCATTTTTCCTGAAAAAAGATCATGGGTTAAAAAATCAGGGATACTATTTGATTCTCTTTTTATATATTTAATTTTAAAATCAAAATAATTTAAAGAGATTAAAATGATTTTTAGAGAAAGACAGTATAATAATGAAGATAATGAGTATTATGAAGATAATGAAAGTAGATGATGATTAATGAAAATAATTTAAAAGACTGATTTAAAGAAATAATTCGAAAACATAATACAAAGGAGAATCATATAGTGAAGACAAGGAAGAGTTAATGAACATACTTGATATATTGATTCAAGAGGAAATTGATACAAAGCCTTGATGCGAGGCAAGATAAGATACAAGGAAGGGGAAGGGAATAGTACACTGATAGTACTGATACAAAAGGATAGAAAGGCTAAAGGCTAGAAAGGCTTGAAGGCTTCTTTCTGAAAGCTTAAAGCTTCTATCTCAGAAAAGTTCTGCCTTCTAAACATAACTTACAAGCCTTTTATAGGCAAAATGGAAAGGAAGATTACAAATATAAACAGTAGAAAATATTTTACATATCTTCTGAACAGTAGGGTAGGTAATAATTTGACATAATTCCGGACTGACATAATTCTGGACAGCAGCAATAATTCAATGTATCACGTGCTTTCTGAACAGTGAAGCACCAATAATTCTTGAGTCTTCTTTATTTGTCTTTTGCGTCGGCTGGTAATAATTCTGAGTCTTCTGAGCATCATTTGTCTTTTGTGTCGGCTGATAATAATTCAGAGGGTCTTCATAAAGTCTTCATTCATTGTATAATTCCAAAAGTCTTCATTCATTGTCTTGCATCTAAATGATTCACTTCAAAAGTCTTCTGATTCATAAAGTCTTCTGATTCTAATACGGCTCATAACGCTTCTTTATAAATGATTCTTCAAAAGTCTTTTGATTCATAATTAATGTCTTCATAATGCTAAATCTTCATAATCTGCATAAGGATCTTGAGAATCTACATAAGGGTCTTGAGCATATCCTGCTAATACTGGTTCATCTTCATCTTCATCATCTGATAATTGAGATAGAGTTTCGAGCAAATTCTTTTTAAACTCATGCTTTGAACTGGAGGAGGCTAATTTGGCCTGATTGATGTTTTTCTTTAAAAGAAACTGATTTGAGGCTAGGAATTGTTCTGTGCATAATTTATTAATTCTTGTAATAATATCATCATAAGTATATCTATCCCACCATTTGACTGCAGTAGTGCGGACAATGTATCTGATATTATTATTGGGAGACTGAGGACTATTTTCTGGAGAAAAGAAATTATAATCCCAAGACATTATCCAAGGAATGCTAAAGTGAAGGAAGAAATAAAGTTCTGGGGGAAAATTATTGAAAGGAGATGGAGAAGGATGAGTCTTTGAATAATCTAAAAATTTGTTGTGAAGAGGAGGTGGTAAAATACCAGTTTCTGCTCCAAAGAGCTTCCACCAATATTCAAACCATAATGGTAATGATTGGACTGGATGAATTTTGTCAAAGATAAAAAACCAAGAATGTTGATATCGATCATTCTGAAGATAGAAGGTATTATACCAAGCTTTTTGATAATCAAAATAATTATAAGTTTGGGGATGAAAGGGTTGTGAAAATTTTCTGCCTTGCCAAGGGCTATAATTCCACTGGGCTGGTGAAAGCACATTTTTTATAGTACATTTAGAAAAGGCAATTCTTTTAAGATCTGGGTCAAATTTACAAGGAGTATGAGATAATATGACTGATCCAGAATCTACTAAGATGAATTCATAAAATTTTTGAGACTTATTTTTCTCTTCTGGCATAAAATCCCATCCTGGCGGGAACACCTTTGTTACTAATTCTCTGGCATTCTTCATATGCT
This sequence comes from Alnus glutinosa, assembly GCF_958979055.1. NCBI lineage: Eukaryota > Viridiplantae > Streptophyta > Magnoliopsida > Fagales > Betulaceae > Alnus > Alnus glutinosa. Next base: position 4,203,587 of record NC_084897.1, on the reverse strand, counting down.
GATACTCAAATTCAATAGGGAATAATTTTGGCTGGACTGTTTTGTATTTATGCAATATTTGGGATGGTTGGGCAAAAGTGGGTATTATTGGTGCAGGACAAGGAGAACTTATACTATCTGATTTTGAAGAGGAATGATCCTTTGAGGAAGATGATGTTGTCTGGGTAAAAGTGGCTAATTTAGAAGGTAAAGGAGGAAAGTTTCCTAAGACAGTAAACTTATTCTGAGTTGGGACAACATTTGATGGAGAAGTGAGAGAAGGATTATTCTGAGAAGGATTATTCTGAGATGATTGCTTAATAGCATAATCACCGGGATTTTGAATTTTTGATCTATCTGGCTTATTCATATTCCCTGAAAGAAGATCATGGGTTAAGAAATCAGGGATACTATTTGATTCTCTTTTTATATATTCAATTTTAAAACCAAAATAATTTAAAGAGGTTAAAATGACTTTAAATTTTGTAAATATTTGCTTAGAAGCTATATTATTATTATCTTTTTGAGGAACTTTCTGTTGAACTTCCGCTGGAAATTCTTCATACTTATTCACCTTAGTTTTTCCTTTCTCCGCTGGAGTTAGGCGCTTAAGATTATGTGGAATTTCCGCTGGAAATTCTTCATACTCAACACAGATAATAAATTCTTGATTTAAAAAATTATTTTGAAATTCATGAATGCATAATACAATGGCTAAAATCTCTTTTTTGATAATACTATAATTTTGTTGAATATACCATATACCAAAATAATAACAAATTATATAGACATAATAAATTTCATAGACATAATATTCTCTACCTATTTGTGGGACCTTGGTTTCAATAATTCTAAAAGTATTAGAGGAAGGGAAACCTAGGCATGTAAGGATTTTGATATGTCTAATGATTTCTGTATGTCGATCTGACCAAAAAGGAGAATTCTTTTTTAATTTCTGATAATGAGATTTGCAAATGATTCTAAAATTCTTATAATAATCAGAAATATAATTTAATCTTTTTAGAAATCTTTGTAATTGATTCTTGTTTTTTATTTTATCAAGAATTTGTAATGATTTATTTATGAAAATATTCTGAACAATATTATGACCAAGAAAATGAATATTATTCTGAAATAAACTAATTTTAGTAGGTGAAACTACTAATCCATTATTCTTTATGATTTGGACAAAAGTATGTAAATGTTTCCAATGTTGTTCTATTAATTTGGAGAAGATTAAAACATCATTTATGGAAAGGTTAGTAAAAGGTGTGAAAATATTATTCATAACATTTCGAAATTTTCTGAAAACATTTTTTAATTCAAATGACATATCTTTCTGTTCATAATATTTGAAGGATATTGTAAAAGCAAATTTATATCTATCATTTTTACTTATTCTGATTTGCCAAAATTCACTTTTCATATTAAATTTTGAAAATATAAATCTTGAAAGTAAATCTCTTTTATTAAGAATTGGATACCTTATCCATTTTAAAGTTTCTAATTCAACATTTTTCTGAATATAAAAAGCTGAATAATTCCAAGGTAATTTACTTTTCTGGTTTAGACATTTTTGTAATAAATCTTTGATTTCTTTATTACAATAATCTAATAATTTCTGACTTATTTGAATAGGCCTAATTTTTGTTAGTATTATTATCTTATCAAAATTTAATTCATAAGGTAATTGAATAACATTTTTCTTATTATACTCAAAAGCTTTTGAAATATTAGCACAAATTTCTGATTCTATTTTTCTTTGAAAACTTTTAATTCTTTGTTGTAATAAAGAATTATTTAATTGTTCTTTTATTATTTTTTGTTTTAATAACATTATTTGTTTGGAAATATCATTAATATCTTCTTTTATTATTAGTAAAATAAATCTGAACAATAAAATAAATCTGAATAAGATTTTCTTTCTCATAATTTCAGTACTAATTCCTTTTTCTGTTTTTATAAAAGAATCAAATAATGCTAAAAATAGATTCCTTGTTATTTTTCTAGAAGTAATATCTTTCACTAAAATAATGGTAATCCTAAAATATATTTTAACAAATATTTTATTATTACATATATGAGCATTAGGTATTTTATATTCTATATTTAATCTTGTTCCACTAGCTTGATGTAATAATTTATTTGTTTCTCTATAATATTTTGTAGGTATAATTCCTTTTTGAATATAATTCATATCTGCACTTGAATCTAATAATGCTATGGTTGTAATTTGAAATAAAGCATTAATTATTAAAGTAACTTTAACATAACATTTTTGAAAGATTATTCTGTCTATAAGATTAATAAATAATTCTTTAATAAATAATTCTTTATCTACTGAATTTTGTTTGATATTATCATGATCTTTGATTTTATTATCTTGTATATGATTTTTGATTTTATCATCTTGTATTATATTATTTATTTCAAATTTTAAATCTTGACTTGTAGTAGGATATTTTTCTTGTTTAGAATTATTAGAAACATCAATAAGATTATAATTTATATTATTAGCAATAATTTTCTTTCTTTGAATAATTTGATATAAGTATTTTAATTTTGTTACTGGATCTTCAATTTGGTTTATTAATTCCAATATTATTCTTTCTTCTTTTGTTAAAATATTTATATCTTTTTTATACGTATAGAAACATAATCTTATTTCAATATCAGAATATTTAATATTTTGAGATATAGTATTGTTATTATTAATTTGTAATAATTCTTCAGATTCAAATAATATATCTAGGAGTTGGGATTTAGCTTTAAAGTTTTTATTTTTATTTTTTATTTTGCAATTATGACTATTTTGATTATATTTATAATGTATAGGTTGTCTCTTATTATGCTGAAAACTTTTAAAGCTTTTTATCTTATAAGGTTTGTATGATCTTATCTTCTTTTTATGAAACTTATACTTGCTGGATGATACTATTAAAGAAATAAAACAATTTAGAGAACCATTTTGATAAAAAGATCCTAATTCTTTTTTATCATGTTTCTTATCTTTAAAATGATTTGTTAATCTTAAATCATAAATCATACATAAATTTAATTCTATATGTTTTAATGCATTAATAATTCTTCTGCATGTAAGACTCATACAATCATTGTAACAATTATTAAGTTTTTCTTTAACCTTATGGGCAAAATAATTTATAAATCTTTCTTTCCAAAAAGGGATTCTTTTATTCATTCTGATTAATAATTCTAGAAGAAATACATCTTTATACCACTTAAAATCTGTTGAAGAAAGATATTTTGAATGTTTTAAATTTTTATAAATATTTTTCTTATATCTTAAAACATCTTTTATAGATTGATTTGAAATAATATTTGATATTTGATGATTTGATTTATTAGGATATTTATAAATATTTACTATTATATCATGCAAGATATCTAAAATTTCATAATCTGATAAATCATCTATATTCCAATTATGCAAAGCATTAGCTATGTAAACATTTCTTATTTTAGCTTTTATTCCTAATTCTTCAGATTGTATATCAGGAGGTTTAGGATACCAATTATGAATTTTAGAATAATAATCATGAATTATAGAAGTATGTGTTACATATTTTTCCTTATAATTTTTCTTAAGTATTATTCCACTATCATTTCTATCTTCCAAAATCATTCTGTTTAGATCTAGATCTTTAGATCGTAACTTATCAATGACTAATTCTGTTTCAGAATCTTCTTGTGAATTTTCCAAAATTTTACTATGATTAGAAGTATACACATGATTTTTATTCTCTTGATTTGGAATTTTAGGAATTTCTTCTAATAATTCTGTATCATTTATTTTAAAAGAAAATTGTAAATTCGGAGGAGTTTCATATAATAAAAGTCTTTCAGTTTCTTTTTCTTGATTTTTAATTTTTAATGGATTTATATGATTTTCAATTCTGCTTGATTTGTTATTAAAATCTTTTATACAAGTATTTGGAAAATCATTTTGTAATACAATATTATTATCATTACTAGGACTATCTTTAAAAGAAGAAATAATTAATTTAAGAGGAGAAGTAACTAATTGTGAATCTTTATGAGTAAGGCTTAATGATTCATTAGGAGTATATTTTTCATGAATAATTTTATTAGGTAAAGGATTTAGACTAATTTCGTTAGGTGAAGGATTATTATTCATATTTTTATCATCATTAAGACTTATTACTTTAAGAGGAGAAACAATTATTTGTGATTCTAGATGTACAGGAGTTATAGATTCAGAAAGAGGGCATTCATTAATGATTTGACTATTTTTAATAGTACTGTCTTCTTCAATGTTAATATTTTCATAATTATGCTCAAACCAGGGGAAGAAATATATATCTGTTTTTAATTCATTCATATGATTATACCATCTAGTTCTTATATTATTCTGTTCTATTTGTGAAAATTTATTAAAAAACCATTTTCGCTTATCATCATATTCAGGAGACATGAAATCTTTTCTTAATTTATCTTTGTTTATTTCATAATTTCTATTTAACTCATCTCTAATTTTCATCATAATTTCAAAATCTTTCATAACCCTATTCTCTCCATTATTTCTGACGTTCCTTTTATTACTATCAACTAAAGAAGGCCTATGAGACTTAGAGGAAGAGTTCCTAAAGAACGAATCCATCATTTGTTTTAATACTCTAAGTTTTCAATAATCAATACGAACTCTATCGGGACCACTGCCGGGACCACCCTAAACGCTCTCCTGGCTAACCGGGCTGACCAACGGACTCACGCTAAACCAACGGTAGCAGTTCGGACCGACCACCTACGACTCGGAATATTATCGCAAACTCTGAACCCTCTCTCTACTCACCCTTGGCTCTGATACCATAAACTCACCCAGGTGATAGTAATTAGAGAAAGACAGTATAATAATGAAGATAATGAGTATTATGAAGATAATGAAAGTAGATGATGATTAATGAAAATAATTTAACATTGAAGAAGACAGTATATATGATTGATACAATTCGTCCAATGGTATTAGAATTGAGCAGAGTCCGTACATGTTAACTCACTTGTCAAGGACGTCCGTGCAATCAGTTCTTGCATATGGATTGATGATGGGAAATCAAATTGATGCCGGAGTCACTGCAAGATGTTAAAAGTTGTTAGATATTGAATTAATGCCATGGAATATTTTGACAGAGAGGATCATTGCAATAATGATAAAGATAGGTAGAAGCAGTAGGTGTACGTAACTGAAACGTGCTTTAAAAAGATCCAGTATAACTTTTAAGGGAAGTGAATATCGAAATCATGCATAAAATTTCAATTTGAAAAGTTCTTTTCGACGCGCACGATGCGACCACTCAATTACGTACACTTGCTGGATATTATTTTCGGCCTCCAAAATTCGTTGTTTTCTCTTATGAATCAACGTTTTAAGTTTTTTTTTTTTTTCCATTTTAGGAAATATTTTCTGTGAAGGTTTTAGAAGAGTTTTTAGTGTCAATTTTTCTCCAAATTTTTCAAGGATACCTAGTTTGATTAGTAGTTTTTATTTTATGTAAGACTTGTAGTTTTTGATAAAATTATATTTTTTTTTAGCTATTTAAGCTCGTCTTTTGAGCTCAGTTCAACAATTTAAATATGAATAAGATCGATTTCAGTCAAATATATTCTCAGTTTCGATCGTTGGGCTACTATGGTTTGTTCTCAACCCTATTTGATAGTTTTTTCTCTTTTTGAATTACCTTACAACCTTAATTCAATACACATTTCTGTTTACTATCAGAATGATCGTAGTTTTGTTTAGTGTCACAAACCATGTTGACTAAATGTGGAAAATGTATTGCATGCGAAGTTGATGAAGGTCAAATTTAATTACTAGCAGTCCGGTCATAATAAAACGATCATATCTAGTGATTTCAATATCGTATAAATAAAATATTTGTGGTGTTGGAAAGATTATTCAAAGGGCAACATATTTATATTTTATGAAAAAAAAAATCTCAATTTTAATGTTTATTAAGTCAAAACAGGCCATCAATAAAAGTGCAACAATCTAGTTAATTCGAGAAGTTCAGTCAAATCTCGATCGATCGAGATGATCACGTCCTCCCAATACTAATTCCCGAGAGCTCCAATCGATGTTCGATTGACCAATGATGTTTTTCTAAAGTTTTTGTCGTGCGATATCAAAGCTAGATCTACCGAGATGTGAATGGGTACTTTTGTATTTTTTTTTTTTCAAGGTTGCAACCCTAATTCTATTTAAGGGTCATAAGGATGGCTTGGCCACCAATTTATGTTGTTTATATTGAGATAAGAGTTACAAGAACTCAAAAGATAAGGTCACAAGAGTTACAAGCAGCTAAGAGACAACGGTTTCAAGCATTCAAAAGGCAAGAGTTACAAGATGATAAATTAGATTTATTGTATTGTATACGATCAAATTTATAAAAATGAAAGATGTAACAAAAAAAAATGCTTTAACGTGTGGATGTAGGCCACAAGCCGAATCACCTAAACTATTATTAGTTCTTATATGGTATCAGAGCTATAAGTTAACGCCAGTATTCGATCATGTGCCCATTCTTATTTTTTTTTCTTTTTTTTTTTTTTTAAATAAATGCCCTACATGCTGAGGCATTTGTTTACAATAAAGGTATTACACCAAGGGGATATGAAATAAACTTTTACAAGCTAATATTTAAGTCGAAATATAGGATGAATACTTTTTTTATTTTTTAGATAACTACAAGGGGAGGGAGAAAGATAATTCGAACTAGTGACCTCTGCGCGTCAACTCTTAAATGCTTGTAACTATACGTCTCAATAGTTTATATCAATTTTTCAATAAGAAACTCGATCACTAAAGGTGACTTTTCTTCTATTTTCTTGTAATTCTGCGAACCAGTACTACTACACCACAATATCACAAGCACCACAAAGACGAGAAATTAATAGTGTGAACCTCGGGGTTGAATGAATTAAGTAATCACTACAAAAAAAAAGATCATTAGCAGCGACTTTTTGTCGCCGCTAAAAGTCTTTTTGTGGCCGCTATTGATCAATAGCGGCGACATGTGGCCGCTAATGCAGTCGCCGCATATACTCCGCCTCTAAAGATCAATAGCGGCGACATATAGAGTCGCCGCTAATGTTCGCTCAATTGTCGCCGCTAATAATATTTTTTGGCGCCGCAAAAAAATTATAGAATGGAGGTCATTGTCGTCGCTAATGATCTATCATTAGCGGCGACACCAAATGTGGCCGCTAATGTGCTATCATTAGCGGCGACATACGGGTCGCCGCTAATGATATGAAAAAAATTAAAAAAACATTATTAGCGGCGACAAATGGGTCGCCGCTAATGATATGAAAAAAATTAAAAAAAATAAAAAACTTATTAGCGGCGACATACGGGTCGCCGCTAATGATAATAAAAAAAATTAAAAAAAAAAGAAAAAAAAAGAGAGACCCATCAAAAAGACCCAGGACTGCGAATGACTTCATAATAAGCAAAGAAACATGAAAAATTACCAAACAATGTCCTAATTTTTACTTGTTACTATTCTTGTAATCAACATTAACATTCAAATTAACACAGAATCCAACAAAAAAAGCCAAAAAAAAAAAAATGCATTAAGCATGCGAATACAAAAGAAAGGGCCAAAAAAAAAAATGCATTAAGCATGCAAATACAAAAGAAAGACCCAGGACGTTGGTCTCTTGAGAGGACTGCAAATGACTTCATAATAAGTAAAGAAACATGAAAAATTACCAAACAAAGTCCTAATTTTTACTATTATTGTAATCAACATTCACATTCAAATTAACACAGAATCCAACAAAAAAAGCCAAAAAAAAATGCATTAAGCATGCAAATACAAAAAAAAAGGGCAAAAAAAAATGCATTAAGCATTCAAAATACAAAAAAAAAAAGACCCAGAACGTGGGTCTCTTGAGAGACCCACGGCTGGATCTCTCAAGAGACCCACGGCAAGGTCTCTCAAGAGACCCACGGCTGGATCTCTCAAGAGACCCAGGACGTGGGTCTCTTGAGAGACCCAGGACGTGGGTCTCTTGAGACCCACGGCTGGGTCTCTTGAGATGCACAGTGGTGGTTGTCGGGAGAGAGAGAAGAAGAAGGGAGAAGAAGAACAAGAAAGAAGAAAGAAAGAGAGAAAAGAAAATCATGGAGAGCTACGAAGAGATGAGAGACGGATCAGATAGATACTTATGAGTAAAGAAAGAGATATTCTGTCTCTAGAGATTAAGAGAGATGAGAGTTAAGGAGATACTTATGAGTGTGTGAAAAGGAGGAAAAAACAAAAAATTCAAAACTTTGCATTTTGTTTTGGCTGTGCGCGCGGGACGCGAAAATTTCGTGTCCCGCGCACTGTACTCCAAAATTTAGAACCAATTTTTAAGAAAAATAAATTTAAAAATAATCTAAGAATAAAATAAAAAATATATATTTTAAAAAACAAATTAAAGAAAAAAAAATAAAATGAAAAAAACATTTTTGTTTAAAAAAAATTAAAATTCAAAAAATTTGAAATTTTTTTGCTGCAGGACCCCAAAATTTAGAGTTGTTTTCTTCCAAAATGGCTCCAATCACTTATAAATTCGAAAATAATCTATATATATATTAAAAAATAATTAAACAAATTTTTGTTTAAAAAAAACAGAAAATTAAAAAAAAATTAAAACCAGTTTTTATTTATTTATTTATTTATAATTTTTTGTTATTTTCTATTTTTCTTAATTTTAATAATTTTATCAATGGTGTCCTTTTTCATTATGAGAGAACATTGACATTTTTTTATAATTTTAGGAGGAACATTGACATAATTGATAGTTTGTGATCAATCATGGTACTGTACATGTGATCGATCGTGGTACGATTTATGTGGTCGATCGTTGTACGATCTATGTGATGCAACGTGGTACGATCTATGTGATCGATCATGGTACGATACATGTGATCGATAGATTATCCGATCAATCATGATAGATCAATATGATCGATAGATCATCTGATCAATCATAGTAGATCATCTGATTGATCATGATAGATCAATAGGATCGATAGATCATCCAATCGATCATGATAGATCATCCAATCGATCATGATAGATCAATAGGATCAATACGTCATCCGATCAATCAAGGTAGATCATCTGATCGATCATGATAGATCAATGTGATCAATAGATCATCCGATCAATCATGGTAGATCAATGTGATCAATAAATCATCCGATCAATCATGGTAGATCAATGTGATCAATAAATCATCCGATCAATCATGGTAGATCATCTGATCGATCATGATAGATCAATAGGATCGATTGATCATGATAGATCAATAGAATTGATAAATCATCCGATCGATCATGATAGATCAATAGGATCGATAGATCATCTGATCAATCATGGTAGATCAATAGGATTGATAAATCATCTGATCAATCATGATAGAATATCCGATCGATCATGATAGATTAATAGGATCGATAGATCATCCGATCGATCATGATAGATCTACAGGATCGATAAATCATCCAATCGATCATGATAGATCTATAGGATCGATAGATCATCTGATCAGACTAATGCACAAGGTCGAATGGTCTATCGATCCTATTATTAAGGACACATTGACCAGACTATCACTACAAAAGGATCTTATTATTCTATCATTATTATTATTTTTTTGAAAAAAGTACACATAACCCCCTCAAACTACCACTCAATTGTCAATGTACCCCACAAACTACCAATTGTGTTAATGTCCCCCCTTAAACTACTAAAAAATGTCAATGTAACTCCTAAGACCAACAAAAAGACAAAAATGACCTTAATTTTTTTTGAATAAGACAAAAATGTCATCATAAATTCAAAAAATTAAAACTAAAAGACTAAAAAATAAAACAAATGAAGAAAAAGAAAAAGAAAAACAAATTTTTATTAAATTAAAAAACGAAAAAGTACAATTTTTTTCTAAAGAAAAAAACGAAAAAATAACAGAACTTTATTTATTTATTTAAATAATAAAACAAATTAAAAAAAATTTATTAAAATAAAAAGACAAAAAAGTACATTTTTTTTTAAAAGAAAAAAGAACTGAAAATTATTTTTTTTTTAAAAATAAAAAATAAAAAATAGTTTTTAATTTTTTTTTTGAAGAAATTTTTGTTATTTTATATATTTTTTTAATAATTTTATTTTATTTTAATAATTTTATGAATGACACTTTTGTCATTAGGGGGACATTGACATTTTTTGGTAGTTTAGGGGGGGACATTGACACAATTGGTAGTTTGGAAGGTACATTGACAATGAGGTGGTTGTTTGAAGGGGTTATGTGTACTTTTTCCTATTTTTTTTTTTTTTATTGTGTAAGATCAATAGCGGCGACCCAAATTGTCGCCGCTATTGACCAATTATTAGCGGCGACATTTAGATATCGCCGCTATTGATCTAGCATTAGCGGCGACTATAGAAGTCGCCGCTAATGAATATGATTTATTATTTTTTTTCTATTTTTTTTATTGTGTAGGATCAATAGCGGCGACCCCAATTGTCGCCGCTATTGACCAATTATTAGCGGCGACATTTAGATGTCGCCGCTATTGATCTAGCATTAGCGGCGACTATAGAAGTCGCCGCTAATGAATATGATTTATTATTTTTTTTCTATTTTTTTTATTGTGTAGGATCAATAGCGGCGACCCCAATTGTCGCCGCTATTGACCAATTATTAGCGGCGACATCTAAATGTCGCCGCTATTGATCTAGCATCTAATGAATATGATTCATTATTTTTTTTCTATTTTTTTTATTGTGTAGGATCAATAGCGGCGACCCCAATTGTCGCCGCTAATAATTGGTCATTAGCGGCGACTTTAGGAGTCGCCGCTAATGAATATGATTTATTATTATTATTATTTTTTATTTTGTAGGGTCAATAGCGGCGACTCCAATTGTCGCCGCTATTGACCCATTATTAGCAGCGACCAACAAGGGTCGCCGCTAATGATGGGTCAATAGCGGCGACAAATGGTCGCCGCTAAAGATCTAATGTATATTTGCGGCAACTTTTTAGCGGCGACCTCTAAATGTCGCCGCTAATGAGGTGTCTTTAGCGGCGACTATGGTGTCGCTGCTAAAAAGTTGGCCGCTAATGTGCAAATTTCTTGTAGTGAATAAACTATGACCTCATGTATATATGTACAAAAGATACCTGCACCCGCTTGCGGAATTTTTGACACAGAAATTCCTTTTCTTGCTATTAATATATGATCAAACCTGATTAGATAGAGATGTGGCGAATAATTAGATTTGATAAGAATAATATATATTAAGCAAAGGTCATCAGCTATATATATATATATATATATATATATGTCGCCACCTGCTGCGAGTTGCATGCATATGTCAGCTGGTTCGATCTATACTAGTAAAGATCGATTCTGTTTTGGAGAATATTTTTTGCCAGTTGCATATAATAATATTAATTGTCATCCGTGTTTAATTAATTTATAAATCATATTTCATCCTTTTTCGCATCTAGGAAAAGCATAAAAGGCGATGGAAGCATGCAATATAAATTGAAGTGGTCAACCTTCTTCTTTCTTTGTCACCATGGAGAAAAAGGCGAATAATTTTGTACAAACAGTAGTGACTTTAAAACCTTAATTGGGATGCTACGAACCGTGCTTGCATTCTTTATATATATTCTTGTTCCAAACATTTATGCATCCACCAAAATTCACGCACACAAGCATTTGCGTGCGCGTGCACACGCGTGTACGCGCGTATACACACGTGTTAAGCGCACGCATACACACACATATGTATATATATATTTAACGGTCTAAAAATTAATGAAAAAATCACAAAAAGCATACTTATACACTAGTTGTATATATACTAGGGTAGAAATTAGTGGCATCTAAAGTAAGAGTTGATAGGAAAGGGTCTGGACCTTAATTTCTTGCATAATATATAGTATGCTTATAATCTAATTAATTACCGTCCATAGATATTAGATACAGTTTTCGTTGAGAATCACATGCAAGAGGATAAATTAAAGGTAATCATGATATGATATAGTATTATCCAATTGATTAAGACTCGATCATGTAATCAGTCATGTGTTTCTCACGGGGAATATATAATATTTTGGAATCGATAAAGTTGTGGGTCCTTAAGGAATATATCATCGTTCCTTCTTGTACGGTCTCTACGTACATGGATTTTTATGCTATTTGTGGGGGGTATTACCTTTTTAAGCATATTATCTTTCCAAAAAAAAAAATTCCTTTCTTGGCTTTAAATTGGCTTTCGGTTTTCTTGCATGAAACTGACGAATTAAATGGGAATTGAATCTTGTCATCGAGGAAAAGAAAAGTGCTTCCCGTTTGGATAAACCCAACTTCCTTTTGTCACCTCGATGGGCAGATGCTTAAAAAAAGACAGCCAAAGCATGATGTGGAGGGAAAATGATAGAGAAAATCACTGAGGGAAACGACAAAAGCAAAATCTTATGTTGTTGGATCAAACTTCATTTTAGGACCTTCATCCCTAAAAAAATAAATCCGGGGAGGGTGGTGAGGTAGAGTGAGAGAAAGAAGTGGGAAAAATAATAAAACAAGATTGAAAAACATATTTAAATAAGGGTTAAATACAATTTACCCCTAAAGTTGTCACTCCTTTTCAATTTGGCTACCAAAGTTTAAAAACTTGCAATGTGCCCCCACAAACTTTCGCCATTTTTCAATTTAGCTATTCTGTCTGAACACGTGCGTGTCACATGGCTTTTTTTTTTTTTTTTATGCAAATTTGTCTGTTTTACCTTGACTCCAAAACGATGTTGTTTTTCCCTTTATGGGTGAATTTAACTTTCTAAAAACTTTGTTGGGAAAAATTACAAATTTTAAAAATATTTGTTTTTTTTTTATATATAAAATAATAATAAAATAAAATAAAATACTGAAGGGGTGGCTGCCCCAAGCCAATGGGGTGGCTGATGGTGGCGCGCGGGCTAGGGGTGGCCTTCGCTTTGGGGGCTGCCCAACCGGCAACCACACCTTCAGTATTTTCTTTTTCTTTTTTTTAAATAAAAAAAAAATCAAATATTTTTGTTTTAATTATTTATATTTTTAATATATTTTATAATTTTTTATTTTAATGGACATGTGTCGGCTTCTTATTGGGTGTGACGTGGTTGATTAAAGAACAAAACGACGTCATTTTAAAGTGAAGGTAAAACAAATAAATTTTCATAAAAAGATAAGTCATGTGACACGCACGTGTTCAAAATTCCATCTGGTTTGACAGATAAGCCAGACGGAATGGCAAAATTGACAATTTTGAAAACTTGGGGGCACATTGCAAATTTTTAAACTTTGGTAACTGAATTGAAAATGGGTGACAACTTTAGGAGGGTGAATTGTATTTAACTCTTTAAATAAAATACAGAGTGAAATAGATAGTCATACTAAAATTTGTAGTGAAAAATTAGTAACTAAATTAATAAAAAAAAGTTGTATTTTGAGTAGCTAAACTAGCCCCGACTGCGGGAGACGCTCATGCAATTTTTTTTTTCCTTCTATTTTAACTATTAACTTTTCAATCTATTAACTTTTCAATCCAAACTCTGACAGATTATGTACATTCCTTAACTATTGTTTTTCAACATTTTTTTTTTATTATTTCTTTAACACCGCACAATCTTCCTCTTGTCTGTCTCCGGCCGCACCATGTACAGCAGCAAATATATATCCATCTTCCATGTCAAAACAAAACACATCACCCCAATCGGCCATAACTCACAACAACAGGAATCCAATCACAATCTTCTTGAACATTTTATTCCTTCTCAGATCTTATTCTAGTTTTAAAAACAATACACCCGGCCCCCACAGACTAGTACTGCATGCACTGAACTTGCCACTATAAAAAGACCTCCAAGGGAGCTCAAGCTCCTCACAGCAAGCAAGCACCAAACTCATCATCACTCTTACAAAAGATCCTTGACACTAAAACCTCTCGATAGTCGATCTTTCAACTGTTTTGGCAATGGAAACAGTGACAAGCTTGGTGGCTGGAAAGCCTGTGGTGATTTTCAGCAAGAGCGGCTGTGGCATGAGCCACAGCATTAAGACACTCATCCGCGGCTTTGGGGCAAACCCTACTGTGTACGAGCTTGATCAGATCGCAAATGGGCAGCAAATTGAGAGGGAACTGCTTCAGCTAGGATGTCAGCCGACCGTACCAACTGTTTTCATAGGACAGGAGTTCATTGGTGGCGCTAGAAACGTCATGAGCCTCCAAGTCAGGAATGAGCTTGGCCTATTGCTCAAAAACGCTGGAGCTATATGGGTATGAACAAACAACTAGTTTCTGCAGGTAACAGGCTGCGATATAAGCAGGCTCCAATAAAAGGGTTTTACTTTATTTCCCCATATATATATATATGAACGGATGTGGGTAACGTATATGGACTACTATAGAGCTACTTTATAACTTCTTGCACTCTCTATATTTATATCAAGGTCACTTATATATTAGCGTTACTACCATGGCATTGACATGGGTGTACTGTGCTTCTTCTTCTTCTGCTCCTTAATTTTCTCCTGCATACACACACGTCGCACGCAAATTAATTAGGGTATGCATGCGCACACCAACAAAGAAAAATGCAAATTTGGTAATGATAAATCACTATTTACCTTAAAAGTTTAAACTTTGATCACGAGTATAAGCCGGTTCAAACTCCAACATAATAAATAAAGCACCAATGCATTGAATTTTTAATTAAAATGAGAATGAATTATGGAGCAGGCAGGTGTGGAATCAAAAAGGCTGGGGGGCCTCAAAATGTTCCCCATAAATTTATCAAAATAGCCCTATAATTTTTTAAAAATACAATTTTTTACCTCTCTATTTTTTATTATTATTATTTTTTATTTTGTTCCCCTACATCTAAAATCCTAGTTCCGATGCCTTTGAAGTCAGGGTTCGAATTCATGATTTTTGAGTTTTGATACTATGTTAAATCATAATTTATTTTAAAATTTTAAATTGATAAGAATATTGCAGGATAAATTTAATCATTTATTTATATTCTAACCAGCAAAATAAATTGCTTATAATGACAAAGTAATAAACATACATCATGAGAACATAGCAGAGTAAATCAATCATTATTATGCAAGAGAACAGCTAGCTCTCCAGGCCCTGAGAGACCAGGAGATAAAGATTTTGTCATAAAAAATTAATTTAAAAATTTAAAAAAAAAAAATTTTTTTTAAAAAAAAAAAGGCTGTGATTCAAATCATCAGCCATATCTCTCCAATTTTATTTTAACGACCGACGAATTAAGATGCTCATTGGAAGAGGATTTCTATACAAGTCGACAAATTCTTTTGTTTAAAGGAAAAATCAGGGACGCCATTTTCATAAACCAAACCAAAAAATGAAAAAAAGGCTTTTGCCTTGAAGGTCATTGAAGCTTAAAGTCAATACCAATTATTCTCTTGAAATAGATATTCACTCAAAGACTAAGAATATAATGACGATTTCAAGGTTAAGTTATTTCGTTCCATATTCTTCAATTTTCAATAAAAATTATATATTCTTTTCATAATGTAATAGTCGTTTTGCGTAACAAACACAGCCTTAGTGCTTAAAAATGATTTTTTTTTTTTTGATTTTTTTTTTTAAGTAAGAATTATTGGAAAGAAACCATTACAAAAACAAACAAAACCAAGAAAAAGGTCTAATTTTAGGTCGATCGAGAAAGAAGCCAACACAAGCAACAAGTACGCATTCAAGAATGCTATAATTAAGGGCTAACTAGACTAGAATTTTACATAAAAAAAGTCGCAAGACCCAACCAGAACACTATTAGCGTACAGAAGAACTCCGACAATTGGTTAGGCTTTATGTTATTCCAGTACTGGAGTTTAAAAACAGCCATGTTTAAGACTTTATGTTACATCAATCGCTAGTGCTATAGATATATATATTGAGGTTGATGTGTCTAAAGGAATTTATCGAAGATTTTGACCTTCAATCCGAAAATGATTCTTGGACCACTGTCTTTGCATGTGGAAATGACTGGAAGTCATCGGTTTGGTCCTTTTTGTAAGGTTTTCGGACACTCCACAGCTGCTTGTGCTCGAAATTAGCCCGGCCTCAACTTAATTTCGTCCAATATTCCAAGCTTGGTTGCCTTGACATGACAGCAAAAGTTCAGAGCCATGTGACTGTCAACAACATATATATACTTATACGCAATCTAAGCCACAATCATCAAAGCATTAATTGGGTTATGTTTGTGTGCAAATTGAACATAAACCCATTTTTCAATATCGGCTCAAAACTGGGATTGGAGCTGGCAAAGCGATGTGTTGGGGTTGTTGTGGAACGAAACAAAAGAAAACAATCAAGAACTAAGAACAAACAAACATATATATACTCGACCATAAGAATGTACTATACGAAACGTGCTTCACCCAAATTTTGGGTTACGTCCATGGAGTTGTTATAGTTTTCACTATGAAGAGAAAAGAAATTGAGTTTACAATGGTGCTCTTCTTAAGTAGTTTAGTTTGTGATGAATATATAGTGTGTCAGCCGCCTTATTCACCTATTAATTAGTACCCTCTACAAACTTTTATAAACTTGCTCAAGCCATTGTCGCGCGAGAATATTGCACAGAGTTTTTGTTGGCTACTCAGCCGCACTTGCTCAAGCAACGATCAAGCAAGACTCGAGTGAGGTTTCTGTGATCTGCCTCTCGCTTGAGCAACTATCAAGTGATCAGACTTGAGCAAGCACTGCAAAAAAAGGACCAATTCTTGACAGTTTTTTTTTAGACAGTTTCAGAAATCTAGAATTAAATTTTTAATGATGCACTACAAAAATACATGAGAATACTAACCTAAGGTCAATAACGTGCAAATGTGTTTTTTAGGTTACAAGAACCCAATAATGTCCAGTAACATGGTCCCACTAACGCAAAGCTGAGGTTAGTATCCCTTAAGTTGCTAAAATGTGTATTGTAACCTGTAACCCAAAAAATATTTCATGTTACTAGAATCGAGTTACGTGAAACTACACGTTATTGAGTTTCTGTAACGTGCAAAGAATAGGTTACTAAAGTGTTGTAACGCATAATTAATTATCACGTTACTGAACTATTGCAATGGGAATACTTTTATGTTAGTGAATGTTGTTACGCAGAATTTATTATAACATTACTGTAATTTGTAACGTGAATATTGTTAGGTTAGTGTATCTTGTAACCCAAAATTAATCTTCACATTACTGTATGTTCTAACGTGAATATTATTAGGTTAGTGTATGTTGTAACACAAAACTAATCCTCAAGTTACTGTATGTTCTAACGTGTATTTTGTTAGGTTAGTGTATGTTGTAACACATAACTCATCTTCACGTTACAGCAATTTGTAACATGAATATTGTTAGTTTAGTGAATGTTGTAACGCAAAACTCAACCTCAAGTTACTGTGTTTTGTAACGTGAGTATCGTTATGTTAGTTAATGTTGTAATGCACAACTAAATTTTTCGTTACTGTATTTTCTAACGTGATATTTATTACGTTACTTTATATATAGTAACATATATATATATATATATATATATATATATATATATATTCACACGTTACTGTATTTTAAATAGCAAAAAAAAAAAATTACAGATTTTTCTCTCCCAAATATTTTTTTTAGCAGTTGACCACTTACATCTATCCTCCTATAATCACAACAAATTGTACGTTTTCATCAATTCATTCGTTAACAATAACATTTTACATTTAATTTTAAAAAACAAGCACAACAATATACATTGAGAATGAATCGTCAAAAATTACAATCGTTGAAAATAATATAACCAATATTTGTGTTTTCATATATATATGAACAATTATACATAATGAACAATTAATATATAACCCATGTTTGTGTTTTCATATATATATGGACAATTATACATAAAGAATACACGCAAAACACAATGATAAAACAGCTACTAATGGATGCGCATGAGTTGAATTTCTCGCCGTCTATACATGAACAGCTACTAACGGATGCACAACAATATGCTCCATATTACCTATAAATGATAAAACAAACAAACTCAGAAAACAAAAATACGATAATATCATATCAAAACTAATACTTAAGGAGCAACATGTGGAATATAAAGAAATGTCATCAATATTAAAAAAATGGGATAATTACACTTAACCCCCTTGATTTATCCACGGTGTGGCGATTTACCCCCCAATGTACCAAAATTGATACATGACCCCCCCGAACTTGCCAACGTGTGGCAAAATCAACCTTCCGTCCAATCGACGGTTTGTTTGGACGGAAAGTCGGTCACGTGCAAGTCACATGACTTGGGGAGGGTCTCTGTCTCAAACGGTCACGTGACTTGCACGTGACTGATTTTTCGTCCAAACGAACGGTCGATTGGACGGAAGGTTGATTTTGCCACACGTTGGCAAGTTCGGGGGGGTCATGTACCAATTTTGGTACATTGGGGGGTAAATCGTCACACCGTGGATAAATCATGGGGGTTAAGTGTAATTATCCCTAAAAAAAAATAAGGATATAAATACGAAGTAATTAATTATTACTTGAACCGCTGCAAGTAGACGATCTAACATTTAAACAAGGTGTGGAATATCTGTCAAGTGTAGGGTAACCTACGAAATACACAACGCACCCAAATTAATATTATATATTTATACATAATGCACACGAACATGAATTGATTTTAATTGATTGACAACGCAATAACTTTATTGCTTACCTAATGCACATATTAATTATTACCACATGTATAAATGATTCACCAATTCGTTAACAATTGCCAATCAATGTAGAAATAAATAAGAGAAAACCAGTCAAGTTTTATCGAATCACTTACGCTAAGAGTGGATCTAAGTCTGGTCGAGCGTGGTCAAAATCATCACTCGGATCATTGTCATTAATTCTGGTTAATAGGAACGGCTCACAATCGTGGTAGGTATCAGATGCATCCACTACAAGAATTTGCTTCATTAGCGTCCAACTTTTTAGCGGCGACTCAAATGTCGCCGCTAATAGTTGATTATTAGCGGCGACATGTATAAGTCGCCGCTAATAATCTAATATTAGCGGCGACATTTGTGTCGTCACTAATAGTAAACAATAATAATAATAAAAATTAATATTAGCGTCGACTTTTGAGTTGACGCTAATATGTCGCTGCTAATAACTTGGCGGGATTTTTTTAGTCTTCGCAGGCTAGTACTGGAAAATATTAGCGGCGACCTAAAGTCGCCGCTAATAATGTCTCATTAGCGGCGACAACACAAAGTCGCCGCTAATAATATACTATTAGCAGCGACCCAAATGTCGACGCTAATAAAGTCGCTGCTAATAATGTCTCATTAGCGGCGACAACACAAAGTCGCCGCTAATAATATACTATTAGCAGCGACCCAAATGTCGACGCTAATAATTCCACATTAGCAGCCACTATTGATAGTCGCCGCTAATAATCTATTATTAGCGGCGACAAATAATAATCCACTATTAGCGGCGACTTTTTGTCGCCGCTAATAAGTAACGAAAAAACAAATATTAACAATTAAAGTTTTAATTTGAATTTGTGGAAATATATTAACGGCGACCCAAATGTCGCCGCTAATAATGCCACATTAGCGGCCACTTTTGAAAGTCGCCGCTAATAATCTACTATTAGCGGCGACATTTTTGTCGCCGCTAATAATCCACTATTAGCGGCGACTTTTTGTCGCCGCTAATAAGTAACGAAAAAACAAATATTAACAATTAAAGTTTTAATTTGAATTTGTGGAAATATATTACCGGCAACCCAAATGTCGCCGCTAATAATGCCACATTAGCGGCCACTTTTGAAAGTCGCCGCTAATAGTTAACGAAAAAACAAATATCAACAATTAAAGTTTTAATTGGCATTTGTGGAAATATATGCACGTTACTAATTTAGTAACATTCAAAATTGTCCACGTTACTAATTATTAAAAATTATATTATGTTTTTAATAAAAAACTGGTTTTTTTTTTCTTTTTTTTTTTTCGTTTTTCTTTAATTTTTTAATTTGTTTTTAAAAAATAAATTTTTAGTTTCTTTTTTTCGAAAAATTGGTTTTTTCGACCGAAGTAATACACTAGGATCGATTAGATAATTCTATTGATCCTATGATCATGTCATGATCGATCACACGTTTGATCGAACCTATAACTGTGTCAAGTTTGATTGATCGGATGTTCCTGTCACAATAGATCGGACCGATGCACTATGATGAATTAGATATTTGATCAAACATTCACTTGTGTCAAGTTTCATCGATCATTTGATCCTGTCATGATCGATTGGACTAGTACTTATTAGGATCAATCGCACGTTTGATCAAACTTTCACTATGTCAAGTACGATTGATCGAACTCTATCACAATTGATCAGACTAATTAATGCACTATGATCGATCGGATGGTCTATCGATTATGTTGATCGATCACGATCGATCGGATGATCTATCGATCCTATTGATCGATCACGATCGATTGGATGATCTATCGATCATATTGATCGATCACGACCGATCGGATGATCTATCACGATTGATAGGATATGATCGATACTATCACGATCGATTGGATGATCTATCGATCCTATGGATCGATCACGATCGATTGGATGATCTATCGATCCTATTGATCGATCACGATCGATTGGATGATCTATCGATCCTATTGATCGATCAGATGATCTAACGATCCTATTGATCGATCAAATTATCTATCGATCATATTGATCTATCACGGTCGATCGAATAGGATCAATATTATCACGATCGATCGAATGATCTATCGATCCTATTGATCGATCACGATCAATCGGATGATCTAACGATCCTATTGATCGATCCCGATCGATCGGATGATCTAACGATCCTATTGATCGATCACGATCGATCGGATTATCTATCGATCCTATTGATCTATCATGATCGATCGGATGATCTACCATGATTGATTGGAATATCTATCGATCCTATTGATCTATCATGATTGATCGGATAATTTATCATGATCGATCGGATGATCTACCATGATTGATCGGATGATCTACCATGATTGGTCGGATGATCTGTCATGATTGGTCGGATGATCTACCATGATTGGTCGGATGATCTATCATGATTGATCGGATGATTTATCATGAACGGTCGGATGATCTATCATGATTGATCAGATGATTTATCGTGATCGATCGGATGATTTATCATGATCGATCGGATGATCTACCACGATTGATCTGATGATCTATCGATCCTATTGATCTATCATGATCGATCGGATGATCTACCATGATTGATCGGATGATCTATCGATCCTATTGATCTATCACGATCGATTGGATGATCTAACGATCATGTTGATCTATCATTATCGATTGGATGATTTACCATGATTGATTGGATGATCTATCGATCTTATTGATCTATCATGATTGATCGGATGTTTTTTTTTATCTATTATGATCGATCAGATGATGTATTATGATCGATCAGATGATCTACCACTCAATTGTCAATGTACCCTACCCAAACTACTAATTGTGTCAATTGCCCACCTCAAACTACCAAAAAATGTCACTGTCCCCCTAATACCAACAAAAAGACAAAAATAACCTTAAATTTTTTTGAATAAGACAAAAATGTCCTTATAAATTCGAAAAAAGAAAAAACTAAAAAATTATTTTTTAAAAAACAAATTAAATAAAAAACGAAAAAGAAAGTTTTTTTAAAAAAAAATAATAAAAAATAGCTGAAAAATATAAAAAACATTTTTTTTTAAAAAAAAAAAAAAAAACTAAAAAGAAAAAGGAAAAACTAGTTTTTTATTAAATTAAAAAAAAAAAAAACAAAAAAAGAAAGCTTTTTTTTAAAAAAAAAAAAAACGAAAAAAGAAAAAAGAAAAGAAAAACCAGTTTTTAATTTTTAATTTTTTTTTGGTACAAATTTTTGTTATTTTATATTTTTTTTAAATATTTTTTTAGTTTTTTATTTTATTTTAATAATTTTATAAAAGGTATTTTTATCATTAGGGGGACATTGACAGTTTTTTGTAGTTTAGGGGGGGGACATTGATACAATTAGCAGTTTGGGGGGACATTGACAATGAGGTGGTAGTTTGAGAGAGTTATGTATACTTTTCACAAAAAAAAAAAAAAAAAAAAAAAAAACTTAAATTTGATTTTTTTATTTGAGAATTATCTCAGTTGATTAAAATTTTATTCAACTTTTTTTTTTAATCTTTTTTCAAAATAAAAATATGAACTCATTTTAAAAAAAAAAAATTAAATTTAATCATTTTAGAAAATCACTCTTTTTGTAATTTTTTTTAAGAAAATTATTAACAGAATTTTTGTCATATAGGAAAAAAAAATTAGTTTTAATTAGTTTTTATTTAATTTTTATACTCAATTAGAGTCTTTTGACTCTTTTTGGCAAAGAGGCGCGGGACACGAAAATTTTCATGTCCTGCGCGCCACACCCCCCCTCCCCCGTTTTTTTTTTTTTTTGTCAAAATTTTCAAAGTCTTCTCCTTTTTGTTTATCTCTTTCTTTTGCTTTTTTTCCTCATTTTCTTTTTCTTTTTTCTTTGTTCGTTACTTTTTCTTCTTTTTTCTGAGAGGCCTAGACAGGGAGATTGAGTGATGGGGAGAGGAAGAGGGGGATGGGAGGAGGAGAGGGAGATCAGAGAGGGAGAGGGAGAAGTTTATGGTGGGTCGGCCGCCGCTGGGGAGGACGCCGACACCGGCGGGTCACGGCCGACGCCGGCGACGCCAAAGAGGGGTTTTTTCGGCGTTTTCCCGGAGCCCAAACAAGGGGGATCCGATTTTTGGGTAAGGAGCTTCTCAAATTTAAATTTCGGGTTGATGGGTACCAAATTTTTTGGTAGAAAATCTCTGAGAAAAACGTATTGGTATGGGAAAATAATTTGGGTTCTTGAGGGTTTTCGGGTTAAAAAATTTAATGGGGTTGGGTTGGTAGATATTATGAAATTCTCAGATTTTGATTTTTCACTTGATGGATTTGGTTTTCGGTGGAGAAACCGAGTGGGTCTTTGAAAAAATTTGGAGGATTTTTTTCGGTAAACCGAATGGGTTTTGTAAAATATTTTTTGTTTGCTTGTTTTTTCATATTTTTTTTAATGGTGTGTGGTAGGAGCATCTGATATGCCGGTTAAAAGCCCAGCTGCCAAGCCAGCTTAGTTGTCGGCTCCTCAGAGAAGCAACAGAACTATTCCGAAGGTTCCAACTTCTCAACCTGCCTCCATGAGCTCTGACTCGGCAGCTCCCAGAACACCTATAAAGGGTATGACTAGAAGCTTTGGATATAGTTCCACAATGCATGAATTATAAGAATTTTGTTATAATATGCATGGGAGACTATTGATCTTGACATTGACTTGCTGTAGTAGAATAATATAACTAATGATATGCTTTTAATGGTTTCTATGGATCAGCACCTGGAGATGCGTCTACGGCATCCTCCTTCCAATTTGGGTACATAAGTCCTGGTTTCATGAATGGGATGCAAGTATGCTTATGCTCTCACATCCACTAAAAGCAATTTGTTTAGTTTTTTTCTCTACAGAATGGCACTGGACATTTTTCTTAACCTTATTTGATAATTCAAATGATTGCAAGAAGAGCTTCACTTCACTAGTTCTTGGAGAAGAGAAAGGAGGAAAACATGGCTGATGCAGATTGCTGTTATTTTGTTTGAGGGATTAATGTGTGAGGGCTTGTGTTTTTCCTGTTTTGTTTTTTTTTCTAATGCTGTAAGCCCTTTGGGTGGATGGTTTTCTAACTTGCTAGATTATTGTTTGGTTTGTATAATTTTTTTTTCTTCTCATTTTTATTGCTTATATTAGTTCTTGTTTATGGAATCTAATTGCCAAAAATAATGAATTCAAATGTTCAATCATATGAATTCATTTTTTGTGGAATATATTCTTTAAAATTATCTTCTTTTTTGCTGAATATATTTTTTAAAAAATAATATTAAAAAAAAAATCCCAAAAAACTATAATTAGTTTTTTCGGATTTGTTTTTTATTTTATATATATATATATATATATATATATATGTATTTTTTTTTAATTTTTTTAATGTCATTAGCGGCGACCCTTATGTCGCCGCTAATGATAAAGGATTAGCGGCCACTTTGATGTCGCCGCTAATAATAGAGCATTAGCGGCGACTTGTATGTCGCCGCTAATAATGTTTTATTTTATTTACTAATTTTTTTAATATCATTAGCGGCGACCCATATGTCGCCGCTAATAATGGAGCATTAGCGGTGACATACGGGCCAAGTTTTAAAGTTTTTAGCAACCACATAAATATTATTAGCGGCGATAAATGTCACCGCTATTTATATATTATTACCGGCGACTCTTTGATGTCGCCGCTATTGATTATTAGCGTCCGACTTTTAGTAACCACCTCATTAGCGGCCACATGTCGCCGGTATTGATCAATAGCGGCGACAAAGTACTCATTAGCGGCGACAAAATGTCGCCGCTAATGAGCTTATTTTTTGTAGTGATCATGTGACCCGTCACCCTGACCATCGTCGTAGACGTTCCTGGGTTTAGTCTGCACGACACAAGCCTAACCTGGGTTCCTTTCATCTTCGATGTAAAATACTTAGTCAACTTGTGAAGTTAGCACGTACGAGTCATCAGTCTCCTGGTCTCCCCTGTGGACAAAGCGATTGAAGTTGACAAGTACCATGCCATACTTGTCCACCTTGTACCCTCTGTCCCTCGTGGTGTCCATCTAATCATACTTGAACATGACGTACTTAGTCCGGTCGTAGTACTTGACTTTAATTATACCCGTTAACTTTCCGTAGTACGTTAAGCCATCAACGGTCGACACATACACGCCACTGTTCTGACTCCTCTTACTCGCATCATGTGCAACAGTCCGAAAAAATTTGTCGTTAACCACGTACCTGTTGTACCTAACTGATGTCTCCTTTGAGCCCCTACAATGCATAACCAGCTTCTCAGTCATCTCTGTTCTACATTGATCGTCCAATTTATCAGCCTACAAGCAATATTACGTAAAATGGTAAGCCAAAAGTTAAACATGTAATAGCTGAACATGTAATAGCTAAACATCAAATTATTCTTACGTATTCACGGTACCAACTGAAGAACTGCCGATGATGTTGGGCTTCCAACTGATCGTCCGTAGTTCGCCCTCTATCACATGATCGCTTAAGCGTATCCATGTGCATCCTACAATTTATAATTTAAATTCATTATCTATTATTCGTCATTCCAGGCTACAACATTATAAAATATAACACATGCTATAACTTTTTTTAGCTTACGTTCGTAGTTGATTAAACTCGTCAGAGTTGAACGTAACATATCGGTGAATTTGGCTCAACTGAATACGGTTGAGGCTGACTCGTGTTCCCACCCCCTTCGGACCATCAGGTTTTCGTTGGGGTTTGTTGTGGAAGGTTGGTGCGTTCTCCAGATACCTCGAGCAAAATGTCACCAACTCAGTTACTATGTAGCCTTCCGCAATGCAACCCTCAGGAGCCGCTTTATTGCGCACACTAGACTTGAAAACCCCAAAGCTCCTACATTTTAAAATCAGTCAATCACAGCCAATTAGTCATTGTGATATATAATAAACACAAACTAATTAAAATAATGAATATACAAAATCAATATTTTACCACTCCGCATAATACATCCACCTATACTGTACGGGGCCACTAGTCTGCACTCACGAACAAGGTGGATGACCAAATGAACCATGTTGGTAAAAAAACCGGGGGAGAATACTTGTTCTATTTTGCCCAAAGTGACACAAATGTCACCCTCTAATCGGTCCAAGTCCTCTTGTGTTAAATTTATTGAGTCAAAAGTAATAACACTCAAGAAATAAATCTCAACAGAGTGTACCAAGCTCTGATACCAATTGAAAAATGAAATTTGACTTCTAAAAATAAATAGCAAGTGTGTGCACAAAGTGTCAACAAAAATAACTATGCGGAAAATAAATGACACAATGATTTTTGTTAACAAAGTGGAAACTCAATTAAGAAAAAAACCACTCCGGGGCAGCCAAACCCAGGATATCCACTATTCAGAAAACAAAGCTAGATACAAGATAGTAACACTCACATATACTTGATGCAGTGGTCGTACCTTGCTCTTTAACGTGTAACCCAACACGAATGCTTCCCAACCAGGTCTACTACCTGAAGGGGTCTTCAATGAAATCTTTTACCTTAGGGCCAACCCCTAAGATAGACTTCAATTGTAGCGCAGCAACAACACACTTGAAATGGCTTCAGAGGAAACTTAATCAGCTCAACAATCTCTCAAAATAACTTCTCTGAGCACTTGTGGAATTCAATACCGAATTCTTACAGTTCTCAATGCCTAGGGGCCTCTATTTATAGGCTGAGATACAGAATGGGCGGCTGCAGTGATATATGCGGGTGCCGTCCGGACGGACAACTGTGAGACAGATTTTTTCGAAAATTTCGCTGAGAAATCTTTCCTATTTAAGAGCCGCGTCCGGACGGTGAGATACTGTCATCTGGACGGTCGCACGTCCGCTGCAAGTAATTTCCTTATAAGGCTTCGCGAGTCCGGACCATAGGGGATGAGCGTCCAGACGGCTGAACTTCAACACGCAATTTTCATATCTGCTATGCGCGCATCTGGACCATGATAGACAGTCGTCCGGACGGTTGAAGTCGAATCAGCAATTTTCTTAATTGTTGAACACGCGTCCGGACCAAGGCTGACTGTCGTCTGGACGATGATATTTGAATTGCGATTCTTGCCTTATGTAAGAGCGCGTCCAAACAGGAATCCACGTCGTCCGGACGGTTGAAGCAATCTTCCCTTAAATTGAACTTGGAAAGAATCTGAAGCTGATCAATCACTGAGAGGCGTCTGGACGGGCTGCTGAGACGTCCGGACGGATGCAAGATGAAACAGTAGCTTCTCGAAATAGTGAAGGTCCGGACGGAAATATACGTCGTTCGGACGGATGATGCTTGGTCTGTCGGGCGTCCGAACGGTATGGTACGTCGTCCGGATGGATGGAACAGTGGACAGATGGGCGTCCGGGAGGGATGGAACGATCGTCCGGACGGCTGACAAGGAACCGGAGATTTTCTTCTGAAACTCTTCTGAATAGCAGAATCCTTTGTAAAATAGCATCTTTTACATACAAGTGTTTTTTTCCAAATAGAATGAGGCCAATAATACTAACAGCAGCTATTCCTGTTACTCTACCTTTTGATAGTTTTATATTCCAATACTTTATGGTAATATTTTTTTTACTGAAAAAATATTAATATACTTTTTCATTTGAGTATTTCTAATCTCATTATAGGAGTAAAGGATATTATAGTTTAGCTTAAGTCCCTAAAGGTTGAGATTTTTTGAGTAAAGGATATTATAGTTTATCATGTAACACACATAAGGATAAATGGTTAGTAAATGAACTTCTAACCATGTGTGTTCAAGAAGATGAGAGAATCCATAAAGTGTTCACATTATTATTCAGGAAAAGACCAATAAATGCAATCATGTCCATTAGTTAAAGCATGAGAATAAGGTGCCAATAAAGTATTATGGCGATCAAGATACTTATTTTTCCTGCAATAAGGAAAATTAAGGACATATAAAGAAAGATTGCATGAAGTATGAGAAATGACTTAAAATAAAGATAATCTTATATGTCTAGTATGTCGTGAATCTCTTTTAGTGATTCATACAAATATGTTGTGGATTGATTATGGTTTAACAATCCACGTTGTCAACACAAATGCAAAGTCTTCTTAAAATGAATAATATGTGGTTTTTATAGTTGGAGGTTGTTGGGATCTATAGGTTAATTTTAAAATTCAGTTCTATTTTGACCTCAAAATATTTAATATTTCATAATCTTTTAGAAATTTATTTTCTAGTTTAGTTTATTAAAAATTTCAATTTTATTTTAAACTTGAAATTTTTCTTATTTTGGGAGGAATATTGGTTGGGGGTTTATTTAAAGTCTATTTAAAATTGACCTAGGTCCCAACTTTTGAAACAAAATTATTTGTTTATTTCTGCATACTGATGTTGACGTAAAGTAGAGCCTTTGTGAATTTAAAAATGCTCTTGTTATGGCTTTGGAAATTGAAATATATCTCCATACATAAAATAAAAGTCGGTAATTTATTGACTTTGGTACTTGTGTGGACTGCATAAGGAAAAGCATACCAACAAGACCACTAAAGGTGCCAAAGAGAGCCTTTTGAGATTATTGAGATCATGTACATTGAAAGCGTTGACCTTTTCATACTCATTGCCTAAATGGTCAGAGATATTTTTATCTCGTTTAATAATGACCATATAAAGTTTATGTATCTCTATCTTCTAAATAATAAAACTGAGGTATTGAATGCTTCCAATACCTATAAGGAAGAAGATGAGAAACAACATAAAGATTATAAGATCTGATATAGGCAAAGAGTATTATGGTAGGTACACACAAAAGGGAAATGATTAGTAATACTAATCTGCTATTACCCTTATAGAGTAAAGCTTTGGAGACCGTTGTGTATATGTTAAACATGATTCCATTTAAGGTTGTCCTTAAGACACCTTTTTATGAAATGAATGGAAGCCGAGTTTAAATTATTTACACATATGGGGTTGCCTTGCTAAATAGGGGATTTATAATCCTCGCCTAAGGAAATTAGATTCAAGGACAACCAGCGGATCTTTTATAGGCTATCTAGTAAACTTGAAGGGTTTTTGGTTTTATTATCCTTCATATAATCCTAAAGTTGTTGATTGTAAAATTTCTAGAGGATGTTGAACCTAGTGGGAGTGTTTATCCTCAAAGGTTTTACTTAGAAGAAACACGGGAGTTGACTGAAGCTCCTTCATATGAAGGATGTTTGATTGTACTTATGGAAAATCAAATTGATTACCCTGAGCTACAATCAATTTTAGAATTGTCAACTCATGAAGAATAGGTTCAATTTGAATCTGCTTAGACTTTGCAAAATGCAGAGGAAGTAGAATTAAAAAAATCCTATAGAATAAAGAGATCAACAATTCTTAGTGATCATGCATGTTATATACCTCCCAAAGTTTGATGTTGACATTGGACATAAAGATAATCCAAAATTGTTTTCACATGCTATGAGTAGAGAAAACTTCACATTGTGGTTCAATGCCATGAAGTAAGAGATAAATCCATGGCTCAAAAGTCAAGCCAGACTCGTAGCCAATGGTTTTACTCATAAGGAAGGCATTGATTATCATGAAACATTCTCTCCAGTGTCTAAGAATGGTTCATCAAGATAATCATAGCATTAGTAGCTCACTTTTTACCTAGAGCTACATCAAATGTATGTGAGAACAACTTTCCTAAATGGGGATCTCAAGTAAGAGGTTTACATGAAACAATCAAAAGGTTTTATAAATAACAGTCAAAAAGCTTGCAAATTAAAGAATTCTATTTATGGGCTGTGACAGATCTCTCATCGGTGATATGCTTTTTACAAGGTTATTGCTTCATTGTTTATTGAAAACCTTATTAATTAATATATATACCTTAAGGTCAGTGGGAATACAGTAATCTTTCTAGTCCATAAAGTTCATTTCACAAAACTTTGAAATGAAGGATTTGGGTGAAACCTCTTATGTCTTTTGACATAGAGATTCACAGAGACAAAGAATATTAACATTGTCTCGGAAGGCCCACATTGAAAAAGTCTTGGGAAGATTTGCACCTTCAGTAGCAACTAAGATGGACAAATTCAATACAGATTATTGTCCCAAAATGTATTGGAACAAGGGCAGATAAAAGGTTTTTTGTAAGCATCTGCATTATGCAACCTAATGCAAGCATATGCTTGTACTAGACTTAACCATTGGACTGACAGTTAGAGTACTGGGTCAATAAAGTGCTGCAAATAAAGTCTTCCGGTATACGCAAGGAACCAAGAAGTACAACTTAACCTAAAGATACATTTACCACTTGGAGGTGGTTGATTATTCGGTTCTGAATTTGCTGATTCTGTAGATAGTAGAAAGTCTACTTTAGGGTATATATTTTCTTATTGAGGGATATATCCTAGAGATGCAGTAAGCAGACTATAATTGCTACGTCTACCAAGAAAGCTAAAATTCTTACATGCTATGAATTTGGTACACATGCATGATGGATGAGACATTTTGTTGAAAGTCTCAATATTGTCGATTTTATAGTTAGACCATAAAGATACTCTGTTGTAATTCTAGTATAGTTTTCTTTTATAAGAATAAAGAGTAGAAGAAGAAGTAAATCGACATCAAGTATCTCAGTACGAGAGATAACATTAAGAGACATAAAGGGTCTATTGAGCATATAAGTATTGAATTAATGATTGCGGATCCTGGTAGCTATTCCAACCGATGTTTAAAAATAAGAATTTGGTTTTACACTTTATCGGTTTTCACAACTACGTGGATTTTAATATATTTAACCACTCGCAATAGTACGGGACTTTGTAGTATAGTACTAAGGAGGGTATCGTACCACAAGGATTGGGAGGGTTGTTTTAAGTTATGAAATACTTAAGACGTTACCTAATTTAATTAGAAAAAAAGATGAATTGTTTTGTTTTATCACTAAGCTAAACAAGCAAAAATGGAGAGTTTTAAGAACAAGAAAAATATAGGGCATTGATTTCACTCAATCCTCATACACATGGCATACTCTATCCTATCGGATTTCCTTCACAAGTGTAATACGAGCGCTTAATGATTGTCAATTACACGACGACCTCAACATGAATTTACTTTAGTTAAAGATAATGATAATCCATCTATTTATACAAAAGTCATTCAACTAATAACTAGGGTGGAATGATTCATGCTCCCTAGTATGGACTATAAGGCCTATTAATAAGCATACACATCTTATGGAAAAAGCATAAACCATCTTAGTTTAACACATAATCTCCACATAAACTTATACTAGAATGGAAAAAACATTTAAGCAATAATTAAACTAAAAAGAGTGTGGAGTAATATGTGTTTCCTAGCATAAGTTATCAAATTCACATAAATTGTGTCATAAATACCATTACACACCCATCTTAGGCTATGTAATCATTACACTTATATGGAAATCCAAGAACAACATAATCAACCCATGGCACTTAGAAAGAGTTCATCAACACCCTACAATTAAATTAGCTACTCATGGAGTTATGGGATTCTCTTATAGAAGAAGAAGAACCCATTCCTCTAAGAGATATAAAAACTATAACCACTACTAACAAGAGGTACAACAACTAACTTTAATAAAGGAATCTAACTTAACACATAATAATACTCAAAAACAAACTTTAAAGGAAAGAAAATCTAAGAAGAACAATAAAGAACAAGCTATGAGCTTTGGAATCTAAGGATTCCAGAGTTATATTCAACATAAAATAACACAAACAAGAGAAAGAAGAAAGAAAGAAATGCTGGAAAATGTAAAGAATATTTGCATTAACTAACTTTCAAGTTTGCTTTACTAAAAACGAATTTAGAATAGGTTACAACATTAACATACCTTGAAGCTAAGCTCTCTGGAAAATGTGAAGGAAAGGGTGCATCACATGAAGCACAAAAAGGACTAAAAGGAAAGAAAATAACTAAAACTCTCTACACTTTCACTCTCACGTCCATCCTCTATTTATGGAGGATTTGGTACGAAAAACCAAGCTCAAACAATCACTCTCAGCCGCACAAAATGATGGTGACAACTTCTGATTAGAACCGCACAACTTGAGGATGAATTTGAGCCACACAAAAAGCTGCCGACATCTGAAGATCTTTCTGAAATATCCGAAGTCGATCGATCGATTTATTTTGCCTTGGAGATTTCGATCGATCGAATGTAGATCAATCGATTTATTTTCTCAAGGAAATTTCGATCGATCGAATATACTTGATCGATTTTTCTCTTCTAGGCAGGAGCACTTGAACTTCACATGTCTTCATTAGGCTTAACTTGTTGATTTTTTTCTTGTTTTTAATTAAAACCTAAAAAAGAGATGAAACACTAAAATATAATAACACATTATTTAACAACACAGACTAGGGTTTAACATATGTAAATTAAGGGGCTTTGAATGTAAACATTCAACGCTTATCACACCCCCAAACTTACATAATGCTAGTCCCTAGCATTACAATTTAAAGATTAAATTTAAACAACTACTATAAAGCCTCTTTCGTGGGAATCACGATTGCACTTAGCACATGCAATAAGCCTTTTAAACCCCTAGGCTACCCTAGTGGACGAGTGAAGTCTCGTGAAGGTTTAGCAGAAAATGCTATCTACAAACATTTATGTTAACTCCAAGAATAAAGTATCTTCAAAATAATGGACTCCTATTCATGAATAATTTTAAACTAACAAACTCATCTTACACAATTTAGAGAATTCCTTTCTATTTACTCACAAATGGCTGGACAAAATATCATATGTTCAAATCGATGCACTCAGATATTAACATATAGCTATGGGGTTTCAAAGTATTTCCTACATATATGTGCTTCTAATGTCTCAAATTTCTTCAAATTTCTCACAAGATGGAATAACCAAGGCATAGGCAATGTTTTAATTTTATTTACAATATTAATATGGTTGTGCAATGCTTAACTCCATTAAGCGTCTAATTGACCTATGTACAAGTGTTAGGCCAGTGACTCCCAAACCAAACGGCTTTAGGGCACTAGATGTAGAACATCCTAAAGGGCTTAATAACTTAAGTCAAAAGAACTACGAAGTCAAACTAACCATTATATTTATTTACTTACATCTTTTGACGCGAACACTCAATGCTTAATGAGGCAAGAGGTCCGGTTACTCAATGAAGCTCTTTTCTTTTTTTCTTTCTTTCTTTCTTTTTTTTTTTTTTTTTTTTTTTTTTTTTTTTTTTTAACTATGCCATTATAATGCCCAAGTCATCCATCCCACAAGGCATTCAAATTCAATCTAAGACACTCAAAACAACTATGTATGGTTACAACTTAAAATCATACCCCACAAGCAAAATGCCAATGTATTTCGTGATTTTCAAATTTTTCAACACATGCATTCTCATAGCCCAAGGTGAGTGAACAAAATTAGAGTCTCTACTTGTGTTTATGTGTTCGAAAGTTTAAATTTGCCAATGAAACGCAATTCACAATTATAAATCAACAGTATTCTAAGGAGTAATATGTACATGTTAAAACAAAAATTATGGAAAAAATCTGAAAAGTGTCTCCATACCCCAAAACTTAAAGGACACATGGTCCTCAATGTGTATATCAAAGGTAAGCACAAGATCAGGTATAAAAGAAAACCTGATTGGGGAAGGTATGGCTCAAAGCATACCCCCAAACTTAGATGGTGGAAATAGTTTAACCTGAAAAGCAAAACTAGAAACTAGAGTAATATACAAAAGAAAAAGAAACAAGAAAGAAATATTTCACATTTCGAACGGCAATATTAAAACAAAAACGTTATCCGTTACATCAAAATGACATATCAAAAGTACATTGTGCAAAAAATAAAATATCCCAAAAGAAAACACAATGTTTATAAAAAAAAATACATGTCATGATCAAAACAAAACAAAGAAAAATAGGTGCCCAACAGCACTCATGGCGCGGCATCCGAGGGTGGTGGAAGACGTCCTAGAATCTGACGTAACATGTCCTCCATAGCACTCTGTCGAGCCAGGATCTCCGTGCGAGTCTTTCGCATCTCAGTACGCGTGTCACGCATCTCTCCAACTAAAGTGTCCAACTGACTCTGCAGTAATGAAAAATCGGTGACAGAGGACGGAACTGAAGTCTGCCCGGGAGATGACTACTCACCCTCGTGCGTCTCCTCCGTACGTGCATCATCTCCATGTCGGCCTGTGGTTTGCCCAACTGTGGCATGTGGGAAATACTCTGCGTCCACTGAGCTAGACCAAACACTGGAATACTCCTATCTAAGTTGGCTCGCTCCGGAAGACGAATTCCACTAGAAATTATAAGCTTGGTAATGAGGCATGGAAATGGAAGTGGTCTCTGTGCAGCGTTCCGCAGCCGCTTCTCGATCATATCTTCCCAAGACTTATACATTTGCCTCCAAATTATCTCTGGGATGTTCACCCAATATCTCTTCTCAAAAGCATAAAGAGCATATAAAATGTCACCTATCCTCTGTGTCTTATGCCCCAATGGACACACATTCTTCTTTAAGACCGAGTCAACTAGTAATAGGTGAGGTGGCAATTGTGCTCTCTTCGCACAAGTGCGTTTAATATCGCCGTAAGCCCAAACATGTCATGAATAATGAAATGCAAATCACAGTGTGGAGGGTACTCACCAAAGCGGCCTCTCGGGTCGGTAGTGGGGCAATCAAGTGCTCTAACAATATTGTCAACGCTCACGTACACTCGTTGGTCCAAGACGATGGAAGACAAGTAAGCCGGATTGTCCGTGTCATATGTGAGATTCTGGTAGAACACACGGACAAATGGCGGGTAGAAGAAATCACCGACGGGCTTCAAAAGTGGCAACAAGTTGGGCTTCCGAAATTGGCGATACGCCCACTTCACTTCTTCTTTCTCTCGGAAGGCACCGACAATGTCGAAACGAGTTTCGACATTGAACGGTCTACGCTTCCATTTTGGTGTAACGAACTCACCGAGGTGGCCGGGACTGTCGGGGGAGAGAGTAGAGGCTTGTTCCATTAGAAAGGCTCTTTGAGGACTTTTTACGAACACTTGGTGGGCCAAAATAAATTTGCCAAGGAAGGCAAATTTTTGAATTGTTAATTGGTGAGAAATGGAAGAAAAGGGAAGAGGAAGAGATTAAATGGAAAAGAAATGAAGGAAAAAGATGGGAAATTGAGAAAATGAGAGGGTTGGGAAGAGAGTACCGAGAGTAGTGGGGGAGGGCTCTCGGTGGGTTTGAAAAAGAAAGGAAGAAAATGAGGGAATGAGGAGGGCACGGGGGTTTTAAAACCCTGTCACGTGGCTACTGGGCGATGTCGATCGATCGACATCTCGATCGATCTACTTATAAAGAGATCGATCGAAAGTCGATCGATCAACTTGGAATGTGATCGATCGAGTCCCCCTCCCCAATTTTTTTTTTTTTTTTTTTTAAACAGAGAAATAAAAACAAAAAAAAAAAAAAAAAAAAAAAAAAAAAAAAGAAGAAGAAAAGAAAAAGAAAAAAAAAAGAAAAAAAAAAAAGAAGAAGAAGAAGAAGAAAGAAATTATACAAAACAAAATAAATGGCAATGAAATGTATGCACAATAAAACAAAAGTACAACTGAGTATACTTAGGTAAATAATGTACAAGATGAAGCTCTAAGTATCAAAAGTAGATGGGATCCGTTAGATCAACGGTTTCCACATCTTCGTCATGCGCAATGCCCTGAATGTAGGGTTTTAATCTCTGATAGTTAACCTTAAAGAATTGACCAGTTTTGGGATCTTTTAACTCAATCGCTCCGTGAGGGGATACAAATGTGACTATAAAGGCCCATCCCATCTCGAACGGAGTTTACCAGGAAACAGGCTAAGTCTAGAATTGTAAAGCCATACCTTCTGATCTGGAACGAAAGTTTTCGGCCGGATGTGTTTATCATGGAATGCTTTTGTTCTTTCCTTGTACATCCGGGCACTTTCGTAAGCATCATTGCGGAGCTCTTCAAGCTCGCTCAATTGTAACCTTCTTTAGGACCCTGCAGATTTCATATCAAAATTATAGGTCTTGATTGCCCACCAAGCCTTGTGCTCTAACTCTACAGGGAGATGGCATGCCTTGCCATAAACAAGCCGATATGGCGACATGCCAATCGGTGTCTTGAAAGCTGTACGGTAGGCCCATAATGCATCATTGAGGCGCAATGACCAATCCTTGCGATCCGGCCGAACCGTTTTCTCTAAAATTCTCTTTTATCTCCCTATTAGATAATTCCACCTGGCCACTTGTCTGAGAATGGTAGGGTGTGGCAACTTTATGAGTGACAGAGTATTTGACAAGTAATGTTTTTATGAATCGATTACAAAAATGTGTTCCTCCGTCACTGATAATTGCACGAGGCATACCAAATCTACTAAAAATATTTGTCTGAATGAACTTTACAACAACTTTATGATCATTGGTTTTGGTTGCCACAGCCTCTATCCATTTTGATACATAGTCTACCGACACTAAAATATACTCAAATCCAAAAGATGGCGGGAAGGGTCCCATGAAGCCTATCCCCCATACATCAAAAATTTCCACAATTAGGATGAGGTTTAGAGGCATCATGTCCCTCCGAGATATTGTTCCAAGGCGTTGACATCGATCACACGCCTTACAAAACTTGAAAGAATCCTTAAACAAGGATGGCCAGAAGAATCCACTCTGTAAAACCTTCGCCGCAGTCTTTTGCGCACTAAAATGTCCTCCACATGCTAGAGTATGGCAAAACATAAGGATACTATGAATTTCACCTTGCGGTACACAACGGCGAATAATCTGATCAGCACAGTACTTGAAAAGTTCAGGATCCTCCCAAAAATAGGATCGGATCTGCTTGAAGAAATGATCCTTAGCTTGCTTAGACCAATAAGAAGGGACCTTACCTGTAGCAAGATAATTAACTATGTCAGCATACCAAGGTATTCCTTGAGACGTGATCTCTAGCAGTTGCTCATCCGGAAAGGAATCATGTACTGGGATGAGAGAGGACTCAAAAAATATACGAGAAAGATGGTCAGCTAAGACATTTTCAGATCCTTTCTTGTCCCGTATCTCTAGATCAAACTCTTGTAGTAAGAGTATCCATCGAATCAAACGGGGCTTTGTTTCCTTTTTGGCCATTAAATGCCTCAATGCGGCATGATCAGAGTATACAATCACCTTGGACCCTAAAAGATAAGAGTGGAATTTGTCCAAGGCGAAAACAACTGCTAGTAACTCCTTCTCTATGGTGGTATAATTTGCTTGTGCTTCTAACAGAGTCTTACTAGCATAATAAATCGTGTGAGGGAGCTTGTCCTCACGTTGACCTAAAACAGCACCCACTGCATAGTCGGATGCATCACACATGATCTCAAAAGGGAGAGACCAATTGGGAGTCTTCATAATCGGAGCTGAGGATAGAAGAGAGCGAAATGTCTCGAATGCATCTAAACATGCTTCATCAAAGTTGAACGAAGTTTCCTTGGCAAGAAGGTTGCACAAGGGTCGTGAAATTTTGCTAAAATCCTTGATGAAGCGACGATAAAAGCCGACATGTCCGAGAAATGAACGTATTTGCCTAACCGTGGTAGGTGGTGGAAGTTTAGAAATCAACTCCACTTTTGCTTTGTCTACTTCTATACCTCTTTTGGACACTATATGTCCCAGAACAATCCCTTCTAGAACTATAAAATGGCTCTTCTCCCAACTTAATATCAAGTTTGTCTCCTTGCATCATTGAAGAACGAGTGAAAGGTTATGGAGACATTCATCAAATGTAGGTCCAAAGACGAAAAAATCGTCCATGAACACTTCAAGGAATTTTTCTACCATATCCGAAAAGATAGACATCATACACCTTTGGAATGTTGCAGGTGCATTACATAATCCAAAGGGCATGCGTCTAAAAGCAAAGGTATCAAAGGGACAGGTAAAAGTTGTTTTCTCTTAATCCTTAGGATCAATGGCCACTTGGTTATATCCCGAATAACCATCCAGGAAACAATAATAACTTTGGCCCGCAAGACGTTCTAGGATCTGATCAATAAATGGCAATGGAAAATGATCCTTCCTAGTTGTAGAGTTGAGTCTCCTATAATCTATACACACACGCCATCCAGTGGTCATGCGTTGAGGAATTAGGTCACCAAAAGAACTCTCAACCACAGTGATACCAGAATTTTTAGGTACCACTTGTATGGGACTCACCCATGTACTATCCGAGATGGGATAGATGATACCCGCATCTAATAATTTTACCACCTCTTTCATGACTACTTCCTTCATGTTAGGATTCAATCTCCTCTGTGCCTCCCTGGAGGGCTTAACATTATCCTTAAGATGAATACGATGCATGCATATAGAGGGATCAATCCCTTTCAAGTCTCCCACACTCCAACCAATTGCTTCCTTGTGTTCCTTTAGAACATCGAGTAGATTACTCTCTTGGTCATCCTGTAGATTAGATGCAATAATAACTGGGAGAGTATCATTTGTACCTAAGAAAACATACTTAAGGGTCGCAGGAAGCTGCTTAAGCTCAAGCTTTGGTAGGGAGATCAGAGAAGGAATAGGAGGGATGCCTGACGTACTAGGTAACGGCTCCTTTGGTACTCTCCAAGGAGGAAAGTCTATTGCAGCCGCAGTATCAAGTAATGAATTGACTTTGCCAACATAATGCTCAATATCAAAGTCCTCAAAGTCAAAGTGAGATAGACAAGCCTCCAATGGATCTTTAATCAAAAGGTGGGGGAGTGTGTCTTTAACAGTTTCTTCAATCATGTCCAATAAGAAACACTCATTAATATCTGATGGATGCTGAAAAGCCTTGAAAATGTTCAGCTTTACCTTCATGTTCCCAAAGGTTATCTCTATTTCTCCTGTCCTGCAATTTATGCAAGCGTTAGCCGTAGCTAAGAAAGGGCGTCCAAGGATGACTGGGATAAACCTTGCGGGGTCTGGGACAGGTTCTGTATCAAGAACAATGAAATCTACTGGGAAGTAGAACCTGTCCACTCTAATGATTACATCTTCAATTATACCACGAGGTTTCTTTACGGATCTGTCTGCAAGTTGCAAGATAACCGTCATGGGCTTCAACTCTCCGAGTCCTAATTGCTCATAGACCGAGTAAGGTAACAAATTAACACCTGCACCTAAATCAATGAGTGCCTTGTCAATGGTATGGTCTCCAATAATACAAGAAATAGTGGGAGCACCCGGATCCTTAACCTTGGGGGCTACAACATGTTGTATCAAAGAACTTACTTGCTCGGTCAAAATATTTTTTTCTGGACTACGCTTCCTCATCTTACGCTTTTGAGTACACAAATCTTTTAGAAACTTAGCATAAGGTGGGATCTGTCAGATAGCATCAAGAAATGGTATATTAACTTGTACCTTTTTTAAAAACATCCATCATTTCTTGATATCTTTCTCCTTACTTCACAGCACTAGGAGGCTCCTTGAGACATTCAGGGAATGGAGCTCTAGGCTCATAAGGTATCTCAGGAGTGGTTTTCAACTTATCTTTTGGATTCTCAAGGGGTATCTTTGGATTTGATCGGGATTCACCTTCTTCAGTGTCTTTCTGCCTGACCTGATTATCGACTGTCCTTCCACTCCTTAAGGTTGTAACCGCTTGGACTTGCTCATGGGTGGTGCTGCCGGAAGCACTCCTATCGACCATGTATTGTCCCTTAGGGTTGGCTATTAGTTGGGAGGGAAGTTTCCCTTCTTTTCTCTAATTAAACGCATTTGCCAAATGTCCAACTTGACCTTCTAACTTGGCAATCGATTGGGAATGAGAATTCAGCAATTGAGTATTTGCTTCCAAGTTACCAAGTGCAGTTAAAACCTTATCCTCAAAAGTAGAATTTCTTGGAGGAACAGCTGACTGGTACTGATACTGATGGGGCCGATAATTAGGATTATAGGATTGATTAGGAGGCAAAGGGTGTGCCTGATTATGCACTCCTATAGTTGGTCCCTGATTCCTTGGAGCTCGCCAAGAGAAATTAGGATGATTTCTCCATCCTGGGTTATACGAATAAGAATATGGATCATTAACCGGTCTGGAGATGGCTGCATTTACTTGCTCATGAGGAACTTCAGAGAATTGTCCTATGACGGAGCAATCTTTCGCCTGATGCGATGGATTAGAGCAAAATGAGCAAACATCCTGTGGAGGTGGAATGTGAGAAACAGTTGTAGGTGCTAAACCAGCAGCCATAATCTGATCTAATTTTCTTGATAAGGATAAGGCATCTACCTTAGTAGTCACATCTAAGGAATGGCTTACTCCGAAAATTGTCTCACTTCTTTGGTTTTTAGATGCAGGTGCCCTACGACCAGATGATGAATGGTGTAAAGAATTTTTAGCTAAGTTTTCAAACAGGATCCACGCATCATCTTCACTTTTAAGCATAAACGTACCCCCACAGGAGGCATCTATCATTTGTCTATGAGGCTCTGTTAAGCCATCATAGAAACACTGAATAAGTTGCCACTTGGGAACAGCATGATGTGGACACCTCCGTAGAAGGTCCTTCATCCTATCCCAAGTTTCATGAAAAGGTTCCCCCTTATTTGTGAAAAACCGGTTATGGCTTTCCATATTTGGTTTGTTTTCCCTATGGTAAAATACTTCTTAAGGAACTCGTGTTGCATCTAAGCCCAAGAAGTGATGGAGTTAGTCTCTAGGGAATTCAACCAATATTTTGCTTTATCTTTTAAAGAAAATGGAAACAAAAGCATACGCAAAGCATCTTCAGAGATGTTCTGTAATCTCATAGTTAAACAGATTTCAAGGAATTCATCAAGATGCTTATAGGGGTCCTCGTTATCAAGCCCATAAAAAGATGGGAGCATTTGAATAATGCTGGGCTTAATTTCATAATGAGCTGCCGTAATGTCCGGCAGCTAAAGGCTTGAAGAAGGGGTGTATGTAGTGGAAACATAATGATCCCTCAACAACACGGGCTTTTGTTTTTCAGCCATAGGTGTTTTCGAGCGGGCTTTTCGACGTGAGTTCCGTTCGGATCTACGACGTCTAGGAATCCGCTCTAGGTCTAGGTCGTATGGAATAATAGGCAATAATAGCGACCGTCGACCGAACATAAACTAACAAAAATGAAACAATATATACAAAACAAGGATTTAGAAAAAATACTGGTTTCAGCAGAGTTCCAGCTGCTGCAGTAGTTTCTGTTACTCCACTAAAGTCGCTCGATCGATTTAAAAATGGATCAATTGATTTTTCGATCGATCGAATAAAGTATCGCACGATCGAATCTTTTCTGCAAAAGAACAAATTCTACCGAATCCTAAAAGAGTGATATTTGAACAAAAACATGAAATATTGACAAAAATAAAAAAAATAAAAAATAAAAAAAATAAAAAAAAAATTAGTTTCTGCCTTGAAACAGCTGCTGAGATGTCACTGAGATAGGTCGATCGATCTAATAACAATGAGATCGATCGATAAATCGATCGATCGATTTGTGTTCTGCAGAAAACAAAATTTTACAGAAACAGAATCAAAACAGTTTATACACCCAAAAACAGTTTTTAGACAGAACCGAAACCGCTTATGCACAGAATTTACAATATGCACAGAATCAAACTAGAGAAAATCCTAAATACTTCATAAACAACCGTTTACAATCCCCGGCAACGGCGCCAAAAATTGGTAGCTATTCCAACCGATGTTTAAAAATAAGAATTTGGTTTTACACTTTATCGGTTTTCACAACTACGTGGATTTTAATATATTTAACCACTCGCAATAGTATGGGACTTTGTAGTATAGTACTAAGGAGGGTATCGTACCACAAGGATTGGGAGGGTTGTTTTAAGTTATGAAATACTTAAGACGTTGCCTAATTTAATTAGAAAAAAAAAGATGAATTGTTTTGTTTTACCACTAAGCTAAACAAGCAAAAATGGAGAGTTTTAAGAACAAGGAAAATATAGGGCATTGATTTCACTCAATCCTCATACACATGGCATACTCTATCCTCCCGGATTTCCTTCACAAGTGTAATACGAGCGCGTAATGATTGTCAATCACACAACGACCTCAACATGAATTTACTTTAGTTAAAGACAATGATAATCCATCTATTTATACAAAAATCATTCAACTAATAACTAGGGTTGAATGATTCATGCTCCCTAGTATGGACTATAAGGCCTATTAATAAGTATACACATCTTATGGAAAAAGCATAAACTATCTTAGTTTAACACATAATCTCCACATAAACTTATACTAGAATGGAAAAAACATTTAAGCAATAATTAAACTAAAAAGAGTGTGGAGTAATATGTGTTTCCTAGCATGAGTTATCAAATTCACATAAATTGTGTCATAAATACCATTACACACCCATCTTAGGCTATGTAATCATTACACTTGTATGGAAATCCAAGAACAACATAATCAACCCATGGCACTTAGAAAGAGTTCATCAACACCCTACAATTAAATTAGCTACTCATGGAGTTATGGGATTCTCTTATAGAAGAAGAAGAACCCATTCCTCTAAGAGATATAAAAACTATAACCACCACTAACAAGAGGTACAACAACTAACTTTAATAAAGGAATCTAACTTAACACATAACAATACTCAAAAACAAACTTTAAAGGAAAGAAAATCTAAAAAGAACACTAAAGAACAAGCTATGAGCTTTCGAATCTAAGGATTCCAGAGTTATATTCAACATAAAATAACACAAACAAGAGAAAGAAGAAAGAAAGAAATGCTGGAAAATGTAAAGACTATTTGCATTAACTAACTTTCAAGTTTGCTTTACTAAAAACGAATTTAGAATAGGTTACAACATTAACATACCTTGAAGCTAAGCTCTCTGGAAAATGTGAAGGAAAGGGTGCATCACATGAAGCACAAAAAGGACTAAAAGGAAAGAAAATAACTAAAACTCTCTACACTTTCACTCTCACGTCCATCCTCTATTTATGGAGGATTTGGTACGAAAAACCAAGCTCAAACAATCACTCTCAGCCGCACAAAATGATGGTGACAACTTCTGATTAGAACCGCACAACTTGAGGATGAATTTGAGCCACACAAAAAGTTGCCG
Organism: Alnus glutinosa; assembly: GCF_958979055.1. Taxonomy (NCBI): domain Eukaryota; kingdom Viridiplantae; phylum Streptophyta; class Magnoliopsida; order Fagales; family Betulaceae; genus Alnus; species Alnus glutinosa. The sequence goes on along the minus strand of NC_084897.1, from coordinate 4,160,641 downwards.
ACATCTGAAGATCTTTCTGAAATATCCGAAGTCGATCGATCGATTTATTTTGCCTTGGAGATTTCGATCGATCGAATGTAGATCAATTGATTTATTTTCTCAAGGAAATTTCGATCGATCGAATATACTTGATCGATTTTTCTCTTCTAGGCAGGAGCACTTGAACTTCACATGTCTTCATTAGGCTTAACTTGTTGATTTTTTTTCTTGTTTTCAATTAAGACCTAAAAAAGAGATGAAACACTAAAACATAATAACACATTATTTAACAACACAAACTAGGGTTTAACATATGTAAATTAAGGGGCTTTGAATGTAAACATTCAATGCTTATCAGATCCCATGACTTAAAGTTTACCGATAAAGAAAGTATAAAGTCATGCGGAGTATATGAGACTCATTAATTTATTTTTTGCTTGGTTTGTCTCTTTTTGGTCTATAGACATAAAGTTATTATAATAAAGATTTTGTGCACATTTGTTATTTTATCCATGAGGATAAATAAAGTTGGACCCGAATGACTTATAGGAAGTTCATTCATAAAGCTTGATTATCCATAAGGTACTCATGTAAGGACTGTTTTACATTGTAATACATGGAATGGACGACTTAATTTTATAATGGTTTTACCGCCATGATTCATGTGAAACATTTCTATCTGAGTGGGAGGATTTCATAAGTGATTGGCCAAATTAAAGAACCTAATACCATAAGGTCATGTGTCATAAAGGTCAAGTGGGAGAATGTAAGATATTGTTTCCATAAATGGCCTATATGCCACATATATGACATTTATTATATTTATTATAAATATAATATACGGTATTATTATTATGGTAATTTCTATTAATTTAGATTACCGTGATGGAATCGTTTAATTGATTTAAAATCAATTAATAATATTGTTTCCTTGATGGGAGAAACAATACGGTATTTACCATATTTGAGGGTCCATGACCTAGCCTATAAATTAATAGTCTGTGTACACCATTAGTACGGCAATACAACCATAGGCATAGGTTAGAAGATCTCTCAAATAGTATTTTTGTTTTCTTCAGATCTTTGTGGAAGCGCTTGAGCAAAGATAACTAGAGGTAAGCCTCGATCCAGGTTTATTTATTTCCATTGCGCATGTTAGTTGAGCATAATATGTTTATATGTTCTAACAAGCACTTCATGGGCTTAAAAAATCTTCCAATGTAAGTATTATAATTTGTAGATGTATATGTTGTTTTAGCTTCTCCCATAAATAAATATTAACTAATGTTCTTTGTGTTTTTGTAGTCGGATGAACCATTTTTTGTGGAGATTGAGTTGCCTTAGTTGCTGGATTGTGAAGTATTTTATTGTTATAGTTAATGAGATAAAATTCTAATTTTTGATTAATTTATTTTTCTATTTTGTATTCTGCCTTGAATAAAACTAACTCATCATTTGCTTTGTTTGGTTATTTTTTAAGCAAATACTTGGTAATTTGGTATGTTTGAAGACTGGAAGTGTTGTATTTGATGTTCAGTTTTTGTTAGCATTTGGCATGCTCATGGTAAGTTGATTGTTAATTATTTCATGGTTATGTATACACTGATTATATACCGTTTGCATGCTTACTTTTTTCTGATTATGATTCTTACTAATTTTTTCATCTTCTCTTGTAAATGTGTAATAAATAGGTGAAAAAGTTAATCTCTACCTCCTTAGGGATTTGCTGTATAGGCTGCAATGTAATTAAACTTAGTTCTTGTTAATTTTGTAAGCTTGGCACTTGGACTTATTTTTTTGAATGCTTGTGTAGTGTAGTTTACTAGTTTAGCTTCTTTTGTATATGTTAATATGTTATATTGTTAGCTTGAAGCTTGGCAAGCTGGTAGCCTTGGCAGTTGGCACTGGCAGGTTATCTTTTGACTAGTTTTTGTTGAAATTCTTGAGATGTGAACTATCCATCCATGGGGATATGCAGCTGGACTTATTTTTTTAGATTGTAGTTCATGTTATTCTATGTGTTATATTGTATAATTTGTATTATTGTTAGCTTGAAGCTTGGATAGTTGGATGTGTTGGAATTCTTGAGAATGTGTTGGAAGTTGGAAGTTGTAATTTGTGATGTGTAATTTGTAAGTTCTAAGTTGTAATCTGTAGTTTGTAGTTGTAATTTGTAATTTGTAGTTTATAGTTTGTAGTTTAATTTGTAATTTGTAAGTTGTAATTTGTAAGTTTTAATTTTACTGTTTTAAGTTGTAAGTTATAAGTTGAATGTAATTTGTAATGTGTAAGTTGTAATTTCTAATTAGTAATTTATAGTTCGTAAGTTTAAAGTTGTAAATCTATTAGTTTTAAGTTTTGTATTTTCAGTTGTAAGTTTTAATTTGTAAGATTTAAGTTAAAAATCCTGGGATTAATCTGAAATTTGAATGCATTTAGAATTTTAAATTGTGTTTCTGTTTCAGTTTCAGTGTTTCTGGATTTGATTATTGAATAGTTGAATTGCTTGTAAAATGCCCCTAAAAAAATACGAGCTCGAGCTCGTTCATTTCAAAAATGTGTAACGAGTTCGAGCCGAGTTCGAACCACTTAAATAGTTAGCGAGCCGAGCTCGAACTAAAATCCTGTAAATTTTAACGAGCTCGAGCTGAGCTCGAACACACTAAAATTTCAACGAGCCGAGTTCGAACATCCTAAGCTCGGCTCGGCTCGGCTCGGCTCGGTTCATATAATCCCTAACCAACACACATGAAAAAAAAAATAATAAATAAATAAATAAAGAAAGAAAAGAAAAAGAAAAAGAAAAGAAAAGAAAAGGAATACTCATAAGTATAGAAGAACCATCAAGTAAACTTGCTGTTAAGAACCATCACGAACCTGCTGTGAAGAAACAATTTGGGGGAAAAAAAAAAAAAAAATCTCTCACAACCAAACTCTTGCTCATCACGTGAAAGCAAATTAATTGAAAAGAGAACATGGAAAAAAAACAAAAACGAATAAGGGTTAGAAAAAAAAATAAAAAATAAAATAAAATTGGAAAGTTAACACCGTTAAAATCTATTAAAACTCACATGTGCCACAAACCAGTTTATAGCTAATTTTTGTCCATGAGAATTCATTCAATAAGGATGGGTTGTAAATCCTTCATTTTACAGCAACCAATTATAAGTGGACAAATCATCAAAAACCCAAAAATGCAATAAAAATAGAATAAACATGAAAACACCCAATCTTTTCCCCACTCATCTCTGTTCTTCTCTTAATCTCCCATGAAGGTCAATATTTTCCCATCGACAACAAATCGCCGGAAGCTGGCCTCCGTCGGACCCTTGCCCAAACAACCAGGAAGGCTGGCCGATCTGGCTTGTAGAGCTTTACCCGTAAGCCACCCCTTTACGTGAAATTTGTTGGGTTTTTTGCAATTGGTAGTAGCTCTTCTATCGCTTTCTTTAGATCCATTCCACCTGTAAATTATGTGGCTTTGGTTTGTAACTATTTATGGGTTTTTGTTGCTGGCATCAGTGAAAAATGGCTTCAGATCCGAAGGTTCACGTTTTTGAAGAAGTGTCAAAGCACAACAAGACCAAAGATTGTTGGCTTGTTATTTCTGGAGGTTGAACTCAACCAAAGATTGCTGGCTTGTTGCGGTGGCTAAGAACATTTCATGTTTGCCAGTCACCCACCATGAATTACGGCTAGACCATAACAAAAAAAGACAAAAGTACCCCAATTTGATGATGGATTTGCTGCTTTCATCCCCATTCTATTTGGTGTGTTTTGCTGATGTGTCAAAGTTTTATTGGAGGCTGTAAAAAGAGTGTTTTACAGATGGTCCGTATAGAAGGGGCTCTTTTTGTCCATATATATATATATATATATGATAATCATGTCGTTGCAGCGGCAATACACAAACTGCTAGGAGATCTACCTAGTGTGCTCAACCTTTTTTCAGCATAGCTCGAACTTAATTCATGAGAGTCAACCTGCTGGTCAGGCATCTATCCTTCAAAAGAAGCATTTTTCGTCAAATAGATAATAGAAATACCGGAGGGGGATGAGATTGAGGAGGCAAACTTGTGGATTGGATCCTTCAAGCATTGAAGTTTTTTAGGGATAGCCTTTTGATTTGACCAGTTTGGTTTTCTCCAATATCTCACCATATTTTTTCTTTTCTGGTTTTGTAAACATCGTACCGTCACATATTGAAATAGATATATTGAAAGATGGGAATCACTTGGAGTCCTTTTGATATCAATTGAGTCACACTATTACAATGAAATTAATACCAAATGAGCATGTTAATATGCTTTTTGATCATAGTTTGTGTGCCTCTCACACAACGAGTATGACCTAGCTTACGAATCGAAGAAACTATTAACGAGTATGCCTGAGTGCCTCTATTTCCCAAATTTCTGGCCAAATGAGAAGTGCTAGCTACGTACACCTACCAAATTTTTGCTCCTAAAAGTTTATTCACAAATTATGTGTCCCATGGGGGCGGTTCGGCCACCCCCAAACCGACCAAGAAGGTGGCTCCTTTTGTTTTTTTGCAATTTCTTTTTAAAGCTTTTTTTTTAAAAAAAATGGCAATGACATGGCGCTGATGTGGCATTTATATGTGGCATCTTGGACAGGTGTCGACTTTTAAAGGGTATTTAGTGGCACTGATGAGGACTACCATTAGTTTTTGGATGGAGATACCATCTCCGTCTTTTGCTAAAACCAAAGTACTATTTGCGATATAAAATGAACCACAAAGGATAAAAAATAAAAGAGTTAAACCATAGGTGACAAAAAGGTGTTTAACCATTTTTTTTAAGCATAAATATGGCAATGTCAATGGAGAACCAGTGCGCAACGCTTCCAACCGGACATAAATTTCTTACAAACTGAATTGTGGAAGTTCCTATAACCTAGCCTCTAGAAAAGTGATATATGTCTCTTACTTTATGAGAAGAATATATCTTTTATTATTATTATTATTATTATTATTAATACAAAGCATGTGAGAAGCATGTGCTTCAAGAAAGAAAATATGTAATTTTTTAGAAGTTGGTTTGTAGGACCCAGTGACTCAATAAGTTAAAGCCAAAGTGAGAAGTCCAAATAAGTTTCTTTTTTTTTTCTTCTTTTTTTTTTAAAAAAAAAAAAAGTGTCGGTTTAAATCCATAATTGATACTCAGGGTTTCACTCTTTATCACCAAGGTACATGAGTTTTAAAAAGTGACAAAATTGATACATTTACATTTTAAGTTTATCAATTTAAAAGTTCCATCCATCTACTATTTAAAAACTTACTGGAATTTTTGCCACGTATACAATGTCACCTTAGCTTGACATCTAATAATTTTGGTTTTTTTTTTTTTTAAAAAAATAATAATAAGAAAAAAACTTAAACTTAAGAAAAAAATGATGGAAGAGAACCCCTTCTTAGTCACCATAAGGTGGAGGTTCCGACCGCCCCTTAAGAAGTTTTCGAGGTGGCATGGGCCACCCCCTAACTTGTGCAACCCAATGGGGGATTTCGTAGAGTGGTTGGGGTCACTCTCGAAAACTTCTTCAGTTGTTAGACCCCCAACCTTAGGTGAGGTGGCGGTCCAACCACCCCCAGGTGGTGGAGATGAGACTTTTCGTCACCTTTGTTTTTTTCTTAATTTTTTTTATATTTTTTTAAAATTTTTTTTATTAGGTGTTTGGTTGAAGAGGCATTTTGTACACCCGTCAACATTTCATTGATCTTAGAGAGGTTTTTGTACACACGACAAAAATTTCATTAAGTTTTTAAACAATAGATGGACGAAGGTATTAGATTCATAAACTTCAAAAGTACGTATTAATTTTGTCACTTTTTAAAATTCATATACCTTTTTTGTAAAGGGAAAAAACCCAAGTATCAATTATGCATTTAACCCTTTCAATTTTAATATAACAATATAATAAAGTGACTATATTAAACTTCAAATCATTTTTCTCATTTTCTAAGATGCAAATTTATTATATAAAATTTTTGCATTCAAGTTGTGTTAGTATATCATTTCATTAGATAATATAGTTAATATATTGAATATCTCTTGAGATATAGTCAACTATAAATATGATTTTATTAATTTTTAATTAAAAATAATAATTCTTTCTACGTAAGTTCACGGATGTTATCAATAATATTCTAAAAGCAATACATATGTTTATAAGAGTACTTTCGGTGACTAACTTCATTTAATAATACAGTGAAAATGACTTTATTTTCTTTGGTAGACGTAGTCACAACATCAAATCATCATCTATGAGAGTAAATTGAACAATGCTATAAGTTTCTCTTGTGTCTTTGTGTCACTTCATAAATAATATTACTTTTAAAATTATTATTTGATTTATGATCAATCAAATAATAATTTTAAACGGCAAATAATTTTTTTGAGAAACACAAAAAAGACGGTTGGAGAACTCGTAGAATATTACTCTTGTGGTACATGCAGTTTTTCCCTTTCCCCTTCCATGTATTAATTGTAAAAAATAAATCGAAAAAATTAAAAATTAAAAATTAAAAAATTGTATAATTTTTCTTTCTCTATCTGTTGATTATTCCGTCATATATTTGCATAGAATCAACAGTTTTTTGTCAAGCTACCGACCAACAAATGTTCGTTATCAGTTATCAGTTATCGCCCAGCAGTACTCCAAGTCATGTAGCGTGGTTCACCACAAATGAACCACAAATAGCACAAGTTTGGAGTGGTCCATTAATGGAACAACTTCATTTGGTGGGTTTTATGGTTTTATCATTCATGGAACCACAAATTTTAAAAGTTATGTTTGTTAAACGTTTTGAAAAGAAGTCGTGCCACTTTTCACATCTATTTATCAAATTTATGTTATACTGACTGACATGATGTGTTTTAAGTGATTTATATTTTTTTTTTTCAAAATGGGTTAACATGCATAGAAAGCCACTTAAAACATGTCAATGATGTCACGTTAGCTAGTGTAATAAATAGGTGTGAAGAGTAACGTTACTCTTTCAAATTTTTTTTCTTTTTTCTTTTTTCTTTTTATCTTCGTGTTTTTATTTAAAATTATTTTTAATGTGATATAAAGTTGAGTATTTGTATTGGTGGGATCCACATTTGACAAAATGTCTGCTGTCCACCGTCCACCTAAGAAATTCTTTTGGTAAACTAGGTTTATGTTTTTTCTTCGAGGAAACAAATACTAAATATGCTGATTTTGAAAAAATCACAAACAATTATAGAGCTAATTTCTTACATATAAAAAAATTAAAAATTCATATATTTCAATAAAGGACATTAATTAATTTCCTATGGGATTTAACTTAAGTGATGTAAAAAATAAATAAAAAAATAAAATCTAAAACAACTACGTTGTAGTTTTTTAAAGGTCTAGATTTAATCACAATTTCTCTATGTTTCTCAAAGAAAATTTTGAAATTCAATTTACACCTACAAAACCTAAGCCTAATCCATTCCTATTAACATTGGACAATCACCTTTGATATAGGGATTTGAAACCTCCACATATCATGAATAGGAGTGTAAACGAGCTGAATTACTCGTGAGCTTACTTGAGATCGGCTCGAATAAACTCGACTTGTGTTCGAATCGATTATTAAAGGAGCTACTCGTAAACACAGAATTAAGCTCGATTATTAAACGATGCAAACTCGTACAAACTCGGCTCAACTCAATTAAAGCTCGTGAACCCGCTCATATAAGGATCGACTCGTGTATATATATATATATATATTAATTTGTTTATATATAACTTATTTTTATAATATAGTATATTAGCAAACAATGTACTATATATAAGCATAAATTAAGTAACAAATAACAATGATCATTGGTCAGTATATATTAATTGGTTATATATAATTTATTGGTTATATGTATATAAAATAGTAAAATGGAATAATATCAATATTTAAGTGTTGGTCATATGATACAATGACAATTCATATACTTAATCATATTATTCATGTAATATAATAAGATTATAGGACTATATGATCATATAATAATATAACATTGTGGCATATGACATGTAATCACTTTATTATATGTTATAAGTATTATCATTAGATATTTAATAATCATTGCATCATTTATTTTTATTTTTTTTGTAAGTTATATAGTTTATTTAACATACAACAAAAATATATATTGTTTATATGTTATATAATGTAATATTAATTTTTAAATGACCTCACCCCTTTTTTTTGTATGTTAAATAAACTATATAACTTATAACAAAATCAGCCGAGAGGAGCTTAATTTTTAACACTCGTCATGAGCTCGAGCTCATTTAGTCAATTTGAGCTTAATTTTTAAAAACTTGTCAGGAGCTCGAACTCGGCTCGGGCTCATGATAAATAAGATCGAGCTCATGATAGATGAGCTCGGCTCGAGATCGGGATATGATAAATTTAAATGAGCTGAGCTTGCACAAACACTACTCGCTCAAGCTCGACTCGTTTACAGTCCTATTCATAAAACAAGAAGAAAATTCTGATATAAATACTGAATTAAAGGAGATGTACTATACATTCTTTTTTTCGTCATTTTCTCATCCTCAAATTTTTCAAATTTATAAGTAATCTGGGGATCCATGTAGTTCTAGCTGTTCATGGGAAGGACTGAAATGGCTCTTGGCTGGGTAGCTTCAACCTAATTATTTGATGTTTGGACCATATTTCTCACATGGTCATTGTTTCCATTACTTGAGCCCGCGTTTCTTATTTCGCAGAGCACAACATTATTAAACTGCAGAAAAAGAACAAAAAGAAACATTAATATATGTTGATATTGGTCTCACATCAGTTTAAGAACAGCAGGATTGAAAGTTTTTAAAGTTATCAATAGGCATATAACTGTTATAATTAATGACAAAGCATTTGAAATATATTAATACAAAATAAAACATGTAAGTTAAGTACAAAAGAAGCTATTCTGCTCTCCTAGTTCAACATAAAGTATTGCTTCATCTCTGCAAGCTAAGTAGATAACTTCAAGCCACATTTTCATAAATTTGACCATCCATCTCAATAGGTTTGCACACAGAATGAAGCAATGGTTGCATTGGTACCAAAACTGCAAAGAACTCCCACCAAAATAGGCAGACAGAACAACAGAAATTTGAAGTAAACTTATCCCATGTCATGATTACATGCAACTCTGGTTCTTTCTAGCAGATATGCCTCGAGTCACAACCTAACTCGCTCACAAAAAGACTCAAAACACACGCAGACAGATACCCAACTTCATTTTTAATAAACAGTAAATGAAGGCAGATAGAATTTGTTAGTAATAGAGGTATATGTATATCCAACATGTTTTTGTTTTCTGTTTTCAAGACAAATACATTAACAAATAACTTAAAACAAAAACATTTTTAAAGATGGACAAATAGATGGACTTGCACTCTGAGTTACAAAACAAGTCAAATGTTTTAAGAAAAACTTAACTTATAACCCTTGATATTTCTTCACTTTCGCAGTCAAATACTCAAACTTTAAAAAATATCAATTTCGGGTATCTATTTTTCAATTTTTTTTCAATTTCAATCATCCGCTAGAATTTTCCGTTAAATCCTATCAAAATTCCCTTATGTGATTTTTTTTAAAAAAATATATATAAATTTTCAAAGATTTTGTCATGATATTTTTGCAAATTCCGTTAAATTCTGACTAACATCTAAATCCTTGCAATTTTTTTTCCCTTTTCTTTTTCTTTTTTTCCTATAAAAAAATATGAGTATTTTTAAAATTTTAATAGAATTTAAAGAAAAATTCTAATGGAGGATTGAAAAAAAATAAAAAAATAAAATTAAAGATAAATACCTGGAATTGACATTTTTTAAAGCTCACTACAAAAATTAAGCTTATTAGTGACGACATTTTGTCACTGCTAATGGAGTCGTTGCTAATAATCCAACGCAAATAATTAATAGCAGCGACATGTTGGGTCCACGCTAATGTTCACTCAATTTGTCGCCGTAAAAATTTTTGTCGACGCTAAAAAACTGTAAAACTGAAATCACTATGTCGCCGCTAATGAACTATCATTAGCGGCAACATAGTGGTCACCTGTAATGATCTATTATTTTCGCAGCGACATAAGGTCGCTGCTAATGATGTGAAAAAAATAAATAAAGCATTATTAGCGTCAACTTTATCGCCACCGCTAATAATGTTTTATTTTTTCTTTAAAAAATAAAAAATAAAATCGCAAAATTAGAAACAAAACCAAATCCAAATTAAAAATTCGGCAACAAATCCATCATAAACTAGGGTCATTACCAAATTTATTTTTTTAAAAAATAAATAAATATATAAACACATGAATATTTTGGAAATTTTGGTAGGATTTAACGAAAAAATCTAACAGAGAGTTAAAATTTTAAAAAAAAAAATTTGAAAAATAGATACTTTAAATTGACACTTTTCAAAGTTTGGGTATTTTTTTTCAAAAATGGTAAAAGATCGAAGGTTATAAATGAAATTTTTCTAAACCATAACGATTATCTGATACATGAAACTTAACAAAAATACCGGAGGGGGACGAGGTTGAGGAGGCAAATTTGTGGACTTGATCCTCCAAGCGTTGAAATGTTCCAGGGATAGCCTTTTGATTTGACCAGCTTGGTTTTCTCCAATATCTCACCATTTTTATCTTTTCTGGTTTTGTAAGCATTATACTATCACATATTGAAATAGACAAAGATGAGAATCACTTAGAGTCCTTTTAATATCAATTGAGTCACACTAGTACAATGAAATACCAAATGAGCATGTTAATATGATTTCTGATCATATTTTGCGTGCCTATCACACAACTATTATGACCTAGCTTATGAATGGAAGAAACTATTAACGTTACAATTACTAAATTTTTTTTTCTAAAAGTTTATTCACAAATTATGTGTCAATCATGGCATGAAATTATGACATATCACGTTGGAGCCAAAAATTTGGGAAGTAGAGGCAATGCAAAAATATGGGTTTTTTTGCCTCCTCCCACGACCTTTTTTCCTTTTTGCTTCTTTTTTTGAATTTTGAATTTTGAATTTTTTATTTGATGCAAGGATATATTGGATATTTTGAGTCAAAAGTGTACCTTACATTACTCATTTTCTGGGGGATTTAATTGAAATTCCTAATGAAGGGAGCCAAGTGAAAGGGCTAAACAGTTTTTTGAGATTAATTACAGCTTTTTAATGTTTCGAAAAACATTGTAAATTATGTGGTAATTTGAGCGGACAACTGTAATTATTATTATTATTATTATTATTATCTATGTTTAAGAGGAATTTGTGCTTCGAGTTCTCCATGTCCTCCCCTCTTTAAGAACACAAGGGAACCCAAAGCACAGTAGTCCTCCACTTCTTTTTATCTCCTACGCGCTTAGACGGGAACACTTGCACATAAAACGTAAAACTTAAAAAAATAAAAATAAAATAAAAAATAAGAAGGAAAATGGTGAGATGGAACAGCACCTTTACTTCCTCAAGTGTAGACGATTCTTTCACCCTTTTGTTCTATAATTTTTTCAAAGGTATAGATTTAGTTTCAAGTTTTTAATGAGAAAGATATAATGAAATTAAATCTTTGCCAATAAGAAAACTATAGCACATATACCGTAGTTTTTTTACAACACGTAAGCCAAATCCAGTATAGCGCATGCCTCTTGCTTTTTACCATGCCTTGAAAAATAAATGTTACATACACTTTCACTTTCATACTTCACAAGTGTACACCCCTTGACGTGGTAGTGAAAATCACCATTTGATCTAAAATCTAATAGTGATCCATCCAAAATCTAATGATGATTTTTATTGTCACGTTTAAGAGTGTGAGAGTTAAAATGTGTGTAGCATTTCTCTATGTTGAAATACTTGGATATAAGCCATTAATTACTGCATGTCTTATAAAGAGAATTGTGCATCTATATAATTGGGGGCTTTCAGAACAAACTTCGAACAAGAGAATGATTAGAATATCTGAAAGGTAGAGATGACTGAAATGTTATTGACACATATAAAAGTTTAAAAAAAAACAGCCCATCCTCAGAGTTTGAATACCATAATCATAATAAATGGGGGGAAAAAAAGGCCTAAATTTTTCTTCTTTTTTTTTTTTTTTTTGGATGAATAACAAACCGTATTCATATTATAACATCTTTCAGTCATCATGGAGGATACAAGAGGTTTTCCTTATTATTCAAAGTAACTAAGCCAAATAAGCATTTCTTCCTTCCTATCTTACGATAAGAAAGGAAAACAAAGAAGAAAATTATTGCACCAGGCATTCATATGAGATGCCAGAGAGAGAGAGAGAGAGAGATAGTATTCCATACTCGAATGAAGCATAGAGAAGAGCTCACATATTCAACTGAATATTAGTTACCCAAGCATCCATGACATAACAAGACGACAAGTATTCCTACACACAGCTTCACTAATGAACATAATCTTTTAAGACTTGGTTTCTCTGCTCTAGCTTTGCATTCCTTTGCCAATTCTCTATTGCTTTACCAACTGTAGCATTCGCCTCACTTATCTCCTCAGCAGAGAACTTGTGCTCTATGATTCCCAAAGGTCCAGGCTGCAGTACCTTTACAACAGTTTCCATCTCTTGCTCCAGCTGCCTGTGCAATATGAAACATCCCATAAAATGAGTCAAAACATGAGATCCCCTTTAACAGTACAGTTTGTACAAATACACAACCAGAAAAACATCTGCCATTAAAAGAGTTGATAGGAATAGTTTCAAACAAGGGCATCCGGTAGAACCTTAAAACCGAACCCTAGCAAGTAAACCCGGGATGGCATCATATTTCTAATTGATCCCACAACAGATTATGGATCCAAAACTTTCAAATGCCAGGGGAGAAACATTGGAACCCTATAAATTCTACCAAACATTTACCCTCTTCAGTTTACAAATGGAGGTCACACTTTTTCTTCAAAGATAGTAAGGGGAAAACATTTCGCTACTTCAAGCCAAAATGTCAAGAGGGCAGCATCATAATGATGAGAGCAGGCTAATTAAGATTGCACTGTAATGAGACGATAAGGTAGTCCTAAATGTTAGAGAAAGGAACTTTTCTGAATATTTTTCACCCACTGAAAGATGACTAACAATACAGCAGTTTTCCTAATATGCACAAAGTTCCCATTCTACATTGGGAGACCAAATTTCAAATATTTATAGCAAGTTAAATAGAGCTCAAACCTTTGAAATTTGAATGCACTCTTCACTCTTTCTTAGCAGAAACATTGGGCTTCTGATGAGGATTAGGACTAAAAATCTCTGGCCAACCCATTAATGGCAATTAGCAAAATCATTCATTTGCGTTCTAATTGTTTTCCCAATCATATACAACATTCCAAATTATATAATATTAATCTATAAACTAAATAAAAATTAGTGAATGAAACAGCTTCAATTACTCATAAAGAAAATCTCAAAATATTTGGCCAAAAAGAGTTGTATTGGGCATAATGGGATTGGAGGGTTCTATCTTATCAGGTACAAAACAATGACAAAGAAATAGAATGAAAAAACAACTTTATATACTAGAAATTTACTTTTTCCCTCATTTTCTCGGCAACCAAACAAAGTTCGTCACAGTACCTGAAGAGCTTAGAAAAGGGCAAGGAGTTTCCGAGCCGAGCAAAGGACAGCGGCATGTCTACCGCAAAACGCACCGGTTCGATTCCTACGAACACACGGCAGACGATAGACAGATCAGGATCGACTAGGGTGCGGTTATCCTGTTATTGAAAACCCGTTATTAACCGGATAGCCGGTTTTCTGGGAAAATTATGAATGGGTGTCGTTTTTTTTTCTTTTTGAGGAATTAATTCCAACTAATATTGGTGCGGATTCAACCTTTCTTATACCATGTAAGTTTCAAACAGTATCGCAGAAAAACAAATGATCTAAAGAAAAACATAAGAGACAATGTTAAAGTAAAATCACATAAAGCCCACTCACAAAATTTTCAAAATACTAATCGAAATCTGCAAATATTTCCTCTCCAAAAATTGCCAACAAATCTACAAACAGACCGAGAGAACCTTTGACGTGGGCACTGGGCGTCTTCGGCGTGGGCGTGGGCGTGGGCGTGGGCGTGGGCACTGGGCGTCGTCGGCGTGGGCACTAGGCGACGGGCGAAAGAGAACGATGATGGGCAATTTTTGGCGAACACAAGAGTTCGAAAACCTTGTATAATGTGAGTGAACAGTGGAGAAGAGTGACCAGTTTCTACCGAGGAAAATAAAAGAAAAAAAACTAAAAAAATTAAAAAACTGAAATTTTATTTTTTAAATTGAGAATAATCTCAGTTGATTAAAATTTTTTTATTTTTTATTTTTTCTCGAAGTAAAAATATGAACTTATTTTAAAAAAAAAAAATAGATTCAATCATTTTAAAAAATCACTCTCTTTTTGTAAGTTGTTTTTCTTTTTTAAGAAAAAAAAAAAAAGAATTATTAACACAACTTTTGTCATATCAGCAAATCAACAAATCATCCTCTAAAACAAATTTTATTTAATAAATATTACATACAGAATTTATTGAGTAATTTTAATAAAATCTTTATCCAAATTTTGCTACTTAAATTATGCTTTCATTTGATTTAATCAATGTTTTTTTATAAAACAGACTACAAGAGTTATTCTTTTATATATGTAAAATGATAGAAAACAAAGACTACATATTATATTTGATATATACATCATATTATGAAAAAAATTATATCAAAAACATGGGGCATTATGTCTTTTGGATTTATTAACCGATAAATTCATACTAATTTATAACCATATTAATCCAACAACCTACAACAAAGAACTGTAAAAAGGTAGACGGCCAAGATCTGTCCAAAATATTAAAAATTAAAAAAATTAAAAAAATAAATAAATAAATAAAATAGGTGTTTGACCACCTCTGCCAGCCATGGACGTCGCAAGCACTAAATTTTTTTAAAAAAATAAAAAATAAAATTTTAGTTTTTTAATTTTTTATTTTCAAATTTATTTTTTATTTTTTAATTAAAAAATCACACGTGATGGGTATTATAGGTATTTTTTTTGTCAAATTGGGCATTTTTAAAACTTTTTGATAGTTTGGGAAGCCAAAGTCCAACTGTTGATAGTTCAGGGAACTATCCGTAAAATGACCAGTAGTTTAGGGAGGCTAAATTATAATTTTTCTTTCTAATAATTAAAAAAAAAAAAAAAAAAATTGGTTACCGATTACTCGGTTATTAATCAATTTTTTAAAATAATATAACCAATAATTGCAATCGAGTATTTGGTTGCAATTATTTTTTAGGGTTAAATACATATTTGCCCCCTGTGCTTTACGACCTTTATTTTTTGCCCCCTCAGTTTCACTTTTTATCAAATTTGGTACCTGTGGTATGTGAAAAGACGGAAATGGTACATCCGTCTGATTTTCCGTCCAAAACTAACGTCCACCTACGACATTTTCTGTCATGTTGTTGTCTGGATGTTGTTGGAAACGATGTGTAAAGAATTAGGTTCTGGGCTTCAAATTTTTAGGTACCCAATGACGTGGGTGGACGTTAGTTTTGGACGAGAAATCAGACGGATGTACCATTTCCGTCTTTTCATATACCACAAGTACCAAATTTAATAAAAAGTGAAACTGAGGGGACAAAAAATAAAGATCATAAAGCATAAGGGACAAATATGTATTTAACCCTATTTTTTATTCCACCAATTAAAGGTTGTTATTTGTTAATAGTTACCGGTTATTTTCGGTTTTGTTTTTCTGGCAATCGCTGTATGATACAGCCAGCGTTTCTTTGTACAATCAAAACGTTCCGTTTTACAGTTTTGGAGGCCCAAAAAGAAACAGTGCGCGACTCCATTGAGTATCGAACCCAGATTCTCTGAATCCGTAGAGAAACACCTAACCTTATCCATTGGGCCATAGAGTTATTAGCCCATTAACTGCTCATAATGTTATTATTAGCCCACTGTAAATGATTTTATTATTATTATTATTTTTATCAGGGTATTCCAGTTTTACCATCTAGTCAAACAGTACCTTAGGCTATCTTACAAGAAGTGGTAATTTACCACCATACTAATCTTATTGTGATAGTGATTTGTTCTTAGTTGAAGATTTTCACTTGCCTAGTTAATCTTACTCGGTACCCTTACAAATAAAAAAAAAAATTGTCCTTCATATTCACATTTCACGGGCATTGGTTTTTAGCTCTCTCGTTTACACATGGTTCAAACCGTTCAACAATATCTTTTGTAATTGAAATGGCGTTGCAGAGAAAACTAATTATTAGATTTTACCAATCTACTAAATAGCATTTACTCGTATATATAAAATGAGCAATGCTACATACTAGGTGCTCTTTTTCTACCCTCATCTCAACCCTTTGAGTTAGTCCAGTCCAGTCCAGTCCAATCAAATAAGGGTGCAAAGGGTATAGTATTTATCATTCCTAAGATTTAGATGACATGAATTAGTGGCCAGCAATTCAAAATCAAATCATGACAGTCACGGTTTTGTCTGCAAGGTCTATAAAGAAATGTGTACTATGATATGCCAAACTTCTTCCTGTTCATGGTTAATTTGGTTGCTCTCTGCTTTCTTTCTTTTTCCCCTTTTTCCATTTTGTCTCATCTTGGGATCGTTCTGTAATTGATCATAATAAGCACTGTTGGCAGTTTGCTCGATCTCACCATCTAGATGTGCTAAAAATGACAACGTTCGGTCTTTATCTGGGCTGTCATATCCAAATTATATGGTCCACACTCCACAGACACAAAAGCCTTATTGGTGGGTGGGATGGAGATTCTTTGTTTGGTACGTAGAATTCGAATAATAAATATGAATTATAAGATTTACTTGTTCGAATGTACTTGGAGCCGTTCGTCTATTTATTTTGACAAACAAATTTCATATGAATTTTTTTATATTTATTTTTTTGGATTAGTAGCTATCTAATAAGAGAGCCCCTTCTGTCTTGTCCGGTCAGGGCAAAAAACATGAGATTTTTGCCCACCAATAATCAGTCAACACGTCAACTAAACACAAAAAAATGAAATGCTACTGATGCACCGAATTCCTCCCACAACTTCCCATTTTTCCCTTCTACAAAAAAGAAAACCCCCAAATCACTATACTGGACATTGAAGAAATCACAATATCTGCACCATCGCCGCCCCCGCAGCCCCACCGTGGCACTTGCCAGGCCAGACGCTACTGCCACTGACTGGACTGGACCACGCCACCTACGCTCAGGCCGAACCCCAACTGTCCGTCTTTCTTCATTTATCGCCCCAGCTTCGTCTCCTTTTCTTAAAACACTCCAACACTCTCCTCCTCCTTCGAACCTTATCTGTTGTGAAAACCGTGTTTACCACAACGTCTTCTCTCGTTCTTCCTTCATTCACCCCCAAAGCCACTTTTCTCTGCAATCCCAAACCCACTTCGGTTTCTCTGTTCTCCCTTTCCCTGTCTTCTCTCAGGCTTCATTGCAAGCCCATTTCAGTTTCTACTTCGTGGGTAATCTTCCTTTCAGTGTGGACAGTCATCAGCTTGCCGGTTTGTTCGAAAGCACTAGAAATGTCGAAAACGGTCGAGATATTGATTCTCGAATTTGGTTTTTTTCCCCACTGTTTGTTTTTTGGGTGCAGGATTTAGTGGTTTGCCCCTTTTTTTTTGGATTAAATTTTTTCTTGAAAAAATTTTTTTTTGGCAGGTGATTTATGACAAGACAATTGGAAGAAGCAGAGGATTTGGATTTGTTACCGTGGAAGAAGCTGGAATAAGCAGAGAATATGAGGAGGTGACCAAGGATTTTTTTTTTTTTTTTTTTTGTAGCAGACGTTGAAGAAATAAGATAATCGGGTGTTTTGATTTTATTTCATTTTTTTGTTCTAAACTAACGTGCCAAACTTTCGATAGAAGGCAAAAAATTGCATAGTTTCTGCCACAACCTTATTGAAGTATACTCTTTGAATAAAATAATTGTTGAAGATTCAAATTCGAAAAGGCTAATTTCCTTGCAAAATTATTTTATATGGAAATTCAAATATTCCTATATATAGTAATGTGAGTGAAAGATAATTATAACGACAGGTTCTTTTACTTGTCACATCATTTGACGTATATGGTTTAATGGCTTTCTAATCATCGTACATGGTTTATTAAGTTATTCAAAAAACAAATTAAGTAATGCAAAAAAGGCTCTATTTTTTCCATCTGTTATTTACACTTTTTCTAAAAAAAAATTAATTACAAAATATTCTAATTTTTTTTCACTTTTTATATCATATAAATTCTTTTTTATTACTGTTCAATTTTTTTTTTTTAAAAAAAGAAATCATATTTATCCCTTAGGTATTTTTTTTCTTATTTTAATTTAGTGTTTGAGTTTCTAATTTTAAGAATATGGTTCTTAAATTTTGCCTAAATTTTAAATAGATTCATTTGTCTCTCAATTGTCACGTCAACGTCAATATCAACACCTAATATCATTTTCTTTGTCATTCTAATCTTTCAAATTTGTAACATTAGAGAGAAAACCGTTAACTTTGATGCTGAAATAGACTTCAACATTGATATTAGGTGTTGACATTGACCCTATTATGTCAAATGAGACACATGTAACAAATGAAAAACCATTAACTATGATGGTAAAGTAATAGGGAACCAATTTGAAGTTTGGGCAAAACCTAAGAACCTTATTTTGAAAATAGAAATTCTAATAACTAAATCCAAATCAGATGATAACTTAAAGGATAAATATGATTTTTCCCAAAAATAATTCACTACAAAAAAAAAAAAAAAAAAATATTCACTTTTTCATACAAATTATTTATACTTTATATCACATCAATCACTTTTTATTATTATTTAAAGACGAAAGTCACCTAAAAAACCTTCACCAAACACACTGGGTGGGTCATGGGTGTACCTTAGGGGGATTAAATTGCACTTACAATTTAATTCATCAACTATCAGTCTTTTTCTTTTAAACCATATGGACCACCATAGTCACCATACTTGATAATAACAGTTAGAACACATTTGGAACTGGATTAAGGAAATCTTAATATGTGAAATCCAAATTAAGTTGGTCTTTAATTAAATCAGGGCTGGTTACCGATCCCTTTGGGTTGGAATTTGATGGTTTCCAAATTTTGACCTCGGGGTGGAGCAAAATTGAAATTTGAATTCCGAGTCGAGCAGAATTGTATGAAATTCCGAGCATAGTCGGATATCTTGGGTCGACTTGGAATTTGGGTTTACCGTCGAATTGGGCGTAGGTGTAGCGTAGGCTTCTTCTCCAAACTTTTAAGATAAGTGGTGATTGGTCTCTATACAAGAGCAACATATATATTCTGCTTGAAAATTCCAATCTCTTCTTCACACATGTAGAACACTCTTTTGTTTGTCATTGCAATAGAATCATTCCAATATTGAACATTAGGAAACTTTCATCCATCTAGCTGAATATTGTGCATATATTTTCAAATATGATGTCAACACTCCATAACAAAAGCTCAACATTTTCGATAAGCATATATGACGTCAAGAGTTCCTATAATGAAACTAAAACCATGAAAATTTTCATATTACAAAAGATTTTTTTTGAATTCTATTTCAATATTCTAAAAATCCTCACACCTCTGGACATACCTCTTGCATACAAATTTTGATTGAGTTCCTGCCTTCAGAGTCCATGGAGAGAAGTCAAGGAATTGATCTCACTGAACACATTAAACCCAGGATCAATACACAAATCACACTAAATATACATATATATAGATATATATTATACTATACACTCATGCATATATATATTCTACACATTTACACAGTTTATGAAACTGAGTGACGCCTTCGCTTCTGAAATGGAAATCGACTCTCTGAGTGAGCCTTACCTCCTATAGGCTTAATGCCATTAATCCGAAACAGGGAATTCAGCTTGCTTAATTTTTTGGTGAATGATTTAAATAGCCTATTGGCAGGGTGTGTCTTTACAAGCTCCTGTTTCATAGAAACATGGTCCTTCTCTAAGTCTGTTAGCCTCATTCTCATTCTTGCAACCTCAAGCTTCAGTTCTCTGTTCTCTCTTCTCACTGATGCATAGTTATCTCTTGGTGAGATTGCTCCACTTCCAGCACCACTGCCTGAACGTTGAGGGAACTGACCGTTGATTGCGCCGAAGAAGAACTGATTGTGATTCCCATTCATGGCATTCCGAAGCCTGATTTGCTCGAAGTATAAGACTTGGACAGCCATCTGAACAGGTAACCTCTCATTTTGTGCTGCATGGCTGCAGGCTTCTTGGGATAGTTTCTGACAGTCAATTGTTTTACATAGCCGGTAGCGTTCAGAGTCCTTAATATTTGGATGAACCTGTAATAAGAACTGTTAGAATATTAATCAAATGATGAAGTCTACTATTTTTAAGATGGTATTAGAATAAAGGTCTTGAGTTCGAACTCTGTCTCCGTAACGGTGATTTAACAAAAACTTTGAAAATGAAAGATCTAAATATAAGTGTGGTATTTTGTTTAATTAGAAGCACAAGTTGGTGCTCTAAACTGTTAGAATATTAATTAAATGGTTAAGTCTAACATTTCTTATTAGCTTAAGCTTTTAAGATAAGTAGTGATTTAACATGGTATCAGAACATACATCTTGAGTTCGAAGGCTTCTAATGGTGATTTAACAAAAAAAAAAAAAAGTGAAAAAGAAAGATCTAAATAAAAATGTAGTATGCTGTTTAATTGCTTAGGGGAGAGAGAGAGAGAGAGTAGCTTACTTTGAGGAAGATATCCACAGCTCTGTACAATCCATCACTTACTATACGAGCATGGTCTGGAAGCAGTTCTGCTAGTGCTATGAACTTTGATGGCAGCAAGTTTGAGTCTAGTGCAACTTCTGCAAGATAATTGTCCAGTAACTTTGATACCTTGAGAATTGAACTTTGTTTAGGAGATCCAGGGCTGTCAAAGTCGTATGCCATGTCACTTTCATCTCTCAAGTGACTATCATCATCATCATCCTCATCCAGGTTCAGAAAAATGGAGAATATCCTCAGGATTGAATCTGTATCATAAAGTGTGCTGTGATTGTTTCCATGTGAATTTGTGGGAATTAGGATGTCTTCAAGAATTGCCTGGTCCAGTTGCAGACCGATTCGCCTCTCCAAATCCGATCTGCAAGAAGTAGATGCTGATGCAGCTATTGCTGTTTTCAACAAACTCGAAAGAAATGCCATTGGAACAGGACTCTTCCTTGATTGTGTTGGTAGTAAGCTAACCATTGCTTCAACAATGACTCTTTGCTTCTTCTGCAATTCCAAATCCAAGAGATTTCCTTTCACCAGGTGGGGGTCCTTGGCAACAAGTCCTTGAAGAGAATTATGAGCATAGTTTACCAAAATTTTGCTTATCAAATCCTGTTTTAGACCCTTGGATTTTACTGCGGACAGAACCCGTTGGAAGAAATCAAGATTAAGCACTGTGAGTGATTTTCCCCACCAATCTGCTGGTGTTTCAGGCTCCATGTTTGGGAGAGATTTTGTAGGGAAGTTATGGTCAAGTTTTAATAAGCCTGAGGTGAGCTGCTCTTTGCATGCATTACTTGCAACTGCATTGATAAGCCTGCTAACCAGGTTGATCTCCTCTGATATGGGCAATAGGCTTTCACAACGGTGAAGAACAGATATTGAGGTGGATATATTGGGGAGCACCATCTCCTTTAGATATGTTTCAGTTCTACTTTCCAGATTTTTCTCTGCAAACTCCTCTGTCATTTCCAGAAAATGAGCTATGCATCGTAGCATAGCTACATTTGAGAGTGTAATCTCAACATTTACTCCATAACAGAACTTTGCAGCTAGTTCAAATGCCTCTGGTCCACCGGGAACAGCGGGGAGATTTATGCGTGAGACTTTTGAATCTTTTGCTTCCAACAACAGTTTCCGAATTCTTCCACTCCTAGAAACTAGAGGGAACTGCAAATGAACCATGACCATATGACTAAAGCTTCCAGTGAAGTTCTCTTACAAGTTTATAATTAATTTTACAAAAGATCTTCTGATTATCTAGAATTTTTTTTGTAGTTTCAATATTACTACTAGTTAAGGATGTCCCTATGGAGATTGTTGTAATGAATCTGCAGCTTGAAGTTATCATCTCAAAAAGGATTCATAAAATGAAGTTTGAGTTTTAATGAAAATGTGCAAACAGGTTAATTTATGACAAGAATTCTCCTTGAACAATTGGCAGCTCAAAGTGTGTAACATCCTTACCTTGTGAAGGGCGAGGCTTGAGGCTCCAACTTCGACAGTAAGATCACTAGAAACATCAGAGATTGGCCTGAAATAGATCAGAGAACTGGATGATTTAGCAGTCCAGAAAGACGAAAGAATTTCAAAGAAAGAAATGCTTGAAAGCATACATGTTTGTTAGAGCCAATACTTTAGATTAGAAAACCGTGCTGGAGCTTCTTCTACCATAAGCATAATGTGCATTATTCCTTGTACTCATGACTGTACACACCTTAAATCTAGGGACAGTGTGATCCTTCTTGATTACATGATTCGACTTGGATGGCCCAGATGGGAAAAATGATGACTCAATCATATTCAGTGAGTGGGACTGGACAAGCAGTGTTGTTCTAGGCAATATGGTTAGATTCGTGAATGGTTAAAAGTTGAACTAAAAAAAAAATCTATCTTTTGGGTAATTTGATAGCTATCTATGGTTGTTGTGTGTTGAAAATTAAGGCAGAAGGTTTGTCATACTCAATGAACTCTTGTACGGCCTGCCAGCCGTACTTGTCTATGGAGTTAAGGATGGTAAAAATGCAGAAATTATTTGGCCGGCAAACATTAATTGCAGTCCAAGATGTTGACAGTGCTTGTTATAGAATATGGACATTTATCAGCAGACCCTCGTGCAGCTGTCATATATATAAGGTTTTAAGGGTCAAGGTCACAGGTTAATCTGTCATATTCATGCTCACCTTTTCTGTGGTGTAGGTAGCAACAAGTGTTGTTTTCTTCCATAAAGTCGGAAGGGCTCTGGCTTTGGCTGATGAGAAATTCAATCCTATCTCATTGTTTTACATGTATATTTACCAAAGGGCTCTGGGGTTTTTTTTTTTTTTTTGCTTATTTGTTCATCCAAATTGGGCTGGCCATTGTTTACACGCCGTCAAACTCGACACGAAGGCAACACGAAATTAACAGGTTAGGATTAAAGAGTTTGACCCGTTTAATGTTAAGATTGACCTATGTAGTTTTATACTCGTGTTTCGACATGACTCAAACTCGACACGTAACGCTAAAACTAACAATTTTTTACACAAACTCCATTCGAAATAGCAGACTAGGGTAATAAAATGCAAACAACCCAATTGCTGCAATGTTTTTAGAAAGTCAGAATGTGGTTGAATGTGATCAGATCTACTATTATTGGTAAGGCAGTAAAAATGATGATTCAACTTATATTTCAACATTAATTGATAAATTTCAAAACATGTCTGGTTTGCTTTCCTTCTAGTCTACAAATCCTTGCACTTTGCATTACTAGTTTGAAACTGTATCATAATATTTACTGCTTTCAAACTTACTGTGGGTTTGCTTGAATTTCCAATCGCCAACTTGCCATGGTATGAGTGGTAGGAAAAGGTTGTATAAAATGAAACCAAACATAGATGAAACTTAAGAACTATATAACTCGTTGAGAGCCTAGAAGGAGAAGATTAACCCCAATGGGTTGGCTCGAATGGAAAGTCAATAGACTCGGATGCCTCATGAACCATCACGTCTATGGTTCGACCCCCTTTTAAGTGTAAACAATTTTTAGGGACATGCTCGCTGGCGAAACCTTGAGCTTTACCCGACCCGTATGAAGGGAACGCTTTACACGGTGTCTCGAGATCTAGTCGGAATACCCGGTCATTAAAAAAAAAAAAAAAAAAAAACAAAACAACAAGGAAGAGAAAATTACCATTCGGTGGCATGCCTTATGCTGGAACTTGGACGAAACGACCTCTTCCCTGATATGCTTGGCTTCAAATCACCAACAGTAACAACACCCATCTCTTCAAAAACCTGGCAGTTTCTTCCCTAAAATTCCTACTAAGAGCTCTGCAACTGCAACCCCACTAACAAAAATGTCGTCACTCTTTGAAGAAAATAACTGTCTTAACAACCTCTCTCATTTCAGTTATTTCATAAGGACACCCCTCCCACCTTCTCTGTGTGGAAAGAAAGCTGCAGTACTGAGATGAAAGTCACAAGAAGCCATGCTGGACTGAGGGGGTGGTGATGACTTTAAAACACACCTTAATGAGTGTTTATAATGTGCTTAATCAAAAGTCAAGACTTTTCGGTGAAAGGTAGGGGGAGTGACCTCCTTTTACATGGCTTTGGCTTAGAGAAATTGCAGGATTCCTGAAGGGTTGCAGTGCTTTTGGGGGCTATAATCATGGCTAGTGAAAGCTACCCACAAAAAAGATTAGCTTAAATTAATTAAGTCTAAATTATGTGTAAAGCTAACTAAAGTGGGAAACTAAGAGGATGAGTTGTATTACATGTTATAATGAGAGCCACTGCACACATGACATGAGTGGAAATATTGTTGCCTGTGTTGCCCTCAGAGCCAAACTTTGTCTCCTTGCTTTGTGAAAGCCATGTTGATTTCACCAGCAGGCAGGCGGCAGCAGCAGCAGACTCCTTGAAATTTGGCTGTTTTAGACATTTCTGTGCCATGGAGGACACCAATCCCAGTGATGCATTTCTGCCATCATAACAGACAACCAAGGAAACATTTCTGGTCAAAAAAAGGTGACTGACAATTAATAAAGACGTGTGACCCACGTAGCCAAGTTGAATTACTCATTACCTTACTTCAATATATATGAACAAATTAATTAGTTCATATATATATATATCAGAGTTAATTAATTAAGTGAATGTAAGCATGTAACTAGGTAGTATGTACGCCTACATGTGACAACTGTTGGATTAATCATGGCCTAAGATTGCATCGATCGGGTGTAATGATGATCCCATCAATCTTCCAACCCTTTTGTATTGCTGAATGACTGTTAGGTTATCAGCAAAAGTTGAGGTTGATCATGTGGCTAAGATCATTCCATTAGATGCCCTTTCTTAATTAACTTTAATTTCCCTCTATTAAAATATTTGCCTTAATTAGTAGTTAGCACCCACACAGCCAAAAAAATATATGGCATGGTTTTATTATATTGGTTTTTTCCTTTCTTTATTAAAAAGTAGGCAAGCGGTTGATTTAATATGAGAATCATTTTCGCAAATATATATATATATATATTAGAGAATCATTTTTGTTACTTTGAATAAAGTTTTTCTCTAAATTTGATTAGAAAAAAATTATCATATGCCAATTTAATAGAATAACTCAATTTAAAGGAAAACTTCATCATTTACAATGGAGTTTTAAGTCGGATGGCGAAAAAATTTGCAAAGAAATTACAACAATAAAGGAAATACAATTAAAGGGTGGGCAACCGAAACAAAAGTCCCTAAATAACCAGAAAATCAATGCGATAAAACCTAAAACTATTGGGAATTGGTCAAATAAATAACCCGGCCCATTGAGAGAACAAATGACCGCTAGGAGAGGCAATGTTTTCGAAACGGAAAATTTGCAATTAAATGCACTTTCTGCTCCACTTTTCTGTTTTTCTTTTTTTTTTTCTACCAATTTTGATTTCTCTTTTTCTTTTTCTTTTTCTTTTTCTTTTTCTTTTTTTCTTTTTTGGGGTGTTCAATTATTCATGCAAACTTTAAAGTGGATAAGTTGCATCAAAATGAGGAGTCATATCCTAAGAATATTTACATGTAATCATGTGCATTATTTTCGAGCAAAGACAAAAGCCTTTTCTTTGCTGGGGTAAAAAAGGGAAAGAAAAAAAAAACACAAGTAAATGAAATGATACTACCTAGAAACAACTTTTTTTTGGTGATAAACTAGGATCGGAATCACCCTTTTTTTTCTTTCAACCTGCCGAAGCAAAACAAGGCAAAAATATCTTGGACTGAATAATCATGTCTAGCTGTCTATTGAAAGCTCTCAAAGATATTTTCAATTTTTTTAAAAAAAAGAAAAATTCATTTTTACGACATATTATTTACAAACTAATACGATAGTAAAAAGAGTGTATAGTTGACAAATCAACTACTAATTAATTAAATTAATTAGCTAAATTGTTTATTTAAGCATTTTTCTAATTATGGACCGTTCCGGCAATTTGTAAAAAAAAACAAAACAAAACAAAATAAATCGCAAAAATGTTGTAAGACCCATTACCACCCCCTCACACCACTCTAAACAAAATTCATGTTCACTATTCACTAAGATAGTTCATATATCCTACATTAATTACCCAGATGACTATATATATAACTTAAGTAAACACACTTTTTATTATTTTATTTAAGGTAAATTAATGTTGTTCTTTGATCTTTCCCCTTTAAACTTGGAGAAGCATGTAAGTATCAGAAGTATCATAATTTTTCGAGACAATGACTGTCGGTTGAAGAATTATTTATGGGATCTGATAGGAATGAAAAGTAAATTATGGAGATAATGTTGAACTTGTGATTTTTGCTTTAATATCATATTAAACTACAAATTATCTCAAAAGCTTAAACTAAAAACAATTTGAATTTATTTATTTAAATTAATATTCCAACTTTATAAATGGAAATTATCTTTTTGTACTTTCAAGTTTCAACTTTTATTTACAAGTATGCACCATATCCAACGGTTCAACTTTTTTTGTGACATCAATTTTTTTTTTTTTTTTTTGAGCCATAATATTGGATCAGAACCAAAAAAAAAAAAATGAGCTGGTTTTTTTTTTTTTTTTCCAATACGGGGAAAGGAAAAATTTACAGAAATATAAAACAAATATAGGATGGGCAACCCTTACAAGAGCCATGAAACAATCAGAAAACAGTGCAATTAAAACTTAGAATTATTGAGAATGGATCAAATAAATTACTCGGCCCATAAAGAGAACAGGAGTAGGAAGAGTTGGCAAAACGGGATACTATGTCGGGTTTTGGTCAACTCAATTGACCCTCCAACCCGAACCCGACACGTTAATAAGGGTCATAAACGGGTTGGATGGTCATAAACGAGTTGACGAGTCATAAATGGATTGACGAGTCATAAACGGGTTGACAGGTCAACCCGTTTAGCCTGAACCCAAACTCTATAATTTTGTGTCGTGTTCATATCGAATTTGCAGATCGTATCAAAAATTGCCAACCCTAAGACTAGCCACACATAGCTGCTTGCAAAGACAATATTCTTGAAAATGAACTACCAACAAAGTAACAACTATGAAAAGCGAAAAAACAGTCCACATTAAGAAAATACTCACCGAAAGAGATTGAATCGGAGCCTTGGGTTGACAGGTCAACCCGTTTATGAACTGAACTCATTTAGCATAAACTCAAATCATATAACTTCGTGTTGTGTTCATATCAGATTCGTGAATTATGTCAAAAATTGACAACCCTAAGAGTAGCCACACAGAGCTAATTGCAAAGACAATATTCTTGAAAATGAACTGCCGACAAAGTAACAACTATGAAAAGCGTTAAAAAAAAAAAGAAAAAAAAAAAAAAGAAAAAAAAAGGTCTACATTAAGAAAAAAAAAAAACACCGATAAAGATTGAATCGGAGCCATCGGATTAAGGCCAAAGGATTTTTTTTTTCTCTCATTTTACAGTAAGCTAGTTAGGTGAAAGGGATGTGAATGATTAGTGCAGCTGAGGAAAGCAGCTGGTGGCCACAAATTACAATTATGGAGTACGGAAAACATATGCGCCGACCCTTTTGAATCTTCTGGAACATGATCGATCATAATATATATATATATATATATATATATATATATATATATGCTACCCTCCACATCGCATGCACAAGGATGATTGCATGGATCATTATGATCCTACGATGATCATTCCCCACACCTCACCAACCTATTTTTTTTTTTTTAATCTAAATTGGATATTATTTATGTTTTGTGACTTTCATCGTGTGACATTATTATATCATAGGTCATATATGATCAATAAAATCAACTTGATTTGCCGGAATATGTTACATCAAACAACAAACATGCTCTTCAAAAAAATTTATAAATAATTTTTTTTTTTTTTTTAAAAAAAACAACAACAACAACAACAAACACGCTCATAAGTTTCTCTTTTAGAATAATCAATAATTTAACATGGTAATAGAGACCTTGTTTATCTTAATTATAATTAAATATTTCGTATATTGAATCTCACAAAGAATTTGAGCCTGCACATAAAGATAAATATTAAAATTAAAATTAAATAATTAAATTCATCAATTTTTATGAACTTTAATTTTTAAAATAATTTAGTTTAACAATTGTTATAAACTTAAGTAATCTTGATAGAGATCGAATGAACCAAGTCTTATCTTTCACTAATTTTTTTTTCCTCAAGAAGTTGTCGTTCTCTATATTCTGACTCACATATTTGGACTTAGGAAATTGGCCTCATCCAGAGAAAAGGTATGGATGGTTGGAAATTGGCAACTTCGAATTGGAATACTAAAATAAATATAGTACCACTATTTAGTAGACTGATATATGACTATCATACAATTAATAAGATGATGAATAGTAATAATTTACAAGTGTTGATCTAATTAATTATGACTGATTTTCACTGTCACATCATTAAATATATATCGGTCATATAATAATCTACTATATAGTCCAAAGATATACATGGGCCTCCACATGATCCACCTTTGTTGAAAGTCTTGGAATGCCCGAACACAATCCCCAACCTTTATAGTTCACATATGGGCCTGTGGCATATTACGGGCCGTAAATGGGTACGGACTTCTTGGGATCCACGTAATCGATCATCAATTTTTTCAGGCATCTTTTTGTACTATTTTTGACGAGGATTATCAATGAAGCCTCTAACTCTTAAGCTGTAAAATGTGACCCGGATAGGTTGGGATGAATGAATGTTTGCTATTTTGTTCAAAGTGTTTACTTTGAACCAAAGCTTTTCCAATGTCAATGATGGCAGTTTTAGAGCTCCATCATTTGTTACAAGCAGAATTCCTTTGAAGTAAGCTTTTCACAAAGATTAAAGTGAAAAACCCATCTACTTTTACCTGCCTTTACGCCAAAATTAAAGCTCTAGTGGAAGCAAGCTTTTGGTTTTGTTTGTCCCCCGCTAAGACCATGTGGTCATGCTCACGTGTGCTCCAACGTACCCACCTGTTTCTATAAATTGTTAGTTTGCACTTTTTAGTAGGGATCGAACCAGGTCAGGTATAAATGAGAGATGTTTATCAGCAATGAACAGCTCATATGAGAGGACACTCAGGTCGTATCTTGTTTTGACAGCAGTTCGAGCACTTATCCGAGCCCAACCTTACTCGGACAGGAGCTTGGGCACTTGCGATTGACAGTTCACGTGAGAGGGGACACTCCGGCCTTATCCTATTTCGGCAAGAGCTCGAGAACCAATCCAGGCCCCACCATGCTCGGGCAGGAGCTCGGACACCTACTTGAACTACCTAGACACCTGCCCGAGTAAGATGAGACTCAGATATCCTCTCACATGAAGTGTCTATTGCACATGCAATGAGCCGCTATTATTGCCCTTAATTGATCCCCATAATCGCAATGGATCTTAGATAATATTCTCCTTATAAGGTTATTGAAATTGAATAATGAGTATGGAGGAACTTGAAGCCGATTTGGAATTCTTTTCCATTGATAATTTAGTGCCTAAGTATTTCTTATAATTAAGATAACGATCAATCAAGTAAAAAATTGTTTTCACATACATATACAAAGAATATTAGTTTTTAATAAAATAATAAAAAAAAAAAACATATTAATCTATCACTTGTATGTTTTTTTTCAAACTTTAGAATGATTCTTTCTAATTTCATATTAATTTTCATGAATTAGGAGTAATAAAAATAAAAAAATAATGATCCTTAGAAAACAAATGTTACACAAAATAAAATAATTCAATTGACTAATATGTTCTAACTAATATATAATCTAATGTATGTATGTATGTATACTTTTCTATCATCCAATTCACTTTGACTTGAAAAGTGTCTAAGGCTCTCTGTTCGTAACATTTTTTTGGGTGTGTTTTTTGTAGGGGCAAAATGGTAGGCGGTTGATAACCTTTTACTAACTGCTAATCACTTTTATAGGCGGTTGACAAATAAAATTACTAATCACCTAGGGCGAGGCAGTTAATGGTTTTAAAAGTAGACGAATACGGTTATTAACCGCTAACTGTTTACCTATATATATACATACAGAACAAAGTCGTTTCATATGGGATTTTAAATGACACCATATATTCGACCAAAAAACAAAAACAAAAACCAAAAACCAAAAAAAATGTCTAATGTAGGCCCAACACCCAAAAATAGGCCCAAAATATCTACATTTTAAAGCGATTATACGGTACAATTATAGCTTTAACTAACAACTAACCATTAACCGCCTGAGGTGGGGCGGTTGCGGTTATTAAAATAAAAAAACCGCATAAAGCGGTTACGGTTAGTGATTAGAGGCAATAATCGCCAACTTATAATTTTCTGTTTGAAAGTTTGGATTGTGTGTGTGTGTGTGTGTGTGTGTGTGTGAGTGTGTGTGTGTGTGTTTTTTTTTTCAACTTTCAACATAGCTCTGCTGACCTATTAACCTAACCTATTAGAACTTTTAATACAGGTGGTTAACTGACCCGCACCGCTAACCTGCCAACTGCCCTTATTAGGTGTGGAATGCCCAAACCGTAACAAAGGCAGGCGATTGGCCTTCCCAACTAACCACCCATTAGGGATGGTTAGAAGTAGTAGAGTAGGTAAAGGCAGTGATTAACCCTTCAGTATATCATATATCAAAACAATGTTGTTTCGGCTAGGGTCCAAACCTTCAGTATAGGGTTTCATAATTTTCTAAGTTTACCTTCATTTCTCATTTTATTCAACAAAGGCAAAGCCCCTCCCTCTCGACGCCGCATCTCTCCTCTGACTCCCTTCCCCATAATACCCATAATACCCTTGTCACGTGTCATTTATTCAATTAAAAAATTTAAATTAAATTTAAAAAAAAAACTATATATATATATATATATATATATATATATATTTGTTCATCTATGCTAACCATCACTCTGTCCACACCACTGTCACCACTTCTTACTACTAAGCCTCCACTCCCTGCTTCCGCCCCCCTTTTGGTATCAAAGCCATAAGTGTTGATGAGTTGAGTCCTGTTATAATCTGAGCATCCGCCCAAGTGGCTGGTTATTGAGCTTGTTCTTATATTGTTTCAAGTTTGTCTGTTACACCACTCTCTGTTAAGATTCTAGGGTGAATAGGAAAAGGACACTGCCGTCAACGTGCCGTCAGCGCAGTCGAGAGCCGAGGGAAGGGCCAGGTAAGTCGGGAGGACACACGGATAGGACACAAGCGTATGACCTAGGACACCTAGTTGGAGAACAGAGATGAAGTGTGGTAGAGAGATGTCTCGCGGTAGAGAGACCGGAACAGTAGAAGTCTAAGCCAGGTAACCCTAAACTTGCAAAGATGAATAGATTGTTCAGATCTAACTCATCAGTAAGCTCTAGATCCACTAGGATCCCTGAGATTCCAGATGTAGTCAACGAAGAACACGTTGAGTACCACGATGAGGATTCCTTCATTGATGTCAATGATTAGAACATACCTAAGGTTCCCAGTAGAGAAATCTACAGGAAGAAGTGGTCCATGGCATCGTTCAAAACTGAACAACATGTCAAGACCGTAGAGCAAGTCTATGCTCTAAATAAGGAACATGAGTTATGCCAGTTTTTTAGCCCAGAAGCCATTAAGCGACATAGAAGAGAAGGCCACAACTTTATCCACATAGGATTAGTTCAGGTCGCCATTAAGACCCTAACACGAAGAGGTCTTAAAGCCTCTGTTATGTTAAGATTGAGAGATGCCCGTTTCACTGACTGGTAGGATAGTCTCCTCGGAGTCATTGAAGCAACCATGCATGATGGACCAGTCTATTTTGACTGTTTCCCTGATTTCACCATAAGTCTAAGTGATCCTCACATCCTTAAGGTTTTAACCCTGAGTATTAGAACCCAAGGATATAAGATTCTAGAAGGTGTCCAGCATCTAGTTTTGATTTGCAGGATCTACTATAAGTGCACTGGAACTAACATGAACTTCCAGGCAATTAAGAGAAGCCCAAGTGGTCAAACCATGTTGATCCAAAGTAGCCAGAGTAACGCGAATATTCACGTTCCTCGAACTATCCATTGGACTGACATTGAGTTACCCAAAGAATAGAGTTTGACCAATGAGAGTTTTAAGCCCGATCTCGTAAGACATAATCTAGGAGATCTAGATTATATCCAGCAGTACTTGGATGGTACTGTTAAGATAAGTTTCGACCGAGGTTCTCAGTCGACCCCTAAGTCAAATCTTCTCATAGAAGAAGTTGCAAGATCTAGTGCAACTAGATCTGAAGTGCCAAGGTCTAGATCATCTAGACAACCTAAGGATAAGACTCCAGCTAGGCATTCGTTTGCTGATTCTACCTCCACGGAAGAACTAAAGCGACGAGATCTAGAATTGGAAAAAGAACTAAGGAAACTTAAGTTAAAGGGAGTTCAGACGACCTCCCAAGTGAGTCATCCATGTTATATAGCTGACACACATCTAGAAGATGAAGAATCCCAGGAAGGAAATGCCTCTCCTACGGAATCTGATTTTATAGTTGAAATAGCTGTAGACCCCCAGTTATGTACCATGAGGAAACCTTTTGAGATAGATCTTGACTGGTTAGGCAAAGATTTCCACTCTATTGCCAATCTTGAGAGGAGAAAAGTTTATAAGGAAAGATTCAATCTTGAGCAAAAGAAAGGAATCTTAAGTCACTTTAAGAAACATATAAGTGAAATAGAGATGCATATCTCTTATTTCGATTTTGATGATGAGTTTTACCCTGTAGAAAACCAGGTCCAAACCATCTCTAAGGAAAAGTGGGTAAAAGAAGATAACACAGTTGTTTCTTCAAGTCACCCTCCAAAAGAAACCATAGTGTTCCAACATAGAACCACTACGGTTAAGGCCTCACCCTTTAAGGTTGCATCTGAGAATTCAGATGTTAAGAAAGTCATTGAGCAAGCCAATTATACCAACCAGTACCTAAACTCCATAGGAAACCAGTTGGATAAGATTGAAGAAAAGCTCGATAATAAGCCTCTCCCAAAAGAGAAACCTAAGCCTTTTAAGCAAGAGAAACCAATAGTCAAGTTTCCAGATCTTAGATCAGGAACTAGTCTAAAGGTCAATAAGGAAAAGCCCTTTATCGATAAGATAGAGGATATGCTTAAGGATTTGGTTAAACCCAAACAAGAACAGCCCAGTAGTTCCAAAACTCTGTCTGTTACTAAGATCCCTGAGTCTTCTGAGAATTCATCTGAAACAGAATCCTCTTCGGAGTCTGGATCTGATGAAAACATCAGAAAAGTTGAAAAAGCCCTTTCAGCCTTAGAACTGAATAGGATCCATAAGCCTAAGTTTTCACCAACAAGTTTCACTAAGAATTGGTATCCCAAGCCTACCCCTCCGGATATCCAGTTTGAGGAAAGAAACTTCCAAAGTCAATTTGCAGTTTCTGCTGATAAACTATACGAGTGGAACATCGATGGTTTAGCAGAGCAGCAAATTCTTGATAAGTTGACCCATATGACCATGGTCTCTAGCAGTTATGTTATGAACCATGATTTAAGCCAACCAGAGGTTGTTGACCTCCTGGTTAAGGGTTTCACAAGAACCCTTCAATCCTGGTGGGAAAAGCATCTCACCGATGAGTCAAGAGCCAGCATTAGAAGTGCTGTCAAAACCAATGAGGAAGGAATCCCCATATTCAATGAGAAAATTGGATTAGGAGATCCTGATGCTGTCAACACTTTGTTCTATACGATTGTAGAGCATTTTATTGGCATGCCAAGTCACCTTGCGTCTAGGGTCCATGACCAGCTGAGTAACCTGAGATGTCCAACCCTAAGCGACTTTAGATGGTATAAGGATGTTTTCCTCTCTAGATTCATGCTAAGAGATGATAGCAACCAACCGTTTTGGAAAGAAAAGTTCATAAACGGTCTGCCTCACCTCTTTGCCCATAAGATCAAAGAAGTCTTAGTCAATGAGAACAACGTGATAGAGTATGATAATCTCACGTACGGGAATATCATAAGTGCTATCCAGAAAGAAGGTCTTAAGATGTGTATCGATATGAAAATATCGAACCAAGCCAATAAGGATAAGAAGAAGGCTAAGTATGAAATGGGTAATTTCTGTGAGCAATATGGTCTGCCTTCGGTAGCACCATCTAAGAAACATAAGAAGTCTCGTAAGCATGAGGAACATAGAAAGCATAAGAAACGGTTTAAAAGATTCAAGAAAAGAAGCTTTGAGCCGGATGATTTCTATAAGAAGGGCAAGAGAAAACCTAAGAAAAGATTTAAGAAATCTAAGAACAACAAAGATGGTTGTTATAAGTGTGGTAAGTCCGATCACTTTGCAAAGGATTGCAAAGCTAAGGAAACCATTAAGTCTCTAAAAGTCTCTAACGAAGATAAGGAAAACTTAATAAGAATGTTAGAGATAAAAGACACTGAACCCAGTGACTATGAGTCTGAACTAAGTACTAGTTCAAGTGATAACAGCTACCGCTCATGCTGTAGCAATGAGTCTGAGTCTGGTCCAAACATAAGTTTCGGTTGTAACGACACTTGTTGCAAGACAATTGGTGTTATGACCAAAGAAGAAGAGCAAGAAGAATTGCTTCTTGATCTTATAAGTAAAATTGAGAATCCTGAGTTAAAAAGACAATATTTAGAAAAGTTAAGAAAACTTCTAACAAAAAGAGAAGTTAATAAGTCTAAAAGTCTTGATATAAGTTTAAGCAATACGCTTAAAAGATTTGATAAACCAAAGGAACAAATCACAATAAAAGATTTGCAACTTGAAGTTAATCAAATTAAGTCTGAGATTAAAATACTTAAGGAAGAAAATCAAGAGTTAAAACAGGATGTTAATCTCTTGAAAATTGAGCACAAGCTTAAGTCAGCCGCTAATAGTTCTTCTAATAGCGAAGCCGAACCTGAGCCTAAGCCTGAAGACACTCCTCCATTTGAAGAGAGTTGTATAAGTCTAATCAACCGAATCCATATTAAAAAGTGGTATTCCAAGGTTAGAATTAAGATTCATGATTTTGAGTTATCTGTAGTTGTATTAATTGATACAGGTGCAGATCTGAACTGTATACAAGAAGAACTTGTTCCTACGAAGTATTACATTAAGTCAAAAGAGAACTTGCGTTCTGCTAATGGCAGCTAGATGCAAATCACTTTTGAGATAAGTAAAGCCCATGTGTGTCAAGACAATGTTTGCTTCAAAACATCATTCATCTTGGTTAAGAATATGACTGACAAAGTCATACTAGGTTTACCTTTCATTACTCTGTTGTATCCTTTTATGACAGACCAGGATGGTTTAATTACCTATCCCATGGATGAAAAGGTTAAGTTTAAGTTTCTGGCCAAACCAGAATTAAGTCAATTGAATGCTTTCAAAAGCAATTCAATTTCTAAGTCTATTAACCTAATCAAATCAAAGACCCAGCAGATAGGGTTCTTGCAAGAGGAGATTAAGGTTAAAAGAATTGAGGAACAATTGAGTCAAAAGACCCTTCAACAAAGAATCCAACTCTTTGAAGATAGGATCAAAAGTGAAGTCTGTTCTGATGTCCCTACTGCCTTTTGGCATAGAAAGAAGCACACTGTAAGCCTTCCTTATATCAAAGATTTTGATGAAGGAAGAATCACCACTAAGGCTAGACCCATCCAAATGAGTCAAGAAGTTACTGAATTCTGCCGAAGAGAAATAGAAGACCTACTTCACAAAGGCATAATTCGTAAGAGTAAGTTACCTTGGTCTTGTTCAGCCTTTTATGTCCAAAAGAACGTTGAACTTGAGAGAGGAGCCCCCAGGTTGGTCATCAACTACAAGCCCCTCAACAAAGTCCTGGAATGGATCAGGTATCCAATTCCAAATAAGAGAGACCTAATCAATAGGTTAAGTGGTTCTGTAATCTTCTCTAAATTTGATATGAAAAGTGGATTTTGGCAGATCCAAATTCATGAGAAGGATAAGTATAAAACAGCTTTTGTCACACCTTTTGGACAATACGAATGGAACGTAATGCCCTTCAGTCTTAAGAATGCCCCTAGTGAGTTCCAGAATATCATGAATGATATTCTTGGTCCCCTGAGTAAGTATTCCATAGTTTATATTGATGATGTCCTCATCTTCTCTAAGTCTATTGAAGAACACTGGAAACATTTGAATTCATTTCTAGAAGTTATCAAATCTAATGGATTGGTTGTTTCTGCTACTAAAATCAGGTTGTTTCAAACCAACATTCGATTTCTTGGATACAATATCCATCAATCGAAAATAAGCCCAATTAGCAGAGTAATCCAATTTGCTGATAAGTTTCCTGATGAAATCCTTGAGAAAACCCAACTCCAGAGGTTCCTAGGATCTCTCAACTATGTTGCTGATTTCTATCAAAACCTCCGCAAGAAATGTAAGCCATTGTTTGATAGACTTCAAAAGAATCCTCCTCCATGGACTACTGAACATACTTCAGTTGTCAAAGATATTAAGTCTTATGTCCAGACATTGCCTTGTCTTGGCATTCCTACAAATGAGTCTTTCAAAATCGTTGAGACTGATGCCTCCGACATCGGGTACGGTGGTATTCTTAAGCAACAAGTTCATTCCAATCAACCTGAACAAATTGTTCGTTTCCATTCAGGTGTTTGGAATTCAGCCCAAAAGAATTATAGTACTATTAAGAAAGAGATTTTATCTATAGTACTATGCATTTCTAAGTTTCAAGATGATCTCTTGAATCAAAAGTTTTTGATAAGAGTTGATTGCATGAGTGCAAAACATGTTTTAGAAAAAGATGTTCAAAACATTGCATCTAAACAGATTTTTGCTAGATGGCAAGCAATTTTAAGCATATTTGATTTTGACATTGAGTACATTAAGGGAAGTCAGAACTCTATCCCTGATTTCTTAACCCGTGAATTTTTGCAGGGAAAAAATGGCTGATAAGAAGAAAGAAAAGGCTTCGGCCTCTAAGCCCATTTTAAGTTCCAATGCTAAGCCTTTCAACCTTGTCACCCCAAGCCAACTAAGTTCCCAAGATCTCATCCTAAGAAATTCACCTACCCAAATGGTGAATCGTTATACTACTTTAGGTAGTACCATAAGTCCAAGGCCGTCTTTTCAGTCTGCCTTAATAAGCCCTCCTCTAAGCCCTTTTGATGGTCTTCCCCCTCAAAAGCCCTTCATAAGATACCATAAGTCTTCTCCCTACCATATCAAAGAACCTCCTCACAACCTGTTCTTGGTTGAGCCTGATTTTAGTCACATAAAATCTCCTAATGAAATTGCCAAAGTCTATTACCCTCCCCGTTGGCATTTCCCGGCCATCCACCCAGATAAGTCCATTGAATTTTACAGGGATATACTCCTTGTCACTAAGTCCATCCAAGTAAGACTTATTCCATGCCAGAGGATCCCTGGGCAAATTGCCTTTCATTCTCTGTTCATAATGAGGTTTGTTGCACAAAAGGATTGGGGAGCACCTCCTTTTGTCTCCAGAAGTCTTTCCAACAGAAAAGTTGGATACAGTTACCATGATTACATTGAGGCTTGGTACAAAGTTCTTTTGTATCAAAATGAAGATTTTTCCCATTCCTGGTTTATAAACTTTGACAGGAATTTTAAGGGTCCTATCCCTGTCTGGTTCCACAGATGGTGGCAAGTTCATGGACCAGTTCACCAGATCCTCCCTGAAGAGGTCAAAGATGCTGTACGGTATTTCTCTACCGTCAAGAAGTTGTCTCCTCAGGAAGAAGAATTGCCTATGACAATCCACTTCTTTGCTCATTTCAGAGTTTCGTGGATTCTTAAGTGGCAATATGTGTTCATCACCCAGAACTGCGTTGCTCGCCAGTTCTCAGTTAAGTGGTGGGATAAGTTCAATTTCTCTCTGGTTCAATCCCGCCTTATGAAGGAGTTCCCTGAAAGACCTCCAACTATTCAAGACTCTGTAACTCATGTTTCAGAGACTCAAATTGAGCCAACTTCTCCTAAGCCAGATTCCTCTACCTCTACAAAGGGTAAGAAATCTTCTAAGATTAAACACGCTTTTAAGCTCATGCAACAGCTTATAGAAGCTGAAGAAGATGATGAAGACGAAGAAGCCTCTACTGCAGAATCTTCTGTCCAGCATCATTACAACTTTGATCCTTTCCAAGATGCCCAAGATCCCTATGATTTTACTGATTTGGACTTGGACTCTTAAGAAGTGTCGTCGACACAAGAAGACAAAAGTGAACAGTACTCGGTCGGCCACCCGACATGATACTATTCATGAATAGTGACTTTTTCACTATTCATCAAAAGTTTTACCCTGCTTTCGGTGCGAGTTACCTAAGGTAAAAGCAGAAAGAATCTGCTTTCGGAGCACGCCTAACAGCACTAAGCACGCTGGCATCCCGTGATTCCAGCCCTAAGCCCTTCTAAAGCCTTTATAAGCAGCAGAAGACTGAAGTTCAAGGCAGAGCTTATTTTGAGAAAGAGAGCTAATCTACCCTGAACCTCTCATAAGCCAAACACTTGTTAATATATATTTCTAGTGTTTCTGAGTATAAGCTTGTAATCGCCAGTTGCATTATGGCCTGAGTTTATTTGTAAGTTTTTACATTCAAGTTATTTTGAATCTAAGCATTACTTTGAGTTTAATTTCATGATCATTGTTGAATACTCTCTTATTTTGTATTCAGATTTTGATATTGAAATTACTATGTATATTACTATGTTTTCTTATGCTAACCATCACTCTGTCCACACCACTGTCACCACTTCTTACTACTAAGCCCCCACTCCCTGCTTCCGCCCCCCTTTTGGTATCAGAGCCATAAGTGTTGTTGAGTTGAGTCCTGTTATAATCTGAGCATCTGCCCAAGTGGCTGGTTATTGAGCTTGTTCTTATATTGTTTCAAGTTTGTCTGTTACACCACTCTCTGTTAAGATTCTAGGGTGAATAGGAAAAGGACACTGCCGTCAACGTGCCGTCAGCGCAGTCGAGAGCCGAGGGAAGGGCCAGGTAAGTCGGGAGGACACACGAATAGGACACAGGCGTATGACCTAGGACACCTAGTTGGAGAACAGAGATGAAGTGTGGTAGAGAGATGTCTCGCGGTAGAGAGACCGGAACAGTAGAACTCTAAGCCAGGTAACCCTAAACTTGCAAAGATGAATAGATTGTTCAGATCTAACTCATCAGTAAGCTCTAGATCCACTAAGATCCCTGAGATTCCAGATGTAGTCAACGAAGAACACGTTGAGTACCACGATGAGGATTCCTTCATTGATGTCAATGATTGGAATATACCTAAGGTTCCCAGTAGAGAAATCTACAGGAAGAAGTGGTCCGTGGCATCATTCAAAACTGAACAGCATGTCAAGACCGTAGAGCAAGTCTATGCTCTAAATAAGGAACATGAGTTATGCCAGCTTTTTAACCCAGAAGCCATTAATCGACATAGAAGAGAAGGCCACAACTTTATCCACCTAGGATTAGTTCAGGTCGCCATTAAGCCCCTAACACGAAGAGGTCTTAAAGCCTCTGTTATGTTAGGATTGAGAGATGCCCGTTTCACTGACTGGCAGGATAGTCTCCTCGGAGTCATTGAAGCAACCATGCATGATGGACCAGTCTATTTTGACTGTTTCCCTGATTTCACCGTAAGTCTAAGTGATCCTCACATCCTTAAGGTTTTAACCCTGAGTATTAGAACCCAAGGATATAAGATTCTAGAAGGTGTT
The DNA here is from genome assembly GCF_958979055.1 of Alnus glutinosa. NCBI lineage: Eukaryota > Viridiplantae > Streptophyta > Magnoliopsida > Fagales > Betulaceae > Alnus > Alnus glutinosa. The sequence goes on along the minus strand of NC_084897.1, from coordinate 4,120,566 downwards.
CAGCCTCTAGCTTTGATTTACAGTATCTACTATAAGTGCACTGGAACTAACATGAACTTCCAGGCAATTAAGAGAAGCCCAAGTGGTCAAACCATGTTGATCCAAAGTAGCCAGAGTAACGCGAATATTCACGTTCCTCGAACTATCCATTGGACTGACATTGAGTTACCCAAAGAATGGAGTTTGACCAATGAGAGTTTTAAGCCCGATCTCGTAAGACATAATCTAGGAGATCTAGATTATATCCAGCAGTACTTGGATGGTACTATTAAGATAAGTTTCGACCGAGGTTCTCAGACGACCCCTAAGTCAAATCTTCTCATAGAAGAAGTTGCAAGATCTAGTGCAACTAGATCTGAAGTGCCAAGGTCTAGATCATCTAGACAACCTAAGGATAAGACTCCAGCTAGGCATTCGTTTGTTGATTCTACCTCCACGGAAGAACTAAAGCGACGAGATCTAGAATTGGAAAAAGAACTAAGGAAACTTAAGTTAAAGGGAGTTCAGACGACCTCCTAAGTGAGTCATCCATGTTATATAGCTGACACACATCTAGAAGATGAAGAATCCCAGGAAGGAAATGCCTCTCCTACGGAATCTGATTTTATAGTTGAAACAGCTGTAGACCCCCAGTTATGTACCATGAGGAAACCTTTTGAGATAGATCTTGACTGGTTAGGCAAAGATTTCCACTCTATTGCCAATCTTGAGAGGAGAAAAGTTTATAAGGAAAGATTCAATCTTGAGCAAAAGAAAGGAATCTTAAGTCACTTTAAGAAACACATAAGTGAAATAGAGATGCATATCTCTTATTTCGATTTTGTTGATGAGTTTTACCCTGTAGAAAACCAGGTCCAAACTATCTCTAAGGAAAAGTGGGTAAAAGAAGATAACACAGTTGTTTCTTCAAGTCACCTTCCACAAGAAACCATAGTGTTCCAACATAGAACCACTACGGTTAAGGCCTCACCCTTTAAGGTTGCATCTGAGAATTCAGATGTTAAGAAAGTCATTGAGCAAGCCAATTATACCAACCAGTACCTAAACTCCATAGGAAACCAGTTGGATAAGATTGAAGAAAAGCTCGATAATAAGCCTCTCTCAAAAGAGAAACCTAAGCCTTTTAAGCAAGAGAAACCAATAGTCAAGTTTCCAGATCTTAGATCAGGAACTAGTCTAAAGGAAAGCCCTTTATCAATAAGATAGAGGATATGCTTAAGGATTTGGTTAAACCTAAACAAGAACAGCCCAGTAGTTCCAAAACTCTGTCCGTTACTAAGATCCCTGAGTCTTCTGAGAATTCATCTGAAATAGAATCCTCTTCGGAGTCTGGATCTGATGAAAACATCAGAAAAGTTGAAAAAGCCCTTTCAGCCTTAGAACTGAATAGGATCCATAAGCCTAAGTTTTCACCAACAAGTTTCACTAAGAATTTGTATCCCAAGCCTACCCCTCTGGATATCCAATTTGAGGAAAGAAACTTCCAAAGTCAATTTGCAGTTTCTGCTGATAAACTATACGAGTGGAACATCGATGGTTTAGCAGAGCAGCAAATTCTTGATAAGTTGACCCATATGACCATGGTCTCTAGCAGTTATGTTATGAACCATGATTTAAGCCAACCAGAGGTTGTTGACCTCTTGGTTAAGGGTTTCACAGGAACCCTTCAATCCTGGTGGGAAAAGCATCTCACCGATGAGTCAAGAGCCAGCATTAGAAGTGCTGTCAAAACCAATGAGGAAGGAATCCCCATATTCAATGAGAAAATTGGATTAGGAGATTCTGATGCTGTCAACACTTTGTTCTATACGATTGTAGAGCATTTGATTGGCACGCCAAGTCACCTTGCGTCTAGGGTCCATGACCAGCTGAGTAACCTAAGATGTCCAACCCTAAGCGACTTTAGATGGTATAAGGATGTTTTCCTTTCTAGAGTCATGCTAAGAGATGATAGCAACCAACCGTTTTGGAAAGAAAAGTTCATAAACGGTCTGCCTCACCTCTTTGCCCATAAGATCAAAGAAGTCTTAGTCAATGAGAACAACGTGATAGAGTATGATAATCTCACATACGGGAATATCATAAGTGCTATCCAGAAAGAAGGTCTTAAGATGTGTATCGATATGAAAATATCGAACCAAGCCAATAAGGATAAAAAGAAGGCTAAGTATGAAATGGGTAATTTCTGTGAGCAATATGGTCTGCCTTCGGTAGCACCATCTAAGAAACATAAGAAGTCTCGTAAGCATGAGGAACATAGAAAGCATAAGAAACGGTTTAAAAGATTCAAGAAAAGAAGCTTTGAGCCAGATGATTTCTATAAGAGGGACAAAAGAAAACCTAAGAAAAGATTTAAGAAATCTAAGAACAACAAAGATGGTTGTTATAAGTGTGGTAAGTCCGGTCACTTTGCAAAGGATTGCAAAGCTAAGGAAACCATTAAGTCTCTAAAAGTCTCTAACGAAGATAAGGAAAACTTAATAAGAATGTTAGAGATAAAAGACACTGAACCCAGTGACTATGAGTCTGAACTAAGTACTAGTTCAAGTGATAACAGCTACCGCTCATGCAGTAGAAATGAGTCCGGTCCAAACATAAGTTTCGGTTGTAACGACACTTGTTGCAGGACAATTGGTGTTATGACCAAAGAAGAAGAGCAAGAAGAATTGCTTCTTGATATTATAAGTAAAATTGAGAATCCTGAGTTAAAAAGACAATATTTAGAAAAGTTAAGAAAACTTCTAACAAAAAGAGAAGTTAATAAGTCTAAAAGTCTTGATATAAGTTTAAGCAACACGCTTAAAAGATTTGATAAACCAAAGGAACAAATCACAATAAAAGATTTGCAACTTGAAGTTAATCAAATTAAGTCTGAGATTAAAATACTTAAGGAAGAAAATCAAGAGTTAAAACAGGATGTTAATCTCTTGAAAATTGAGCACAAGCTTCAGTCAGCCGCTAATAGTTCTTCTAATAGCGAAGCCGAACCTGAGCCTAAGCCTGAAGACACTCCTCCATTTGAAGAGAGTTGTATAAGTCTAATCAACCGAATCCATATTAAAAAATGGTATTCCAAGGTTAGAATTAAGATTCATAATTTTGAGTTATCTGTAGTTGTATTAATTGATACAGGTGCAGATCTGAACTGTATACAAGAAGGACTTGTTCCTACGAAGTATTACAGTAAGTCAAAAGAGAATTTGCGTTCTGCTAATGGCAGCAAGATGCAAATTACCTTTGAGATAAGCAAAGCTCATGTGTGTCAAGACAATGTTTGCTTCAAAACATCATTCGTCTTGGTTAAGAATATGACTGACAAAGTCATACTAGGTTTACCTTTCATTACTCTGTTGTATCCTTTTACGACAGACCAGGATGGTTTAATTACCTATCCCATGGATGAAAAGGTTAAGTTTAAGTTTCTGGCCAAACCAGAATTAAGTCAATTGAATACTTTCAAAAGCAATTCAATTTCTAAGTCTGTTAACCTAATCAAGTCAAAGAACCAGCAAATAGGGTTCTTGCAGGAGGAGATTAAGGTTAAAAGAATTGAGGAACAACCCTTCAACAAAGAATCCAACTCTTTGAAGATAGGGTCAAAAGTGAAGTCTGTTCTGAGGTCCCTACTGCCTTTTGGCATAGGAAGAAGCACACCGTAAGCCTTCCTTATATCAAAGATTTTGATGAAGGAAGAATAACCACTAAGGCTAGACCCATCCAAATGAGTCAAGAAGTTACTGAATTCTGCCAAAGAGAAATAAAAGACCTACTTCACTATGGCATAATTCGTAAGAGTAAGTCACCTTGGTCTTGTTCAGCCTTTTATGTCCAAAAGAACGCTGAACTTGAGAGAGGAGCCCCCAGGCTGGTCATCAACTACAAGCCCCTCAACAAAGTCCTGGAATGGATCAGGTATCCAATTCCAAATAAGAGAGACCTAATCAATAGGTTAAGTGGTTCTGTAATCTTCTCTAAGTTTGATATGAAAAGTGAATTTTGGCAAACCCACATTAGTAAGCATAAAATGGTTTTTGTCATACACTTTGATCTGAGTAATAACTCTTTAAGTTCTTTAAGTAAATACCCTATATTATGGACATGCTTAAACTCATTATTCGATCTTCTGCAAGATATATCTAAGTATTTTTCAAAAATTATTTTTAAGCATAATGTCATTTCTGAATTATGGATTGATTCTAACATCTTCATTTTTCAGGATAAAATGACCCCTCCTAAACCTCTTTCTTCCACAAAAGAAAGAAAAAATAAATCTAAGATACTTAAGATGTGGAATTTCCCACCGGAAATTCAAAATCCTGAGCACCTAACCCTAACAGGGAAAGGGAAAGCTAAGGTAGACTATGTAGATGGACCAGCGGAAAATCTGCAGAAAGTCTCCCAACAGATTGAGTTTTTCAATCTGGAAAATCCTAAGTACCTGACTCCAGCGGAGGAAGGAATAACTAAGGTGGTTGAATATGCAGAAAGACCAGCGGAACGTCTGCAGAGAAAACCTCAACAGATTGATTCTTTCAATCTGGTAAATCCTAAGCGCCTGACTCCAGTGGAGAAGGGGAAAGCTAAGGTGAATGAGTACGGAGAATCTCCAACAAAGATTCAACAGAAAGTTCCTCAACAGATTGAGTTCTTCAATCTGGATAAGACTAATAGTATTGTCCTGGAAGAAGTCCTTCAGACTTCAACCAAATATTTAAAGGGTGATCTCATCAATTACCCTCCTCATATTCAAATACTATTAGATAATCTGACTCAAGCTTTCTTAAAAAGTCATAAGAATCTTCATGACAAATCCATGAAAGCCACTGAGTATTTTTTAAGCTACAGCAAGATTTTGCTGCAATCTGTTGTACCCATAAGTTCCAAACGGATTCGATCTCCCACTGAGATCTACCAGCTCCAAAGGATCAGTCCTAAGGAAATGGGAAAAGTCCGTCAAAGGGTTCTTGACCTTCCTGGCGAGATCCAAAACCTAATTTTCAAAAGTCCAGCATATACTGAATACTTTGACAGGTGGATTCAAAGAATGATGCTGATTACCAATGGAAAGATTTTTGAGTACAAGAAAGTCTTTGGAATAAAGACTCTTCGAGTTTTTGAGCCTCATTGTGAGTTCCCAGGGTTAATCTATGTCCCTGACAAAGAATATGGCCTTTCAAGGCAACTATGGAATGGTGACTGGGATCACTTCGAGATTGGATGTCCCGAATTAGGAGCTCAGCTCTTTGAAGAAGGATTTTTGTCTTACTACCCAGTCAAGCACCTGGAAGAATTACGAGACTTCCCTAACATAGTCCGTAATACTGTCAAAATCATCCAGGATGAGCATCTAAGAACAAGGACGAAAATCAACAGTCCTATTATCTTAAGAATCTGGAGCACAGTTCTAGAATTTAATCCAAATAATTTCATGAATGTTAAGCCTGCTAAGCATTGTATTCTCATTAATCCTTCAGTTAGTGATTATGCTGCAGAATTAAGAATGGGAAGAATCCCTTTAAAGTTTGAAGATCCCCTGAGCATTATGAATCTCTGGAGAATTGTCAAAAAGGGATTTATGATGAACGCGGTCCAAGAGATAAGAAATAGACCCGTCTTGGCAAAGAATAATAGAATAATTATTTTTGGCGAAGACATGTCTGTTCTGGGCATTTGGGCCAAACGCCTCAAAGTAAGCAATTACCGCTACAGCAATGGGCAATGGTGGAGCAAAACAGATAAAGATCCAAAAGACCTGATTGATCACAACCAGTTTTCAGGTTCTGACGGAACGTGGCATCTGGACTACTGCACCACCTGTGAGGAATGGGGTCACAATGACTGTGACTTTGTTGAAGATGATGAATGGGGTTCTCCTACCCATTATGATCCTTTTGATGATGAGTATGCCAATGATGATTAAATACAGTGCATTTTCCATCATAGGTACCAGAAGCAAACAGTGTCGCCGACACAAGAAGACAAAAGTGAATAGTACTCGGTCGGCCACCCGACATGATACTATTCATGAATAGTGACTTTATATATATATATATATAACACCCCATAAAATATCTATTAATTAAAATGTTTTAAGAATAATATTATTGTTATTTTGGTATTATTAAAAGAGATTAAGTTTCTATAAATAAATAAGTAAATATATATATATATATATATATATATATATATATATATATATATATATATATATATATATATATATATATATATATATATATATATATATATTTATGGTATTATTAAAAGAGATTAAGTTCTATAAATAAATAAGTAAATATATATCTATATATATATATAAGGTGTTATTAAGAAAAGAAAAAAAAAATCAGACAAAAACCACTTTTCATATCTGCAGAAACTTGCGCTTTTAATTCCTCGGAACTTCACGTTTGATTTTTATCAATTTATTTTACTCAGCATGTTGTCCTTCTATTTCTTCCTTCTACTTTTGTTCTATACGCTTTTCTATGTTTGAGAGAAGTCATGAGTTTGGGGCTGGGGGAAGACCCAGCCGGTGGGCTAGCCACCGGATTGGGCGGTTGGTAACGTCAGGCCAACAGACCACGGCCCCGCGCCGGCGAAGCCACCGGAGAACAGATTTTCTGTGGTCTTTTCTTTCTGGGTTCACAAACATGAAGAAAATTATCCCTTTTGATAAGTAAAAAAAATTGTGGGATGTTGATTTCTTAGTTTAAGTTGAATTGTTAGTTCTGGAAGATAAAATCAATGAGTTATTTTTTTAAGTATAATGGAATGGTTGTGAATTAGTTTGATTTTTAGTTAGGGGTATTACACACAGATTAGAGAAAGTTTATGTGGACTCTAAGTTTAGTTACTAAGAACCTGATATTTGGAGATGTAAAACTTTTATGTGATTAGATACTGTTAGACTTAATATCTGAATTTATTTTGATAACTATTTTCATACTTATGTTATACCCTTTTAATTATTTAAAGTGATTCTGTAATAGGATTATGTGAGGCCACTACTTTAAATTCTGTTTTTTAAGGGTTTATTAGACTACTTAATTTTAGTATTTTGCTACTGACTTGAGCTAAAAAAAAAAAAAAAAAAAAAAAAAAAAAAAAAAAAAGAGAGAGAGAGAGAGAGAGAGAGAGAGGACTTTTAATTGTGTCATAAATGAAAGTTTATAGGTACTGACCTTAATAAGCCTAGTTCGTTCATTTCCTCTTTCAAATATTTGTAGTTAAACGGCAATACCTAAATTTAGAATTAAAAATATAGCATATCTTAGATTGTTCCTAGTTATACCTGTAACTACCTTTGGATTGTTATGTTTAATAAAAAAAAAATGGTTCATGTACTGCTCATGCATGAAATTACTAAATTTTAAGATTTATAGTTATATAGGATATATTGTATATATGTGGAGTACTTTATTTAAAATTATCTTTTGATGTTAGTAGAATAAATTTTAATTATCTTTTGAATGTTCTCTAAAAATAATTTTTATGGTATAATATAGGTAAAGATATTTAAGAGTCTGCTCAGAAACTCCAGGTAAGGGAACACAACTTTAAAACCCCGACGAATTTTTTTCAACAAAATATTTTTTTTGAAAGAAAAACGTCGGGAACTTTCAAAAGACTCTCTTCACCTAAATATTATTTGCTCTATTATATCAATATGAAATAATGAATATGTGAATCACATGGATGAATGAAGCTGATGATTATTTGTTTCACGTGCACTATATGAATGAAGGGATGATGATGAGTTTATGATTCTCAAAATAAATATGTACACTATATGAACAAGATGATGAAACTATGTTGAAAATATATATGTTTTATGTGCATCACACAAAGTTTTGTCCCACGGCACCATAATGTTGTGATCCGGATCTTATGATAATGATGATGGGTAGCGGGGCAACCACACCAAAAGTGTGGAGCTATCGGCAGGGGGGTTCTCACCTAGGGAGCTTCCTAACCCGGCAGCTCTCCCCTGTGACGATAGAATGAGCCTATGGGTCCTTCGAGATCGGTCCTATGGACGAGCCCAACGTGCACCGCTCATGGTAAAAATGTGGAAGTGGGCCAGTGGTTGACAAAACTGACACTATGAATGATGATTGCATATACACATTTCTTATTGATGCTGATATTTCCATATGTGGACGCGGAAAATTCTAAATTTCTAAATTAAACTATTTATATTGCCTTGTGATGCGTTGTGTTACTTACTGAGTTATCAAACTCACCCATTTCCCCTTAACATTTTTTCAGATGGCCGTTTTTATTATTGTGCTGAGAGGAGGAGTGCCGGTAGGCCTATTGGTGGTCAAGGACCCCCAAATCTGGCCTCTTAAGTGGGACACTTGGACTTATTGTATTATAGAGTAGCTGGAGTAGCTGTTTGTTCATAATACCAGTTAGCAGCATGGGGATTCTGTCATTACCTTGGACCGTAGAGCGACTAGTTTCGATGTAGTACAACATTTTGCTTGTAGTTGTACATCTTACAGTCCTATGTGTTTAGGGGGATTATTAGCAACTTGTTTGTTGATTTTTGTCTATACCTCCACACTTTTGTTTGTAAATTTGTAATGAACAATATTCCCCAGTAGTATATATTTTGATGTTGTTAATGATACTATGAAAATACTCATTTCATGTGAGCTTTGTTTCTTTTAATCTTTAGTTATTGTCGTATGTATTTAATTAGTTCGCGTTCCCCTCATATCCCAAAACGGGGGCGTGCCAATATATATAGAGGGTGGTGGCTAGGGTATTATGGAAATATTTCGACAAATTTGGTCTTTTTGGCACTTTTTGGTAGCTTGGGGAGTCAGAATCCAAGAGTTAGTAGTTCGGGGGGTTACTTCCAAAATGGCTGGTAGTTTGGGGGGCTTAAATGTAATTTTTTTCAAAGAAAAATCATCCACAATAAATAGAATGAAGACAAACCCATTAAAAAAAAAACAAAAAAAAGAAGATGTGAAATCAGTTCTAAGAACTCTACCACTTCTAAGAGAACGATGAAAAACACAATTCGAAACAAACCCTATATAGAAAGCCTTTTCAAGAAATTATCATTTATCATTTACTAGTTAAAGCTTTTAGAAACCACGTCTTTTTTTATTGTTATTATTTGATTGTGTACAAGGCTTTATTTATAGAATTTTACAAGTGATTTAAATTATTTCAAATGTAACCAAATCTCTTAAATTAGGGTAAACAAATCACTCAATTTAGGGTAAACAAATTATCATTTATCAGAAAAGATTTTTATCATTATTAAAATTATGCCCCCTTAAGACGAACAGTCTGTTAGCAAGCGTTGATCTTGGACATCGAATGACTACTATGGTCTGAATTGGAACATTGAATACTATGGCCAAAACTTAGACATCAGTAACTTTGGCCAACACCTACTACTATTGGTGGGACTTAGAAATCGACGACTCTGGCCGGCATTAATTACCATGGTCAGGACTGGGCCAAACTAGTTATGCAGGTCATATTGGGTCAGTAAACCCATGAAACACTTTACCATTTTTTTTAAGCAACCAATCATTTAGAACATAAACAAGGGTGATTGATCTGGTAGGTTGCGGGCTTCAACAAACAACAAATGGGTCAGACCTAGCCCAAAAGGAAACTAAAATTGTAATGTATTTCTTGTTTTTATAATATTGAATACTGAATATAGAAGAAAGATAGAGAAAGATTAACAAGAAACACAATCCTAGACACTTCGAGAGATCCATAATCTCCAAGGCTTTATTCGAGAAAAGCTTAAACTCCAAGGAAACAATTACACATTTGATAAATTCGATACTGAATCACTCATGGGCCTGGGTTATAGACAAGCTTCCAACTGGAACTAACCACTAACTACTAACAAACCAGCCCACTAGCCGTACAACTAACTTCTAACAGCTCAATGCTTTATTACAATTGAACTACTTGTTATACAATCAAAACAACTTTACTTTGAAAACTAACGATACAATTCCCAACTAATTCACTTAGTTGACACACTGCCAGCTCAGACCATCAGTTGTCTCGTCCACATCACCTCGAGCCTTGTAATCCGACAGGCGACATCGACTTGTGTTTTCCTTCTTTACTTTTGAAATTCACTTCTAGGATCTTCTCTTCTAGTCTAGTATTTCTTCTTCCTTTAAGTCATCCGAAAGTCCCATGAAAATCTCCCCTCCTTCCACCTTGCCCAAAAGGTGAGGGTATAACTCTTAGAGCTTCCAGTAGTTCTCCCATGTGTTTTCTTTCGACTTTCCTTCTTTCTATTTGATCAAAACTTCGATAAGGGATCTTTGATTTTTCCTGATCATTCTTCGCTCTACAATTTTCTCTGGTTCTGGTTTGATCTCGCCATTAACATCAACTAGAGGTAGTGTTGACAGAGGAGTGATTTGCTGACCCAATTTTTCCTTCAAGCAGGAGACATGAAATACCCGGTGGATTCGAGCTTCTAGAGGCAAATCCAGCTGATAGGCAACAGATCCAATTTTCTGAAGGATTTTAAACGGACCAAAAAAACATGGAGAGAGTTCATGTTCTTCCTTATGGCCACTGTTTTCTGACGGTAGGGCTGGAGCCGAAGGTAAACTCAGCCGTCTACCTGAAATCCCCTTTCTGTTCTCAACTTATATGCCTGATGTTTCATTATATTCTGAGCCAAATGTAAATTATCTCGCAACATATTTATCAGTTGATTTCTATCTAGCAAATGCATATCTACTGTAGAGTTAGTAGCAAGACCTGGAACATAAGAAATCAAAGTAGGAGGGGTAATCCCATATAAACCCTCAAAAGGTGTCATCCTAGTAGAGGCATGAAGGTTGGTGTTATAACACCATTCTGCTAAAGGAAGCCAAAAACTCCATTCCTTCGGTTTCCCCCCGGTATAGGACCTAAGATGGCATTCAAGGCATTTATTCAAAGCCTCAGTTTGCCCATTTTATTGAGGATGATATGCAGAACTATAGGCTAAATTAATGCCATGTAGATGAAAGAGTTCTTGCCAGAAAGAACTAGTGAAAATTGGGTCCCTATCTAATATAATAGACTTAGGCAACCCATGTAACTTAAGAACATGAGCAAAGAAAAGATGTGCTACAATTGATGTTGTATAAGGATGTGATAAGGCAATGAAATGACCGTATTTGGTGAGTCTATCAACTACCACCATAATCACATTAAAACCTTTAGATGTAGGAAGACCCTCAATAAAATCCATTGAGATATCTGTCCAAACTTGCAATGAAATAGGCAATTGTTGCAGTAAGCCTGGAGGGTGAATATGCTCACTCTTATTCTCCTGACACACTGTGCACTCCCGGACCAACTTCTTTATATCCTTCCGCATTCCTTTTCCATGTCTTTGCTCTCTGGACAGTTTTAAGATAACCCGAATGGCCTGAGCTAGGATGAGAATGAATATACTATAAAACTTGAAGCTTGAAATCAGAGTCTTTCACAATGTATAATTGGCCTTTATAAAGGACTAACCTTTGCTGGAGAGTGTTCCCTTTTGGAAACCCTTGGTCCTATTGGAGTTGAGCTAAAAGCTCCTTAGTAAGAGAATTAACCAAATAACTGGATTTTAACTCATCGACCCAAGTAAGAGTAGGGAATGAGATTAAGGATAAACTGAGATAAACATCCTCAAGTAAATCATCAAATCGCCTCCAAAGTGCATCAGCCACTTTAGTGTCTTTCTCTTTTTTATACTCAATGCTGAAATTGTATCCTAGCAGCTTTGTAATCCATTTTTGTTGAGAAATCGTGTCAACTTTCTGCTCTAAGGGAAACTTTAGGGACTGATGAACTGATGATCAATCCGCACTTTAAAAGCTTGCTCTAAAAATAAGGCCTCCACCTTTGCACTGCTGACGCCAAGGATAATAGTTCATTTTCTTATGTTGAATAAAAAAGAGCTCCTCCCTTTAAAGCCTGGCTAAAGAAAGCTATCTGCTAACCCTCTTGCATCAAAACTACTCCTAACCCCGTACCACTTGCATCACACTCAATGACAAATGGTATATTAAAATTCCGTAGCCTCAAGACCTGTGGACTAGTCACAACTTGTTTGAGCTTATGAAAAGCCTCAGTTGCTTGATCAGTCCACTGAATAGAGTTCTTCTTCAGTAACTCCATCAAAGGGGTTGCAATCATTCCATAACTGCGAATGAACTTGTGATAATACATTGTCAACCCAAGGAACCCCCTCAATGACTTAATGGTTGAAGGTATTGACCATTTAAGCATTGATTCCATCTTCTTAGGATCAGCCTTCACCCCCTTTTGTGAGATTAAATGGCCCAAGTAATCAATTTCAGCAACTCTAAATCTGCACTTGGATGCTTAGCAAACAACTGGTGCTATTTGAGAGTATCCAAAACTTCCCTTAAATGCAGCTTGTGCTCATCCATATCTTGGTTATATACCAAAATATCATCAAAGAAGACTAAAACAAATTTTCTTAAAAATGACTTAAAAACCGAATTCATCAAACCTTGAAATGTTGATGGAGCGTTGGTGAGGCCAAACGGCATCACAAGGAATTCATAATGACCCTCGTCAATCCGAAACGTTGTTTTGGGAATATCTTCAGTCTTGACCAGAATTTGATGGTAACCAAACCTTAAGTCCAGTTTTGACAACACCTTAGCACCATACAATTCGTCCAGTAACTCATCAATGACTAGTATTGAAAACTTGTCCTTGATGGTTTCTTGGTTTAAGGACCTATATTCCATACACATACGCCAGCTACCGTCGGCTTTTTTGACCAATAACATAGGTGATGAAAATGGACTCCGGCTGTGCTTTTATAACTCCTGATTGCAGCAAATCCTTCATTATTTTCTCAATCTAAGTCTTTTGATAATAAGGATAGCGGTAAGGTCTTACATAAATAGGCTTATTACCCTCCTTGAGCAGGATTTGATGGTCATGGGACTGCTGAGGTGGTAACCATTTTGGCTCTTCAAAGACCACTTCAAATTTTGCAAATAAGGCTTGCAAAGCCTCGTGGATAGGATAAGGAGAATTATGTTGCACCTGGGGCAGCACCTGCAACAATAACCCCTTATGACTCACTTGAGAAGCCTTAAAAAAATTAGAACCCTCTTCCATAGTTGATCCTACTCTATTCAAACCCTTCAAAATAATTGTTTTCCCCAAAAAACTTAACTTCACTGTTAATTGCAAGAAATCCCAAATAATTGGACCCAACGTCCTTAACCAATGCACTCCTAACACCATATCACGACCACCTAACGTAAGAATATAAAATTCTATAGTTAGAATAACACCTTGCACTTTCAGAGATACATCACTACACTGCCTTTCACTATGAATTGTGGCCCCATTTGCTACTTTAACTTATATGCAGTTACATGACAGGATTGGCAGCTAAGTTTTCTTGACCACCAAAGGATCCAAGAAATTATGGGTGCTGCCCGAATCACTAAGGATCACAACCTACTGTGTTCGAATGAAGCCAACCAAGGAAACAAGAAACACTCTTGTGCCATCCGCCATTTGCGCAAGATCGGTGACCTCTGATACCACTTGTAATGTATTTCTTGTTTTTGTAATATTGAATATTGAATATAGACAAAGATTAACAAGAAACACAAGCCTGGACACTTCAAGAGGTCCAGAATCTCCAAGGCTTTATTCGAGAAAAGCTTAAACTCCAAGGAAACAATTACACGTTTAATAAATTCGATATTGAATTACTCGTGGGCCTGGGTTATATACAAGCTTCCAACTGAAACTAACCACTAACTATTAACAACCCAGCCTACTAGCTGTACAACTAACTTCTAACAGCTCAACGCCTTATTACAATTGAACTACTCGTTATACAATCAAAACAACTACACTTTGAAAACTAAAGATACAATTCTCAACTAATTCACTTAGCTGACATACTGCCAGCTCCATTCATCACTTGTCTCGTCCACATCACCTCGAGCCTTGTAATCCGACAGGCGACATTGACTTGTGTTTTCCTTCTTCACTTTTGAAATTCACTTCTAGGATCTTCTCTTCTAGTCAGGTCTTTCTTCTTCCTTTAAGTAATCCGAAAGTCCCATGATAAAAATCAAGGAGGGTGAAACTCTTCGTCTTTCTTGCATTGACAGAGAGTTCAATTGATCCAACTACGGCAATGGATAATTGTGTCCAAACTCGAGTATGTATATAAATTCATTATCCGCGCAAACACACATATATTTATACATACACACAAATATACTCTCGAACAAACAATCACATAATTTGCCTCATAAGTTGACTTGATTGTTCTAATAATAAAAATGAATTTATACGAGCTTATACGAATCGAGCTTATATGAGATAGCTTATTTAATAATCGAATCTAATTTTGTGTTCAGGGTTAACTAATTTATTAAATAAATCGAATTCGAGTAAAATTTTATATGAAAGTTGTCGAAATATACTTGTTCATTTACAACAAACATCACTTGTTCATTTACAACAAACATCAATGGCAAGTAAAAGTAAAAGCAAGAAAACATTAGGAAAAAGAATTATGACACCTAAAAGTAAAAGCGAGAAAACGTTAAAAAAAACGCAGGTGCTTTTGTTTTCTGATTTTGAAACCAGAAAGGTCCTTTATAAATTATACATATTTGCAAACTGTTGATGTTCAAACTAAAGCATCTAAGGATTTTGTATACGTTTTTCAGTCTCTGCTCAACACGAAAAAGAAAGAAAGAAAGAGTAGCTTTTTTTCTTTTCTTTTTTTATCGTTTTTCCATGCTATTATTGTTTATTCTTCATCTGATTCCTGTCGATGATCATTTTCAATACAATTTCCTTCTGTCTTTGTACCCCAAAAGAAAAAGAGAGAACAAAACCATGTTGATTGACATAAAATCGATGATGTGACCATATATAAAAGGATTTCTGGAACTTGAAGACTTGTACACTCAACGTGTCTTCTTTTTTTTCTTTTTTTCTATTTAACGTATCTTTTTGGTTGTTTGTGCAATATGGTTTTAATAAACAATTGTTTGAGATATGACCAGAATAATCCTAGTCCAAGTTAAATTGGAGTAGTAGTCTCAATTCATACCAAATAAAAAGTTTTTAAAAAATTTGGTCAACAATCTAACTCACAGTTAAATGGGAATAGGACTAACCAAATCAAACTCTAGGCACTCCTAATTTAAGTGAGAATAAAAAACCTAATTCAGGTTTGACTCAACCTCTTTGCCTATAAATAAACTCATACCCCAGGTATAAACGACAAACTGATTATTTTATATATTAAGCATACTTATTTTTCATAAGCTAATTTAGACATCAAAGTGAAACCCCATAATAGATCTCACGTACGAGAGATTGGTCGAAAAAAACAAAAAAAACCCATAAAACATAGTTTACTGTTAGAGATGATGCCTCATATTTTGAATTAGGAATTAATATTGTTCTCTAGTATAAATGGTCTTATGGGCAGAGTGAGTGAAGCTGAGCATGACCATTGAAGCTTAATTTTTGTTTGTTATGCAAGAAACAAATAATAGGTTGGAAGTGTGAGGTGTGAGGGGCAAATATAGTGAGAATTATAATGTACCAGATTAAAGTTTTAATTGAAGACAATATATACAAGTTGTAACCCTTTTTTTATTATTGAAATTAGCTGTTATGGACATATACATTGTTGAACCATGTAAAATTATGTGTTTTATTTTCTTTTTTATCTTTACTTTTTACTAAATTACATAGTTCTCAACTATTGGGTTTATGGGCTGGCAAGCCTACATGACCGAAACACCAAACCCGCCCACTATATAACCCGAGTTTACCGAATACACAAAGCATGGGGATCTACTCATCGCATTACATGGCCATGTAATTGCCAGATGGGCCATAAATTATAGTCAAATCGTGTGCTCCAAATCTCAAGGAAAAAGACACGTTTTAATGAAAATTGATGTGGGATGAATTATCCAAGAAAGAAGGATAGTGCAGGAAATGACAGGAAGTAGTTGAAGGCAAGTCACTATAAAAGGTAACTCATAGCCAGTTAGAAGGGACTTTTGGCCTCTTTCCAAAACTCTACTTTATTTAAAAATAATCACATTCTCCGTCAAACAAATTGCTGACTTAAATATCAAAGTTATTCACTACATGTACCCTCGACAAGCTACATTGCTTTCTTCTTTTCTCTTTTGCAGGTGCAAATTGATTAGTGTTCAACACAAACAAATTGTTCTAACATCGTCAATTCTAACATTTATTCTTGAAGTCATGGATTTCTATGCGATTGTAGTTCTTTTGATGACAATGTCTGATGATGTAAGAGTATTCACAGCAGACACTTCATAAGGGTTCTTTTCCTTAAATTTAGGAAAAATTTTAAGAAAGTCATAAAAAATCACTCACATTAGATTCTCTAAATTTTTCCTAAAGCTTAGAAATGCTACAGTGCAACCCAATGCATCCATTATAACATTCCCAAGGCTTATTATAAATCATAATCATAAAAAAATACTCTATCTCTTCTCACCCCCCTGCAACACTCATCCTCTGCAACCACCAAAGAAACACAAACCTTATCAACACCTTAAATTTCTTTCTACCAGCCAACCATCAATCCAAAACCACCAAAGAATTTTGCAACTTTAATTGCCAATCAGAATATCCTCTCAATTTATGAACCCCTATGGACAAAATAAAACCCTGCATCTCGCCCCCATTCTCGGCCAAACCAAGAAGATGAATCACCCCGTGGACATATTTGCCTCTTCAACCGTGACCCACCCCATGGACACTGGTCACCACACCATGGCCGCGCTAGATTTGCACAACCCTGAGCCCCTCTCTTTCCTGCCTGTCCTCTCTCTCTCAACTCGATCCCTCTCTCACGCTCTCATCCGCTTTTTCATCTCTCTCTCTCTCTCGATCATGCCGGATGAAGGAATGAAACAAAAGGAATCAAGAAAACATTAGGATTTACTGCATCTTGCTTGACATGATGTTCAAAGGGAGAAAATGGGACTTGGGTTTTTTTTGCATCTTGAGAGAGAGAAGAGAGATAAATGAAATGAATCAAAATAATAATAATAATAATATTTTAATGTTATAGGAAAAAATATAGAAAAGCTATTGTTGAGTATAGTTATTTAAGGGAACAAAAAGTAATTTAGTTCCCTAAATTTGGAAGAAAAAAAAAACACACTGGGTGAATGCTGGGAATGCTCTAAATTGAGTTCAAATTCAAAAACCAGCTTTGAACAAATTGAGGTAAAGGGAAAATTTTCTTATATAAACATTAGGCCGTCTATTTTGAATTCTGGACAAGCATTATTGAAACATCCAGCTTTCTGAATTAAAAATATTTCCGAAAGGATAAATGGATGCTATCTTGATGTTACCACGTGGCCCATGTTTTTTTTTTTGCTTGCATCAATTTTCTGTAATTTTGCTGTTCGAATTGCTAATAATTCGAACAATAAATGCCATAAAGATCCTATAAAATTCACATGTCCAAGCAGGCCTTGAGCAGCCTACCTACTTGTTGAGACATGTAGATCTTATTAGAAACTCTCACATTTACCGCAATCTGGGCAATAAATTGTTGAGAAACTGGATCATAATTGAGTTGTGTCTATGAGGCTTGCATGGAAAGCCTCAAGGTTCATAGACAATCCCTACCCAGTCATAGACCTTTCTGAATTCACAACGTACAAACAAGTGTAAAACTCCTTTAGATACTTCCTCACTTTCATAAAAATGTATAAATACATATATATTCATGACTATACAGAGGATATGAGAAGGAGATGAGTCCAAGTGTGAGCTAAACCAAATTGGTTGATATAATTGACTACTAAAGATTAACTGATATCTATAAATAGAAAGGATAATGACACTGCTGAAACCATATTCAGAAGACAATGAAGAATGGCTATTAGGTTTTGCATTAGGTTGAACGACGAACCTCACCACTTTGTCTTGTGCTTCTGCCACTGCTTAAAGGGGAAGAAATCTGACTTGAAAGTTGCACTTCAGGGAGTGAAGCTGACCCAGTTTGAGAAAAAATTAAACCAACTGTACTACTGGTATTCCCAGAAGGGGGCATTCTGGTTGAATAAGATTCCCTTTGGGACCCGGAAATCAGTTCAGGCCGAAGCTCTGAAGAAGAGGATGAAGGAGCCAGGGTAGCTGGGAAAGACCCAACTGGGTATGGAGCAACTGGCATATCAATGAGTGATGATGCAGATGGACTGTATCTCATTGTCCCCATCGGATGATCAAATTTACACGTTGACCCAAATTTGCAATGCCCATTTTGCAAGTAAAAAGCACAAGGCTGTGCCCCCTGTTTTTGGAAAAATATGAAACAATTGAAAATGAGGCTCTTTAAAAAAAAAAAAAAAAAAAAAAAAAAAACCACATTGATTTGTAAAGTCTCCGCATCTCAGCATTATGAAAATATGGTTGGGAGCAAGTGATACACTAGCTGTTCAAGATATCAACATCAAAAAGGGGAAATAGTGCAGAAACAAATTGTTGCAGAAAATGTAAGGCAACATCATTTATAATGCTCACAACATTTGAAATATCTATTGACAGCAAATTTGAGGTGTAACACATTATAGGAAGGCAGACGTGATGTACATAAGAGACATTGCACTTGATAGAGTTCAATTTGTATTTACTATGCAACAGAAGAATGGGGATAGATACATGGTAGCAACAAAGCATACTTATGACAAGGTCGATAACCAAACTCTTCTATAAAGAGTTGGCTGTTGAAAGACCCACCAGTTCCAAGGTACTTTTTTTGATAAGTCCAGTTCCAAGGTACTTAAAGCACGACTTGATATTTACTACTTCACAAGGCATCATAAGAACAAAATGCAAAGAACTATGATCTACCAAAAAAAAAGAAAAGCAAGGAATCTCATAACCCCAAAGAAAAAAAGAGAACCAAAAAAAGAGAAGAATTTCATGAATCATAGACCAAATATTTGGTGAAAAGAAGCAAAGTCTCAAGCCTAATTCAGGGAAATCAATATAGCAATTGCACTGATACTATGAAGGTCATCCAGGTACAAATTGAACCAAGACACATTGCACAGCAAGATCACATGCTTCAAAAAAGCATTTATTCAGGACTTTGATACAACCGTGACTGTCAAACATTTTTCTGAATATATTGATATTCTCCCTCATATTTGAATTCTCCCATAATAAAGTACTCATTTTTCAAATCAGAGTAGAAAAAATCTTAAGAATGTATAATCTGCTATATTAATCATGTTCCCAAATACAAAGACCACCAAAACCTAGTTCTTCATATCATGACACCAATAACTTTGTAGCAAAGACCCTCTATGACAGGATTATTTTCATTAGCAGACCAAAGTAAATCATAAAACTTCTCTAAGAAAAAACTACTTTCATGACCAATAATACATGATTGCAAAACTAAACTCACTAAAAAGGAAGAAAACCTAATTACTCGCATCAATATGGTTGGAACAAAAGAAGTGAAGAACCAAATAACTAACTAACACCTACTACTCATGATACCTAACATCTAACACAGAACCTTGGTTCAACAAAATAATAAGATGAATTAAATTAAATTAAAAGGAAAAAGTGCTTGGTCTATAAGACAAGAACTATTTCATACCGGACGCAAGGGGAGACCAATGGGACTAAGGAAAGTCCTGGGAACAACCCGGTCCCGAGGATGATGATATCGACAAGACGATCTGAATTTACAGACCCCTGTTCTCATATAGTACTGGCATTCAGTCTCGCCAGGTCTCTCAGGAAATGATTGTTCGTTCTGGCTAGCGCTTGAAGGGTCGGCAGAAGAGGGTAATGAAGGATAAGGTCGCCCAAGTGCAGGTGATGATGATGATAGTGGTGTTACTCCATACAGAGAAGTTGCTCCGACTGCAGGCTGAGCACCAGGAGATAGTACAGGGCTTACAGGCGTCTGCACCAAGTAAGCCAAAAACATTAAAATAAATGAGCATAATTCTGGCATATCTCAATCGCATCTAGTGCAGTTTGTAGCATACCGAATAAGGACTCCAACCCGGCATAGGAACAAGCCCTGGGGAAAGCAGCACAGGACCATAAGTCCCTTGCACATAAGAACCAGGTAATAGCGGAGGCCTAGGCACCCTCAAGCTGGTGGATGCACTGCCATAATGGTCAGGTGTAGGATGCGAAGGGGACTGCACCGGCGGATAAAACTGAGGTGCAGAAGCTGGCATTGAGGTACCAGCTATTTGAGGATGATGGAATTTACAAGTTAAACCAAATTTGCACTGCCCCGTTTTCAAATAATAGGAGCATTCTTTCTCACCCTGTGAAACAAACGCTTGTGATTCAATTGTAGTATATACTCAAGATGCCATGACACATTGATATTAGATTGTGTGTAAGCATGCATGGGAATGAAAAGAAAGGGAAGTCAAACCGGTCGTAATGGGTATCCATAAATATTTAGTGGAGCTTGGCTCAAAGATCCACCTCCGTGTTTTGGATGGTGAAATTTGCAGGACGCACCAAATTTACACGTCCCAGTTTTCAAATAATACTGCACATCAGGAAACATACATAAGAAATATAAAAGGAACACAAATCGTTTCACAATATACAAGCCAGATAATAACAATTATAAGCAGATCTCCCAGGAATCCACATTGACAAGTTATCAACCATCACAAGCTCACTTAAGGTGCTACAATCAATCATTACACAATTGTATACCTGACATGCAGGTTCCCCAACTCGCTCTGGGTACTCCCCTGTAGCTTTTACAGCTTCCGCAACCTAAGCAGCATAATCACAATTAACATTTAGAAACCACGCTTTCTAATCCTGGTCACAAGTAAATCCGAAGGAACAAAAACGATTAATCTCTGAATCACAAACTGTAGCTGTTTGGCACTGAATAAAACAAAAAAACACCACTCTGCCGACACAATTACACAAAAATAGCGCCCAGGCCCAGCCCAAGTGAATTTTCCTTCCTTATCCTCAGATTTTTTAAGCAAATAAACAAAAACCAAGTTCCCAACAAAAGCTCCTAAAAGAATTAGCGCACAACCCTGCCAAAATACTCCAATTGCGCATAATTAAACTAAATTACATAACCCACTGCATTAATAACAGCTACTAATTCAAATTCAGTTCATAAAACACACACAACATCCAAAATCCACATCCAAACAACACCAAGAAACACAACAAACAAATTCAAATGCGCATAATTTACGACGATAAGAGTAGTTTACCGCGACGCGATCACGAGGATGATTGTACCGGCACCTGCTACCATATCCACAGAACCCGGTTCGCATGTAGTACACGCAATTGGGCACGCCGGGTCGCTCCGGGTACGATTCGCTGGTCCTCAGCCCCATTTGCCACATGGACTCTACAATTCACCCCAGGAAGAAGAAGAAGAAAAAAAAACTCGTGTCACCATCACCACAAAACCCTAACCAAACCCCCCACATTGCAAAAACCCTAGAAAAATCCCCCAAATTCAAATACCAAAAACGAAATAATTAAACGCAAACGAAACCGAAAATTTCGAATGCGAAAAGCGAAATGGGAAGAGGTACCATGGAGCCCAGTCTCGCCGCCGGAGGGGACCCACTCCTGTTGGTTTTGGCCCGATTGGGAGCCATTTCTCGCCGGGTTGCGACCGTACAATTCCATCGAAACGGGTTTCGTTTCTTTTATTTCTGTTTTTCGGGGTTCTGTACAGGTTACGGAAACTATACAGGAACGAAACGGAAACTTTTCTACAAGAACTCTACACTGCTCCTAGAATGTTCTCCAAGGATCGGAGAGCTCGATCCGCCGAGACTCGCCGCGAGGAAGCAGAGCGAGAGATAAGGGGAGTTTGGGTTTCACTGTAATAATGGAAGCTCTTTCTAAGACTGTACGGTCTGGTTTTGTGCTTTTCCGTTTTGTGTGTTGTGTGTTGTGCGCGCGCGTGTGCGTGTGTCCGAGTCTTTTTTTTATATTTTTATTTTCTTTTTGTGTGTGCTTGTTTTCGTACCCGCCAGAGGGAGCACCTGCCCTGGGAAACTGCGATTTAACTGGGTTTTTGGTCCTATTTGAGTGAAATCGGGTAACCGACACTTGGTCCTCGTGGCAAAATGACTTAAATGTCCTTGGGTTTCCAACTTGTATGGTGATAAAATTTTTGACAACAATTACTTAAGGGTCTACGAGCTATTACGGTTAACAGTTATTAACAAAAATCGCTAATCGCAATTGTTCAAGGCAATTATTGAATTTTAACTGTAACAACCTCCGCCTGGGTGGTTAGTGATTATTATGTTTGTACCTGACGGTTTGAAAATCGCTTATTAATTTGGCCTTCGGGCCGATTTTTTGGCAAGTTTAAATTTTTTTGAAAAAAAAAAACAAAAAAAATGAATGATTTTTGGACCTTTTGGTACAAAATTAACAAATCTAAATACAAATTCAAAATATCTATTCAAAACAAATACAAATTCAAAACACTAGAAATCCAAACAAATCCAAAACCAAAACATACAAATCCAAATAACCAAAATACAAACAAAACCAAAACATTACAAATCCAAATAACCAAAATACAAACAAATCCAAAAACAAAACATTACAAATCCAAAATAAAAATTACAAATCCAAATAACCAAATACAAACAAATTTTTAATATATATATATATAAGGGTAGGGAGTTAGCGGTTACTAACCGCTTCCGCCTAGGCAGTTAATGGTTATTTATAACTACTTTTGAAAGCGGTTATGCGGCTAACTGTTATAAGCGATTAGTGGTTGCAGAGCGATTATAACCGCTACGTTTGTATAGGCCTACGATTACCTATCCAAATCTCTAATGAGAAATTCTATATAAAATTCACTTATTTGGGTATGTGGCTAGAAATTAAGATCCTGTCAAATTATTTATTCGAATTTGAGAGAATTCGAACATGTAATTATGATAGACTACTTATGAGATCTATCTGACCAGATAAATGGTTTGACAACCTAACTTTTATTTGGTCAAGTAGGTTTCATAGTAGTATCTCACAATTACCAATTTGAATTATTTCAAATTCGAATAAATAATTTGAAAATATTCTAATCCGATGACTAGACATCCAAAATTTATTTAGACAAGCAGATCTCGTAGAATGTCTCTTACATTATTTGTCCAGCAATTCGAGAAGATAATAAATCTCAATCTTGGAATGGGTCTTGTGGTTGAGGGCAAAAATGAGTCATTTGGGGAGGGTAGGGCAAAGTGCCTTGTCATTGGGTCGGTATATATTGATGAGGGGCTTGGAAGTAGTCAAGTGGGTATTTATTTATTTTAAAAAACTTCAAGTGGGTATTTATGGGGGGATATGGGAGTTGCCTCGGCCGGTTATAGTACAAGGGTAGCTTTACTAGCTTTAGGGCTATTCCCTCATGGTTTTTTTGAGGGGGCCAGAAATTTGTGCACTGTATTTGGAGGGTAAAGTGCTTGTGTTTGTCCAATGTGACTGGGGTCTTTTGCAAGTGGGTTGAGAGTGATAGCTTGAGTGCCAAGGGTTCGAAGATATGCATTCAATTCAATTCACAAATGATATGGTTCCATGAACATGGATTATAATTTGTATGGTGCCTTAAACTTTTCAAACTTTATTTTAGTATGCTAACCTTTTTGCTTTTTGGCATTGTGCCTATGTTTTGGGGAGTACTTTCTTCCTCTCGATTTAAAAAAATAAAAAAATAAAAGTAAAACACATATTTATCGTATTCATTTTACACCGACCGACATTGAGTGTTTTAAATGATTTTTTATGTTAACCACTTAAAATGCGTCACGTCAACTACTATGAAATGAATTTAATAAATAAGTTAAAAAGTAGCATTATTCTTTAAAAAAATATTATTATATAACATAAATGGAAAAACTTTTTTTTTTAAAAAAAAAGGCTTAAATCTTCATTCACCGGCCACAATTCTATCATTGTTGAACGACATTGGGGCCGGGTGAGAGTAGAAGAGTACAAGAGAATAATAGTGATGGTGCTTTTCATACCAATATTAGATGATGCAGCGGTTGGAGTTTAGATTCCCTAGCTATGCGTTTAGTGGTCCTTCCACTTGGTGTTTTTTTTTCCCTGTTTGTTGGGGTTGCTTTTTTTCTTTTTTATGCCCAAAAAATTTTAAAAATATATTTAATAAAATAATATTAATGCACACTGCTTCTAGTGAATATGGCGTCATATTTTTTTTCAAAAAAGAAAGGACAGTAAATAAATGACGGACAAAGTTTTCACTTTTCACCTAAATTGAGTTGGAATAAATTTTTTTAATTTAGTTTATTAAATTGACATTTATTTTTAGAGCATATGAACTTACTTATTATTAAAAATACATGCAAATATCGCATGTTCTAAAGACATATGTCAACTTAATAAACTCGTAAAATTCTTATTTTCTGTCTTTGATTTCATCTTCTTCTTAAAATAAAAACGTTAAAAAACAATTCAAACACAAAATATTCTTAAAACACACAAAAAATAGTTTTTACACGAAAAAAAATAAAATAAAATAAAATTACAAACCCATCCAATAATATTCTTTTTTATATTTTGACAAAAGCTAAAAAAATAAAAAAAAATCATGTATGCAGTCATGGGTATCAAAGACTTTTACACTTTTCTTCTTTTCTTCTTTTCTTGTTCTTTTTCATTTTCATTTTTGTCCAAAGTAATAAAAGGCTTTCTTGGCGATGGCCAATAGGAAGATGCCATGTATGCTAATGATAAGTCAGCTGGGCCCGGCTTACGTCAGCTGGCGGCTTTGGGGAGAGCAGATGGCTGTACACGGCGCATAGCACTTTCAATCGCTTTCTTTTAGTGCGACTTCGTTTAGCAACATAGACGGCTCCAAATGTAAGACCATAGCGTAAATGACTAACATATGCTCTCATGGGTATATTAAAAGAATATCAATTCTATCATTGCATTAAACCAACATACCATTGGCAAGCCACCCAATATCCCAAGCACCAGCCAAATAAGATTAGTGAAGATATTATTCACTAATCTTTCTTTCTTTCTTTCTTACTTGACCATGTATTCTTCACAAACATGCTCTCGTATATTCTGGTCCTAAAAACTTCTCAGTCACATTTTCATGCTAAGGAGAAGGAAGAACCCGTTTTTTCCTCCTCTCCTACATGATATCTTCATCACCAGCTTTTTCAGACCGGTTTGTCTTTTACTGCTTTTATCTTTGGTGTTCTTTGCTCGAGGTTTTAGAGGTCAAATCTACATTCATCCATCCACGCGCCTCCTCTTCACCTACATCGATCTACTAGCTTCTTCTTCTTCACCTACATCGATCTGCTAGCTTCTTCTTCCCTATGGCTATGGTCCCGATAGATGTAATACACGCACCACTGCTACCAATGATATTTTCCAACAAATCCATGGTCCTAAGCTATTTTCTAAAGATAATTTTTTGTCCTTCAGATTTTTCAGATCCGAATTTAAGTTCAAACAACTTCTAATCTGGTCGGGCTTCAGAGTTACCATCCTAAAAGGAGATCCTTCAATTGTTGTATATATACCTCTTAGCCGCTCCAATTCCCTTGAAAGTTGATTATGAGCTATTTTTTTTGAGTTCTCTTCTTAGCATTCCCGGCCAGTCAAAGGCCGCCCCCCATCTTCGTTACCCGCATTCCTACTCGACTTTCTCTTTCAAGGCCACATACGACGATCATAGCTAAGGTCGATTCCTACAAAAGTCAGCACACCTCAAAAGCTTAAGACCTCCAATAGGCCTCACATGTAGTAATCTAGGCTTGAGTAGGGATCCACCTCACCCTCTTCGACTATATTTGTAAAATTCAATAATTTTACAAGTGGAAGATGTAAGTCCACGATTTAGCAAGTAAAAGATGATTATATTTTTTTTTTTTGTGTGACGTAGGTCATTTTTTCCTTAAACTACCCCTCAAAACCATTTGGGGGCGGCCGAAACCATCATTTTTGTTTTGTTTTGTTTTTGTTTAGTTAGTTTTTAATATTTTTTGCTTTTTAACAATTATTTTTTAATAACTTTTAAGTTTTAATAAATTTTTTATTATTAAGAGGGCATGCTTCCACTACAGCATGCATGTGGTGATTTTCGCATGCAAGCCAAATTCAATATATAAAATACATACCCACTTAATCGCTAGGCTATTAATCGTATTGTCCCACTTGATTATCGGGTTTGTTAAGCGGATTTCTCCCGCTTAACATCTCCCTCATAACCTTTGCTTAATCTCGAGTTACACTCTTCTAGTTTGAAACCGTGCTTCCTTTGTAATCACTCCTTACAAGTTATACCATTTAAAAACTTTTAAATTACAAATCTGACCCGTAAAAATTCCATTATTACAAAACAAAAAAATATATATAAATTAAATAAACTTCCCCCATTTACTTCGTAATTGAAGAACATGAAAGCTTTAACAGTTTAACCATCTCAATTCTCAAACAGCAAAAAAGGACTGTCACGAGGTGCCTTATCCGACCGACGGGTTAGATAAAACCTAAGCTCAACTGGTACTCATCTTAATTCCTTAACGGGGATTATAGTAATCCACTACCCAAACAGGCCCCAATATCAAACTTTATCTCTTCGACTGGAACAAAAAAACTCTCTCAGTCTCTGTGCTCCTCACAAAACCTGCTAGAACCCCAAGAATGAATAGCTTAACAGCGAGCTCGACAGGGCGAGTTCTAACAACGTTGAATCAGTTCCCAGCAGGACGTCGTTTTCGGGATCAATGGAGAAGAGGTTGTCTCGTCCTTCGACCTTCTCATACACACAGAGCTCGAAGAATCGTTTGCATGGCGGTACGTACAAATCCTGATAAAGAAAGATAACTCTTAGTAAAAGATTTTGATTTTTTATTTTGTTCACTTTGGAATTTATTTTCTGGGGGAGACAAACGGGGCCGAGGAGTTTTGTGAATGTTGTGCTCATTGTTGTGTTGTTGTTTGATGAAATGCAGGAGCCGTATTTGATAACGAAGCTGGAATCTGCAGAGAAGACGTGGAAAGAGCTATCGGTATGTATTGATGAATGGCGTAATAGCTTTGAATAAATTGTTTTCTGAGGTAAATTATACTTGCTGAGTTAATTTGTTGTCATTGTTGTTGTAAGGCATGAGAATCTTTTGAAGTGCATTGCCAAATCCGAGTATTTAGATAATTGATTGGGAAGTGGGGTCTGATAGATTAGCGTCTTTCAGAGTATTGAGGAATTTGATGAAACTAGAGTTTTACAGGCTCGCTGATACAGCCTCTGGAATAGTTTGCAATTATTTGGGATGGGGACTTATGAAATTGGATTGAAATTTAGCAAAATTTAAGTATTAGAAGAAGGTGGGGAGACAGTTGTGATAATTTTAGCTCAGAAGATGGTGGGGTTGACTAATTGTTCTGTATAAAGAATTGTATGTATTATTTCCCAATGGAGGGAACACATTCTATGCATCTTCTACGGTTGATTCAAGTGATGGTTCACAAACTAATGCTTGGTTGTTTGGTAAAGTGATTCTGGGATTTTGTCCTTTTGGGAATGAGAGAAATAAGTGGTCAATAAATATACACATGGGAAGGACTAGAATTCCCATGGTTTAGAGTGTACTTATCAAAAATAAATTCCCATGGTTTAGAGTGACAATGACTATGGAAGAGCAATGAGAGCTCCCACTGTGGAGATCAGATTACATTTCTCATAAGGTTAGAACATGTGCTTGAATGAATTTTCAAATCCAATTCAAGACAATTTAGTTCTGATGTGATTGTAGGCTGACCCATTATAGTTAACCTAGTTGTTGTATCCTTTCCTCGCATAGTCCCTTTAAGCTCTTGCAGCAACTGTTATGCACGGACCATAGGTATATTGAGGAATCTGAAGACAAACATGAAATGAGTGTAACAAATTTTGCATGGCAGAATGGTACATTTACTATCTTAGCTAAAGTCTGTTTCCCTCTTTAGAGGAACTTAATTTGAGGCTTTCAGTGATTAACCTATGAAAATCTAGCTCTTATGCTCAATTTGAATCTACCCAATTGATATTTTAGGTCAAGCTGGCTGATCCAGATGTCGTTTCAAATCCCAGTGAATACCAAAAGCTGGCACAATCTATGGCTGAGCTTGATGAGGTGCTGCATTTAATTTTGCTCTTTCTCATGCTGGGTCTAACTTGGAACTATCTGTTGCAGTTAGTTTCACTTTTAACTGAAATAATTTTCCTTTGTCCTGGACACAGGTTGTATCAGCCTTTAGGAGATTCAAGGACTGTGAGAAGCAGTTAGAAGAGACGAAAGGTTTACTCCCTCCTGTTCACTTTCACAAAAAACTTTCAGAAAATTGAACATTTGTCTTGACAGTCATATATCTTCCTCCCATATTTATCATGTCAGCTTTAGCAAAAGAGGATGGCAGTGATGAAGATATGGCAGAGATGATAGCTTATGAAATTGACTCTTTATCCGATCAACTCAAGGAGGTTGAGGAGAAACTTAAGGTTTTCCACTTTGTATCAGTACATTGGATTTTTCATATACATATTCCTTTTCATTTATTATGTTTTGTAACTATTTGCTCCTTCACATGCTTGATCTGTTGTTTAAGATATTCTTCTTTTCCTTTTTTCTCTTCAAATTTTATTCATCTAAGCAATATCATTTTACTAGATTTATTGTTTTACTTATTCGAATCCAAGCAGCTCCATTTAAATGGCAAACTTGACCTGTGATGAGATCTCTTATTAATTGTTAATTTGGCAAGAATCTCAATTTGAGCTCCAGAGGAAACTCTTATGTTTTTTTGCATCATTTTATTGTGATAGTATTCTTTCACTTATCTGACTTCGGGGTGTCCTGTTGTTTTTCCTTGTCTCTTTTATTTAGTTTATTTACCTTTTCCGAGGAATCTTAAAAGGTGCAATGTTATTTTACATTGGTAGGTGCTACTGCTACCCAGTGATCCTCTTGATGCAAGAAATATAATGATTGAAGGTAAACATCCTCTTCCGCCAGTGAATGAATTGTACTATCTGATTGATTTTTAACCAAATATAATTTATAAAGAGGTTATGGGTATGGTAAAAACTGGAACCTTATATGTGGAAGACAGGACTAAATGATCAACTTTGATCAATGGTGTTGTTCCTTTTGATTTTTTTTTCTCGTAAGTGGTGTTCCAACTTCTACAATATACAGAGAGAAAGCCAGATTTTGGCCATTATGCTGCTCCTTTTGTAGTACTTCCCACAGAACGAGCGTTTTACAATTAACATAATGAAATTAATTAGCTGCTGATCTTGATTATGATAACAAGCCACAGCATGGATGATGTAATCCATCCGCCAAGCATTTGTCTAATTAATACCAAATGCCTTAGAGGATATGAATGCCTACAAGTTGCTTTCCCCTCTTTGAAATAATTGTTTGGTTGCTTTAAAAATCTGGAAATGTTTTTTTTAATGCTTTAGATGTTACCTAGCTCTACTGACGAGAATAAAAGGAAAGTATTGTGCACCTTTTGTGATGCTTAACTAAGGTTCTTCTGTTCCGCAATTTCTTATGTTTCATTCTGACTCTAAAAAGTTGTGCTTTTCTTCTTTTGCAGTAAGGGCAGGTACCGGTGGTGATGAGGCTGGACTATGGGCTGGTGATCTTGTAGGTACATGCTTCTTTTTTTCCTTCAGAATATATGCCATGGATTCATATTGAGTTGTATACAACATTGCAAAACAAAACAAATACTTACTATTTTTGTATACAGAAAACTTGCTGACCTTGAAATTAAAGGTTTTACCATTGACACCAGATTAACGGGTTTAGTTTACGGCATACGTGGAATATACTGGGTTATGTTTGCTAAACATTCCAAATACAAAAACACATTTTTCAGAAAGTAGTTACCAAATTAAATGCTTTTCAAAAAACAAAAAACAAAGCACTATTCAAAAAATAAAACACACTTTTTAGAAAACTTCCTACACCTTCTTATAGGAATATTCTGAGAAAACTGTTTATTTTTTTCAAGTGTGGATGTTGACTTATTAAAAGAGAGAGGTGGCTACATGACCACCCTAAGGGAGGAGAGGGATGGCCGCACGGCCACCCTTGAATTTTTTTTTTCCTATTCAGACTACCCCTGATTTTTTGCTTATCCAGAAACACTAAAATACACTTTCAAAAAGTTTACCAAACAATTTTCTTCTATGAACCTCATAAACAACACTTTTCAAATGTGGACTTCTCAACTTTCTATCACATCAAAAACTCTTTTCAAATCAAAACACAAAAAACCTTTTCAAAACACTTATCAAACATACTCCTGGTTTCTTGATATAGTTCCTGGGATCATATTTGAGTTAGTTACATGCTTCTGCATTATTTTCACCCTTCATGTTTGCTTTCTCAAATGAATGGCCTAGGATGTTCAAAAATTGTAATAAATAGTTATTCTACTGAAGTGCTTCTTCATATAACCTAATGCTCCTTCCTTTTCTTTTCTTTTTCTCAAGGTCCGTATGTATCAGAAGTACAGCGAGCGAAACTCTTTGAAGTACACCCCCTTATCAAGCTCTGAAGTATGTCTCACTAACTTTCCATTAGAATTATGCGTAAACTATTGTTTTGATGTGATTCACAGTCTTTTTTTTTTTTTTTTTAATTATATTCATTTTATTTACTTTTAAGGCTGAAAAAGGAGGATTTAAAACATATGTGATGGAGATCAAGGGGAATCGTGTTTACAGCAAATTAAAATATGAGTCTGGTGTTCATCGGGTTCAACGTGTTCCTCAGACAGAAACACAAGGCCGTGTGCATACTTCTACTGCTACAGTAGCCATTATGCCAGAGGTAGAGTGAATTTTAACATAAATACCACATTCCAACAGAAAGGATATTCATGTCAAAACATTTTCAGCTTTAACTAGAATCTCGTGTTAGGAAGCAAGAGTTAATCAAGTTTCACAAGGTTTTTGCAGTCTAGTCTGGGGAGGCAGCCATTTTTACTTGAAAAGTTGTCTTGGAAATTGATTTTACATGCAATTGCTTCTTTCCTAAACTGACTGACGAGTTTCAACAATGTTGATATCTGGATCCATATTTGTTGAAAATGCCCTAGGCTGTGAAAGAGTCTGGATATGCTTGTTCTTGTAGATGTTATGTTGTTAATGTGGTTTTTCTCATCTTTTATTTTCTATCATTAATGGCATTATATATATTTCTTTGCGCTTATGCTATATCTGGCTTTAGGTAGATGAAGTTGAGGTGGTAATCGACCCAAAAGATATTGAACTAACAACGGCAAGGTCTGGGGGTGCAGGAGGTACCATCCTGCAAAAATTGTGAATATTAGTTTTCATTAAGTGATTTTGCTTTTCCATGCTTCATTTTCTGGAGGAAAAATGAAAAATAAAAATAAAAAGAATGGAATATCTTCATTAGGTCATTTATTGTGGATGAACATCTTGCAGGCCAGAATGTCAACAAGGTGGAGACAGCTGTTGATCTTGTCCACAAACCAACAGGAATCCGCATCTTTTGCACAGAAGAAAGGACTCAACTCCGGAACAAGGATCGTGCTTTTCAGTTGTTGAGAGCAAAACTGTGAGCATCAATTTCACCATGCGTTAATGCTCATTCTATTGTGCTCATATATAAACAGACACACACATTCGTTTGAGTTGTACAATGTTTTCATTTTTCAAGAGCATTCCTATATAAGAGAAGTTTGAATCTTTTGTGAGGTGTGTTTATTTTGAGGGACAAAAGTTAATCAAAAGCAGTGTTTTCATTTCAATCTTATTTTTCTTTTTATTTTTTGTTCCTTTTAGCAGCTATGATCCTCATACAGTATCTTCTTATTTATTAGTTATATTCTTAATGGCGTGGTCTGTTATGCGCAATTAATAATTTATAGGGAAAACTAAACTTACCCCCTTAAACTTATATCCAAATTGCAATATCCCCCAAACTTTTAAAAGTTATAATTGACCCTCAAACTACGTAGCCCTTTCATTTAACCCCCCTCCATTAGAATTTTCTATTAAATCCAATGGAAAACAGGTAAAATGTCCATATTACCCTTATAATTTCTGTGAAAATACAATTAGGCCCTTATATTGAAAAAAAAAAAGAAGAGAAAATTCCCTAGCCATGGATATCCACATCCTGGCAATGAGTCTCTTTCTACGGTTTTTCTTTTGTGATGCAGGGGTATTATTTTCAATTTTTTAAATTTTTCGTTGAATTTAACAGAAAATTTTAACGGAGAGGGGCTAAGTGAAAGAATTAGGTAGATTGGGGGGTTAATTGCAACTTTTTAAAATTTGGGGGACATTCCAATTTGGGTATAAGTTTGAGGGGTAAGTGTAGTTTTCCCTAATTTATAATTTCATGACTTTAAAACTGCACGTTTTTCCTCCTTTTTACCCCCTTATCTAGGTGCATTTAGGATGACCCTTGTACTCACTACAGGTATGAGATAAAAGTAAGAGAGCAACATGAGAGGCTAAGCAATCAACGAAAATTACAGGTATATCTTAGCTTTAGAGGATATTTGAGATACATATGAGATTGCAATATTATTTTAATGAACAATACTTCCTTGGCATGTTTCACATTGCAAATTGATTTCTTTTGGTGGAAACTTGAGTATACTATTAATGTAATGTTCATTGACGACTCTTTGAAGTTAAGCAAAGATATAACATATGTTTCAATCTTAAGTTTTCAAATTTGAAGACATTATTATTATTTTTCTTCAATGTGAACTTGACATTACATGCAGAATGGTTATCCTATATGCTGACCACTGGAAGAAACATTTAAGTAATTAGAGATCTAATAGGGTAACTTTGATATGTTCTACATATGTTTGCATACCTACGTGCTCACTTATGAGTCATTGATGCTATGTTTTTTTTTAAAGGTGGTTGTCCTGCCTCTTTTGTGATGATACCTGTCTAGAATACCTCCAAATGCACCAAAAACTACATAATGTTGTGCAAATGAACTTTTTAAGATTTAGTTCGACTCCTCCTAGAGAAGATGAGTCTCGATCTGTATGCATCTAGTGTTTACCATGGACACTAGGAATTTTATATCTTTATGTTATCAATTCTAATTAGAAAATTTATTTATACAAATACCGAATGATAGCTAGAGGATTGGCAATTTGGCAGTATTATTGCTAATACCTGTCCAGTTGCCATTACGTACATACTCTCTGACTTATGATGTCTGGCCATGGATTGATCAGTGGAAATTGTTTGCCTGGATACTATTGATGGTGTCTTTGCATAATTCCAATTTTTCTGGATAACTTTGTTTACATGTCATAAGGTTTGGTTTTTAGGCATTGGATTAAAGTATGTCTCATGATTGTTATCAAAATGCAGGTTGGCACAGGTGCTCGTTCAGAAAAGATTCGGACATACAATTATAAGGTATTTAACATTGCAAATTACTTATAAAAAGAAAAAAGGTATTTAATATTGCATTTACCATTCTTTCGTTGAGCTTGATATTAGGGCCTGTGCTTTCTTAATATTTTGGAGACCACTTTATACCCTTAATAAAAGGTTATTCAGAATTATTTGAGTTTATTGACAGTAAGTGGAAAAAGGCAAGAAATGGCCGGATAGGGAAAAGAACTTTTTAATCAGTGTGTTAGTGAGTAAATAAGAGATTGTATTGGGAGTCGCTTAGTGCAGATAATCAGAAGCCAATTGTTCAGCAAATTGTTAGTTTTTGTCTGGCTTTCTTGAGGAAGGGTAATTTTGTGATTGAGATAAGTAGTCATAAACGTTCATCTTGGTGCTGATAAGCTTTGAAGGTTTTGAGGGAGTTCATAACACTTCATTCATTCATTCAATTAGGACAATCGGGTTACGGATCACCGGTTGAAGATGAACTTTGAGCTCACCTCTTTCCTTGAAGGTGATATCGACACTGCAGTCCAGGTACTGTTTTTCTCAGACATAGTATTTCTCTTGTTATTGATGCATGATTTCTTTTGTTTCTTCTAGATTTTATTTTAATCATAAATTGTGCTCACAATTATAATAAAAATATTAATATTTAAAGTAATAAAACACAGCGTAATGATTTCCATGCCACTGAAAATATTTGTTTCTTGCAGGCTTGTGCTGCTATGGAGCAGAAGGAACTGCTAGAGGAACTCGCGGAGTCCGTCGTCGCTCCAACTGGCTGATTTCCTAGCATTTTATGGCAATGTGGTTAGAAAATTCAAGTTATTGGACAAGATATACGAAGGAAACAATATCTGCCACAAGAAGCTGATGTCTTCATGTAGAACATTCTCATTTAGTTGGCTGATATGGTCTGAATATGAGTTATCTTTTAAATGTATGTACAGATGAAATGAGAAGGTAAATGGTTTTTCGGATGCCTCGTACCATTTAAATTGTAAAATTGGTATTCCATTGTATAAAGGAAACAAAAATTAGTTACAAACCAGTACGGTAAAGTGACATGTGTTCATAAAACATATGAGAAGAATATGCTTTTTTATTAATGCTATTATAAAAACACGTGATTCTCATATAGATATGATATGTTTACGATCTTTCCACAACTCTTATTCAACCCAACAAATTTTTTTTTTTTTTTTTTTTTTTTTTTTTTTTTTTTTTATAAAAAAGAATAAAAATAAAAAATAAAAATCAATATTGAATATGTAAGACCTACGGTATGAAAACAATTTAATGGTTAATTTGTAAAAAAGTTGTATGAGAGTTGTACAAAAATTCTAAATATATCATATATCTTTATCATATGTTATGGACACATGTCACTTTATCGGACTTATTTGTAGGAAATTAGGAATTGGCTACAAAAAGATTACGTGTCACCTTATTGTAGGGACAAAAATTAGCTGCTACAAACTGGTTTTGTAGCTAATATCTATCCGTATAAAGGTGTTATGTAATCTTTGTATTCATTTCCGACCAAAAAAAAAACTTCATTTATGGTTTCATGAGTCATTGACTTCAGCTACCACAGATGAACCTAGCTTCCTCGTCTGACAAGTATTTCCTAGCTAGAACCTTGTATGTCTGTGTTCCCTTGTATCACAATCATGGTGAAATGGTTTCGTGAATTGATAACCTATTGTGTCATGAGCATTGGGTTTGGGTCTTGTTGTGATGGGGTATAACTCAAACCCTTTAATTAAATAAGTTAAGACTTTTCAATTATAACTTGTAAATTTTGTGTTAGATTCTCAAGTCGTATAAAAAATTGTCAATCTTTATGTCATGTATCGGTTCGAGTTGTCTCAAGACATAAGTATAAAACTATATAAAAGTCAACTTTAACTTGATTCACTTAATTAAATAGGTTATACCCTTCAACTCTAATTCGATAATTTAGTGTTGGGTTCGCAGATCATGTTAAAAATTATCAATACTGTAAGGGTATTATGCGCGAAAAAAAAAATACTAGGTCTACAACTCTTTCATAATTTGTTAACAAGCATCAGCTTAAGATTGGAGGGTTTTTTTTTTTTTTTTTATAAAAAAAAAAAAAAAAAAAAAAAAAATAGTTGTTGGCTTGGCTCTAATTTCAGACTAATTCGAGTCAACAACTTGTACAAGAGTAATCGGTTATAAACATAGTTATGGGCAAGATTTTCTCCCCAGATTGCAAAAGGATTACTTGATGGGCCCTACTGAAATAGGGCCTTGATGGGCCAGGCCCAGCAGGTGAGAGTATGGAAACCACTATGAGATGGGTCTATTCATGTAAATAATCTAAACCTAAGTTCCATATACTGAAATGATATGGAATTTATTCATTAAATAGTATTAAAATAATTAATTAAAAAAAATTATGTATATCAACAAATAAGTTCCATTAAATTTTAGTATTCATATCTTGAAATAAAAATAATAATAAATAAATAAAAAATCTCCAAACTCGAAAAGAGTTAAGATAAGTGACAGACTGACACAGACCCGAGCGTAGGCCACTTGTCTACAAGGAAGCCACTCCAAGAGTCGAGCAAAACCGGTTCCACATGGCGCTTCTGAAACTGATCCGCCGTTGCCATTTGACATACATATATATGGCAAAATGGCAATTCCTCCTGGACCAACAACCTCCTCCTCCATACAAAAACCTTGTCTTTCTTTTTCTTTGCTTCTCCACAATTCTATGCTCAAAAGACTACTCCCTCCCACTCTCCACCGCTTTTTCTCTCACCCAACTAAATTGCTATCCTTCCCTGGAAGACACCCTTGTGCCTTCCCTCACTTTCCCTCACTTTCTTGGCCTTTCTCAACCATTTTCCCTCGACCCATTCACTCCCTCAAGGTCCTGGCCATGGCTGAACGACCCTCAACACCTGCACCGCAATCTCACAATAACACCAATCGTTTAGCTGCTGAGCATAGTCCCTATCTTCTTCAGCATGCTCATAACCCAGTAAGTGTCTTGATCATTTTTGTTAATTTATATTCTCGACTTTGTGATCAAAGGGTAGGAAAAGACAAGGAATTATGGATAGTTAAAAAAAATGGTGTTTTTTTGGCTTACTTGAGGTGGGTTTTCCATAATTTTGAATCTCAGTCAGCGTTTGAGATAAGATACTTGTTTTTCTCCTCTTTTCCTTGGTATTCTCAAAAACCCAAACAGGGATGATTGGGTTGAATTGTGTTGAATTTCCTAGAAACTACTTCTTTGTTTCTTTTTCTAATTTGTAACACTGTCGGAATATGATGTGAAGGTTGATTGGTATCCATGGGGTGAGGAAGCCTTCGCGGAAGCGCGTAGGAGAGACGTGCCCATCTTCTTGTCAAGTAAATTCTCTCCTCCATTAGTAATAACCATGTGTTATTCTCTTACGATATCACATAGATTGGACTGACGTGTGATTAATTTTTATTAATTGCTCATTGGTGATGAATGGTGCTATTTCATTTGAAGTTGGATACAGCACCTGCCATTGGTTAGATTCTTTGCCCATTTTTTGGAGATTTATGTACCTTCTACCTATTATTGTTGATGACTGTTAGGACTTATTTATTGTTGTGAACTATCCAAAAGGTGTCATGTTATGGAGGTGGAATCGTTCGAGGATGAAGGGGTTGCCAAATTGTTGAATGATTGGTTTGTCAGTATCAAGGTCGGTTCTAATTTATTGTCACCCTAAGGATTTCATTTCTAAATTGGTCAATTCCCTAAATTAGAGAACTTTAGGGGGAAAAAGAAAATTGTGTCATATTTTTGTTCTTGCGAGTCTAACATGTCAGTTCCACAGGTGGATCGGGAAGAGCGCCCTGATGTTGATAAGGTAAATGGGTGGTTTTAGCAGTATATTTCTGTGAAGATATCTTGATCATTGTCCAATAGTCATTCTATACTCTAAAGGAATTTGTGAACTTTCTTTGTTCTTTATTTGATACTCTTTTCTTGTTGAATCCTTTTTTGTTTTTTTAGTCTGGTTGGCCTTTTTTTTTTCTTTTTTTTCGAATTCCATATTAATTTCAGCATGATAGGCAATTGTAATTGTGTGAAGGTCTGGTATTTTAGTATCATTCTTCCAACTAATCATATACTTATGGTAAAGCCGCATTTCGTTTTGTTAATCACATGGATCCAAGAGGAAGGGTAGTTTTGGGGTTGGAATTACATTCAAATCTTTTATATATAAAAATAAAAGAGGCTGAATTTACATTCTATATGCAGTTTTTACATTCTCTGGTGCTGTCGAGTTTAGTAATTTGGGAATTTTCGTTCACCAATTATGATCACTTTGGGCTGAAGGAATTGTTTCATCTTTCCAGGTATACATGACTTATGTGCAGGCATTGTACGGTGGTGGAGGTTGGCCACTTAGTGTCTTTCTTTCACCTGACTTGAAACCTTTAATGGGTGGAACATACTTTCCGCCAGATGACAAATATGGGAGACCAGGGTTCAAAACTATACTTAGGTGAGCAAATGTCGGCCCCTGAAGAGCTACCATTTTCCCTCTCTCCATCCCGCTCGTAGTGCTGGTGGCTGATATTTGTCATTATGTGTTACATTCTTAATTGCAACAAAAGAAATTGTTGGAAGTCTGAGCCCGTGACTTAAAAAGAATTATATTTGTGTTCTTTTGTGCTTCCCTTTATTATTTTACTGCTCGTGTTGTTTCAGAAAGGTGAAGGATGCCTGGGATAGTAAGAGGGATATTCTTGTTAAGAGTGGAGCCTTTGCTATTGAGCAGCTCACAGAGGCATTATCCGCGAGTGCAAGTTCTAGTAAAGTGCCAGATGAGGTTTCACAAAATGCCATGCGTCTATGTGCGGAGCAGGTAAGGTTTTATCACAACGAGTTCTGTTTTTTCTTTGTTCTTTTTTTTTTAAAAGGGATAAATGCATTTTTTGTACCTGTGGTTTAAGGTTTTGACAAATAGCTCACTAAGTTTTAAAAAGTGATTAATCACTTCCTAGGGTAAGGAAAAAAGATAAAAGATAAAATTGGTCCTTACTGTTAGAAAAGTTGACAGGATTCGATAATGTGCTACATCAATGCTAATCATAGTGTGACACGTGTCACTTTCTATAAAAATTTAAATAAAAATTAAAGAACAAAAAAAATTAAATATAAAATATATATTTGCCATGTTCTACAACATTTTGAGATGAAGGGGGATGATCTGCAAGTTCTTTTTCAGTGTGAGGCAAATCCAATATACTTTAAGAGTTGCAGTGTCCATCTTGTAACAACAAATCAAACGCATAGACTTCTGCATCGGGTAAAGGCTCCTCGAGTTCGCTAACTCAAGCTTTCATGGCTCTCGTGGGGTTAGTATTGGGGTTGGATAGGTGTTAGGTTCAAAATTTTCCGACAAAGGAGGAGAAAAGAACGAAAAGGAATAAAAGCCGAACATCCGAGGAATCCAGCTGATCTGATGATTTAAAGATTCAAAAGCGACCCAAAACAGAGGAGATTATAAAAGATCTTTGTTCGAGTATCTACTCCTCTAGGCTTTGTTGTTCTCTTACGTGGTTTTATGTTGAAATCCAATAATCTGTTTTGTTTCGAATGCGGTTACACCATTATTTTAACTAATCTAGTGAGCAATTGATTTTACTAATCTATTTTATTATATATATATATTATTGTAAGTGACATGTGTCACACTATGATTTGTGTTGATGTAGTACATTAACGGACTCTGTCAACTTTTCTAACGGTAGGGATCAATGTGTTTTTTTTCCTTACCCTAAGGAGTGATTAATCACTTTTTAAAACTCAATGAGCTATTTGTTAAAACTTCAAGCGACAAGGACCAAAAATGCATTTATCCCTTTTATTATTATTATTTTATGAGTAAGGTGTTAATTGCACAGGCGGGGTTTACATTTTATTACTTTGAGTTTGTGACATGTCTTAAGGTGTTGATTACATGAGCAGGC
This sequence comes from Alnus glutinosa, assembly GCF_958979055.1. Classification (NCBI taxonomy): domain Eukaryota; kingdom Viridiplantae; phylum Streptophyta; class Magnoliopsida; order Fagales; family Betulaceae; genus Alnus; species Alnus glutinosa. The sequence goes on along the minus strand of NC_084897.1, from coordinate 4,081,031 downwards.
TTATCTTTTATTATGAGTTTGTGGAATTGGAAAATGTCTCCTGCATTCAATCATCCTGCTCCTGCTTTAAAAACATTACTCAAACTGTAAAATATTTGTTAAACAACTTGGTGATATTTTTCCTTTCTTTTCAGGCTATATGATCTTTGCATTTGCATTACTTCTAAGTTTTTTTTCTTTGATTTTTAATGCTTTGTTAAAATATATCTGTTGTTTCAATGTTTACTATAGCTTTCTGCTAGCTATGATTCAAAGTTTGGTGGCTTTGGATCTGCCCCAAAGTTTCCTAGACCAGTCGAAATTCAGCTGATGCTTTACTGGTCCAAAAACATGGAGGAAACTGGAAAGTTACGTGAAGCAAATGAAGCTTTGAAAAAGGTTTTCTTTAGCTTGCAATGCATGGCAAGAGGAGGCATCCATGATCATGTTGGAGGTGGCTTTCATAGATATAGCGTGGACGAGTGCTGGCATGGTCAGTTTTTCTTAGGAGAACATCCATTTCTACAAGAACCTATGACTAACTCCTATTGATATGTCAGTAATGGCGAGCCCACTAAGATTGTGCTTTGTCCTTTTCTTTCTTTTTGATACTTAGATAATGGCTCATTTTCTTGTTGGATAATTTAACTTTTGCTGTAAAGCCAAACCCTTGCCCTCTCTCCTTCTTTTGGATTGTTGTGATGGAGTTGTTGAGACAGGAGTGTTTTCTTGCAGTTCCCCACTTCGAGAAAATGTTGTATGATCAAGGTCAGCTTGCTAATGTCTATTTAGATGCTTTTTCTATCACCAAAGACGCCTTCTATTCATGCGTATCTCGGGATATTCTTGATTATTTGGGGAGAGACATGATCGGACAAGAAGGTGAGATCTTTTCAGCAGAGGACGCTGACAGTGCCGAACATGAAGGTGCCACGAGGAAAAAGGAAGGAGCCTTCTATGTATGGACCAGCAAAGAGGTTCGTTTTTCATCATCACTTCCCTAGTATAATGCATGTTTTGACTTCATCGTGAATGCTGAGAGATATTTGATATATCTTTATGCATGACCTATATCTGCAGTGTCTTCTTTCCAGCACTGCCTTTTAGACGGGTATCATTTCATTGATTACATCTACTAATGTGTTGTGTGTGAATATTGGCTCCATCCAGTTTATCTTTCTGTTTGTCCTTTGTTGTCGTACTTAAAGCTGAAATTGAAATAGATACCCTCCAAAAATTAGCATTTGGGTGCATTATTGTTCATTGTTGTTTGCGTTCTTCATTGATTACTTTTATTGTTTATCCCTTTTTTTTGGGTATCAAAATCAACGTAAAAAATAATAATACATGTCATAAACTTGCATTTCTAGTATTCTGGTGACTACTTTGTCCACTTTCCAGTCTCTATAAGTATCATGTTCAGTATAAATGCTAAATGGATGAATTTTTGAATAAAAAATACTTGCTTTCTAGAATATTTGACCATTAGTGGTATTCTAGAAAAGAATGTTGAACTATATGTGAACTTTTCGCTGAATGTTGCCTGCAAAATTTCTCAATCTCAAGGTGATACATCTTCTGTGAATCTCAATTTTTATTTTTATTTTTCCCCTTTTTGGTCTGAGATTAGTGGTTATTCAGTTAGCTCTGATTCCATTTTTACCTGGTTTGGCTGTTTTTAGATTGATGACATAATTGGAGAGCATGCAACTCTTTTCAAGGACCATTACTATGTAAAGCCTTTGGGTAATTGTGACCTTTCTAGAATGAGTGATCCTCACCATGAATTCAAGGAAAAGAATGTGCTGATTGAGAGACGAAATCCAGCTGAAATGGCATCAAAACTTGGCATGCCTGTTGAAAAATATCTTGATATTGTGGGTGAATGTAGGCAAAAGCTTTTTGAAGTAAGATCAAAGCGACCAAAACCACATTTGGATGATAAGGTATCTGTTAAATCAATGAACTTTTTATGTTAAAGAACCCATCAACTACTTATTTTATCCTTTAAAAAAAAATTGGCGCACACTTTAACGGATCAGGTGCTTGCTAGGTAATTGTATCATGGAATGGACTCGCACTATCAGCCTTTGCAAGGGCTTCTAAAATTCTGAAGGATCAAGATGAGGGGACCAAATTCAACTTTCCTGTTGTTGGCTGTGATGTAAGATTTTACCGTCTTTGGCATGATTGTGTGGAAACTTTCTTATAAAATGCTCCATTTATTTAAGTGTGGTCATCTTATCTGTTGATGGATCATGCTTGTTAAGTTGAACAGTTTCCACTTCATATCTGGTGCTTTCAGAGTTTTGGGTGTTTAAATTAAATAGTCTGTCACTGAGTTGTCAATTAGTGAAATAATGTGGTTTTTAGCATAATATTGTGTAAGCAAATCCAATTACTCTTCTGATCAATGGGAAAGTATATGAAGAAGTGTCAAAGGTGCAATCTTGGCTGTGAATTAAGAGTTTCTGTTATCTGCTGAACATTGAACTCAAGGTAGCAACCAGCGAGACTCTCAGACTCGTATGATAAAAGCCAGTTCTCTGGCACTGTATGGTACTAACCATTTGTTATCTAGCAGCCATATTAAATGCTCGATATATTGTTCTTGTTTGTGATCTTTAGACTTGCTTGAGATAAGTACTTGTTATGCCTTGCTTTGCTCATCAAAACTATTAAATTCCTTTCATGGGTAGGCTCAGGCCTTGTCTCCAGTGGGTGACATCATAATATGTGGTATACATATATTTTTTTATGAATAAATATTGTCTTGCATTATCCTATTTTCTTTACTTTTTTTCCTTATCATTTTTATTAATTGTGTTATTCATAACTTCATATTTTCTTGATTGCCTTACTCATTTCTTATTGATTTGTTTCTTTGGTGTCCAGCCTCAGGAGTACATGCAAGTTGCCGAGAAGGCGGCATCTTTTATCAGGAGACAGCTCTATAACGAGCAAACACACAGGCTACAACACAGCTTTAGGAATGGCCCATCTAAAGCGCCCGGGTTTTTAGATGATTATGCTTTTCTGATTTCGGGTTTGCTGGATCTTTTTGAGTTTGGTGGTGGAATTAAGTGGCTACTTTGGGCAACTGAACTGCAAGAAACCCAGGCAAGAACCAATGTCCAACTCAGTTCTTTTCAAGTTATAATAGCCTTCCCATTTTCCCACCTTGTTTTCTTGAATTTAGTTGAGAATTTTCTCTACAGGATGAATTATTTCTTGATAGAGAGGGAGGCGGCTATTTCAATACCCCAGGGGAAGACCCATCAATTCTCCTTCGTGTGAAGGAAGACCATGACGGGGCAGAGCCCTCTGGAAACTCGGTTTCTGCAATTAATCTTGCAAGATTGATCTCCTTGGTTGCGGGCGGTAGGTCTGATTGTTACAGGCAGAATGCAGAGCGTCTTCTGGTAAGCTGCTTTGCTTCACTAAGGTCCATTGTCAAATCAAGTTTAGGCATACAAGTATTCCTGACTTTGCCTATTGTTTGTTTCTCCTATACAGGCAGTTTTTGAGACAAGACTAAAAGATATGGCCATGGCAGTGCCTCTGATGTGTTGTGCCGCAGACATGGTCACTGTTCCCCATCGGAAGCAAGTTGTCTTAGTTGGCCATAAGCCTTCTATAGAGTTTGAAAACATGCTTGTTGCAGCTCATGCATCATATGATCCCAATAAAACAGTGAGTTAAACAAATATCTGCTCCATTTGACTACACTTCCTTCTTCTCTCCTGTCCGTTCTCTCTTTTTAAAACAAAAACATTAACGAACAACTCAAAACTACTTTTCACTTTTTTATATCACATCAACATTGTCGTTATTATCTTGAGTGTAGAAATATCTGCTCGAGTCTTAACAATGTCTCTTCTAATGGTGAAACTATTGACAGGTTATTCACGTAGACCCTTCCAGTGAAGAAGAGATGGAATTTTGGGAGGAATATAATAGCAATGTTGCCCTCATGGCGAAGAACAATTTTGCTACAGATAAAGTGGTAGCTCTCGTATGCCAAAACTTTACTTGCGGTGCCCCCATTACAGACTCTGGATCTCTCAAGGCTCTGCTCTCCCAGAAAGCCTCCTCTTCTTCATAACTTGCCAGCGGCTAATAATTACAATGTTTATAAAGCTTGTTAGTAATGTTTATGAATTTAAGCAGAATGAGTAAATTGCCTTGTCAACGGAAAATCTCAAAAAAATTATATAAAATACATAAAAAGTGAATAACCAGTGGAATAACTTGATTGTAAAGCTATATATTGCATGGTATTGTTGTGATCATCTCCAATTTTTTCTCCTTATTTTTTGATGTATAAAATAAGTTTCAATTTTTATGTAGATCTTTAAAGTTATGGAAATCTTAAAAAAAATAAAATTTTTCAAAGTTGAACATTACATACTCAAATTGGGTTGCAGGAATTTTTCCTAAGCTAGTTTATTAAATTGATGTGTTTAAAATGTATATAATTTTTATGTGCATTCTGAAGCGTATACTTTATTAAAAATTTATGTGAAAATTATATGCATTTTTTAATATATATTAATTTAATATACTGAATTAAAAAAATCAGTTTGGAAGAAAATTTAGTAGACCGAAAAGACATGTCATTCAGATCGGGTTGGATCACTCATGGTCATGTTCAGAGGTCGACGGTTGCATCCTATTTAATTAAACAGAATATGTTCGAGTTGATCCTAACATATTGACGGTTGATCCGAACCCGACCCATCAACCCGTCCTACAGTCTATAATGCTAAAATAGCAGATTTTGACATTTTTGTGGACAACAAGAGTTAAGACACGGCTAAAAATTGTTTTTCCTCTTCTAGTTTTTTTTAAATTCGGATAAACCTACTGGTGTAAATTATTTGACAATAAAGAAACCATTTTGCTGAAGAAGAAAACCCAATTGGGTCCTCCCGTGTCTGAGCAGTAGTAGCTGTCTTGAACAGAGAAAACCAAACATAACTATGCGCCTTTATATTTACTTCTTCAGAGAAAAGAAAACCCTGGAAAGAGGCCCTCTGTCTCTCCCGCTCTGGTCAGTGTCGTAAGGCGTGGTCAACCAGCAATATTTTTAGCTTTGTTTCGAATTCAAGCCGTTCTCCATCAATATTTGAAATAGGGGTGTTCACAGTTAAAGATCACTCAGCCAAACCCGGTGAGTCCAGTTATGTTTGCTATCTTTTGCAAAAGACTACAAATTTCAGTAACTAATGGGAGTATTGCTGTCTCAGAGTCAATTTCCCATCTGGGTTTTCCTCAAAAGCCCTTATTTGTCAGTTATTTCTCTTCATCTTCATCATTTGCAGCTATTGTAGATGAACAAAAACGCAACTTCACGGTGTCATACCTTGTAAAATCATGTGGGTTGTCCCTAGAAAGGGCTACTTTTGCATCCAAAAAGGTCCATTTTGAAACCCCTGAGAGACCAGACTTGGTTGTTAATCTTCTCAAGAACCATGGATTCACCAATGCCCAGATCTCTAAATTTGTCATGGGAGCGCCACGGTTGCTTTTGTCAGATCCTGAGAAGACCCTTTTGCCCAAACTTCAGTTTTTCGGTTCTAAGGGGCTTTCAGACACGGAATGTGCTCAGATAATCTCTTCTTGCCCATCCGTCTTGGTAAGAAGCCTCAATCGTCTTATGCCCATTTTTGATTTCCTCAAGAGTACACTTGTTATGGATGAAAAAGTTGCTGCAGCTTTGAAGCGATGGCCTCGACTTCTTTGTCAGGATGTAGATAAGAATTTAGCTCCCAATTTGGGGCTTCTGAGAGAAATTGGAGTGCCTCAGCCTTTCATCTCTCGCTTTTTGACTACTTGGCCCGGCTCAGCATTCCTTAAGCATTCTAAATTTGGTGACGTTGTCAAGGAGGTTAAGGATATGGGGTTTGATCCTTTCAAATCAAAGTTTGTCCTCGCAATTCGTGTGCTTATTGGAATAAAGAAAGTTAACTGGGAGAATAAATTTGAAGTTTATGGGAGGTGGGGTTGGTCTAAGGATGAGACGCTCCTAGCATTCAAAATGTGCCCTTTGATTATGATAATATCCGAAAACAAAATCACGAAAGTAATGGACTTTCTTATTAACAAAATGGGTTGGCCATCAACTGATATTGCTAGATATCCTTTGGTACTATGTTTCAGCTTGGAGAAGAGGACTATTCCTAGGTGTTCAGTTGTTCAAATTTTGCTGTTGAAGGGTTTAATCAAGAAGGATTTATCCGTATATAGTTTTGTAGGACTTGTAGAGAAGCACTTCTTGGAGAGATATGTGACCAAATTTCAAAAAAGCTGTCCCCAACTGCTGAGTGTCTACCAAAGGAATGGTGGATCGTTAGGACTAACTACTGAGGAATTAGATCTGAAAATATGTGTGGAGGAAACCATTGAAGCACCATGATATTTAACATCAATACCCTTTTTCACCATATGAGGTTAGGATTCAGCATCTTCAGAGTTATTATGATTGATTTATCTATCCCAACGACGCGTTTTATCTCTCGCGCTCAGATGTAACTTTCTTGCTTTCTTAGTGGTGATCAATCTAGGCAGTGATGGAGAGAATTGTTGTCGCTTGTTTGTAATGTATTTTTCACTTCGAACAGTTTGAAATTATAACATGTTCGACCCTCTTATTGCTGCTGAACCTCTATTAGCATGGAGTGTTCTCAGGTGTGCAGTCAGCGGCAGTTATGTTAAGGCCAATTGAAGTGGCTATTTTGCACTTGCTGGATTCTTCAGGGGATGAGGACATTTTTTTTATGAAATAGCTGTGGATGGTGATATGGTAGTTGTCCTCAAAGAGGGAAGAGCAGAAGCCTTTAAAAACATGTTGATCTCATGAGAGAGGTGGATCTTGCTTTGCTAGAGTCCTGGAATACTGCTGCTCTGGACTTGTTGATTAGGGAAAAACTCACCTATGAGAGTTGGCATGAAAGAGTTAATGGTACTGAGGTAATCATGTTCAATTAAGTTTATCACCAAATGTTATAGTGTGATCAAGTGAGAGACGATTATGTAGGAATGATCACACTATAACAAGTGTGGTCATCCACACCCCAAATCATCTTCATAAAAAGTGATAACTTTTATCGAAGTTATAAAATGAGAAACAATGCAACTGTGGATATTCTATGAATGGAGAGTGGGGTTAGAATGTTTTCACACAATTTTCTCTTATAAAATTTGTTTTTCTTAGTCCTTATGAATTTCCACCGCAACGAAAAAAATCATTTCATCTCTTTTGCATTCATTCTTTCTCAAATTCTAACATTGTTTGATGCTCATTCATACCAATAGAGGTTTTATATGAGAAATCAAGAAACTTAGCAAGGGAGATGGGTATACCAATAAATGTTCAATAAGTTCTACAATCACTCAATCAGGCAACATTTCCGGCATATATTTTCGACGCTCGAACTTTATCATCTTAAAAATTGTAAATATATACATATAGTAATGCTATATGCAAGACTACTATTTTTAAAAGGAGATGTAATTTTTAAAATTACCATTGAATTTTAGATTGATCAACCATATCACATTTGAAGGATAAGAAGGGAATAAGAGTCTAACATAGAACATTACTATATATATAAACAAAACAAATAAAGGAAAAAGTGTCAATTTAAATAAACAATCACCCATAAACTTTAAAAAGTGTCAATTTAATGTATATTTTTTTCAATTTTACCCATCCGTTAAAATTTTCCGTTAGAATCTTAACAGATGAGTGTCAAAAATTCTTAAAATACTCTATTTTTTAGGGGGGGAAAAAAATGCAATGATTTAAACCCAAGTAAAAGCCTCCCTACAAATTTAACATCATTTATGATAAGGTTTGGGCGCCGTTCTATTTGGCCCAATCCGAAGCTATCTATTTAAGTTGGAATTATTAACTCCAATTTCTTTTATTGTGTTTAACATTTTCTTGATTGATATCTTTTCTTCTAATGCAATGCTGTTGTAGTGTAATTATCTCCATACATTCTTTATTTGTTGAGGACTGGAGGTTATAAGCACAAAGCAATGAGGCTTCCGTTTTAAGAACAGCAGCAAATGATCCAATCTCAACTACACTTTACTTTGAATCCCTTTGGCTTTGTTTGTTAGTGTATTTTGGAGTGTTTTTGTTTTTGATTCGAAAAAAATGTTATTGTATGATATAAAGATGAATTTATCACACTTATTTTATACTGGTTGAACTTGAAATGACGTGTTTTAAGAAACATTGCAAAGAAAATAACATTATTCAAAACAATTTTAAGTGTTTCATGAGTGTTTTGAGTTTTTTTTTTTTTCTTTTAAAAAAAAAAAAAAAAAAAATTAACAAACAAATCAAACTCTGTTTTATGCACATAACATTAAATATTATATCTGGGAAATCAAGCTTAGGGATGTTTGGATGCATATTCTACTCTACTTTTTTTCAAAAGCTAATATCACCCAAACATCGTTCATTTTTCAATTTTGATTTTTATTCTTTAACCCATTAAACATAATTTCAATACTTTTTTTTTTGGGATAATTTCGATGCTCGAACTTTGTCTTCTTAGTATAATATTTGTAAATAATAATATATAATGATGAAGAAGAATAAACAAAAACAAAAACAAAATAACAAAAGGTGGAAGTCGAATTGAAGCGGGCCAATGTTGGGCCTGCGGGGTACCAGCTCGATAGGCCCATCGGAAGTAGTTCACGGCACAATCTACGCTGCTCTGATAAGCCAGCGATGCACCCAGGGAGCGTTCATGTGGGGTATAAATAAACCACCCGAGCCGATATAGAACACTTCTATACCCACGCTTGCTTCCGATGGCGAGCCGGTAAGGGCCCACACAAAGCCCCGCAGAACCCTATGGCCCACTCAATTCTCCAATCCAACTTATTGCCCCCATACTGGGTCACAAGCCCGCGCTACCGGACTCGGCATGCTTTGGTTTTGGTCGCGACTATATGAAGAAAGGATTTTTCCGTTAGTTATCCGATGTGGGAGCATAAAGACTGCTTACGCTCAAACGCTTAGATTATCGCGTCAACACCAACTTCCAAAACAAAAGCTTCATCGATTTGCTCAATTCTCTCTCTCTCTCTCTCTCTCTCTCTCTCTCTTTACAGTGAAAGTGGTAGTTCAGGGAGAGCTAGGGTTTTAGCTTCCAATGGTGGAGAGGAGAAACCCTTTGGTGCTCTCTTCTACCAAGCTCCTTGTCGGCTCCGTATTGAGTTCGTCGCCACTTGGAGAAGTAGACCGAGTCCGAGTCGCGCTGGAAACGAGCTGCTTGGCAATGATGTGTCCGGGGACTTACAGCTACGGGCGGGAACTCTCCAGTTCTCGACGGACAGAGACGTCATTTCGAACCCCAAATTGGATTCTCTCGAGTAGACCGAGTCCGAGTCGTCGCCGGAAACAAGCTGCTTGGCGATGATGTGTCCGGGGACTTACAGCTACGGGCGGGAATTCTCCGGCTCTCGACGGACAGAGACGTCATTTCGAACCCCAAATTGGATTCTCTCGACAACGCTGCTTTGGTCGGGCTCTCTACCTCTGCTCTCAAACGGCTGTCCATAACTTCGGGCTCAAAGTGGTATGCTGGATTGGCTACCATGGATGATGGATCCAGCGGTAGAATCATGAGCACTTGGTTTTTGTTCATCTTATCATTAACTGATCCAATAACAAGAAACCAAATCTGTTTGATGAATTTTCTGAGCATACATAACAAATCATTACATTTTTTTGTGGCAATCCAAATCTGTTATAAATTGCAGGGTTGTTGAAGGAGACTTTGATTTGAGGCCTGTTTTATTTTTTGGATGAATGAAAATTTTGATAACACCAACCAAAGATCTACACATTCCAGCAACCAAGCTGGACTCAAAGCCAACAGGCTACAAACCAAAAATCAACTACATGAAAAGCAAACATAGGAGCACCAACTATACAATACAAATAAACTTTACAAACACAAAGGAAATCAGCAACAGCAGACTACCAATAACTCCAACAAACCAGAGACAAGAAGTAGCAACAGCAGAACTACCACTTCCAGAAATCCAGCAAGCAACAGCCCCAGCACAGCTCCACATTCCAAATACACAACAAACAGAGGAGCAAAAACAGCCCCCACCAAGAAACCCTCCAAAAACTGGGAACCAAAAACTCACCACCAACCCCAAAGCACACACTCAACACAAAACTTTTGGTGAAATGCCCCAGTTAGAACATAGAGTAATATTGGCAGGGCTAGCTTTAAATTGCCCTATACTCGCAATCCGGTTCCAATAAGAATTGTGCTACTCGTTAGGAACTATACATGGATGCTCCTTGAAAGAATCGTTGTTTATCTTGGCGTCTTATGTCACAAGGCAATGGTCCTCTTGCTAAGCTTGGAGTGGTGTACGCTGGCTCTGGTTTACAAATTGTTGCAGTTGAAGGTAAACTTACACAGAAGTAACTTCACAGATACCAGGATAATGTTGTAACAGCATTCACAATTAGCTCTTTTAAATTTTTTTAAATTTAACTCGAAAAATTGTTGATTTACCTCGTCGTTGGTGCCCCACTGTCGGTGTCTCCTCCTCCCACGGACCCATACTTCTCGTGCAAACCCAAACTCAAACTCAAACATCCCCTCACGTCTTCTCCCCATTGCAATCAAATCATTAGTTAAATCCCAATCTAAACAAGAGAGAGAGATGGGTCATGACGCCTCTTGGATGCTGCATGGGATGCACATGTCCAAGGCCTTGCAACTCTCATACCTCCCATGTCCAAGACTAGGGGTGTAAACGAGCTGAGCTACTCGTGAACTTACTTGAGATTGGCTTGAATAAACTCGACCCGTGCTCAAATTGATTATTAAATGAGCTACTCATAAACATGGAATTAGGCTTAATTATTAAACGATGCAAACTCGTATAAACTCAGCTCGACTCGATTAAAGCTCGTGAACTCGCTCGTATAAGGATCAACTCGTGTGTGTGTGTCTATATATATATATATATATATATTTGTTAATATATAACTTATTTTTATAATATAGTATATTAACAAACAATATACTATATGTAATCATAAATTAAGTAACAAATAACAATAGTAATTGGTCAATATATATTAATTTGTTATAATTTATTGGCTCTCTCTCTCTCTCTCTCTCTATATATATATATATATATATATATATATATATATATATATATATATATATATATATATATATATAATAGTAAAAGGGAATAATATCACTACTTAATTGTTAGTCATATGATATAATGACAATCCAGATACTTAATCATATTATTTATGTAATATAATAGGATTATAGGACTATATGATCATATGATCATATAATAATATAACACTGTGGCATATGACATTTAATCACTTTATTATATGTTATTAGTATTATCATTAGATATTTAATAATCATTACATCATTTATTTATTTTTATTTTTTTGTAAGTTATATAGTTTATTTAACATGCAATATAAATATAACAATAATCCCATCGCGTGTTGGACTGAACCTTGACATTGCCTTTTGGATGAGTCCTAGCTTTGAACTGAACCTTTGGTTTGAACTTGTAGATGAATCTTCCAACTTGGGGACTAGACCATTTGCCATTGGTGGTATGGAAAGGCACTCCACGCAAAAAAGAAAAGAAAGTGGGCAAGACACCAAGCAAAGACCTTGACGCCTGTGCTTGAGTGAAAAGTTCGGTAGAATTCCTTCTTCTCATCTGGTAGCGTGAACGACCACAATCCCTATGATCATACCTCCTCTTGAGTTTAGTTTTGCTCCGGGAGGGGGAGATATAAGAAAAATTACCAACTTGACCCTTAGCCTAAGTGTTATATTTGGTTATTTATTAAAATCTCCCTTTGGAGGAGAGGGATGGATTGTTAGTGTGGACAATTTAGAAGATATAATTGGAGGGCATGTATGGTTAGGTTCCATTTGTATACTTGGTGGAATCTGGCATATCTTAACCAAACATTTTGCATGGGCGCACCGTGCACTTGTATGGTCTGGAGAGGCCTACTTGTCTTATAGTTTATGTGATTTATCTATTTTTGGTTTTATTGTACCAAGCATCATAAGGACTCCTACATCTCTAGTGAGAATCAAATTTCTGACATATTCACTAAGAGACTTAGCACAGCCCTTCTTTGATAAGCAAGCTGGGAATGATCAATCTCCATTCGCTTGGAGGAGTGTTGGCATATGTGTGTCACTTACGTCTCATGTACTTGGTACTAATTGTAAAAGAGTTGTATCTTTGATTTGTTCATTAGTCACGTCCAATCGTACTGGCAAGGTTGGGTATTAGATTTATATGTTATATAATGTAATATTAATTTTTAAATAAGTTCATCCCTCCTTTTTGTATGTTAAATAAACTATATAATTTACAACAAAATCGGCCGAACTGAGCTTAATTTTTAAAACTCGTCCTGAGATCGAGCTCTGCTCAAGTTCATCTAGCTGACTTGAGCTTAATTTTTGAAACTCGTCCTGAGCTCGAACTCAGCTCGAGCTTGTGATAGATTTAAATGAGGCGAGCTTGCACATACACTTCTCGCTCAAGTTTGACTCTCTGTCCAAGACCCTTTTAAGGCATCCTCCTCCTCCTTCTCTTACCTCATCTCCTCCTCTATCCATTCCATTTCTCTGTTCTCCCTTGTACCCACCAAAACAGGCACAAAACCTTTTGTACCCACTTCTCTCTTGAAAATTTCAACTTCACCACCCCCGTGCTCTTTTCAAGCATTAAAACTTTGACAAGCCCGCTGAAGTTTAGTCTTTTGGTTTAAATTGAGATGCCAATTTCATTTTATTTGTGATGATTCTCTGGTAAAAAAAAAATGCACCCAAATATCGTTTTTTAATTTTAATTTTAATTTTAATTTTTTAAAACCTTTCAAACATAATTTCACAACTTTTTTTTTACTTTCATATTCGTAATTTTGAGAAAAATAATACAAAAAAATACACCCAAACGTCAGGGCAACATATCCAGCATAATTTCGATGCTCGAACTTTTGTCTTCTTAGTGTAATATTTGTAAATAATACAATATAAAAATAAAAAAGAGAATAAACAAAAGGTGGAAGTCGAATTGAAAGCGGACCAATTATTGGGCCTGTGGGGTGCCAGCTCGATAGAGCCAACCGAGGAAGGCAGTTAATAGCATAATCGACGCTGCTCTGATACTTGACAGCGCGTTGCTCAGGACATAGAATATTTCTATACCCTCCCCCAACACTTCTTTTACCGAAGTGCGCTGGATATATATAGAATTTTTCTATCCCGCAGCAACTGGCATTTCTGATGGCGAGGCTAGCAAGGAGGGGGGGCCCACAAAGCCCTACAGATGCTCCATGGCCCGCCCAATTCTCCTAAAGCCAACTTATTGCCCCCATATTGGGTCACAGGCCCGCGCTACCGAACGCGGCATGCGTAAACGTTTCGTTGCGAGTATATAAAGAAAATATCTTTCTCTTAGTTATCCGATGTGGGAGCATAAAGACTGCTTACGCTGAAACGGTTAGATTATCGCGTCAACACCAACTTCCAAAACAAAAGCTTCATCGGTTTGCTCAACTCTCTCTCTCTCTCTCTCTCTCTCTCTCTCTTTACGGTGAAAGTGGTAGTTCAGGGAGAGCTAGGGTTTTAGCTACCAATGGTGGAGAGGAGAAAGCCTTTGGTGCTCTCTTCTACCAAGCTCCTTGTCGGCTCCGTATTGAGTTCGTCGCGACTCGGTGAAGTAGACCGAATCCGAGTCGTCGCCGGAAACGAGCTGCTTGGCGATGACGTGTCCGGGGACATACAGCTACGGGCGGGAATTCTCCGATTCTCGAGGGACAGAAACGTCATTTCGGACCCCAAATTGGATTCTCTCGACGACGCTTCTTTGGTCGGGCTCTCTACCTCTGCTCTCAAACGGCTGTCCTTAACTTCGGGCTCACTGGTAAACAAATTTGATTTCAGAAGCTTTGTTTGGTTGCCGAGAAAACGAAAAGAATCGGAAGATTGAATTTTTCAACTTGTTACTTATCAGTGCCGGAGGAAACTATAATCTAGTTAGCTTAATTGAAGTATTTGGTTCGCTGTAGATGTCACTTTTCGCGACAAAAAGAAACACAATAATTTAAAATTTTGAACTTATTTATTTATTTGTTTAGTAATGTGTCTCTGTATGCGAATCACAAAAAGAAATTGAGATCAATCCGCATTAGAAGCTCAATGGAACTGCAAACAAACATGAGGTATAATTTGTAGATTGCAAATGCAATAGTAAATAATCCTTTTTGAGTAATTGAAGCTCGACTATATATGATTCTGAGGTTTCTAATGCTGAAAAGTATTTTATCGTTTTTGTTTGATTTAGTATAATTTTGGAATTTCTTATGAATATGAAATTGACAGGACTATGATTTGTTAAGATTATTATTGTTTTGGTTTTGAATACACAAGGTGCTTATCAAGAATGTCGAGACAAATGCGAAAAGAGTTGCTCAGGCTGTTGTTTTAGACCCTCCTGGCACGCACGAAAAGTCACCTGTCTTTAAATCATCCACTTACCATACAATGCTTATGTTTCCTTCGGTTACTTTCTCTCAAAATGACTGTCTGCAGCTGGTTGGGGAAGTTGCCTATCTATCTCCTCTTTTGGCATTCAACCTTGACTTGCACATATCATGCTTGAAATCTGTCGTCCACAGAGGTCAAGAGACTTTAGCATCTTATTTTCATGGTAAAGTGGATGACGAGACATCTGGGGAAGCAATTCAGGGTTCTGTGATTAGTGTAGCGTTGGAACCCTTCCCTCAATTGCCAAGATATGCTTCACACTTGAGGGCTTCTTTCGTGAAGATACCAGAATGTGGCACCCTTGAATCTCTCAAAGGAAGTTCGTCTATTGAAGCTGAAGATCGTCAAAATATGATTGATTTGGCATTGCAGAATTACTTTGAAGCAGATAGATATCTTTCACGAGGAGATATTTTCAGCATTTGCTTAAATTGGAAATGCAATTCAATTGTTTGCATTCCTTGCAACCAAAACTCACAAAATAGAAGTGATAACATTATCTACTTCAAGGTAAGTTTCCCTATATCTATTCATGGTCGCACATATGCTCAAGGAATATCATAATGCATCAGGTTCTTATCGTGATGTAATGTTTGTTCTCAGGTTGTAGCTATAGAACCATCAGATGAGCTAGTTCTTCGAGTCAATAACACCAAAACTGCCCTTGTGCTTGGGGGAAGTGTTCCTTCTGCTGTTCCCCCAGATTTGTTGATTGCCAGACCAAAAAAATTTGCACCTTTGCATGGGGACACGGTGAAAATTTTTGCCTCCATTCTTACACCACCTCTTTGTCCATCGGCTCTTTCTTCTAAATTCAGAGTTTCCGTTCTATTACATGGATTTGCAGGTGTGTCTTATGTTTCCTGATCTGTTGTTTTAGTTTGCTGTACAAATACAATCTTTCAGTTGACTTGCATTTTAGCTTTAATTATATCATTTTAAAAAATAAATAAATAAATAAAATCTTTCTAATGAGGTCATTAATTGGCTACAGAATATGATATCCCCAAGAGCTACCATCTGTACGAAAAAAAGAAAAGAAAAGTAACGTTGGTTCTGTTTACGTGCTTAATTGTGCTTGTGGTTCTGATCCAATACCCGTTGCAGGATGCGGGAAGAGGACTGTGGTCAAATATGTTGCTCGTCGATTGGGCCTGCACGTAGTGGAATATAGCTGTCATAATCTAATGGCATCCTCTGAAAGAAAAATATCTGTTGCACTAGCCCAAGCTTTCAACACCGCTCAAAGGTGAAGTAGTTGAGCACACCATGTATGATATATGCAAGTTGTTACAGAACTTATGTTTTGTGCTCTACTGTTACTTGCTTTGCAACTGTATACCCTTACATGGTTTAAAAAGCAGATACACATGGTTACAATCCTAATGAAATGTTATTCAATGGCTTTCTTTTTTTATTTTTAATAAATATTGCTATATTAGTACGGGTAACATAACATCTATAAGTTCTTATTCTACTTATCAAAAGCTCAGTTCAGGAACCAGTCCATAATACTCTTGATGTGTGGCCCCCTTGGAAGTCCTCATGTTGCATCCCCTTTTTGTACTTCTTATACCACTTGGCATCTGACCTTTTCTTTGAGTAATGGGTATCTCTGCTATATCTGGCCATGAGGATATTGCACTCGTGCTTTGGTTTTCTGATATTGTTCCATGATACAAAAGAAAAACTAAAAACAGGAAAAGAATATTGAAGTTCCCACGTCTTGCTCCTCATCTATTGGCTTTGGTAACAGATACTTGCCAACCATTCTTCTTCTCCGCCATTTTGATGTTTTCCGAAATTTGGGCTCTCGGGAAAGTTCACCAAATGAGCAAGTAGGCGTAGCTTCAGAAGTTGCATCAGTTATTCGAAAATTCACCGAGCCAGTCAATGAAGATGAAGACATTAATTCTAAAGGAGAACCCGGTGATGATTTTGTAAGATGCAACTATTTGTTGTGCCATTTTCTTGTTCTTATACGATCTTTATCATACTTTTATATAATCTGAAATTGTAATTTCTTGTGAATGATTGCATGCTTAATGATAAAAAGTTTTCCTTTCTATCTTTTTCTTTCTTCCGTTAGATGCTACGCCGTCCCAAAATAGATGGGGTAATATTCTTTTTGGGCGTCCTAACATATATGAGAGTTAAAAAAAAAAATGAATGTATTTCTGTTTAACTTTTCATATTACCCTTAGATTTGAACCAATCTTTCTTGGCTCACCTAAGGACATTCTAGGAAGAGTATTACATTTATGTTGTTTCATTAAATGTCATTTGCAAAATCCCTTCTATTTCAGGATGGGGGAGACTTTTTTCTGATTAAATTAAAGGAAAGAACAAAAATTGGGGGAGGGTCAGAAAAATGGTCTTTGTGTGGGGTGGGGGAGAATGTGGACTGAAGGTAGAAAAGAAAAGTAAAGGAACAGACACAAAAGATTTCATAATTTAGGAAGGTAGGAATCTCAGGCCCCAGGAATTCTAAAGAGTTGAGCATCCCCTGGCAATAAAATCTGTTTTCAGATTTGCTTCCGTGGAGCCCAGTTAGCTTGGAAATAAATGGGATATGAACGCCTTTTTTGAAGAGACTAAAGTACTTCCAAGGACCTCACAAATTCTGTGGTAACCCATTTGGTGCTATTAGATTGCTTTCACTACTATTTATGGGACCTCATATGTCAGTTCATTTTTACTCTAGAGGGAAGAGCATTAATCCGGTTGCTTATGGCATTTCTTTTTTGGGATAAAGTGAGTAGGGAGGGGAGGGGGAGAAAAGAGTCGAGCCACTAAGGCACTAACCTCCTCTTCATGAGGCATGGTTATAGTACTCTTTTAGGATATTTCTTCGAAAAGGCCTGCAACACAAGACATATTTGTGATATTAGGCCTTTTTAGATGCCACTATTGACTGGTTTAGGAGTTCCAAAGATGCCCAGGTACTGGAGACAGTCTGACAGGACCTTGGGGGGCATCCAAGTGTTTCTTTCCCCTCTTGTGTGTCAGAGGAGGAATGTGGGTTGAGAAATGAAATAATTATTTATGGTAATGTTTCGCTATTTATTCTGAAGAACAAGGCTTACTCTGCATTATGTTTTGTCAAGGATATTTACTCTGATATTGTGCTGATGCAGCATGGGAAGGATGGTGGAAGGATAAGTAGGCATCAGGTTTTTTTAGTTGCAGCTGCTGACAGTTCTGAAGGTCTACCACCGGCTATAAGGCGCTGCTTCAGCCATGAAATAAGTATGGGTCCTTTGACTGAGGAACAAAGGGTTGATATGCTGTCCCAGTCGCTGCAAAGTGTTTCTGAGCTCCTGCCTAATGTAAGTGACCACTTTTTTCTTTTATGTGGTTTATGGTTAATAGCTTTTGTAGAATAATGATGCATTTAATGCTCAACCTGAGTTGTTAAAAGATGGAAAATATGTGTCTTGGCTGGACCCAGCATGTAGGGTACAATGATATCACTAAAATGTAAGGTGTGTCTCATTATCTGCATCATCCATCCACTTTATGTCTTTGGGTATTCTCATACATTGTTATGGGATGAAATTTTTTTTCTAATTGAATCAGTTTTTGGAAGATACATATGGAGCATAAGAATCAACAGATTTTATCCCTTCATGTGTGGATGGCATTTGGTGTCTCATTAATTGAGGCTGTTAAGGGCCACTCAAACTGCTCATGCACCTCTTTTCAGGAATATCTTACACGGTGGCCATGGTTTATTTTCTTTTGATCATGACTGTTAACTTTGATGGGTCAGAATCTTGCCTGTTGCAGGCTGGTTCAGAGGATTTTATAAAGGAGATTGCTGGTCAGACATCTGGTTTTATGCCCAGGGATATGCGTGCTTTGATTGCTGATGCTGGTGCAAACTTAATTCCCAAGGGCAATGTTCCACATCAAAAGGTTGAGCCCAAGGAAGTAGACAGTAAGTCATATGAAGCTGCGCCACAGGTTCTGGGGAGAGAAGACTTGACTAAAGCATTGGAACGATCAAAGAAAAGGAATGCATCAGCATTGGGCACTCCAAAGGTAAATTAAGGTATCTAAGTTAATCTCATATGCTGATCTTATGTCATTGTTCATAATCAGTAGTTTGTGTTGCAGGGTATTGTTCATGCTTTTTTCTTTTCTTGAAAGGTCTATTGAGTGGAAAGTATTACTCTTAGAGAAATTTACTTCTGATTGTAGATTTTTATTTCTGATTCTGAATTTTTTTGGCCTTAGGTTCCCAATGTGAAATGGGAAGATGTTGGTGGGCTTGAGGATGTGAAGAAATCAATATTGGATACCGTTCAGGCATGCTCATTTATCTCTACTACCTTCTTGTTTCTTATCACCCATAAAGACTGCTTTGTTTTATTGGGTTCCAAGCATATTAGATTTCTTATCATAATTTGAAAACCCCTTCCCGGCCCCCCAACCCCCACCCTCTCTAAAAAAGAAAAAAGACAGGAAAAATACTGAATATGCAAGTATCAAATGTTTCTGGCTGGACAATGTAGGAGCTTCTGGTTTTATTTGCCGCAATTCATGAATCAGAGTATACTTTTTCTTGCTGTACATTAACTGATAGAGTCAAACCCTTTACAACATATTTTAATCTGGTATATTGCATTTTGTTAGTCTCTGGGAACTTTACCCATCCAGAGTTCAGAACTCTTGGAGTTTGAACACTTTTTTGGCCTCCTTTTTTATGGTGGTCCTTTTTCTCATTGCCCTGAAAAGGGATGTATCTATGGGCTTGCAAATTGTCAGGGTCAATGTACTTACATGGACTGATCAAACTTAGTGGTTCTTCAACAACATTATGAAACATGGAGAGGTTATCACAACAATGCACTTGCTCCCTCCATTAGGTCACTCATTGTTTATACTTGAGTTAAAAAGGCCACTACCTTCATCAAGGTGGAGGTCTTTGGTTAAAGGCAGAACAGTATTGCAGATAATCGAATGTCTCATTGCTCAGAAATCTCATTAGATATATTATGAAAGATGTTGAGAATTTCAGGAGGTTTGGAGATTCATATTCTGTTAATGTGTCAGTATGGACCTGTATTTCACATACTCAAATGCATTTTTTAAAGTTTATGGTAGTTTTCATTAGAGAAATGACTAGATAATGGCTTCTAGAGCATCTATCCGCATGATGTAAAAGAACAATAGATGTAATTTTTTTATTAAAAAAAAAACTCTAATTGAAGGCATTGAAAGTATTTTGGGCCATTGTGCGATTTCTAATTTAGTTTCTGCAGACATCTTGTCCGTATCATTACTTATATTATAGAATTTGGGAAGTAGGCTTCAAAGCCCACTTCTAGCTTGCCCTCTTAATTGACTTGAATTATTATAATCATTCCTATTCATCATATATACAGTTACCTCTTCTGCATAAGGATTTGTTTTCTTCTGGGTTGCGTAAGCGCTCTGGTGTTCTTCTATATGGTCCTCCTGGAACAGGGAAAGTATGTCCTGGCTTGTTCAATGGTTAACAATGATTTCTCAACTTACTATCTTTCTTCTTATCAAAAACCAGCTTCATAACTTTTGTTTGTTAACTTTGTTTCAAACCTCAGACTTTATTGGCAAAAGCTGTTGCAACTGAGTGCTCCCTAAACTTTCTCAGTGTAAAAGGGCCTGAGTTGATCAACATGTACATAGGAGAATCTGAGAAAAATGTTCGAGACATTTTCGAGAAGGTAAAACATCCCTCTTGTTTTGTCAATATTTCTTGTGTTCTTTTTTTATTAATATGGCTTAGGTTTCAATACATTTTCTTTAGCTCACAAGTTATGATACTGCACATTGCTTTGCAGGCCAGATCAGCACGCCCATGTGTTATCTTCTTTGATGAACTTGATTCTCTTGCTCCAGCTCGAGGGGCCTCTGGTGATTCTGGCGGCGTTATGGACAGAGTGGTTTCGCAGGTGAAGATATTTTTTTCCATAAAACCTGGCATATTATTTGCTCTTATTCCTTCAATGAATACTTAACGTGGAAACTTTCCGTTGTCACTAGATGCTTGCGGAGATTGATGGCCTAAATGATTCAACACAGGTAATTTATATTACTTGACACTTACATTCAAATGTACACTATTATTTTGTTTACTTCTTTTGCTTTAGCCTAAAAAAACTTCCCATCTTTTTCAATCTTTCTGGCTTTTAGGACTTGTTTATAATAGGGGCAAGCAACAGACCAGATCTAATTGACCCAGCACTTCTACGGCCTGGCAGATTTGATAAGCTCCTATATGTTGGAGTCAATTCCGATGCATCTTATCGGGAGCGGTTAGTTTCTCCTTATTCTTTTATTCTTTAATTATGTAAAATTGTTGATGCCAATGAGTCTTAGTTTAATTAAATGGTAGCCAGATGCATGTGTAACTTATCAATCGAAACAAAAGATTATGTAAGATTGTAAATGTGATTGGCTGTTGTTGGCATCCTAATTTTTTCTCTCCAGGGTCCTCAAAGCACTTACACGAAAGTTTAAATTGCATCAAGATGTATCGCTTTACTCAATAGCAAAGAAATGCCCCCCAAACTTCACCGGAGCAGACATGTATGCTTTGTGTGCGGATGCTTGGTTTCATGCTGCAAAACGCAAGGTGAGTCTAGTTGAGCATTATATTCAGATTTATTCTATTGGTCATGAGTCAGCACTATACAATCAAATCTTGATCCTAAGTTATTATGTCTTAAATAATTAGACATATTAGAAGTGCTGACTGTTTTTTTTTTTTTTTTAAATACCTTATGCCTGGATTAGTCGGTGCAAACATTTGCACAATTGCACACTTAATTGTTGCTGTGATGAATCATGATTTATACAGTGATTAGACAAGGTGCTTAGAATGGTTTACTTTCTTGTAGGTTTTGAGTGTAGATTCAGATTCTTCTCGCACTGATGATCAAGCAGACTCTGTCGTTGTTGAATATTATGATTTTGTTAAGGTATGACACAGATCTCTTGGCGAAGTGATTCTTGAGGGGAATCATACATATTTTGTTCATTTTTAGTTGGCAGTAATAGAAAAGAGCGGCACTTTATCAAATCTATTCTTCCCATTCTGCTGAAATATTTGGTAGTTCAATATCCTGGACTGATCTACAAATTATAACTAAAGTACACAAACAAAAGCAAGTGCCTTTGCATGTGAGAGACGTTTCAAGACTTTAAATTAGTCATCATTTGCATCTACATCAACATGTTACTCTACAATATTGTTAGTCTTCATTGCTCTGCATTCAATCTAAACTAAAAACCCAAGGTGTAGAACCAATTTCTGGGATTGACTGTCTGAATGCCTTGTCCTAACTAATCAGGTCTTAGAAGAGCTGTCTCCTTCCCTCTCCATGGCTGAGCTTAAGAGATACGATTCGCTACGAGATCAGTTTGAAGGAGTCTTGAAATAAATTTCAGGTAAAGCAATTTAAGGTGTCTGTGTTGCGTATACGATCACACGGTGCAAGGGCTCTCTCGATCATCTCCTCTTCATATGTTTATGATCTGCAATAGTTTGAACTTGTGTTTATTCTTAAATGAAGGGGAAAGGCATTGAATGTAATCGACTATTGTACTTGGTCACAGTAAATAATCGTTGCCTCAACATTTGGCAAACAACAGTAATGGGTCCAACCATTGATCTTAAAGCTCTAAGACTATTGAATACCAATATCTAGGACTGTTGGATATTGATTTGGTTAAACCCTTAACTCTTAAGATTGCAACAAAATTCTAAGACCCGGGTCAAAATCATGCCACAAGAAGTTGACTTTGATGCTTAGTGATAGGCTTAAGATCATGTTTTGTGCACAATGTGTGTGTGTGTTTATCTGATTTACAGCTTAAGATAAAGTGTTGAAAATTGATGTCAATTATCAGACTGAAGGGGACAACTCCGAGCATATTCTCTTATTTAGGTAGGAGTATATTCCACAAACCCATTTCTAACAACTGGGCATGAGAATCTGAGATAAGCATCTGGTAGGGTAGGACCTGTCCTGTAATGGGCTCCACTCACTACGTTTTCATTGCCGAATACTAATCAGTGAATATTATTAATAATTATGAATTTAAAGGATACAAAATCTGTGAAACTAGAAAATGTTTAATCCTTTCCGGCAGTAGTTTGTACTGAGCCATTGAATTTCATGAGAATATATTCAATATTTAGTTTTTAAAAATAAATTCCATCTCAGTTTTTTTTTTTTTTTTTTTTAATTGTAATTGAATAAGGAAAAGAGTTACAGTGGATGATCATTTCCATTTCTGATAAAAAAAAAAGGAAAATGTGGATGATCTTATGAATGAAAAAAGGAGTGGGTTCTTCAATAGTAGGCGCAAACCAAACCAAACCAAACTAAAACACCGCTAAAATAATTATAAAACGTAAGAAATTGGTAAAATAAGTGAACCGGTCTTCTCAATGAGCCGCATGAGGCGATTATAAAAGTGAAAGGAGAACAGATTATGGCAGGCTTGTTTATACACCCACTTGAAAACAGCAACAACCACCAAAAGATAGCTGAAGAAGTAAAAGCACTGTTAGAATCCAAAAATAGGACTGTAAGAAAGAGAGGTACGAACACAAATTGAAATACAAGAGTCTTTTCTAGAGGGAAACAATAACCCAAGTAACATAAAAATAAATAAATAAAAAAGCAACTCCGGCGACTGGCAGTGCAGAGGAAGACCAGAGACCCGGCGTCGGCATCCCACGCGCCGGCGCGTGAGATCTGCAGTCTAGCGCATGGACAGCGGAAGAAGAAGCGGCCGGTGACGTCGGGTAACTATGATGCCAATGAGTGCAGATATCACCGAATATTTTAACATCAAGCTTATAGTTTAAGATCTTTGGCTGATCTGATATTTTTGTTATGTAATTATTTTCATTGTTCACCTTATGTTTTCGGTTCAAATTTCATTGTTTTGAGTAACATGGCATTAGATTATTCAAGACAGATATGGAAAAGACTGCAACCGGTAAGGATAAAGTTTTTTTCCAAACTGAATTGAAAGAAAATTCTCTTTTCAAACCTATTAAATTAACATGTGTCCTTAAAATAAATGTGCGAATTAAAAACGTATGTGAGAGTCACAAGATCCATTTCACAAACCAAATTTTATTTTGTTGCATCAAACAATATATATAGTACCACATCATTAAAAAAAAAAAAAAAAAATCTAATTGGATCATGAAATGGTTCCTCTCAATTTTACTTAAAATGAAGATGACTCTATTTTGAGAATCACATGCTTTTAAGACACATGTCAATTAAGAGTAATGCTACTCTTCACATCTATTTATCACACTTATTTTACACTGCGTGACTTGTTTTAAATGGTTTCTACATTAACCACTTAAAAAAAAAAAAATACTAATTAATTATGAAAATACTAATAAGCACTAGAGACTTCTTCTTTCCCCATCAGGTAATATTATAGGTGATTATTCAGTCCTATTTGAGTGTTTGACATGAACATGAAACTGTGAAGACCAATGACTTTTCTTTTTCTTTTCTTTTTTTCCTTTTTTTTTATTTCATTTTAGTAGCATAGATATTTCCCTCAACCTAAAAAAGCCTCTGGAGTCTGAAGACCACATCCAATTATTGATCCAAGCTGAATGCAGTGGAGATGGATGAAATTGACTGCTCTCAACACGTGCTACACAGACTTCTCAACTTCCAGGAAAGCCAAGTCAAATTCCGACATAACGTGAGAGTGATGTAATGTAAAGTATTGTTTCTTTTATTGTCCTTTTTTAGTAACTAAGTACGCACTACGCACTATAGGCTTTGATTTGTGCAGTATAAAAGATGACAATTACGGTAAATAACACAAAATAATTACATTGTTGGATGTGTTTCAAATACTTATTCATTTGTCCTTTACTGGTTCCAAGATTCTGAATAATTATTTCTCTTTAAAATAAACCTTGATTAGTTGGCATTAAGGCTGTAGAAGCGGTTGTGGTTGGCGGTTATTGACTATAACCGCAATCGCCTAAGGCAGCAGTTATTGAATTTTAACAACTGCAAGCGCCCCGCTTATGCGGTTAACGGTTATCAAAACCTATAACCGGATGTTGATAACCGCTTTTAATATGTGGACTTTTGGGCCGATTTTTGAATTTATTTTAATTATTTTTAAAATAATAATAATAATATTAATGACTTATCAAATAAGTAGGATTGTGCAAATATCTGCACTCCCGCCCCAACCCGCACCCCCCGCCCCACCCCACCCAAGCCGTTTTAAGTGTTTTTTTTTTGTAGGTACGGGTTGAAATATGATATACCCGCGGAAGGCGAGGCGGGTTGCGGGTTGTGTTTTTAAAAAATCCCAAGGCCTCGCCCTGCCCTGCACAAAACAAAAAACTTAAAAAACCCTAACATTTAACCCATTGTGCCGAAGCCGCTCCCTCTACTCTAGAATCTTCATTTTCATTTTTCTCTTCACTCTTCAGCCACCCCTTGTTCAGCTGTTCTTCGATGCCACAGTGACAGTCTTCTGCAAATCTCTCCCCAAATTTGCCTTCCGTTTTGAGCCTCATAACTGACCTGCAACAGGGATGGAATCTACCACCAGATTGGAGTAATGAACATCACGCGCCCACCATTCATGCCCGAATTGACGAAAGCAAATCGAAATCTTTCACAGTGGGGACTTTTGCCAGCCCTCCGATCGATCTGCATCCCTGATGGCGAAAGCGGAAGCCATGGAAAAGCATATCCTGCTCAAGTACAAGATCTAAACCCTTTGTTAGTTTCTTTCCTCGTTGTTTTCAAACCTTAGTGTTAGTGGCTTCTTTTTTAGTTTTTATTTTTGATTTCTTCGGTTGTGTTTGGTTGCTGAGAATCTGAAATAACTTAGAAAGAGAAAAGAAAACAGAGTGTTTCACACACAAAACCCGCCCCGCCCAACCCTCACCCCCTACCTTGCGTCACCCCGTCTTGCACGGATGTACCTGGTTTTATGCGGTTCACAGGTGAGAATTCCTTAACCCGCAAGGTTGCGGGGAGGGGGCAACCGTGCCCACCCCAACAAATAAGTAATTGAAAGAATCCATGTTGTATCTATTGACAAAGGTACTGTAATCCTTCATTCCCTATAAAATTAAACAATATATACCAAGAAAAGTGTAAAGAATTACATATCCATATACATAAATGAACTTGAAAAAGGAAAATGGTATAAGTTGCATAACCAGCTTACCAATTCAAATGCCCATTTGGCACAATTGGCCGATGAGATTTCCATCAAACCTCCTTAATTTATTACCTTAAAGATTAACTGTAGGACCTTGGGAAAAATTGAATAAGGCACCGAAATCTTAGATTTAAAGGCTCAAAGGTAGTGATTTGAACTTTTTGCAGATTTTAAGATATTGATAATAAATTGTGATTCCAAGTATAATTTTTACTTGTTATTAAAGAGAATAAAAACTTTAGAGCGAATGAAACATTTTTTTTTTAATAAAATTAAATACATCACTTTGTATATCGAACTTATTTTTTATATTAAATATAAAATATTTATATTTATATTATTTACATATAAGGGTAGGCGGTTAGCGATTATTAACTGCATATCCCTACCCCTAAAATCGCTAACCTCTTCACCCTAGGCGGTTAACTATTATTTATAACCGCCCTCAAAAGTGATTATGCAGTTAGCGATAACGTAGCAGTGCAGGCCTAGTTGGCACTAGTCATTGGAACACTAAAAGACTTTTTACTTTTTTCACACTAGCCGTTTATACTCCCATATGTTATTACTATTGGTGATTGGACTATTTTGTGACCGTTGGATGTTAGCTTATTTTTAAGTTAATTTTCTCTTCTATAAAATCACACTAAAGTGCACTTGAGAAGATATCTCTTTCTACTCTTCTTTTTCCTACTATTACTCGAAGAAATTATGAGAATTATGTCACAAGGAAAATAAAAGTTCTTCTATTAGCCTTTATCCTTGGAAGTGCATCCTTAATGAGGGTAAACATATTAAATTTAAGGACAACGTTTTTGCGTGATTCTATAACATTGTGCAATCTTTTCATATTCTACTTTTATCTCTTGTATTTTACTTATCTTATTGTTAATTTTCAGATTAGTATTATTTTGTTTTAACAATAATTTTCTCACCATCCAAATAATTTCTCAACACACAAGAAAACCAAGATTTACGTGATTCCCTTAATGAGAATTACGTCTATAGGCAAAGACAATCATAAAGAAATTCACTATCAAATATGAAATACAAAATAGTGAAGAGAAAACCACTTGGAACCCAAAACCCCAATACACTCAAATCTCACTTCCACGCAAAATAGATTATTCCCCAAAGAAGAAAACAAAAATACAAACTTCTCTTTTGTAAGGATAAACGACAGCTATATCTCTCTTTTTTCTTTCTCACTATCGCATGCACGACTCCCTCAATTTTCTTTCTCCATGCGACGCCCTAACACTACCTATTTGTGCAGCGCCTCACTCTGGTGCCCTATTGTCTCTACTTTTGTTTGTTGATATTGATGTTGTACTCGAGCGAAGTGCCACATCCCCTTTGAAGATGGGGTACGAGCAGTTAGTCCTTAGGTTACTGGAAGTTATTTAAGGAGCTTAACCACAAAGTTTACAAGAGCATGCAAATAAAGAATGTTGCTTTGCTTTTTGCTTGAAAACATAACTCCTTGATTAACTATTAGCAGTTAAAGGATAAAGGAAGCAGGAGCTTCGGGATTGGAGTCAAGGGTAAAGGTTGGTCTGATCCCATCTTTTCATGATTCTTTCTAGTGCACTATGGCTTTTCAACCTCCGTTTGATGCTTACCTTCAAGGTGGGGCAGGACTAGCTTGATCCTATTGCCAATGATCTTGGAAATGCTTTAAAAAAAATAATAATAATGGTATTGCAACAAGATATACGCTTATAGTCTTTTAATTTGGTTGGGTTTGGTACCTTGGGTATCAGTGCAATTGCAGTTGCATTGAGCTCCCCCAGCAAGCATCCTGAAACAAAGAAAGACTTAATAGCTCTCACCACATCTTTCCTAACAACACCCCAACAAGAAAACTATTGCAGGCTTGCAGCAAGAAACGGGTTGCCATTAATTAGTCTAACGCGCAACAGCTTTTTAGCAACACAATCGGTTGCTTGTTCGTTAGCACAACGGCTTTCACACTAGCGTGCTCAGTCGGTGCTTGTCTAGTATACACAGTAAAGTTTAATCCGGATGGCTCGATTGACCGGATAAGCAAGACTCTCTTATAAAAGCCTAAAAGTCGGTGTTGTAAAAGAGTCTCAATTCCAACTAGGAGCCTGAAACTGTGTGAAGAAAGAAAAGAACAACATCAAGGGGGTCCATTGACACGATGATTTCGAGTCACGTACGCGTCAACAAATCTTCACCTTGACTTGCATTCCATCAAGTCACAACAATACAAATCTCCTCAAGATGTCTCCACCAAAGCCCCTAAAGGCAATCACAATCCACAAATACCACTCAAGTTCAAGCATCTCTTAAACTTGAGCTTAGGACCTGATTTAGACATAACATCATTCTTCTTTATCTGTCTCATTAGCCAAAAAGTTTTCTCAGCTAACTCTTTTTTCCTGTAGACCCATTTGCACCATGTAACCTTCTTTTCTTTGGACAATTCTACCAATTCTCAAGTTTTACTTTTCTGTAGTGACTCCACCTCTTTCGGCATACCATTTCTGAACAAACGATGAATCTCAACTACCATCTATTAAAACAAAAGAGACCATATCATCAAATACATACCTCTCTGGTGTTTTTCGATCATGTTTGTCTCTGCCTTTTGTTAAACAATAAGGTTCTTACTAGTGATGTGAGACTCTTGAAACCTGTTTATCATCAGTCTTATCCATGGGTGAACATTGACCATCAAACTCCACCTCCCCAAGTTGTTTCCCTTTCTAGCTATCAGTTGATTCTTCATCATCACCCTTTCTTAGCATATAGGGTTCATCAAACACCACATTTCTACTAATAATTTTCTTCTTGGAAACCGAATTCCTTAGCTTATAGCCCTTAACACCAGTTTCCAAACTAAGACATACAATTTCTTAACTCTTGATCTAATTTTGACCGATGTCCACTTTCCATATAAACGTATGCAGGACAACCAAATATGTTCAAAACTGAATAATCAACCAATTTGCCTAACCATACTTCTTCTGGAACCTTGAAATCAATTGTTATGTTGTGTGTTTTAAATGTACTCGCAAGTGCACGAATAGTTTGCAATATAGCGTTTTGCAGTGCGAGGTTGATCCACAGGAAATTGCATTGTAAAAATTAATTTCAATTTAAACTAATTATATCTTAACCTAGTTCCATTTTTTTTGGTTTTAGCATGCAAAACATCAGACCTAAACTAAAATTGAAATAGAATAAATGATAAAAAGTACTAAGGTTTTAGAATCCACCTAACCAAATCAAACAACACACTCTTGTATTTTATTCATACACCCGATAAACATTTAAACTTTGTTCATAACTCAAATTCTCTAACAATGTATGTTAAAACATTTAATGAATCCAACTCAAAGATAAATCATAACGAATATCCATTTGAAATCAAATCATCCATTGTATCCGTTTGATAAATAAATCACAATGGATATCCTCTTTCAATCAAATAAATCGATGCATCCATCGGTTGAAACACATTAAATATCCAACATTTTAATCAATAAACATTCAATCTAAAGACATAAATCAATAAAATGAATGGGACTTGAATTATATTTTAATAAACATCGGATTGTACAAATAGCATAATAAGAATGTGTGTGTTATCAATGGTGAGGTTTCATCCTCAACCTTAGTTGAGGATTTTAGCCACTCATGACTCGAAACAAGACACTAATTTGAATTAAGAAAAACATAAACATTAAAAGAAACTATGAATGAGTGCTGAATAAAGAAAAGCTTACAAGTAATTAATGTGTAAAGAAATCATTAAAAAAAAGAACACTTAAGGATTGCTACACTAAAAGAGAACACGCGTGACTGGAGCCTCCAGTTCTCTTTAAACAACAGAAAAAGGATGGGTCATGCTGGAAAGAAAAGGAATAAGAAAATAAAAACAAACAAACCACGGAACTGCTCTCTGTTTAAAAAAAATGAAAGAAAAAGAGAGTAAAAGAAAACACAACTGCAGAGAAAAAAAAAAAGACCAGACGTGACTAGAAAACTGCTTAAAAGGGCAAGAGATTGCGTGAACAAGAGCTGCAACTCACGTCTCACACACTATCCACCACAGAAAAAAAAAAAAAAAAAAAAAAAAAAAAAAAAAAAAAGGGTCTCGGCTGTAGCCAAAAAAAGTAGGAAAATGAAACTTAAAACTCAAAAAAAATTGCACCCTCTCATGTCTGTGTAACCGAAAAAACTCAGTCAATGGTAGAAGAATAAAACGAAAATACAAGAAAATAAAACTAATTACTCAAAACTCTGCTGTAAAAGAAAGAAAGAACTGGAAATATAAACTAGAAGACTCCGAATTGTTCTATGTTTACAAAAGAAGAAAGAAAAAGCAAAAGCAACTGCTAAGAGGAGAGGCAAACCAACGTGTACTGGAGCTAGCCCCAGTCACGTCTGGTCTTAAGTTTTTTTTTTAAGAAGAGAACTTGGTTTTGAAATAAAAAGAGAAGAACATAATAAAAAATTAAAAAATTAAAAAAAAAAAAAAAAAAAAAAAAACCAAGAAAAAGAGAAAGAACAGAATCAGAACTTGCAACATAAAACTGAAATGAGAACAACACTAGCGTGAACTGGAGCTAACGTCCAGTCATGATCTGATTGTTTTACACAGGAAAAGAACTCTGGGTTGCAAAATGAAAAGATCAAAACTTGCAAAATAAATATGAACAGAAACTTGTAAAGAAAAGAATTGAAATCATAACAAAACCAACGTGACTGGAGCTTCTGTCCAGTCACGTTCTGGACTATGTTTTTCTACAAGAAAAGGAACTCTGGCTCCACAATGGTATCTCTTGGTTTTTATAAGGAAAAACTAGGTTTGAAAAACAAGCTTAAAAGTGGCGCCCACCCCTCTCTAACATCTCCTTCCTTCTCTTTTTTTCAAGCTAGTCTTCTTTTCCTTTTTGTTTTTCCTAGCTAGCCGAATGGGAACAAATTGTGTCTCAGTTTTCCTCTTGTTTGCAAAAAAAATTATGGGCATTGCCTTCCACAAGAAAGAAAAGTTGTTTCTTCCTATTTTTGTTTGTCTTTTTGGTTGACCGAAAACTTCATCTCCTTAAAGATTGCTACGGCAGAATAGGCTCCATGTTTCCCAGTGTAAGTCCCTTGAAATCACACATGGCTTGGATAACTTCACGTGATTTCATTGCTGCAGGTTTTCAAGGATTCGACACATCACACTAAACAAATTTTGCTCCAGTTCACATGCTGCTAGCTAGGTTCAGCTTGCACCTTTTAAAAAAAACCTACAGGTCCTTGCCTTCTTAATTAGAAGTGCCTCCATGTTTTGTCTTATATATATATATATATTTTTTGTCTTATATATATATATATATATATATATATATATTTCCTTGCCTTCTTATATACTTTTGTCTCCACTGTTGATATCATAAAAGTCAATAATGGTTCAAATTAATCACAATCAAAGTGAGTCAAACTGAGACGATTTTTTCCCTTCTTTGCAATTTTTCTAAAAAATCATCATTTTCTCTCAATGACCTGCAAAACACTAACAAAAAAAATATTAGAAAATAAGAAAACTAAAGGCTTAACAAATGCAAATTAAGGGGTCCAAATATACAATATTTTGGACACATCATGTTACAAATAGAGCTAGGTTGGTGATGAAGCATACATAATTAACTGCCATAGCCTATAAATTTTTTGGCAATCTTGCATTTAACCTCATGCACGCCTTTTTTCCAACAATGTTCTATTCATCCTTTCAGCAACTTCGTTCTGTTGTAGAGTCCATTTAACTATGAAGTGAAGAGTAATGCCTTTCATTTTGCAAAACTTCAAGAATTCATTTTCCATGTACTCCAATCCATTATCAAACCTCAAATACTTCAATTTTCTTCCAGACTGATTTTCTATTTGCGCTTTCCACTACTTGAAGATAGTGAAAACCTCTAATTTGTGCTTCATAAAATAAACTCAAACCTTTCTTGAAAAATCATCAATGAAACTGACAAAATAAGGCGTGCCTTCGTTTGAAAATAATGCTATCGGTCCCCAAATATCTGAATGAATATAATCGATAACACATTTACTTGTATAAGACGACACTTTAAAACTAACTTTTTGTTGCTTCCCATACATGTAGTACTTGCAGAATCTCAATTTATATGACCTCACACTTTTCAATAAATTTAGCTTGTGAAGTCATGTAAATTCCTCAAACATATTGTGCTCACCTAAGTAGCCAAGACGTATATGCCGCAAAACCGTATTATTATTATCTGATTCTGCCGAAGTGGATGTGGCAACTCCACCTGTAACTATGTTCCCGAGTAACTTGTACAAATTGTTAATTTTCTCACATTTCTTTAACAGTAAAGCACCTTAAGCTATTTTCATAACTCAATCATTGGCCGAATAACTACATCCCAAGGAATCCAATGTGCCTAAAGATATCAGATTTTTCTTAAGATTTTGAACATATCTAACATTCATAAGTGTCTCACAACCTCATCAAACCTCCTAACTTTTATAGTACCTATTCCAATAGCCTTGCACTTAGCATCATTACACATCATAACAGTACCAACATTACATGATTTTAATGTCTCAAATCACTGCCTATTTGGACACATATGATATGAGTAAGTATAATCCCAAACTCAAGAATCTATAAGATAATCTATACGTGAAGAAATTGGAGAAGATATGCGCTAACCTCACTATCATCACCTCGTCATTGGCAACACTGACTGAATATGTGGAACCTTTTTTATTCTTTTTATCTTCCAAGTCTTGTTTCAACACCCTACAAAATCTTATATAGTGCCCTTTATTATGACAAGAATAACACTCCACAACTTTTGCATATGATCGAGAGTCTTCATCCTTCGTTGAACGTGACTTTGACCGAGACCTCTTACTTCTGCCAATCTTCTCTTTAAGACTCATCCCTTCTGCGCTTTGGCTCAGACCTCGCCACAAGCCCATCAGCTTGATGATCATTGATAGGTTTTCTTCTTGTCTCATGTAGGGCCAGCTGGAGCCTTAGACGGATTAGGCGACCGCCTAAGGCCCCCAATTTAATAAGGCCCCTAATTTAAAAATATTAATAGAGATTTATTTCTAAAAAAAAATATAAATTAAGGCCTTAAATATGATCAATACACTTAAATAAGGCCACAAATCTTGGTAAAAATAAAATTAAAAAAGGCAATAATATAATGCAGGGCCCAATTTAATAAGGCCCCAATTAATGAAGATTTTTTTTTTTTGGATAAGTAAGAGAAATATCATTAAAAAGCGCAAAGCCCAATCAAGTACACAAGAAGTATACAAGAAAGGCATCTAGAAAGAAAAAGAAAACAATACAAAGAAATCATTAAAACTAAACGATAAAGGTGCGAGGAACACCGTCGCCCAAGAGTATAAAGAATGAAAGAAAAAGGAAATAAGTTCCACAATAGATCTTTCTTTGTCCTCAAACTGTCTATCATTGCGTTCCCTCCACAAGCACCACAAAAGGCAACAAGGGACCATCTTCCACACAGCTGCACTCTGAGAACGACCACCCGTCCACCAGCAAGCGAATAAATCTACCACCCGAAGAGGCATAACCCAAGACAAACTGAAGCGACTAAAGATGGAATTCCATAGAGCGCGTGCAACCTCGCAATGGAGAAGAAGGTGATCCACCGACTCCCCATTCATTTTGCACATGCAACATCTATCAATCACAATGACACGCTTCTTTCTGAAGTTGTCCAAAGTGAGGATCTTCCCTTGCGCTGCCGTCCAAGCAAAGAAAGCCATTTTCAAGGGAACCTTGGTCCGCCAAATACTTTTCTAGGGAAAATGAATAGCCTCTTTGCAAACAAGAGCCTTATAAAAAGATCTAACATCAAAATTCCCTTTGTGAGAAGGAGACCACCAGAGTTGATCTACCCCATCACAATTCACTCTGGTTGAGTACAACAAAGAGAAAAAAGAAGCCAAAACATCCACTTCCCAGTCGTGGGCCGCTCAGAAGAAGCTAACGTCCCACTGATAGGACCCGCTCACCACAACCAAATGGTCTGCAACATGTGCGTCCTTGTCACACGCAATGTCATACAAAACTGGGAAGGCTTCCTTAAGAGGCACCTCACCACACCACACATCATCCCAAAAAAGGATCCTAAATCCATTTCCCAGAATAAGTCTAGTATAGCTGCAAAACAACCTCCACCCCTTCCTAATATTCTTCTATAACCCCACTCCATGAGACCCAGGGGGTTCTAAAGAATGCCAACCATCCCAAGTAGATCCGAACTTTGCATCCACAACAGATTTCCACCAAGCCTCTCTCTCATAGGCATAGCGCCACAGCCACTTCCCTAATAGAGCCATATTGAAAATCCTCAAATTTCTGATGCCCAGACCTCCACTAGAAATAGGAGAGCAAACCTTGGCCCAATTAACCAAATGAAACTTAAATTCTTCACCTATGCCACCCCACAAGAAATCCCGATGCAACTTCTCAATACGATTAGCAACACTGGAAGGAATAGGGAAAAGGGATAGAAAGTACGTAGGAAGATTAGAGAGAGTGCTTTTTATAAGGGTTACTCTGCCACCCTTCGACAAATACAACCGCTTCCAGCTAGCCAACCGCCTCTCAATCTTGCCAACTACCTCATCCCAACTAGACTTATTCTTAAATGGGGCCCCCAACGGAAGACCAAGGTACTTTAACGGAAGAGAAGAAACTCCACAACCCAAAATGCCAGCAAGTTCATCCATGTTATCCACAAGACCCACAGGAACCAAAACTGACTTATCCAAATTAATCTTCAATCCTGAAACAGCTTCAAAGGACAGTAAAAACATACGAAGATAGAGAAGATGTTCAGGATTAGCCCCACAAAAAAAAAGTGCTTACAAAAAGACGAATCATCAAAGCATTGTTTCCGGTAATGCCATCCGTCAATGCCTTAAAATATGCTGCCTAGGGGCCTTCTCCCGTCAAAAAACTGCAGGTTAAAAAAAAAAAAAAAAAAATCAGGCCTTAATTAATTACCAACGACTTGTGAGATATGAAAAGTCTAAATTAAAGGCCTTTAATATTTTGTACGTCTAATTACCAACGACTTGTGAGATATGAAAAGTCTAAATTAAAGGCCTTTAATTTTTTGTACGTCTAATTACCAACGACATGTGACTTATGAGATATGGAAAGTCTCTGCATTAAAAACCTTCAATTTCTTTGAACGTTGACGTTCAAAATAGAATTAATGAGATATGAAAGCTTCTAAATTGAAGGTCTTAATTACTCACATTAAAAATTGAAGGCTTTATGTTCAATGTTCAAAAAATTGAAGGTGTTAAGTCCAACGTTCAAGAATCAAAATAAAATGAAAAAATAAAAAATAAATACTAAGAAGATGAAAAGTCTCTAAGTTTCCATTTTAAATCCTATTCTTTATAAGTTTTTATTTTTTTATCTCAATTTCCCTATTCAAGTCTTATTTGAATTTGAATTTCTCTCTTCTTAATTTTCATTATTTCCCAATAGCTTATCATTCTAGTCCTTAAAATCATTCCATATCTGATTAGTGATTAAAAAATTAATTAATTACCAAAACTCAATTAATCAATTGCATTAATTTTTTTTATTCGGTTTTAGGAAACATTCTAACACTAATTTGTCTTTCCTTTGACAAATCAAGTTTTACCATTATATTTTTTAAATTAATTAATATTTTTTTTATTTTTTTTTTAAAATGTCTCATTTAAACTTTTCGCCTAAGGCTCAAAAATGTATTGAGCCGGCCCTAGTCTCATGTGATAAGAAATATACACTCACCTCTTCCAACTTTAGAGTTTCTTTCTCATATAATAATGTCGTAACCAGATAATCAAACGAAGGGGGGAGCAATGCCAGCAAAATTATCGCTTTATCTTCTTCAATCTTCACTCCTAAGTTTAGCAACTATGTATTCAACATGTTAAACTTATTGAGGTACTTAAGCAAATCTATATTTTTCTCCATTTTCAATCCATATAATTGCTTCTTTACATACAGCTTATCCATCAAATTTTTCGCCATGTACAGACACTCTAATTTATGCAAAATTGTCTCTCCCTTCTCTTCATCAATCACATTATAAATAACTCCATCTAACAAATTAAGACAGATCACATTGGCAGTCTTAGCATCCATTCTTCTCACTTATCATCGTCCATCTTTTGGGGTTTCTCCACCTTTTCAATAACGCCTTGGAAACTCCTTAATGAATTAAAAGATCCTTCATCCTTCTTTGCCAAAGTGAAAAGTCGTTCTTGCTATTAAACTTGTCCACTTTATACTTGATACGCGTTATATTTACCGTAATTGCCAATCTAAATACCAAACCTGGTTATGATACTATTTGTTGTGCAGAAGACTAAAATTACAGTAAATAATACAAAACACTCACACACAATAATATTAAGATTTAAGTGGTTCCCTTAATATGAGGTACATTTACAGGCAAAGGCGATCACGAATAAATTTACTATCAAAAATGAAATACAAAATAGTGAAGAAAAAATCACCTATAACGCAAAGCCCTAATACACCTAAATCTCATTTTCACAAAAAATATATATATTAAAAAGAAGAAGAATAAGAGAAGATTCTTTTTCAAACGAGAAAACAAAAATACAAAATTCTCTTTCGCAATGACAAAACGGTGGCTCTCTCTCTCTCATTATCGCATGTATTGCTCCCTCAATTTTCTTTCACCATGCAGCGCTCTCATCCTCTCTCTATCTGTATGGCGCCTCACTCTAATTCTCGTGTGGCTTGTCAAAGGAGAAAAGCAAGACTCTCTTACGAAGGCCTAGAAGTTATTGTTGTAACAGAGTCCCAATTCCAAATAGAAGTTTGAAACTATGAGAAGAAAGAAAAGAACAACATCAAAGGGAGCCCACTGCCTTGATGATTTCAAGTCATGTATGCGTCAACAATTTGTATCTTGTACTTTTGCACACAAGACGCTAGCTGAGGGTGCCACATGTCACCAATTATTGATGTGACACCTAAGCTTGCGTTTATGCACATAGGTCACATATGCCAGTCATACTTTATATTTTTATTTGTGTAATAATTTTACTTTCAACGTGTAAGTCAATAATGAAGCCAAGGAATGTAATGCTCCCTAGACAACCTGGAAAAAAAAAAAGGAAGTATTTTTTTCCCATTAATCAGGAATTATTTGCCTCCTAACCCAAGGAAAAATTAAAATGACTTTTCTCTAAGCACCTAAGTATTTTTAGGAATTTTATTACATTAGACTTTTTCTTAAGATTTAAAATATAATGAAGTTTAAAGTATATTGTAAAGCATGCACTCATCCCATAAATAGAAATAAGTTTTCAAATATAAAATTATCATGTGACCTTCCTTGGACAACCTGAAAAAATGTATTATTTTCCCCCTTAATCATTAATTATTTGGCCCCTTAACCCAAGGAAAAAATAAAATGACATTCCCTTTTCTCTAACACCAAGGCCTCGTTTGGTTTGCGAAATGACTATTCCATTAGGAAAATGAATAGTCATTCCTAGGAATAGAAGGTGGCGGAATGGAATGACTATTCCTAATCTTTAGTTTGGTAAGAATACATAGATTTTAATTGGAATTCAATCAAAATTACTAAAAAAACCCCACATTTTTAAAAAAAAAAAAAATTGAAAAGAAAATCAAATTATTAAAAAAAAAAAAAAAAAAGAAGAAGAAGAAGAAAACCCATGGGTGGCCGACCACCGATTCGCTTCGGGGGTGGCGGGCCACCCCCAAAATACTCGTCGGGGTACCTCCAAAAGCGACGGGGGTGGTCGCACCACCCCCAAAACACCTCGGGGGTCCACCACGAGGCGTTCCGGGGGTGGCGCGACCACCCCCGGCTCCATATACTGGCTGGCCGGCCACCCCAATGGGTGGCTGGCCAGCCAGTTAAGGGTTTGGTTTTTGGTTTTTGGTTTTTTTTTTTAAAAAAATAAAATACAAAATAAATGGTTTTTTTAAAAAAAAAAATATTGCATTTACCCCAAGGAATAGCTATTCCTCTCATTTTTTAGAGGAATAGGTAAACCTCTTCGTAAAGGAATAAGTATTCCAATGGGAATACCTATTCCAAGGAATAGACCCCTACCAAACAAAAGAATGATTATTCCATAGGAATAGTCATTCAATTCTAGGGGTCTATTCCGCGAACCAAACAAGGCCCAAGTGTTTTAAGGAGTTTTATTATATTAGACTTTTTCAGGCTTTTTTCTTAAGATTAAAAATATAATGAAGTTCAAAGTATATTGAAAAGCATATACTCATTCCATTAATAAAAATGGGTTTTCAAATATAAAACTATCTTGTGACCCTCCCTAGACAATCTAGGAAAAAAAAAAAAAAAGTATTATTTTCCTCCTTAATCATGAAACATTTTCCCGCCTAACCCTAGGAAAAAATAAAATGATATTCCCTTTTTCTCTAAACACCTAAGTATTTTTATGAGTTTTATTACATTAGACTTTTTCTTAATATTGAAAATATAATGAAGTTCAACGTATATTGAAAAACTTATATACATTTTTCCTTTGCCACTACTTACGACCATATTTTTCAAAAGAATGAAACTATATGTATTGTTGTACTTATTTAATACTATGGAAAAAAATAAAATAAAATAAAATTAATGCCATTAGAATTATAAAATCAAGGTTATTCGATATACCTCACTCTAAGCAGATCTCCCATAAGTCGGATTTGTTGCTATTCTTATTGCCCACATCCAATACACGATCTCAATAACTAAAGCTTTTTTTTCTTCACCTAAGAGCCTACTAGAGTCTCTTTAAAATTCTTACATTTCAAATTTTAGAGTTCATGATAGTTACGATAGAGATCATAGATGTAGAGAGATGAACAAATTTTATTTTTTTCAATCCTATGGATGTATTCAAGAAACATATTCAATTCCTTTTATAACCAACTTAGTGTCTATCTATTAGAGTCTCAAGAAGAGAGAAGTTCTAGCAGAGAGAAGTTTATCAACAAATAATAGCAGAGTTACAAGGTATGCGATTGGCTTTAATTGAAATGAGATAAGTTTGTAAAATCAAAAAATATAGGGGTAAATATACCTAACCCCCTCGAAGTGTATCCCCTTTGTGTTTTAGTGTTCAATGTTCATTCGACCCCTCGTTCCCCAAAGTACCTAAATGTGGCAAGTTAGACACTCCGTCAATTTTTTTTTCAAATTTTTGGACATAATGTCAATCATGTGTGTCGCACATATTTTTTAACATATGAACTAGGGTTGGCAATTTTTGACACGACCTGCGAACCCGACACGGGAAAATATGGTTTGGGTTTTATATAATTGGGTTCGGGTCGAAATCGGGTCAACCCGATTCTGACCCAATTACAATCGTGTCTGGCGGGTCAACCTGCGGGTTGACCTGCCATACACGATTCTGACCCGATTTTTTTTTTTTTTTGTTTTCCAAAGAGAAAAACCCGAACCAAAGGCCCAAAACACTCAAACACGAAATGCCTTATGCGGTTATGCCCATTCTGATTTCTGAAAGACTGAACTGAAACCTAGCCCACTACCCAAGTGCCCAGTAGCCCGCTCGCCTCCCGCCCGCCCGCCCGCACGCCAAGTTCACCAACCAGCGGCCCACTGCCCAACTGCCCAACTGCTCAGTAGCCCGCTCACCGCCCGCCCATACGCCACCATCCCGCACGCCGCCCGCCAACCAACGAAGTCGTAGTGTCATTGCGACGCTCGTACTGGCTTCCATCGCGAAACCCTAAAGAGACCATTCTTGACCAGATCCGACCTCTCTCTCTCTCTCTCTCTGTGTACGTACTCAATTTGCTTCACCGCCACTTCCTTTCTCTTTTTACTTCGTTTTGACTGCAATTGTTGTGTTCAATTGCAATGTCGAACGGATGCTTAATCGTTTGCCTCTGGATTTGAAGAATTTGGTTGGTCTTAGTGTGAGTTTGTGTTCACAGTAGAAATGGTGTGTATATAGATATTTGATTTCGAAACTGGCAATTGAAATTTGAAGGTAAAAAGCATATGAAAAAACATGCATATTATGAAATTGATGTCGGGTCGAGTCGTGTTCGGGTCGCGTGTCACAACCTGATTAATAATCGGGTCGGGTTCGTGTCAGACCCGTTTATGTAATCGGGTCGGTCGGGTTGACACAAACCCGACCCGTGAACCCGAATTGCCCACCCTAAATTATGAACTTCTCAAAATACCCCCGGTCCAAGTGTAAAAACAAGAATCCAAAAATAAAACAGGCTTAAAAAACTAGACAAAACAAACAAAAAATTAGGGTGGTTCAATCTCCCAAATGGCTAAATGGGAGCTATTGAGCTCTATTTGGCCAAGGTTGGCCACCCTTATTTAGCCGGAATGGGGATGGCGAACCAATCCATGGGTCATGGAGATGGTTTCAGCCACTCCCAATGACTAAATGAGAGTGGCCGAAATCATCTCCAAATAGCAAAATGGGTGGCAGGACCCACCCTGAAATATTTTTTTTGTCTTTTTTTATTATTATTTTATTTCCTTTCTATTTTATATTTAACCCTTTTTTTAGGTTTTTTTTTTTTTTTTTTGACACTTTACGGGGACATTTTGGGAATTTCAAATCTTAAAAAGTAATGTGTGACGCGAGTAATGTTATATATTCTCCTTTTATCCCTCAAAATTAATGTGTCTTTTAAAATCACCATTGAATTTAGGATGTATTATTATTAAATTTTATTTAATGATGATTTTAAAAGTCACGTCAACTTAAAAAAAGAAGAAGAAGGGTATATAACATTGAGATATGATTCCTTGCCAACTAAAAACACAGCTTTTCACCAACTAATCTACGGGAATCATATATGAGTTTCAGCCCTTATGTTTTTTTTTTTTCAAAAATATATGATTCCCTGCTACGTATATTAGTTAGTGAAAAATTGTGTTTTTAGTTAGCAGAGAATCATATCTCATATAACATTACTCCGTGTGACACACTTAACTGACTTTCTGTTCAAAAAGACGGAAAGAGTTGATAGTGTCTAACTTAACACAATTAAGTACTATGGGGAGGTCGAATGTTATTTTTTGAACCTAGAACGCCAAAACTCAATACAATATGTACTATGAGGGAGTCAGATATATTTTTTCCAAAATATATAATTTAATCATAATAAGATTTATAAACTAAGTGGCCTTTGACGTATATCAAGGCTTTCAATTTCCACCGCAAATCATTTGAAGGCCCCCCGAATAGACGTTTCTTAACATGTGCAGAAGGTAAAGCCGACTATGAGAGTGGCATAGAGGTACCTTTCAAGTAAATTAAATGTACCATTTCGTGATATATTTTAATTATAAATGATTAGGTGTATTAATTTAGTCCTTAATATTTTGAAGAAAAAAAAAAAAATTCAAGATTATCCTTGTGCTTTTTTTTTACGTCATTATGCGAATGGTAATTATGGATATGAAAAATAAAATAAAAAAAAAAAATCCAACTATTGTTGTATGTTGACATGACAAATTAACATAGCTCGTCAAACAAAAGAAGATGACCTATTGTGATTACTTTTATGTGTTTGTGAATCCCTTTTAAAAGTGTGATGTCCCACATCAACAGTATAAAATAAATAAATAATTATATATATAAAAAAAAATCTCTCATTTTATGTCAAAAAAAAAAAAAAAAATTGTTGTATTGATAATTATTGTCCATTTATTGATAAAATCTAACACATTTTGACTAATTTATTTTTATACAATAACTCTATACATAACCATTATCCTCTCAAATTTTAAAATAAAACGCTCATTAATTTCAAAAGCTCAATATATTAAATCATCAGTTATTTTGAAAGTTTACACTAATAAAAAATTGTGAATCTAATTATTTAATTAATATTTTAACATTTTTTTACAGTCTAACATGTGAAATATTCAATTGAAATGAGAAGTAAATTACGAAGATAATGTACAAACTTACGACATTTATTTTAATACTATGTTAAATTACCTGTTATTCTAAAAGTCTAAACTAAAAAAAAAAAATTATTCCTTTAATCATTCATTAAGGACAAAAATTCCCTACAAACCGATTTGTAGAAAATTTCATACAACTCACACGTAAGATTGTTATGTGTTCCTTGGCATGTGAGAAGTATATGTTGTTTTAATAGTGTGTGCTTCTCACGTGCTTTTTTTAATAGCATTAATAAAAAATAAAAAAACACATGTCACTCTTATATATGTGTTGTATGAAATTTCTTACAAACAAATTTGTATAAAATTTATGTTCATTAATTAATATTCTAACACAATAAATTATGCTCTATACATCTTTTTCCTTTTATTTTTTGTGCATGATATTAAATTGTGTTATATTATATTATGTGTACGTATGTATCTATCTCACATAGATTATTAATATGTATGTCTGTATTACTAGCGTGTATATATATAAATACTTCGTGTATAATATTATGTGTGATTCAATTGGACGGAGAATACCGTGATATAGTAATCACTATGGCCTTGAGAAAAAAAAATAATGATTTATCTCAATTGGGAAGGTGGACAACCAAGGTGTACTTTGGAGCCAATGAGGTTGTAAAAGATATATACAAAAAAATTTGGTTGCACAAACGGATTGGGTCACGTCTCTTCGGGTGAGAATGATCCCGTCATGACTCTTCGCCAATCAAGTAGAGGAATTGTGGTGTGTCATTTATATCCTTCGCACTATTTGACTTTTCCAATAATGGATAGGGTCTACCCATGTCAATATTGGATATTGATTATAATTATTTAAAAGATTCATCTGATCAGATAAATAGTTAGACGGTTCAATTTTTAATTGGTCAGGTGAGTCTTATAAGTGGTCTCTCACAATCACCCGTCCAAATAATCTCAAATTTAAACGAATAACATTACTTTTTACGCTTATTTATCACATTCATTTTATATTAACTAAAGTGACGTGTTTTAAGTAATTTTTTTTTTAAAGTGACTCACATGTGAAGTTAATTAATGTTAAATACGACACGTAAATCGGTATAAAATAAATATATTATATACATGTAAAAGAATAACATTATTAGAATAAAAATCCTCATACCCATATGACAAAAGACTAACCACGTGGATCATGCAAATGGTGTGATAGAAACATCGGATGGTTGTGATTAATCCAAAATGTGAAACAAAAGCAAGCATGTTGTCTCCACATGGCTTGCATTGAATTAATGTACCTACCCTTTGGAGTACCAAATTACCAATCATGTTTGTTGGGATTTTTAATTATTTTACTTAGATTCATAGTCTAAGAGAGATTTTAGGATTTGCCTACTTGAATAGGTGGAAATAGAATTTCTTCAAAAAAAATTTTATAGTCGGGATTTTATTTTGTTATATTACGTCTCGTAGTAGATATGTTTAAAAAAAAGTAAATGATGTGACATTATGTATACGATTAAATGCTTATTCTCCATATTTTACTTAAAATATAATATAAAAAATATTTCTATGAGCATGTAAGTCTTTGTGCTGTTTCTTCAAAAAAAAGTCTTTGGGCTGTTCAAATTTTTCTCAACTTCTCACCAGCAGAACCACACAAACACAAGGGCAGTTTTGTCAATAAAAAAAAGTATCTGGGTCAAATGGGATTAATATTTTATTTTCATTTTACAAAATTAGTTTTAATAAATAAAAGCATTCTTTTAATTATCCAAAAAGAAATATATAGAGTAGTAAAAGAAATTAATGTCGGGTGAGACATAGCATGCTGGGTCCCGCCACCTGACACGCAGGCTCAGTTGAGTTTTATTGGTCCACGCGCTTCTGAATAGGCTACGTGCACGTATGGGGATGGGGGCATAAAAGACAACCGGTTGACTTGTGAAAAAAGGGCTTTTAGGGAAAGGTTGACTCTTAAAAGAAAATAGATCATATTTTATTATCTAATAATTTGATATTAGGTTCCTTTATAATTATTTATCGAAATTTAAGAGAATTCGAACAGATAAGTGTGAAAAAATTATTTATGGGCCCACCTGACCAAATAAAAATTAGGTTGTTCAATCACTTATCTGGTTAGGTGGATCTTATAAGTAGTCTCTTTATATTATTAGAAATGGATCTTATAAGTAGTCTCTTTATATTATTAGAAAAGAGTAACGCTATACATTGAGCCTAAATTGATTGAACGACTGTAGTAGAGATTGAATAATCATATCCATTTGAGATTTTTTGGGAAAAAAGATTCGAACTAGTGACCTTCGCTTCATGAAGCATGGTCCCCAGCCGATTGAACTACCCCTTTGAGACATATCCATTTAAGATTTTGCATATTTTTATCTTATAAATATTTCATAATACTAATCTGACAGTCTTAATCAATTATTATTATTTTTTTAACAAGGATTTATTCAATTGCTAATTAAGACTTCCGTATCAATATTGTAAAATTGTTATCGAATAAAATCGTTAGTTTTTGACAAACCTTTTTTTGTTGAGTTAGATTTCTTTTAGTTAATCGTGTCTATTCAAGATAATTTTCAAATAAATTTGTATTGCATGAGAAACGTATATACGTACATACTCAATGATATCATTTTATCTAATGGTGTGACAAGCACCTATCAATTGTTGGACACAATTTTATAATCTCGATTATCATGTCACGTATACTTATTGAGTTGTGGACTCATCATCCCCTATAAACAAATTTTTACAGATAAAACAACTACCTAGTGAAGTACAGATG
Source organism: Alnus glutinosa (assembly GCF_958979055.1). Taxonomy (NCBI): domain Eukaryota; kingdom Viridiplantae; phylum Streptophyta; class Magnoliopsida; order Fagales; family Betulaceae; genus Alnus; species Alnus glutinosa. The sequence goes on along the minus strand of NC_084897.1, from coordinate 4,036,389 downwards.
AACCTACAAAGATATATATATATATATATATATATATATATATATATATATATATATATATATATATATATATATATATATATATATATATATATAGTATGTACAGTACTTTTGATGATCACTATAATGTACGTGCTTGTTGGACCTTAGTTTTGTGAGCTGTATCCGCCTCTTATGTTGTTCTGTATAGTGGCCCCCAATCCTATAATATTGGTGATAATGTAAAGTTAATTTCATATCTTTATTGTATGTTCCTTTTTATTCACTTTCTTGGTTCGCATAATTATTGCTTTGATTAAATGGTTAAGCCACACTCCCAATAGTCTTAGTTTGTGATTCGGGGCTGGGGTGTGACATTCATTATATGTGGCGATACATAAACTATTATATATATATATATATATGTATGTATGTATCATAAAATTAATCTTCTCTATTTCGCTGAAATAGATAGTAGAAAATGTAACAATTATTAACACGAAAAGAATTAAACATCAACACAAGATGACATATATATATATATATATACCCACATGCATATGTCAAATAAAAATAAATGAAGTTTGAGAATCTTGATTAGGATGAAATGATGGTAATTTGTGATAGAATTAAATGTAACACGTGGCACCTATTAATTGCATGCTCAGTGTAACAAATTCACTCACAAGGATTCCCAACACCCACATGATTTTGTATTTAATTTTGTCATAAAATCTGCAATGCCTAAACTCTAAGTCGGCTCATATTATAGAGGATCAAATCTTTTACCTTTACACAAAATCTAAGATATTAATATTTGCTTTTATACCATCATTGATTAATAATTAATGCTAAAGTTTATTTTTGTACCAATTTTTTCATTGGAGTGAGGCCAAATATATAATTTTGAAAATATATGAAACGATGCGTGGTAGTCACGCCCGGCGGAAGGCGGCTGATATGGGCAATATTACCACGCTCTCCTGCAGGCCGCTGTAGCAAAAAAAAAAAAAAAACATAAACCAAGGGGCGAAAACAGTAATCTCGGATAAATATGTTCCGGCAAATGGTAGTATTTGGTTTTCTCTGTCCTTTCCGTCCAAATCCTATGTGGTCTTGTTAAAATAAGCGAAAAATATTTTCCTTCAAAGAAAATAATAAAATAAAAATTAAACGCGGCTGCTGAATACACCAAAAACCAAAACCGGAGAGAGAGAGGAATGTGCTAATTCGATTCCAGCTGAAGAAATCGTACCAAAACGATTCCGAAGCTGTAAGCTTTCAGAGGAAGAAAACAATATCGAAGCAATTTTTCATTGGGTTTAAGTTGAATAGTTTGATATTTAAGAGTTGAATCATTCAACGTTGTTGAATCCTGGGGGGGTGTGATTCGCGATCGGGGTTGGGTTTGATTGTTTCAGAGGAAATCCTTGGTGGGTTTTTCTTTCTGTGAAATGGGTCGGGGAGAGTTTTGGATTTGGAGGCGGGGATGCGAAGAGGGAGCTCTGGGTTTGAGGGTTTGATTAAAAAGTTGTTCTCTTTTACCTTTTTTTTTTTTTTTAAAAAAAAAAAAAAAAAAAATTCTGGATGATTTCTGTTGGGGATGGAAGGAAGGGGCTAGGGTTAGGATTTGGTGGTGGGAGAGAGATGGACGAGAATGAGCTTGAAGAAGGCGAAGCTTGTTCGTACCGGAACGACAACGACGATTACGACGCCAGCATCGACCCAGATGTTGCTCTGTCTTACATTGTAAGGGCCTTTTTTTTTTTTTTTACATGTCTTTTGCTTCAGACAAGTATCATATATATGTTTTGTTTTGTTTATTTCTTTAATGTGAGTTTTGTTCTAGAGGTGTTAGAAATAGTTGTTGTGTTTTGACTTTATTGAAGTCAGATCCAAGCTGTGTATTTTGATTAGATTGTATGTCTTACTTTGATTGTTTTTTGTGGCTTTTTAGGAAGCTGAATTGTTACATTAAATTGTCCTGGGTTCTTAATGTGGTTGGTATCAAGAATCTATGGTCAGAGCAAAAAAAAGAAAAAAAAGGAAAAAAAGGAAATTATAGGGCAAGACCTTGTTATGTGAGCTTAAACGTAGCTTTGTTTATTGAATTGCAAATATGGCTTTTGGGAATTCAGCTTGATCAATTATTAAGAGAAGTATCCCTGTTTTGATTTTAGTAATGCTGTTTTGAGCTGTTCAGTTAATGCAGAGACTTGATCTTCTTCTGGAAAAATAATTAGTCATGGTAGGGTGACATTTAGCTCATGAGTTGATCACTTAAGGTTTTCCAATAAAAAATTTCATTAGCCGGGAATTTAGTGTTTCTTTTGAGTACTTTAACAGCTCTGTGAGTCATTAAATCTGTGTTTCATCATTTTCACCATGGAGTTTAGAGGGCATTGTAGAATCAATATTTAAGCTTCCTGAGATTTAAACTACGGAAACTTTAAATTCATGATTGGAACTCTCTGAATTTGGAGTTGAGGTCGAGATCGAGAGAATTAGCTAATGTATTGTAGGGTGGTGAAGTGTAATTTCTTAAGGGAAGTGATGCTGCTAGCTTTACAAACCATCTAAACCTCTTACGATGTGTTATGCCCAGTTTTAAGTGTCTTTTTTATTCCTGTTCATTTATCTTTATTTTGTTTTTTGGTGCTTTGTATGACATGTATCTTCTTATCTTTGTAAGGATGAGAAACTTCAAAATGTTTTGGGACACTTTCAGAAAGATTTTGAAGGTGGGGTTTCTGCAGAGAATTTAGGTAAGTCAAGAAAAAGGAGAACAACCTTTTTTTTTTCCCAAAAGCTTGAGGGCCACATTAATTTGGAGGTCCGCTTAAATCGATGGTCTGAGAATTATTTGATTGTGACAGGAGCAAAGTTTGGAGGGTATGGCTCGTTTTTACCTTCCTATCAGCGATCTCCTGTTTGTCCTCATCCAAGGAGTCCTCCAAAAGTTCAGTACTCCAGCACAGCCAGATCTCCCAACAATTCTCTATTGGAGGTACATTTTTAAGTATATGATACATCATTTATTTATAATCAATTAATTATATTTAAATGAGAAATTTATGATCAGATAATTTGTCATCTCAGAATTTCTAGTTGAGCATTTATGTTACTGCACAGGGTGGCCATCACAACTCTTCAGTTTCTTCAACTGCACCTCAGTCAGTGAGACTTGTAGCAGCTTCCACTAGTTCCACATCATTGCCTGTATTGAAGGAACCATCCACGAAGGACTCTGTCAAACAAGATGTCGGAACACCGTCTACTCGTGCTGAGGAAGTCAGTACTAGATATGAATCTGAAAACAAGAAACTTACTAATTTATCAGACCAGAAAACACTAAAGGTTCGAATCAAAGTGGGTTCTGATAACTTGTCAATACGAAAAAATGCTGCAATTTACAGCGGCCTTGGTCTTGATGTCTCACCATCGTCATCATTGAATGACAGCCCTTCAGAAAGTGAAGGGATGTCCCGGGAGCCCCAAGGTGTCCCATTTGAATCCCCCTCCAGTATTCTTCAGGTGAAGCATCTCCCTTGTAATTTTCTTATCCCCTATTTTCTTGTCCATAATGTGTATGAGAGAAATTAGAACGTGTTTGTTTGTATTTGTTTTGGAGCAGATTATGACATCCTTTCCGGTGTACGGGGATCTACTCTTATCACCCCTTTCCCATGATCTTATTGACTTGAGTGAAAAGGAAAAGCTTATGAAAGATTATAGATCTATGCCTGTGAGCAGGGGTGGCTTGGAAAGTTTGAACACGCTACCAAATGGGTCTGATTCTAGAAAGGCTGATGGGAAAGTGTTAGGAGAAAAGAAAATGAAATCTTTGAAGCGAAATGATCTTTCAGCAGAATTGAAGAGTTGTAATAGTAATGGTGCTTGGAAGGGAAATGGGTTTATATCGAGGAAGGAACCAGACATTGATATGTTGGCTTGTGAGGAGCTTGTTTCTAAGACTCTGAAGCTGCCGCTTCTTTCTAATTCAAATTACGCTGTTGGTGACATGGAAAAAGGTACAGATCGGGCCTCTGATGCATTAAGGGAAGCCAATATGGGTTTGCTAAAGGACAAAGATTTCTCTGAGCTACCTAAAGAGGAACCGTTGGGGCCGACATTCTCTCAAGAGGATGGCTGGTTTGAGAAGTCAAAGGCTGGTTCAGCTGGAAAGTTTTGTGAAGATAAGAAAGCAAGTTCTCTTGATGACATTTCAGTATATCCAAAAAAAGCTGCCCATCCCAACAGAGAGAAAAGTTATGACTCAGTAA